>NC_137462.1:109081374-110281374 GCF_964235325.1 Thermobia domestica | reverse complement strand
AACTTCCTTTATTATCTGGCATAAGTAAACACTCGACACTATCTGGCAACGCCACACTATTTAATCAGCGTTTAGCATAGCATTGGGAAGACCTAGTGATCCACCTTAAAATACATATGTACATATACGGTGTTTTATCCAGACATATTGAAGAGAGGATAATTTCGTCTCTCCAAAGTTCTACAGCCCCCCTCTCAAATCTTGAAAATATATGTGTAGCATGTAGATGATGAATATGACCTCTCTCTCTAAACCTAGGCCTATACACTAACCTTCCAAAATCGAAAAGGCTGGATTCGCATATTTCTGCATATTTAACATCTTGAATCGTAATTTCGTGTGTATTGGACATCTTTTAAGAAAATATTTTTCCTGCCCTAAACAATAGTCTTTTCCAGCTTTAGAAAAATTATATTGTCTATCAAAATATTAATTTCATCCATGTACATTTTTCTACAAATGTTGAAGCAATTAGGAGTCTGAAAACTGACAGTGCATCATTCTACAAGTAACTCGAACTTATTCCGAAAACAACTTCTTTAAGTTCTAGCCAGGTGAAACTGAAAGAAAAAGCAGTTGGATAAGTGGATTAGCTGAAATCCACGATTAGGAAAGATCGATTCAATCAAACAGTCCGTGTGTGGATCAGAAACTCTTTGCCAGATGAAATGTTCCAAACTTTCTAAGTCATTGTTCAAATACCGTCTAACCACGCCATTTGATGTTGAAAGGTCATTTTCGACCTGCAAGTTTCACATCAGGAAATCTAAATGAAATAATAACAAAAAAGATCTTCCTTTCGAATTTTTTTTAGTTTAATGTCCCGCGATTATGTTCTTTAGGCTTTTGTGCTCTCCAAGCAAGAATTGAACCCGGGTCCACGTGCATCAAAAGACCCACCTTGTAATGTACAGTGCAAATTCATTATAGACAAACAGAATAAAGAGCTGAATGTGCCACTTTCACATTCATTATAAAAAGTGAATTCAAAATGAATAAGATGTTCCGCAAATACAAAGTAATAATAGGAACGGTATAAGAAGCTTTATTTTATTTATAAAGTGAATAACTCGTTAAAATCCTCCTTAACGAGTTATTAGAGTTAAGTTAGAGTTTGTACAAAGACTCATTGAATGTGTCGTGTAGAACAGAGTACTGTAGAAGGCAGGAAACGGGGTATTATTAAAGAATAATGAAAAGCGGCTAACAACACTAGAAATATGGAACTGGAGAAGAATAAAGAAAGTAAATTAGGGGGAGCGAAAATTATTATGAGGAAATGTTAGTGAAAGTTGGAGAAGAAAGAGCATTAAAAATTCCGTGTTGCTTGTGCATTGTAGTGCAATTAATGTCAAATGTAATTTTTTAAAGGCATGTCAATGAAAATTAGGTGAATAATATATATAGCATCATAGACCTAGAGATGTGAGTCATTATTGTAGTTATTCGCTAATTAGTTCTTCTTATCCCTCTTCGCTTCATATGTTTCATGTATACAGTATTCATGTAACATTGAATTCATTAAGGGTCATTACTGGGGTAGAAGCCATATGCTTTAAGCTACCCTCTCGTGTCTGGATAAATTTAGCCGAGGACCTCTCTCTCTTCTCGTCAACTAATCACATTAGAATTTAATACCCAGTTTTGCTGTAAAATTAATAACATTAGATATTTAGAAATAATTATCGAGCCCATGTTGCTTACCAACCCAACCCTTCAAGGAAGCTTGATTGATTGTGAACAACTAGGCGTCCTGGAAATTTGACATCAACAAGTTCAAGCCTGTTTCATTTCGTGCTAAGAGGTAAAAGAGGAATGAGTAGCTCACAATGTATTTGTTTATTTATTTATTTAACAATCACCAGATACAGCTCCGAGGCCATTTTACACTGGATATCCAACAACAACAGTAACAATGGAAAGGATTTGGGAAGGTATCGGCCAGGGCCTGTTTAGTAGGTACCATCCCGGCATTTGTCTGGTAGGACGGAGGGAAACCCTGGGAAACCTCAGTCAGGATGGTCGGCAGCGGGATTCGAACCCACGACCTCCCGAATGCGAAGCCAACACTCTACCACTTGAGCTACTTTGCTCGGTGTATGATATGCAAGTAAACAAAAGCCTGATTTTTTTACGTGGGGTTGGCACTACTGATGAACTTCAACCTGCACAGAAGCATGCCCTAGTATTATGTGTCTACAATACCTGTAGAGCTAGAACCTTCTGAGTGGAGTGCGTGTAGCAGTAAGGTGAAATGGCTATCGTAATACAAAATCCCGCCAAATGTGAAACGAAATCTGTAATACGATTTCTGAACGCCAAAGGATAGAATGCAGCTGACATCGATAGGAAATTATGTGCTATTTACGGATCGACAGTAATGAGTGAAGGGAAGTTCAGGTAATGAGGTAATGGTGCAGAGAGTTTCGAGAAGGAGTACATATGTTTATGACGATGAGCTTAGCGGAAAATATATCTTCAGACGGACGAACTGGTGGAAAGCGTTAACGAGAAAGTGCGATCCAATCGCTGGTTTACAAACTTTCCAAAAAGTTTCAGAAACGTCTGCGAAAACAGATTTACATCGAATTGTGACTGACAAACTGATTTATCACAGTCTCACAAAGAGCAGGAATGACAGTTGCAGTTAATTTTTTAGCTCTCTTGGGAGAGAATGGGGATGACCTCTTTTTTCACATAGTGACGGGACATGAAACTTGGATATCGTACGCCAGTCGGGAGTCGAATCAGCAATCAATGCAATAATGGCACTATGGTTCTCGTAAAGCGAAGAAATTCGAACAAACACCATCTATTCACAAAATCATGGGACCAAAAGGGTGTGATTTTTGTGGAATTCTTGAAACCAGGACGTACAATTACAGCAAATACATATTGCCAAACACACTGAATAATCTGCAATATGCCATCCAAAATCAGTAGAGAGGAATGCTACGCTCTGAAATTCTTTTGATTCATGACAATGTTCGCCCAACCACACAGTTGCTCGTACTGTTGAGAGAATTCAAATATTTCGATTAGAACTATTCAGTCATCCCTCTTACAGCCCTGACCTTGTCCTAGAGATTTCTTTCATTCCGTTTACCCGAAAAAGTGACTTGCATCGAAGCGTTTCAACAACAATGAAATGCTCAAGACATCAGTTCTGGATTGGTTGTTCTCGTAGGAGGCAGATTCTTACACAGAGGGTATACGTTAACTTGAGCCATGCTACCAGAAATATATGGAGGTTCATGGCGACTACGTCAAAAAAACAACCAAGGTATATACTTATATATCAATTACAATAAATTTATTCTTCTATCATTTTCTTTTTTTAATATATCGGCCCTTTTTTGGCATGTGCCTCGTTAAATAGAGAACAAAAAGTTAAAAATGACTAAAAAAACTTTTAACTGACTATAAACAGTTTTTTTATAAAATGTGCTGAAAGGGAGAAAATAATTTTTATAAGGTAATTCAGTGTTTAGAAAAGTTTAGCATGCCCTATTAATATGTTTTATTAACAAAAGTTTAGAGAAATGCAACTAAAAGAGAGAAAATATTATTGGTGTAAAATGAAGAAATGGGACTAAGGCTAAAAGCATTCGGCATGTGTGAACCACTTTCCTAATATTCGTGAAAACTTGAGATTGCAATCTCAAGAGAATCGCTCACTTAAGAGAATATATAATAAAGTAAGCATTTGCTGTGATTAGTATGCACTAGAATATGATAGTAACGATCAACATTTTATAGGTCCCTATATCTGAAACATTGTAATTTGTAAGTTTAAAGGATGAACTATCATCTTACTACTGTATATCGTAAACATTTATTTGTATTCTCCATCGTACTCGGCAAAAAATATAATGGTATTGGCAAGGACGTCGATTTCTCTGAAACTTTGGGGGGTCCATTCAGTTGTGTGTTTGCTGGCAAAAGGCATATATGAGGATTTTAAGACAGATTGAATTCAAATTATACAAAATATTGCATATTCATGAACAAAATGCGGGGGCGCTTTGGGGGGACCCCCCAGGATCGGCGCCCTTGGGTATTGGACAAACAGATAGGCAAACGTCTTATAACTCACGACTTCGGATATAGAATTATTTATATTTTTTTATTGTTTTTAATTCAACATAAAAGATTACGTTATTTGTTATTTTTTTTAAATTCCTAGATTTCATATTATCTTTCCTTTCTCCCGATAACTTACAGAAGTGATTGGTTTTAGATATTATGATGTGTGTATCTGTATTCTTAGTTTGGATTTAATGTCACTCGCACACATGTAGAGTGTTTCTCCCAATTTCCTAACCTATTTGGCCTTCATATACTTTCTTATTCCAGTAAAACGAAACAGCATATTTACTATTGATACTTAAGACATAATAACTTTTCTCTGAAAACTTGTATTTTCACTTTCATTTTCAATGGCAGACTCAGATAGCAATTGCCTATCATTGATTATCTATTAACAGATACACATACATGCGCGGGCACATGATGAATATTTAAATAATAAAACGCTTTCAACAATTTTTAATTCTTGGCGCTGCTCCAGAGAGAGAGAGAGAGAGAAGAATAATGTATGTAAAAAAATTGACATGGCAAGTCGGTTAGACAAAGTGCTGCTAAATCGGCCATTTATCAATCAGTAAACAGCAGGTGTTGCATGACGTTCGGGATATTGTTATCATCTTTTTCCTGAATAGCGTGTTATCTACAAATCATTCAAAACGATATAATTGAAGAACTATATACGGAATGACGTATATTTCCCTTATCAATTCTTTATTGAACGAAAAGGTTAATGGTTACATTATTGTTTTGTTATAGTAGCTTGATTTCTCAATTACACTGTGTAATTTGCTGGAAAATTAAAGCATAAACATTCTGGCTAGAGTAGCTAATTTAATTATTATATAATGATTATTATATAATTATTATAACGACCATGTTGCTAGCTATTCAAATTTCTAACATACTATGATAAAAATGCATTGAACATTTTAGGCAATCAAATTAAAGTGAATGAAAGTTAAATTTTTATATGATCAATTCGGTGTTTCTTTGATTCGATTAACCTCGAAAACAGCCAAACAGGTTCTCACTTGCTAGCGATCGTTGAAAGAGTAGTTTGTGCTGTTGAAAAATTTTCAGTAAGGTCAGCTTCTTTGGAAAATCTAATTTAGGGGTATCTAACATTTTTGCCTGATAATTTTTATAAAACCAATTTATGAGATACTTATATATAAGAATAATGAATCTGCGAGAGAGCTACTTAGATAAGCTTCAACTTTGAGAAAAGGAGGGGTGGCGAAAAGGGCCAAAATCGGCCCCCGCGAGGAGTCGTTTTTAAAGTAGCGGTACGGACTGAATTTGACCTATATGAGCAATCTATAAGATATAAAACGTCAAAAAATAATAAGCAATTTCATACAGTGCAGAGTGGTTTATAGGAAAATATTTGTGGAAGGAGGCTTGTTGCAAGAAAATCCTTGAAAAGGGGTCGTTTTTCGACATTTACTAAGTTATTACGTATATAGCGCAACGGAGTACGAAAATGATTTTTAAGTATGTTGTGTAGGAGTGGAAAAGCGTTAACATTTGTAAAAATGACCACAGTACTCCACAGCGCTCATAGTGAAAATGAAACCCATCCTCTTCCCCCTTCAACCACTACAGCACACTGAGAACACAGCTGACAAGGCCACTCTGTATCATAACTACTCAGTAACAGCTTTGCTTCCAGGTCGTGTGTTGTATGTCGAGTGAAGGTCGGATGGGAATGTTTCGTGTTGTTTAGTGTAAAGAACAATTGTTCGAAGATACCTAAACAGTACAATTGTGATTGTTGTGGATTTCGAAAGACATTACGTGCTTTAAAAGTGTTACTCAACTTGGAAATATTAGAGTATTTGAAAACGAAAACCAAACATTTGGTGGTTAATACGAGAGTTTGTGGCAAGTGTTACACTGAGGGATACAAGAACAAACGACGAAGCAGATTACGTTCGCGTTCGGAGGACCGCTCCTCGCAAACTCCGTCCGCATCGACATCTGCCGCAGCACAAGAGTTGCCTACTGCCGCATCGCAGGAAATACTTACGTACATCTCGTCCTGAGTCACCAAAAAACATTTGCCTTGATTTGGGTTGCACTGCTAATACGGATTAAAAAATGCATCATTTGCAACAGTGACAAAAACCTTGAACTGATACCTCCAAGAGCTCGGTGCAAGTTCTTTGTTGAAAATAGTGTTATTATTCCTAAAGGAGTGCGGTGTTGCTCACGGCATTTAGTAGGTGATTTTCTCTGAAGTAATGAAGTGATCGCGAAAATGTGTGATCAGATCAATTTCAACAAAACCGAAATAAAAGATCTGATTAAAGGACTGCGTAACATTGCATCTAAGAAGGGATTAGACTTTGACAATCCTGATGTTTTGAATAATGACGACTATTGGAGACTAACCG
Organism: Thermobia domestica; assembly: GCF_964235325.1. Classification (NCBI taxonomy): domain Eukaryota; kingdom Metazoa; phylum Arthropoda; class Insecta; order Zygentoma; family Lepismatidae; genus Thermobia; species Thermobia domestica. Next base: position 110,274,889 of record NC_137462.1, on the reverse strand, counting down.
GGACTACAATTGAGCAGTTCAATGTTCTTCTTGAAAGCATATATAGTCATGTGAAACACATTGTCAACAGAAGTGCTCGAACTAGTTTAACGGTAATTTTAACCAAACTTCGCTGTGGTTTGACCTATAATATCCTATCTACATTTTTTGCCTTATCAAAAGATGTCATAAAACGATGCGTTTACACTGTTCGTAAGGATCTCATGTCTGAATTCGTTCCAAAACATCTCGTTTTCAATCATATTACTAGAGATGATTTTATTCAGAAACACACCAGAGCATTTGCGAAGACCATCTTCACACAAGGAGATGATAAAGCTGTAATAGTTGTGGATGGAACTTACATTTATATAGAGAAGAGCTCGAACTACCAGTTTCAGAGGAGGACATATTCAATGCATAAAGGTAGACCCCTGGTTAAACCCATGCTGATTGTGAGCACCACAGGGTACATTTTGGATGTCTTAGGTCCATATTTTGCAGATGGGAAGAACAACGATGCCTCTATTATCACAGCGCATATGCGACAACAAGTAGAGGATTTAAGACGTTGGCTTAATGAGGATGATGTCATCATCGTAGATAGAGGATTCAGAGACAGTGTGAATCTTTTGGAAGACTTGAATCTAATAGTAAAGATGCCACATTTCCTACAGAAACAAAGTCAACATACTACACAAGAGGCTAACGAGTCGATATTAGTTACATCAGTGAGATGGGTAGTTGAAGCCTCAAATGGTTTACTAAAAACTTTTCAAGCACTAGCCCACGTCATGCCCAATTCTCAAGTGTCATACATAGGAGACTATGTCAAAATTGTAAGTAGCATCTGCAATGCATTTAGGCCTCCTCGAATAATGGAAGATGATGAAAGTGCAAAAATAATTGGAGAAAGAATGTTACCATTGCACTTCCATCCCAATGAGTTGCAACACCGCGTGACTGCAGAAAAGTGGTTAAGAAAAAGGGTTATTTGGCAAGAAACGACATCTGACACTTTGACCGACTTCCCTCGTTTAACACTTGAAGAACTTAAACAACTGACCTTGGGCATATATCAGCTGAAACAGGCGACCTCTTATACAACTGAACACACAGATGAACTAGGCCTTTACAAGTTGTTCTCACACAGAGAATGTTCAGATGTAATAAGAATTTTAATTCAGAACCGACACACATCGTCCAAGATATACACTCTATGGATACAGTATAATATAGCTACAGTTGGATCTTGGTATTGCCAGTGTAAAGTTAGAGCACGTGTTATTGGATGCTGTGCTCAAATTGCTTCTGTGTTGTGGTTTCTTGGTTACTATCGACACCTTCATCACCAACAAGAAAGACACTCCGCACATTATCAAGATTTTATACAAGATGCTGCACTTGGCTGGTCTGATGACGAAGATGATGATGATGACAAAACAGGAGACTCAGATTGACAGGAAAGTGAAAATAGAACCGTGTGTCTCTCTACATGTTGTGTTACGACACTGAGTGGTCTGTGAAGAACAAACTAATAAAATGACTATTGTGATATTGTCATTCTGTAGTAGACCTATATCACGAAGTTCTAATAGGGGATACCACAAATAGTGTTTTGACAACATAAAAAAGGAAACGTTTTGTCTTTTTAATATTCATTTTGTTTCGTTTTCATCAGTAATGTTAGTTTCTTGTCCATGTTACCTACAATATAATACGATTGTTCATTTTTTGTTAACAAATGGAGCTGTGTAAAACCTTAATTGCAAAATATATTTGGTTAACATTCTGTTTTTCATACATATCTGCTCTAGTACTATCATTATAGCATAAATGAATTGAAAAATCAAGGGGGCCGATTTTGGCCCTTTTCACCACCCCTCCTTTATTGAGGGTCAACTTTGAGATTTCCAAAAACTTATACCTGTTAGACAAAACTTCCTTGCCTCAATTCTCAAGGCACCATAAAAGTCTGCTTCTCACTCCAGATTGACAAATAGCCCCACAATTTTTTTGCACTGGTATTTAAGAGATGGTCAGATGGGATCACTCTCCGGTCTGTGTTGTCTTCAAGGTTACATTTGAACTTCCGATAAACTCCTGAACACACCACATCTCTCAAAGTGGCACACTGCAGCTCTCCATCCCATCTCCTCTCTCTCTCGCTTTGCAAGACATTTTGCAATCACGAGCCAGATGTGTTCATTCGGAAAGAGGTGAGGTGAACACGTTGACCGAGGAAATAATGGAACATCGTGTTATCCAAGCTATCCTTTAAGACGTTACTTGGTACATGCGGTCGTGCATTATCTTGTTGGAAAGTGACTCCCTGCAGTTTCTGCAAGAAACAGACCACAACCTGGCACAACACCTCATCGATGAACGATTGGTATGTCAAAGATCTGACAATTTATATCAGGTGCAACCGGACACGGAATGAAATGGCACCATATACCACAACGCCTGACGCTGGACCGGTGTGATGATTCAGAATGCATACATCGACCAGCCTGTTCCTACGGTACCATCAGACACAAATGCGATTATCACGATGCTGAGCACAGAAGTCAGGTTTTTCCGAGAAGAGGATGTCACATATTCAGTTCTCCATGAACGACTTTGCGTCAGAATTGCTACCACACACGCCTATGCTATGTAGACAAAGGAAACCATTGCAACAGGGCTATGTAAATATGTCCCACCCCACCAATCGGCGTCAAACTGCGAACACTGGTTGTTGCACGAGAACCAGTTTACTATTTTTGCTCTAATTCCTGTTGACGGTGGGAATAGCTGTTCTACTAGTTTCTATATACTTAAACATAGCATAATGTGTATGTTTTTTTCTTTGATTTTGAGCATCTAATTTACAAGAATACTTTGCCACTGAGAAAATCAAAATAAACATGAATCAAATTTAGAAACAAAGAAGTGTTAAATAAAGAAAAAAAAAAGAATCGAGACCTCGCTTCTAAATAAATTGTATTCTAAGGGATCTGATACGTATGTTGGAAGAGAAAGGAGCGAAAAGAAGAAAAGCATTGCAGTTGATGGATGGTATTAATCTAAAAGTGAAAACTTCTTGGTGTCACAGGGAAGAGAAGAACGCAGAGAACAAAATTTATGTTAAGACGATATGTTGACGACAGACCTTAATGCATTGAAATTACTCAAATATTAATACATCTGCTTAATGATTTATGTAGGCCGATCTCTCTCTCTCTTTTTTTTTTTTCTTAAATGAGTAGTATTTTGCCTTTAGTACAGGACCGGATTCGATTCTAGGTATGGGAGACCCGGGTTCGATTCCCGGCGGGAGCTCATGTGGTTCGGATTCCATGTTAATCAGTAGGTCCACGTCTCATATAGCCTCGCTGCTGAATGGGACGCTAAACTAAAATCAACTCAACTCAACTCGATTCTAGGTAAGAGTAACCGAGATTCCATATAGTCTACTTCTGATATTACGTTAAACTGTACAGGGGTTGGACAAAAAAATCTAAAACGTTTGCAAAAGTGTGAAAATTATACTTAGTATGGTGTAGGGCCTCGTTTTGAGTCCAAAACAGCTTGGATCCGACGTGGAATGGACGTATAAAGCTCCTGAATCGTAATGTGTGGAATTTTGTACCACTGTTCCTCCAAAACATGCACCAATTCCTTAAGGGATGCTGGTGGAGGGTAATGAGACCGAACACGCCCTTCTAACTCATACCACAATGGCTCAATGACGTTCAGATCTGGTGATTGTGGGACCAGGGGAAGTGGGATAGCTCCTGGTCATGCTCCTCAAACCATGATTTCACCGTTTTTGCAGCGTTACAGGGTGCCAAATCATCTTGGTACATGCCATCACCATCAGGGAACAATATTTGGGCCATGGGTAGAACCTGGTCCCCCTAAATGGCCTTATACGCCTTAGCATTCATCATTCCATGCAAGGCTATGCTGGGACCTGCAGAAAACCACGATATCACTGCCCATACTGTAACAGAACCACCTCCATGCTTTACAGTTGGGAGCAGACAGTTTGTATCATAGGCCTGCGACGGTGTTCCCCATACGTAAACACGACCAGTTGTTGGAAACAAGGTGAAGGTCGATTCATCGGACCACATTACGTGTTTCCACTGTTTATGAGTCAACGCCTAGTGGTCCTTGCATCACTGAATACGCCTCTTTGCATTTTCTGCTGTGACCAGGGGCTTGACGATAGCGACCCTGCCATGAATTTTCATTTTATAAAGTTCCCGTCGCACTGTTTTCGATGAAACCGTGTTCTGTACGCCGGAATTGAGTTCTGACGTAATTTTTATTGCAGTGTCTTCTTTTTAGCTGCTGCAATCCGTTTTCATGCCCTCCGTCCCTATCTGACAGGATTGTCTTTCGAGCACTGTTGTGCTTTGCAGACATCATTTGCCCATGAATTGTGTACGCCCTCGTGACATTGGACACGGTGCCTTTCGATACCCCCTCAATGTTCGCCACTGTTCCCACTGAAGCTCCAACCAAACGGGCACCAGCGATCATGCCTCTTTGGAAGTCTGTCTGGTCGCCCATTTTACTGCACCACTTTCAAACCACGACACTCACAGGTGAACTGGTTACTGCTGACGAAAGAGGAGGGTCCACATGACACATTGAAAACAAAAAACGATCGGCAACCGCAACACGTGTTGTACAGTGGAGGGCCAAACTTAAGTGTCCTGTATGAAGTGCTTTTAGATTTTTTTTTTCTATCCCCTGTATGTCTACAGGATCCGTAAGTCATAATATTAAAACGGGACGTTAAACTCTGAAATACACAAATAATTCTTGTTCTTCGCTTTATATGCTCAGCTCTCTTTTCGCACTTGTCAAGTTTAGTTTGTACTTTTTTTGAATTCCAAAAATAACTATCATAGACTACATGGATCCTTCAGGATTCAAGCACCGGGTTGGAGACTTTTAAATTCGTAGTTAATTACGAAATTAGATTTTTATGCCGTGGGAAAAGGTCATCTAGTGTGAGTTTTAACCAATGAATATAATCTACTAAAATTACAAGATGCAATCTTAAAACTTTGATAACAATATATCGAGCAAATTCTTTTTCAGTTTTGTGTGTTTTAATAAGAATAAACCATATTCACAATCAAGTGTAAAATTGTAGAATTATTACTTTAAAAAACTTGGAGTTCTATGCCATTATTTCGTGTCTTCAAAATAGTATAAAGTGGTTATATGAATAAAGTTTGTATAAATTACAAGATAGCTGAGTCATTTTCAGTTTTCATTCACATTATTATTGTCAGATGTGTATAAAGGTTTGATTATAATCGTTGTTATTTTAATATTTTTCTCGCTCTTTCCTTGGTCTAATATTTCTAAATATATTTGAAATAATGCAACAAAATTTCAATCTTTAGTTTCAATTTTTAAAGTTTAGCTAATCGTGGTTAAAACAGAGAAATCTTACACCTTTGCAATTTTAATTAATTTCACAGTTCATTTTATTTCAGTAACTCTTGCTCCCTTTATGGTCTTTCATGCCTCTTATGCGAAGCCCTCTAGTTTTGGGAACCATTGCTTTATTGAATCTGTTAAAAAGATTACAATAATATTATTGTAATAATAATGTTTTGACTTACAAGTACCAAAACGTGACCATTCACAATAATAATAATAATAATAATAATAATAATAATAATAATAATAATAATAATAATAATAATAATAATAATAATAATAATAATAATAATAATAATAATAGTTGGCGCCTTTGATTAAGTATCCAATTATCGGGACGGACATTAAACAATACGCCGAATAACATCCATAAATTCAATTTCAATTGAAATTAAAGTCCCAAGCATAAGAAACTGCATCATACATAATGAGAGTTAACATCACTGATGTATAATATCCATTTGGTAGCATCGCAAGCATTGTGTGTGTGACATTATGCAACATATGGTTATAACAGCTTTGTTTATCATCAGCTGTAACAGCACATGCAATATTAAGTACCCGCTATAACAATCGGATTGACCAGATTAGGTAGTAATAAAGTCACATGGCACAAATTTATTAACAGCTATTAACGCTTCAAAGACCAGACAAGTGTCACTATATAAACATAGTTTCAAATACAAGGGCATTCAATGAGAAATTATCTTTCTTTCTTTTTTTCTTCTTTTTTTGTAACTTATTAGTGTAATACGAAAATTTTACAACTTAAATACTTAACGATATTACATGATCTTTAGAAAAACAACATAATTTTTTATTGTTCTTTTTTATTTTCTATTTTCTAAAAATTAGTTTTAAGAACAAAAGAGTTTAGTTCAGGGACATAGGCAAGGAGGGTCCGGGAGGTCCGGACCCCCTTCGAAACCAGAAATGAAAGAAATTAAGGAGGGATGAAACAAAAAGAAACGTGAAAAAGAAGAATCAGCGTTAAAAATAAAAAGCTACAGCAAACTTTTGGTTACTTTTTCTTATAAAGAGATTTGTATTAGACCCTACTTGCAATACATGGTGGCGAATGAGTGGGATATCCTGGAAAAGTCAGGGAATTTGATATCTCTAGAAAAGTTACGGAATTCTCAGAATTTCTACTACAATTTAGGGAAATTTCAAGCTTTCGAAAGCATAGTGCCGTTCTGTAACAACGTGGACATTTTTTAAAATCAATTTTTCGTCATTTCTCTGCAGTATCAAACATGTTATTTTAGAAACAGTTTTCTACTGCACCTTTAACCTGTCATTTGGAACAGACAGTAGTTGAAGGAATAAAAAAAAATGTGGAAAGAAAGTTCGGTTAGCATTAGCATTTTATTCAACAGAGAAAGGAACGCAGATATTGTAAAATATTTTACAAGACATTATTGGATATGTACTTTTTATAATAGTTGAGGTCATGCAAATTTGTTATATTTGAATGAACAGAAGGAACATAGATGTAAAATATTTTTCAATACCTTTTTATATTCTTTTACTTGAGATTTTTTCATAGTTTATTTTTAAAATACTTATTAACATATCCTCATTTTATTGTCCTAACAAACCAATATATGTTGCCAGTAAAATAGTTTGAATTGATCGAGCTCCTAAGCCTTCAGAATGTCATGTCACGCCCCCCCCCCCCCACACACACACATTACGAAATCCTGACTAAACGAGCCAATATATGTTTCAGTAAAATAGTTTAGAATGATCGAGCCCCTGGTATGATGACTACAATATTTCATGTCACGGACCCTCCCATTACGAAATCCTTGCTACGTGCCTGGTTTAGTTTTACATTGTCTATCGACATCCAACATTAAAATCTGTAGCGATATATCTAGAACTTCCGGTGTCAAAACAGACAAGTACAAACTGTATGAAACAATATAGTCTACTTCGATTACAATATCATTTCAATTTCTAACGTCTAACTTCCTGTTGGCTATGGATTCATTTCTTCTACATAACTGACTTATTTCTTAAACAAATGAGTTTCGTTTCACAGTGTTTAAGCTCGATGGACTTCCAAACCAAGGGTTTAAAATATTGAAACCGGATGTGTTCAAAATCTGCCGCTTCCGGTTTCAATAGATGAACAAGAGCGGATATGGGACCTTTTATTGCAATCTGATTCCATATCAGATAACAATTTCTCACTGTCTTGTACCGTTTTCTTACTATGGAATCCAGTATTAAAATCACTACCACTACCTGCACTTCCGGTATCCCGGTGTTAAATCTGCCACTTACTGTTTCAATGGAAGGATAAGTGAGAATATGAAACTTGTTCCTGTGGCACTGAATAGCACTATCATGAAAGCTGTTGAAACGCAGTTTCCTCTGAGTAAATAAAGTAACACATTAAGAATAGTACATTATTATAAAGTGTTCAATAATGATTTAATAATACTGTAGAATATTAAGAATATTGCATTAAGCATTTACAGTAATGCACATTTTTAAGAAAAAAAAAACAGCTTATCCTAAGAGATCACTACTGAATATACGAGGTGGTATCAAATAGTTTCGAGACTAGTTCTATTTATAAGAAAGTACTTTATTTACCTACGTTTACATAATATCACTTCAACATAGTCACTTTGTATAGCAATACAGTGCACCTAGCGTTTCTGCTACTGTTGGAATGTCTCCCGGAAAGTACAGACTAGTTACAGAACTAAACTGGGAACTTTTTGATACTACCTCGTATATCAAAACTCGTTTCTATCTCTTTCCATTCTGCTACTCTCATATCTGTCAACAGACAGACACAAACGGACGGACATAGTCGGTCTATGTCTATAGCATAATTTAAAAATTATAAAATTAGGTAAGAAGTAACTTAAACAATGTAGATACATTATTTTTTTGTTAATTTCGAAATAACTATTCGTAGCACCGAAAAGAAAATGTTTAATTTATTATTATTATTATTATTATTATTATTATTATTATTATTATTATTATTATTATTATTATTATTATTATTATTATTATTATTATTATTATTATTATTATTATTAAGTATCTCGCAAGACCAGCCAGAATGCTAGAAGGAACCAATCCATACTCAAATAGGAAGCAATTTATTGATAAATATCGAGTAAATATTGCTAATACAACATGACGGTACGAATATTAAAAGCTTCCTATGTATCGAACATCTTATGCAACCACAATATCGCTACTTTTAGAGCGTGTTCAGATGATATCAGAGTAGAATGGAGAATCCATATTTAAGGAACGGATGCTTGTTCACTGCGCTATCTGCGTGATGTATACATAACTCTAATATTTTTTCAATCATATCTTACACGGAAAAAAATGAGCAAGATCTTTGACCTTGACGAATTGCATCCTATCTGCTCTAATGTTGATAAAAGAATATGATGATGACGGTGATAATAATAATAATAATAATAATAATAATAATAATAATAATAATAATAATAATAATAATAATAATAATAATAATAATAATAATAGAAGAAGAAGAAGAAGAAGAAGAAGAAGAAGAAAAAGAAGAAGAAGAAGTATTAAATGCGTGAATTAAACAGATTTCAATGAATTAATGTTGTTATTCTCAATAATTTATATTCTTATTATGGATCTTTATTCTTATTATGGTCTTAATTTAAATTACTCAGATTTAAATGTATCATTTAAAGGTCATTATACACTAGAAGCATTTAACAGTGAAAGAAACGCAATACTTTGTGGTAAATTTACTAGACCCTACTATACATGAAAGGTATTATCCCTACATTTGCCTGTGAGACTCAGGAACATCTTGCAGAAGTTCAGTGATGTTGGCTGGTAGTAGGATTCTAATCTTAAACCGTCCGATTTCTAAAGGAGAACGCTATTTATTCACTTGCATACACACTGGCGCAAATCTCGGGGGGGATAAGAGAGACATGTTCCCTCCAATCTTGGAACTGGGCGGACTGTCCCCTCCCCAATAATCCGATTTGAAATGTGTTTTGAGGGAGAAAAGTGATGATTTTTGTTCTATTGCCACAAAGGAAAATGAGATCAAATTGATGTCCCCCAGAATAAGCCTCAAATCTGCCTTCCTCCCAATGTTAAAGACAACTCTGCTCCCCTGATCCTCCACAACCTTGTTTTTCAACATCATAAATATTTTGGACATCGCTTTAAAAAATTATGGGAACAGTCTTACCTCTCCCCCCAATGTTAAAGACAGATTTGTGCCGCTGTGCATATATAATTGTATATTCTAGCTACTGTCTTTTTTTGTTTCAAATATGATGAACAATCTGTAAATACTCTGAATTCATCACGACATTTATAACTAAAATATTCGTAAATGGGTATTAAATTTATTTAACTAAGTAATCCCTCTTTCCTGCTAAAAGTGTAGTATTTTCTGTTTCAGTATATTGCTAGTATTTGCATATATTTTTATGTTATTAAACACACTACACTAATTAATTCCTATTGTAATTTACGACATATTCATTAAGATGACCAGATCTTCCGTTTTATTTATTTATTTATTAGTTTAACGTCCCAGTATTATGCACTGAGGCTAAGGAAGATAGTGATAATGAGATGAATGATAGTGATGGAATGACGAAAGTTGGAGGAAACGGGAGAATTCCACGAAAACTCCCACACACGATGTTTGTCCACACACGATGTTCGTGCGAGTTAGAATCGAACTAAGAACCCCATACACCAGATGTGAGGCCTTTATCATTGAATCGCCACATTTCCTTTTCTTCCCTTAGTTTTCATCGATAAAATTTTAATTTTTAGCCACATGACTTCCCTCAAGAGCCGTCACTGTTACAACAAATGTTAGAAAGTCAAATGAATTGTAATTAAAATGAAATGAAATGTGCCAATTATAGGAGTAGGAGAAGGTATAGTAGAATATTATGTTATTTGACTACCTATGAGATAGCATTATTATTATTAATGAGACTATGAAGGTAAATGGGAAATTAAAGAACGGTGAAAGAAGCCTTTAGGAAGAAGGTAAGTTAAATTTTCTTTTTTTTTTAAAATGTAAATGTGTACATATAAAAAAGGCTGTTTCAAGTGTTTCGTTTGTACTGTACGCAGTAGAAACCTGGATCGCCAAAAGTATTCAAAATGTAGGAACTAATTGTTGAATAGATAAAATTAGAAGTATAAAGCAAAAACCAATGAGAAACGTTAGCTAAAGGTTTGAGATAAGAACAATACTGTTTCGCATCTTACATGTATTTTCTCCTCTTCTTGAGTCAGCAACCACTCGATTGTTTTGACGAAGTTTTATACTTCTTCCTTTCCTCAACCAGGGTGTTTTACATGTATTCCCTACATTTTGTCTAGTGTTTCTTCCTTACATTTTGTATTGTTTGGTTCGTACGTTTTAATTGCAGCCTTCCTTATTTATTTCTTCTGTCATTTCCTCATAGCTAATAGGATGATTCTTCCATGTCTCATAATGTCCCCAATCATCCTCTTTTATTCTCGAAATAATATCCAGTATACTCCTTTTTTTTTCTTCTTTCATTTCCAATACTTTCATTCAATATTCTATCCGCTCATTTATATAATTTTCAACATTCTTCTACAGCACCACAATTCAAAGACTTCTCTCTCTTCTTCTACAATTCATTCCTCACATCCATATAACGACACATTCCGCATACACGCTGGTAACCATACATTCCTTTAGTACAAGAGTCTCGGGTTCGAATTTCTGTGGGACTTCATGTAATTCGGGTTTCATGTTTAACTGTAAATCCATGTCTTATATAGTCTCACTGCTGAAAGGGACACGGAACTCCAATTCAATTAACCACAGATATGTGTTGAACAATCTTTCTCCAGTTAATGTCGATATTGCCAGGCAGTAGCTTTTGTTTTTCTTCAAATGCTTTCTTGTATTCGTATGATAAACCGAGGAAACAAGTGTGTTCTCTACACTAAATCCTTCATAGGTGATCCAAGTAAAGTTGAGCTCTAACCTCTACTCCCAAAATATGACAACAGGGAATAGGAAAGCTTTGACGAACGCTAAACAATATCGCCATATTCATTTCGTTCAAATATCAGATGTTTCAATTTTGTTTAGCAGGAAGTAGTGTTTCCTTCCTTTTCATATTGTAAAAATGACATAAAATAAACTTCACTGAATTCTCAAGAAGCCTTACAATACTGTAGATCAGCGTTTCCCAACCTTTTTCAACTTGCGGCACACCCATATCATATATATATATATATATATATATATATATATATATATATATATATATTATTACTATTATTATTTCTAAATATAAAATACCTTGGTATTTTTCTGTGATTACTGATTTTCTTACAGAGAAGAAAGCTCGATCGCTGGTTTTCTCCCGTGGTAAATAATTATGCTTATTTTTCATTCTAATTTTAAAATAGAAAACAATTGCAATGAAATATAGGACTCGGGTTTTTAAAAATCCACTTTCCCTTTCGAAAAATGTATCTAATCTTTCACTAAAAAGGAAGATCACTAAATAACGAACAAATAAAGAAATCTCCTGTACCTTTAAAACACAAATGTGGGTAATTTGTATGCATGTTTGCTTTGTTGAATTTATTGAATGATATGTTAAAATTTCAAGTTACGAAATAGTCTGCAAAAATAAAGAAGCAATAATGGTCATAACAATGATAAATACGTTTTTCAACATTAAAAATGTACAGAAAAGTAACACAGTATGCAACTTAAAATTGTAGATTTATAGTAGAGGTTCATAGTAATGTGAAACACAAATATACATTTTTCCCTATGTTTTGCAATTTGGTTCCTATAGAATTAATAATTTGTTTCGATTTCCTTGCGGCACACCAGCGGCCCATTCGCGGCACACCGGTTGGGAAACGCTGCTGTAGATGATTTAATGAAATTCAGAAAAGGGAACAGGTGACTGAATCAGGGATCAAACCCAGCTCTCCAGCTTACCGTGCTGGTGGGTTAAGCATTATCGCTAGCCAAACTAGCCATACATTTTTCATTTTTGTGACTTGGTATTGGGTATATCGTACTACTTACCGCATTTGTATTGTAAGTCGGAGATCGGGTTTCGACCTACGACCCAGTTGCGCTGAGGTAGTTAAGAAGATTAGAATAAACTTTATTAGAATATTAAGAACATATTAGAACATGGCTTTTTAACGATGTGATAGAAGATACAATAGAAAGTAAAAGAATGGTTGTCTGTATACGCTTACAGACAAATGGAAATCAAAAATTCCATTATTACGATTATATTATTATTATTATTATTATTATTATTATTATTATTATTATTATTATTATTATTATTATTATTATTATTATTATTATTATTATTATTATATTTTCTACCTCCTCTTCTGAGCAGCATAATAACTGTTTCTTCCTTTGTTCTGAAGTTTCCAGAAAGATTCTTACTGTTTTGCATGTGTCCAGTTTTACGAACTTCTCTACTTCTTCATTCCTTCAACTTTCGCTTTATCTTGCTCCTCGTCATCTTTGCTTATTACTGTGATATCGGGCCTATTATACCCTATTATGTAAAAGAATGGTCAATGTACATGGTATAACATACAATCAGATATCATCAGATGGTATCTATAAATAACCTTGTGTAAATGGTATGGGTATAAATAGTATTAAAGGCAAACATATAACGTACAAGTAGAAAACTCATTACATAGTGATTGAACATAGAATAAATGGTAAATCCATCACAAAGGTAAAATGCGTCAGAAACCTTGGTGTAACATTTGATTCTCAACTGACATTCAACAATCATGTGACTGTAATTAAACATAGTAATCAAGTTCAGAAACTGACCAAATTTCAAAAACTGTACAACACATGCTTAAGACCAGACATATAATGGAGCGTATATGGGAGTAGAACATTCGGCGTAAACCGACGTAATATTATAGTCCAGCTCACACTCACCTCAGACTTACTAAAGAACTAGCGTGTACGGGGTTGGGTATATGTTATACTTTTGAAAACGATATAAAATATACCCACCAAAACTTCTAGCATTATATCAATACATAAGAATATACAGAACTCTTGTCAGAATCAAACTTAAATTTGCAAGAGCGATATTATTCACCATAAAGCGAACAAATAATAACAAAATAGAAAAGATTGGGAAAAATATACAATATGCGTTTTCACTTACATTTATACCAATATAGGTTTTCTGTCGTTTTTAATAGAGTTCATATGTCGAGTTTCATTTTTCTAACACCAGGAATTCATGAGAATGCTATTCTTAGGGGAAATTTTGAATCCCCTTTATCCCCTTTAAGAACGGGTATCCTTATCCCTTACCTTTGTGACAAAAGGAGTATTTTCTCTAAATTACATATTTCTACTTATAGTGGTATTGCCTAGGCGATGAATGATACTTCTTCACTTTTATATAATACTATAGAACCATAGATCGTTATGAGTACGAGCGATTTACTTTAACTTAGATGTTTTGTCATAAGAAAACAATAAGCATCTAAATGTTTAAACTTTGTATTACAAAGCAAATTCTACAGCCAATATTTATTAAATAAAATTTCATTCAAAGTACGAACTCCTCACGGAATAAGAAAATCAAACGTCTCGATTACAAATACTACAAAGCACTATCTTATAAGCGTTTTACTTAGGATTTTTTAAATAACAAACTAGCGATGTAGCCAGAATGTTCTTCTACGGAGATGGGTGTGGCTTTTTTATATATTACAAGCAAACCAACTTTCATAATATGAAAGCATTAATAGGCCCTATTTCACCAATACATATTACACTTATTATTATTATTATTATTATTATTATTATTATTATTATTATTATTATTATTATTATTATTATTATTATTATTATTATTATTATTATTATTATTATTATTATTACTTTAGTATTAAGTACCGTGAAACGTTGAATTCGTCACAATCTGCAATTAACATTTCCTGTGGTCATTTGAAAGTAAAACGGAACATATTACCAATGTATGTTGAAACAGCATAGATTTATCAGTTACTAATCTAATGCGTAATATTCATAGTCTAATGTAACAAATTCATTTTGAAATATGAGCATAATCATATATACGTATATATAGCTTTTATTTGAAAATATTGATAAGACCGTAGAATTATCTTGTTTCTCTTTTGGAATAGTAAGCTATACGAGATAAAAATTACAAATAACTTGAACTGGATTGTTCCACATAAATACTCTTTGACTACGTAATGCATGTGTTTACATAAATATATATATCCAGAAGTTCAAACTGCTTGAACCTTCTTATCTGTCTTAATAGTCTGACAGTCACAACGTGCTCAGCACTATTCATTCACGTGAACACGTAGCAAGAACCCCAGACAGACTCATCACTCTGTGACCCTATTGGGAACAGTTCCAAACAGCTGATTTGATAACAACCAATGATAAATACGAAATGTTGTCATTTCTTTTTTATCATCACATCAAAAGTTATAAATATGCACTGTCCTTTCGACTGCCTTTGAAACGTCATCACAAACACACGCACACACATATACATTCATATATATATACATACATGTATAGTAGCCATATACGTACTCACTTTCCTCGCAGACACGACGTGATGATGATATGGCCATTAGCATTTTATGTAACAATTCTGCTCTCTTGTTGATAACGACCGAAGATGACCTCTTATTTGACACTGCGAGGACAGAAAACATGACTTCGTACAGTGTCCACTACTGTTAGTTTGTCTTACGCAAAAGAACTACGTACTTTATTTAACGCTCAGAGGTCGAATAATGACACCACCTACGTAAAATAGCAACTTTTTAAAACGCATGCCTCATTTCTTTAAGCATACTGGCCACCGTAAACTTTAACAAATAAAACTAAAATTAGTCATTTAAAAGTTGATGCACTCAACTTTAAGTACTTTTAATACTATCGAGTTCTTTCTTTCTAAATATATATCTATTCCCTCCCAATGAATTCATACAAAATTAATTAAAGCTGGAACTTAAGTTTTCACTAAAATTATTGTTTCAATTTAAAATGTGCTCGTACACAGAAACAGAGCCGGCCTTAGAAGGTGCAGGACCTAATTGGGAACAATTTTGGTGGGATCTAGGTTTCCAACCAACCTGCAATATGTTGTGTGTGCTTGACAAGCCGAGATCACATTACGCTCTAGCATGAAGCTCCTTTTGGGGCGGGAGCCAATTAAAAACAATTGGTTGAATCGGTTTAAGTTCGGCGTTACATAGAAATGTACCTATTGGCACAGGGCACTACGAGCTGTGCTTTTGCATACTCTGTGATTGATTAATGCAAGTTATATTTTCAAAATTACTGCGAGTGATACCTTCCAAAATACACTGTATTGTACCTACAGTAGCGTTACAAATTTCTTCAGGGTCACAGTCCAGGGGGGGGGTATTTGCCCCCGCCTCTTTCTCAATCAGTAAGTTATTTTGCAGATACAACAGTTGATTTTGATTCCATTACCAGAGGTCTTGACAATGGATCTCCTTGAATTGATTTTTATAAATATTTCTCCGGTTGATTCTGCTAAGCCTTCTCTCATCGGGGCCTCTTACTGCAGCAATGGTTGGCCCTCTCCTTTTGTGGGCCATAAACGAGTAAAATGGCTAAAACAACCAAGTCAGCCTACTAGAGTTTTCGATTTCAACAAACACATATTACACAGAAAGTTTTATTAATTATCATAATATAATGGTGCACTGTTTTCACCGTCATTTCAATGGCACTTAACGCTATTCTGTTGCGCTTACTGTTAGCAAACTACCAACATACCTGTGGTACAGTTCAAATGGGACGGAAAGACATACGTAGACCCAAGAAGCGGTCGACAAGGATAAACATATGAAACGTACGGCCATCTGGGTGCAAGAGCACAGCCACCCAAATTTGCCAATGACATCACTGCCAAAGTTAACAGATAAGCAAGAGTGCTACTTGCATAGTATCGGAATGTACCAACATTTCGTGATAAAGAACTCTCTGCTCACAAGACCAGAAATGACACAAAAGACAATTGGACCACCGCTTTGAACAACAAGTCATAATATTTTTGAATCTACACTCATTCTCCGATGAAAGCCGATTTTGACAGTTCTATGACAGCTCTCTATAGTGGTTGTCAAAGCAATCGACAGAAAACGATTCACCACATTTCTACGATCCTGCGACGAAATAGGTCAAATTTCATATCTCGGGCACATCAATGCTGCGATTGCTACCCTTGTATAAAATTGGCAAACTCTCGCGGTTTGCGGGACACCTCGGAATGGCATCATGTCATAGATCGAGGCTCATCATTCGCTGGAATAGGCAAAAAAGGGTTCAAGCAAACAAAAAATCAATTTACTTGAGCAACTCTCTGACTAATTGTGCAATCTGTCAAAGGATGCCATCTATGACTTACTGAATACCATGTCACGTATGGTTCAAGCTTTACATATTGCCGAAAAAGGTTCCACCATGTAATAAGTCTAGCATCAGGGTTGACTCATTCTGTGCACTATTACGTAGCAACGACCACAAGTTCATTTATTGGGATGTCTGTTTACTTATGTTAGGGTAGGGCTGCTATCTTACTTTTAACAGCATTATAAGCTCTCTGAAAAATTTATAAATACATCTTTATTTTGAAGAAAAGATAAAAAAAATTAGACCATGAAAATTATTCACTACTTTTAAGAAGGGTTCTAATTGCCCTGAAATATATCTTCGTATTATAATTATTACACATAAACATTTGAAAATTTATAGAAGTTATACTGTGTTTGTATTTAACCCTAATAATTATTTAAAAACAACGTCTACCACTCCTCTAATAGTACAGATATTCTTTAATTTTCCATTTATTTAAAAGCAACATAAAATGATCATAAATATAATAGAAAAGGCAGCTTATGTGTAATTGTGTCATTAAATTCTTTACAATATAGTTCGAAAGGATAATAAACGTCTAATCGAAACACAGTAACACGTTCTCCCATTCACCACTCCAGGTATGAAATGGAATATATATATTTCTCGACCATTGCACGGAAAGTACATGGCAATAAAAGTACCATAATCGATCTACGTGATTAAAACTTCACTAACCTAGTGCTTAATGCAATTATGTTGTAAATGTAATACTAAAATAGACACATATATTGTAATTTTGTTTTAAACTAAAAATCTTGCCTATGTTATTTTTAATTATTATTTACATATCATGTTAGTCTTTTAAGTCTGAAGACTATTTCAAGGATTTTATTGAAGTGGAAGTCACTATAAATAAATTTAAATTAGTTTTAATTATCAAAGTCTTGTTTTAGCCTCAAGTCGGAAGAAAAAGAGGCTATAAGAGGAGTATAAGTGAAGTAGGTTTATTATGATTCTGCCCAATTCAGACTTCTGTTAACTCTGGTTAATTATTGGCTTTGGAGATGATACGGCCCTTATAGCAGAATCTGAAACGAAAACTAACAGAATGTTAGAACATTTACGGAAAAGGTATAAAGAACGTGGTCTGAAAATAAGGTCTTAAATATTAATAAGACGAAAGTAGTTGTGGTTGGAACACTTGGAGAAGAGTGCACAATATAAAAGCTGGAGGAGAGAATATAGAATAGGCGATTAGTTACAGGTGCCTCAATAGTATTAGTCGCGAAGACTTGAAATGTGAACGAAAAATATAAGCAAGAATAGAATAGCGAGAATAGCACTTAAGTAGTAAAGCCAAAGTCCATTTGTTAAAGCGATGAAAAATGATTAGAAGATTTTGAGAGGTGGATGTGGAAAATGAGTAGAAAATTAGTTGGGTTAAGAAAAAAAAAAAAAAACTAATGAGGAAGTAATTGCAAAATTTGGGGAGAGAGCAGTAGTGAATCTGGTTCAAAAGAGGAAAATGAGTTCGTTAGAAGAAATTATCTTATCAGGAATGTGCTAGAAGGATAAAGAGGAATCAACGAAGAAGATTGCAATTACGTAATACGTATGGCATTCAAGACAGCAAATGTCAAAGTAGAAACAAGTAGATTAACGGAAGATCATAAATTTTCAAAATTTAATGAAGTGTTCTGCCAATGATTCAGGGAAATGGTCAGCTTTTTGTTGATTATTATGATTTTCGTGTTGCCTATGAAACTACCTCGAAAAAGGTTTAGCCAAAATTATACCTTGTATTGGAAGGTGTATCTGTTTCCATTGGAAGAGCTCTGTCTAATCTTGCATCTCATCATGAGAATTCTGTCTCGTCTTGTTTCCCCTAATAGGCCACTCAAATCTTGACAAAATATTTTGATTTTATGACAATAAATATAGGAATAAGTCATAGAAAAAAAAAAGGAATGTGTTCTTAACTCGCGTAGCTGCGCGTCTCGAATATCGCTGTGAAATGTATCGCTCTGTCACAGCCTGAATCGTGTTCATTTCCTATTGAATGTTCTCCTTTAAGGTGCTGAGTGGGAGCAAAAACCGAAGATAGATTGTAAAATATTAGGTAATTTCTTCTCAGGGATATAGTATGGCGTAAAAAAACAACCTGTTACAAATTCCGTACCTTGCTTTTTGAGTTCGTTTTTTTTTTTTTTTTTTTTTAAATCTTATTTTATCGTCACACCACGTCAATAAGTACTATATTTTTAACTTTCTTGTGTTACGTGAAGGTAAGCAATTGCTAGGAAAATTATTATAATCTTATTCCATCTAAAGTCACTCACTCCTTTGACATTTGCACCTTTCCATCTCTTTTACGTCATGACAAGCTTTTAAGATTGGATATATCAGTATCCGGTTTATTGGAAGATAGACATCAAACTGCTAAGTTACGGCGTAACTATTGCTGGAAAAGTGAAGTTGAAATCAAAAGCTGTCTGAATATTATACAAAATTTCCCGTCGTATTTGATTTGCTGATCATTACAAACAAGAGTACATGGTTGAATTTATATGAACACAAATAGAGTGAACAGATGATACTGTGATTATTAGTATACTACTATATAGTCATAAAAAACGTAAAGTTATATCACGGTAACGAAAGAGAACTTGGGACTCAGCTCCATAAAATGTACTGATTAAACAATACTACATTGATTGTATTAATTTGTAAAAGGAAGATACAGTAGCTCAGTGATAAGGACCTGGACCTCATCTCTGGTACAAGTTGTTCCTAGATTTGTTATCAAAATATGAAATTGCACTGTAAAATATCATGTATAACAAGTTTTTCTTAGAATTTACCCATTTCATTGTACCAATTCCTCTATAACTAATCGCCTACTGTATCATTCGTCTCCTTTAGCCGTAATTATGAACATTACACTAACGATTTCATATACCTAGGTATTATTATTATTATTATTTAAAATTTGACAAAATATTTAAGTTAATAAATTTCCTAAGTAACAAACGTGTAGATAGATGTCTGAATATGCAATATTTTGCATTTCTTTATTCGCATTTAAATACGATTTTTGTAAGTAACAAGCTTCGCTGCTATACGACTCTTACCTATTTACATTAAAGGGAACACGATTCTCAAGAGTAATTATGTTAAAATTGTTATGAATGGTTTTTACACAGTGTAAAAATATATTAACGCTTGTTCGAAATGATATTATTAGTTTAAGAAAATAACAGTTGTAGTTTAAATTGTAATTCACTCGCATTATGAATAACTATTGATAAGTAATCAGTAGTTTTGGATAATTTGTGTTGAGAGAAAGATGCAAAGACGAAGAAATTTGATATCGTGACAATTATAACATTATGAGCTCTCACAGCGTATTTTAGATGCAAGAGACCTAGGTTCGAACCCCGGTGAAAACGTATGTAGTTCTAATTCCATATTAAATTGTAGGTCCATATTTCATATAGTCCCAGTAATGTAATGTTAAACTCTAACCAAGAAATAATATAACGTCATGATCTACGCCTACAAGTACCTGGGCTGTAAGAAAAATCTTACAACTTGTTATTAGTCTTATTGATTAGCATTTTATAAATATGTGCATTTTTTTTATTTTACTACTTCTCATGTTTTATTTATTCCTCTTGCTCTATACACAAAAGTTCAAAAAACTCATGGGGAAATGTGATGATGGCAAATAGTCTTAATATTCCAAGTTCTATTAATAGTACATCTTCATTGAACAGTCAATAATTTAACGTCAATTAAATGGTATTCTTAACATTGTGCTGGTTGACAGAACGTTATTGACACATAAAATGGAAGAGTGGAAGGAGCAAAATGTTTAAAGAGAAACAACACAATACTGGTGGAAGAGGAATCAATGCCGCAAAACAACAACAAAGAAGGAGAAGAAACATGGCTGGAGATGACTGATAGACTCCAATTCACGATTCAGCTTGCAAACAGGAAGTCCTTCAGACATTTTCGTTCCTTTTTAAGAAATCGAACAACATTCAGCTGAAATGGCTGGAGCAAGGGAGGCAAGGGAAGGGGTTTCTCTTCTGTAGGCGTTTACAACTCGAGAGTGTCTGGCTGCAAGTCTTGTGGTATCTCCTTAGCAACAACCCTGGGATCAGGAGCTACTCCGTATATTGATTTTCGAGGCCCTCCCGATGGTTTCCGTGTTTCACCGTCTTGCTCTCCAGGAAAGGAGAGAGGTGAAGGGAGGAGGAGGCTGACGAGGATAGAAACGGGAAAAACAGGGGTAACAGCTCCCGTGTCCAGGGCCAAGAAGGATGTTAAAAACGAACAGAGAAAAATAAACAATTGTGGTGTAGGATTTTCCCCTCCCCTATTTCGTTTCACAGAACCTATTTCCAGGTTAAAGACACTGCATATAAAACAAATACTATTTTCATAGAGTGCTTAGAGAAGATCATTCTGCAAGTCATGTATTATAGATTATCTTAGAAAAAAAAAAAAAAAAAGAATCTGTCCTAGTATATTTTGTCCGGATTTTGCTAGCTTGCTTACAAAGTTAATATTTCTTGTTCTTGTTTCGATTAGGACTGTCTAAACTACAACTAAATACATTTTTATAATTTCAGTTATATTAGTACACATTTAACGTTATTTACTGAAAATTCATATCATTTGTAGTGAAGCCCTTCGTACCACTCAGTGGTCTTAGGAAAAAAATGTTAGTTTAATTGAGTAATGCGCTTATGTATAAGTCTAGATAAGCTTCATAAACACGTGCCATTTATTTACCTTGTCATTCCTTTTTTAAAATAAATATTTATATTTGCCGATAAGTTGAGAAGGAGAATAAATAGAAGAAAATACTAGTAATTGTGTAGAATATTACTGACAATATATGCAGTTCAACACACACAACTTATTCGTGTGCAGTGGTGATAAGTAACTTATCAATTACGAAATTGTCCGTTTGAATATCCATGATTGATTTGCCCTATGCGATTATTCGGCGTCTACATGCTCACTTTGAACCGTTCTTGTGTGCGTTAAATGTTACTCATGTTTACATCTCATAACCTAGTACAATGAGAAAAACACGATATTAGGAGGGAAATGAGAGGAGTTTCGGATCACTCTATAGATCATCCGGCAATGGAGCAACCTATAGTTAAAAGTAATCACAAAGCTAGTAACTATCATGCCGAGTGTAATATTCTATTTCAAAAGTAATAATAATAATAATAATAATAATAATAATAATAATAATAATAATAATAATAATAATAATAATAATAATAATAATAATAATAATAATAATAATAATAATAATAAAGTCAATAACATTGTGGGGTATTTGGTTGTTCAAAGTTGCCTAAGATCGAACATAGAATATTTATATCAAATACAAAAGGATTAAAGAAATCGGAAAAAAAAACAGCGTCTTAGGCAACATGTTTCACGCTGTAGTCCAAGTGGATTGCATAAAACTCAGTCCACGAAGGAATGTTCGGAATATAAAACCCCGATTCATATCTAGAAGTATATCCATTTGACGCCATTGTAGTTTTTATACATGTTCATATTGAGTTGCAAAATAACGTAATGGCAAGTATAGTACTTACAACTTTGCAACTGGTTGATTTCAGTCAAGTTTCACAAAATCAGAAAATTTGTGGTAATTTGAATAGCCTCATTAACATATGATCAACGTTTTCATTGTACAGTAAATAACGTGAACATATACATATAAGGAGAATGAAAATTGTTTAGAGAGAACCACGAAAGATATGAATAATTATAAAATTATAACTCGTTCAATGCGTATTATAAGATATCTCAATGTAAATAAGTATCTCCCATTTATGTATTATTAAAAGCGCCATAGAAGAAGACATGAAGACATGAAGAGTTCAGAAAAGAGGGAGGAAATAGAGTTTTATTTTACGTAATTACAATTTTTGTCCATATAGGTATATATTTTCAATCAATATTTGCGTATGATTTTATTACAGGTTGTAATAAAAAAATTTCTGATGTGGCTTCAAGAAGTAATTGAGTTTGAGTTTGAGTTTCTGTGTATGTGTGTGTTACGTTCTTATGCAACATCGAGTTTATAAAGGACATGACTTAGTATTAACGTGGCCACAGAACCACGACTAAAGCTTCAACCTATTGTACAGTAATGTTAGCGCGTGCGCAGGCCTCATGTAATATCAACTTTCAGAGTGTATGCTGTTCCCCACCACACTATATTGCCTTCAAGAAAGCAGGATCACATTACCAGTCCTGCCATCAAGAATTAATGTAATGACGTTTAATGATTATATTTTTTGTGCTGAATGGGACCAATAATAAATATAAGTGAATAATTATTTTAAAAAAAAAAAAATATTAAATGAGGAAAATGGGAGGAAATAGATGAAGCATTCCCTTGTCCTTCCTCCTCTCCAGAAAAAGCAATATATATTATTCATTACAAACTTAAATACCATTACAAATATGTGATCCATCGTACAGAAGCGAGCACTGCCATTAAGCCGAATTTTATCCTATGGCCTGAATCATAAAGAATTGTTTTCATTGATATTTATGTCTTGAACAATGTTCCTTGTACAATTAGCAAAACAATTATGCTGTAATTTTGCACAACCTATTGAAAGTTATAAATACCTTTGAAGTTCCTTATTTGCGTTTCTTCACGGATAAATTCTTGATTAGGCTCTAACTGTGCCACATCTGGAATATTTGACACCATACACAAAACGCTGCAAAACGGTTAGGTCTGCTAATGGCTCAAAGTGAGTGTCAATGCACTTTATGTATATTTTAGCTTAAAAGATTCTGACCATTTATTTATTTTTTATTATTTTTTTTAACAGCACTACTGGCTACGTTGTAACAGCAACGCTTAACTGTTCTCTTTGGTTGTTCTTAAAAAAAAAAAAAAAAATACTATCTTCTATGGAATCTTGCTACCCTCTACAACACTTTAGTTTCTTGAAGGATTTTCACGAATATAACACAAGACCATACTTATTCCTACTAGTCTTAAATAATTGCTACGAGCCGCGAAGAAGACAACCCGAATGATGATATTTTGAAGTAAGTTGTCTAACATGCTGGGACAATCATAAACTAAGTTTGCGAACAATTTGTGAAAAGGCTGTGGATAGTTTTGCCAACTGAACGCAATCGTGCCGCAGAATTTTGGAGGCAAATGTTCGGCATCGCAGTTAAGAACTCCAATACGAAAGTCTAAACTCTAGTACTTTGCGAATGTTTATTCTATGTACACTCATGTCCAAAATGATTGTCGCATATCTATAATTGTCTTCTTGTAAGAATATAATTTGATAATGCTTTTGCAGGATACTTTTAATACTGCTACTGTGTGTATAATCGGGAAATGTATATTTGTGGTAAATTTCATAGGAAAAGAATTATAAATACGAAAATTAAAATGAGTAAAACAAAATGTTGCTAAATGGAGAAGAAAATTTTATTTTCATTTTATTGTTCTTATTTACTGCTCTTTTGACATGAAATTCGCCACATACATGTCTTTGACGATTATACACATACTAACATTATAAGAAATGGCGGGCGAATTTGTTATCAAATTATATTCCTACAACAATATATTTATAGACATGCGACAATAAATTTGGGCATGAGTGTACGTACCAATAGAAAGCAGGGATGATGCCAGAAAGGGGCAAAGGGGTCGAGTGTCACTGGTGGCTAAGCCTGTCTCATTAGACATGTTGTATTTTAATGTTGTTCAAGTAATATAAACCTCTTTTTATTGTTACTCAAATCATAGATGCTCACTAAAATTTGTTTGCTCCTCCTCTCCAAGATGGCTCGTAGCCAGAGAGAGGCTAGAGCACTCAGTCCCCGTTCTAAATTACTTTTTGCTCCTCCCCTCTAAAACAGAGAATTTTAAAATTCACTCAAAGCTAGATGTGAAATTCTTCCAATTTTATTTACCATCTTAAATTCAATTTAGTTCATTTTACTTGTTTCTGCGTAAAATAGTAGACTGCTTGGTAGTTGCACTAAGCATCTCACATATCATATAAAAATATGTAATTAAATTGAATTATGTAGCATCCGTTTTTGAAGCATTTCTACATTGATGAAAAAAAATATATAGTCTTGGAGTTGTGTACTGTACTATTTATTTTATTAGTATAGTGAGCTATGTTCTTTGTAAAAGGAGCTACAACCCTATAAATGTCATTTCATAAATAAATTCAATTCCATAAATAAATAAATAATCACTTTCGTTGTGTTCCTTGATGTCTTTATCATAGTCCCCTCAGTATTTATTTCTGCCCTCCTAAGTAATCGGCCTGGCTACAGGCTTGTCCCCAAGACGTTAGAAGAAAGATTTAATAAATGAATGGAGTGACGTCATTGCTGAACCTGTTGACTTGTTCTGGTTGCCTGGGTTCCTGCATTACAATCGTGAGCTTGTTTGCTCTTACAGCTCAAAGTTGGAAAGGTCTTATGTGATTTTTTTTTTTTAGCTTAATTGCTCCGTTGCAATCACACGACAAGATGCTATTGTTGAAGAAAGTATGTAATAAATAACAAGAGAGAGACAAAATATGAAATTTCTTATTTTAAAGCTTGTCTCACAGGGCACAGACGGAGACAAGGACATTTATATTTTCATGGTATGCAGAATTGAAATAACACTTTTTTTTTAATTTCATATTTTATAATATTTTGACAGAAATGTAATATTATTTAGTAAAAAATTTCATATTTCTTCGTGTTTTCTACGAATTTCTAACTTCCTTGAATCCAGTGATTAAGAGCACTCTTTCTCCTCATATAGAAATAATTATTTTTTCTTTGTTTCTTATCAGAACAGATTGGTAATGAAAATTTGGCTTAAGGCGTAGTTTTCAGGGAACATTGTTTCTGACTAAAATCCCATCCACCATCTGTACTTCCACTCTTTTCCTAAAGTCATTGTTATATAAACTCAGTCGAGAGGATTCCATGAGTAGTGGTTTAGTGTGTGTTGTGCAGGGTGTGTTGATTGCTGATTTTGAATTTGAAAAGGTGTAAGATATTTCAATATGCCTAAACCTAAAGTTAAACTTCGCGACTAGGTATCAAAATTCAAGTACTTTAAAACAGACGGAAGAATTGCCTTATGCACATATAACAATAAAAGCATAATTAAATACCGTATATATATATATATATATATATATATATATATATATATAAGTAAAACCTTTGGCTCAGTAGAACATAAGCTACTTTTAAAGAAATTGTCAAACATAGGAGTATTTCCCTTGTATTTAAAAATTTTTGAAAGTTATTTGATAGGTAGAACATACCAAGTTAAAATAGGAAATGTTCTTTCAGACTCATCCATCATCAGCAATAGAGCTCCTCAAAATTCTCCTTTGGTACTATTACTTTTTACATTTTTATTAACGATTTGCCAACAGTTTTAAAACATTCTGACATATTACTCTATGCTGACGACGCTAAAGTTTGTAGAATAGTAAATAACATTGAGGACAATATTATGTTACAAGATGATTTAGGTAGAACTGTTGAATGATGTAAAAATAATGGTATGAACATAAATTGATTAAAAACTATGTGTATGGCATATAGTAATAAATCTTAGTATTACGTCAGTCAGTACAAGGCAATGTTTTGAAAAAAGGTTGATACAGTAAGAGAGCTAGGTATAATGTTTCATAGCTGTTTACATTTTAATGAGCATCCACAAAACATATGTACATATGTAATGAAACGAAGAAAATAATACGCTATTTATTTCATCTATAGGTTGCTTCTTTTCAGTCTGATACATATATACTTCTATACAAATTTTTGGTAAGGTCAAAATTAGAATATGCGTCCACAGTCTGGAAAACAAACTTAAAATAGTTCAAAAATGTTTTATTAGAATGTTATGTTTTAAATTAGACTTTGATTTTTATTCCAATTCGTCAGACTACTGGTGAAAATATTTTAAATATAAAACATTAGAAGACACGAGGAAATTACTGGATTTGAATTTTATGAAAAAGTTATTTGACAACCGCTGTTATGTGGAATATATTTTTTTTAATGTTGAATTTAAAAGTTTCAAAATATGGAACAAGGGCTAGAATATTGTTTCAATAGAATGACAGGAAACATATTTTAATCAGAAGGCTTTTAATTAACTATAATAACTGTATATATATATTATATTTGATTTTTATTTCTTAATATGTTTTAGGAATTGACACTGACTATAGGGTCTATTGTCAGAGCCTATATTTTTAATCGTGTATAGTACTACAATTATAACATTGAGTTGTAAGACTAGGTGCTATTCAGATGTTCTTAGCACGTTAATAAAGAATTATTATTATTACTATTATTATTATTATTATTATTATTATTATTATTATTATTATTATTATTATTATTATTATTATTATTATTATTATTCAAGTGTTTTGGAGGAAAATTGCAGCTAAGAGGCGTTATTGTCAGGTTAGCATACATGTAACTCCGTAGGTTAAATAATAATACAGAATACAGGAAATCCTAAATATCAGAGTAAATGTTGATGGGTCAGCAAATGTTAATGTGTGATCAAAATACAATATCAGATTTTCCTATTCAATTAATTATGTATTCTATATTTAATTACAAATTTAATTTCCAAATGTTTCTAACAGTATTACAGTAAAACATTTTTATGTTACCCAACCCACAAGTTCCCCAAATACGTATACTCTTAAACTTGTACAAGTGTTCTGAATAAATAAGTTGAACTTGGTAAAAATAAGATTTGTATAATATTCTTTTGTGTTCCAGAAAGGGACACTGAAGACACTAGCTAAACATCTAACGTGAAATGGTGTCAAATTTAATTTTTTTACTGTACTAATTTTCATTATTGAAATTATTTACACTAATTTTACTATTTTTAATTTTTTTTTTAATTATTATTACTTGTTTTGAGTTTAAGGTCTCTTCTACAGCTGAACGTGAATTGGAACCTATAATTTTGAGTCCTGAATCAAAGACGAGGTTGCTTTCTTTTTCTTTTTTTTTTTTAAGAACCAAAAATCAACACAAAAAATTATTGTTAGCAGGATTCGAAATCATAATAGTCGAAGTGGAAGGGGAGGAGACAAGTGTAAAAAACAAAACTTCATATTGGAATATTTCGACATGGAGAATTAACATATTTGAATATCCATAATTATTAAATTATATAAGAGTAGGGATATCGTTGACCACTGGTTTAACCATTAATTAAGCTTACAGGTGAAACACCCATATGTTAATTAGCCCTATGTATAAATTGCTGTAATTAAACATGAAACGAAATGAAATCTTTGAGTTTTACGTCCCACGGTTACGCCAGCTAGGCTAAAGGAGACGGTGATGATGAGAAATGAATTAAATAGTGGAATGAAGAAAGTGTGAGAAAACGGGATAACACCGAGAAAACGGTGTTTGTCCACCACAAAGTTTACTTGGCGCGAGCTGGGATCGAACCAGGGACCTCATGCTCCAGAGGTGAATGCTCTACCACTGAGCAAACGCGGCCCCTATTTCTGTAATTAATTTGCAACTTGCTGACAATAGCATCAGTTTATTCACCCCCAGCAAATATTTAGTGATTAAAAATTTTCTTCCAAAAATATTAATTGGAGTGGAATTACATCTATTCTTCCAGGATTTCGCACCCTGATCGTTAATAGTAACCACTCTAGAAAAATATACCAGTTATCATGGAATTCAGCTTGGATAATTACTGGAGAAATTAATTTTCGGAATTCACAGCTAAGTTTCGCTTCTCAAACTGCAACGCTAGAATCCAGGAATTTTCTTATTGTGACTATCACAGTAAGCGTACAAATTTGGCAACAACACATTATGGCGTTCTGCGCAAGTTTCTTCTCAAAATCTATTTCCTTAAATGTAAATTAATATTTAAATAAAATGTGAAACAAAACACGAGAAACGGTCAAACAATTTATCTATTTCGTAATAAGATTGTTATTTTAACATACTTTTCATATACAAATAAACATTTCATAAAAACGATCACTTTTAGTAAGATCTAACAGCAAGTGGCATCTTGTGTGCTCATTGTAAAACGAATCAAAGATTTTATTTTGTTTGTTACCTTTTTCGATATCAGTAGACACAACCAAATGAATCAGTGTCGTGTCTTGTAGCTGAAACGTAACTCTATCTTATAGCACAATATTTATAATATGTAACGTTTCATTGCGCAGTAATTAAAGGAATGAGCTAAAATATGTATTGACTTCCGGGTGGTGATTCACCTTAAATTAGAAAGTAAATATCTCAAGACTGCATCTGGAACATAGCTGAATCTTCGTAGCAAAAATTAACTGCTAATTTAGTTCTTGATGCTAAGAAATATTATAGAAAAATTCATATTTCATTTTCCATTTGGTATAAACTAGAGAAAATAGTGTGGTAGTTTCTCATTGTTTTTCCACACGAAAGTGTTCCAACTGTTGAAAGCACTCTTACCACGCCTGGAATAAATGTAAATTCCCCATACGAACTGAGTAATATCCGTCTGAAAGAACTACCGTTTTCTCCTAGGGCACTACTGAATTTATATCAAATTGATTTGGTCATAAAGCTGCCTTCTAAATAACTCTAAATTTCATTGTATCATACAATCCTTCTCATTTACTACTACTACTACTACTACTACTACTACTACTACTACTACTACTACTACTACTACTATTATTATTATTATTATTATTATTATTATTATTATTATTATTATTATTATTATTATTATTATTATTATTATTATTATTATTATTATTATTATTATTATGTCATCATATATCACTCAACTTGATAGTATTTACACGTGATAAGATTACTTTTGTAGCATTTAAGCTTGGATATTTCACAACATTCAGTAAACAAATAATATATAGTGATAGAGAACGTTCTTAATAACTCAGTATTTATTAGTTTTATAAAGTAAGATACCTTTGCAACAAAAATAGATTTCTGTATTTTTATAAACAAATTCTTATTAAGTTTGGTATCTTTTTCACGTGTAAACTCTTGGCCCGATCGTGAATCAGATAACACATTGGAATAATATACCGGTACGTAGCAGGTAGCAGTCTTATGTACCAAAACATAATCAGAGTGACTATTAACTTATTTTAAATATTTTGTACTGATAACAGAAATGTCAAGTAGGTAGTAGGAAATTCTTAACTGACAATTACTCAACAACTTATCGCTACATTAGTTCAAAAAGTATATTCAAAAAAAAAAAAAAAAAAAAGAAGAAGAAGAAGAAGAAGAAGAAGAAGAAGAAGTAAATTTTATTTATATTATTGTCATTAAACTTGCATTTGAATATATTTGCTTTTATCTGAGTTGCAATAAAAAAAAATCTTGACAGAAATAATGAATTATCTAAAGAAGTAAGTGGTTTTCAAACATCCCGTTATCGGTACTGGGAAAATACTTTAAAGAAACCTCTTGCTGTTAGAAACTTGTTTTACAGACCCGTTGATGTTGAAAAATGTTTTCTAGAAATCAAACAATTGTTCTTCAGCAGAGTTACCGCAATTGTTTTTCATTTTTGTATCTATATACGAGGGTTGAACTGAAAGTTTCGGGAATCACGTACTGGGAACAGTGTAATCTATTAGATTTTGTTGTAGTTATAATGTCATCTTTGTTCACTCTAAATACAAAACCGTATGTAACTCGGAATCTTTATTGTTGCAGGGCACCAGTTTGAACTGACATGGTTGTGATCAAAAATTGACCTGACAAGAGAACACTTCCGTGTCATGATTTATTATGATTTTCGCTAAGGGTTAACACAGCAAGAGTATGTTCGTCAGATGACTGCTACTTTTCCTGATGAAGCTCCATCACAAACGACAATTTACAGGTGGTTTCAGGAATTCAGATGTAGGCGGGTCACCCTGAGTGACCAGGATCGTGCAGGTTGTCCATTGACAGCCATTGTGCCCCAAAACATTGGAGCTGTCCATGAATGAATTAACACTGATCGACATTTGACTTATCGCGAAATTCAGGGGACCTTAGGTATTAGCATGGGCGTCTCTGGCGGGGGGGGGACGGGGGGACGCGTCCCCACCAATATTTTGAAGTGACATAATCTAAAATTCCGCTGAGATACTAGCAGTTAGATCATTTCCTTTGATGTCCCCCCAAATTTTACATGCCAGAGACGCCAATGGGTATTAGCATGAGTCAAATACAAACAATATTTCATGATCATTTAGGTGTGAAAAAACATTCCACTCGTTGGATCCCACACAATTTAACTCATGAACAAAAAGACGTCCGTGTGAAGTGATGTAAAGCTATGACAAAACGGTTCAAGTCTAGATCATCTAATTTGGTGCTTAACATCGTAACAGGTGAGAAAAGGTGGATTTATGCATACGAACCGGAAACAAAGCGATAATCTGCTGTGTGGGTGTTCCACGATGAACCTAAACCAACCAAAGTTGTTCATGCACACAGTGTCTCCAAACAAATTATTGCATTTTTTTTTTTTTTTTTTTTTTTGTAAATCAGGTCATATTGCAACGTTCCCACTGGAGTGTCGTAGAACAGTCAATGCAGAATGGTACACAACCATATGTCTTCCAGAAGTACTAAATGTGAGCAGAAAGTCCCACCCCAACCATCGAATCATTCTGCATATCGACAATGATAGCTAGCACACAGCAGCTGCCACAAGTAATTTTCTGGACCAGGAAAACGTTGAAATTATGACACATCCGGCTTATTCCCCTGATTAGGCCCCAGTGGTTTCTTTTTGTTCACAGCAATCAAGAACATGTTGCGTGGGAAGTGCTTTTGCACTCCAGAAGAAGCCATTGAGGCATCCAAACTGCATGTTTCACAGGTAATCAACTTCGGAGTGGCATGTTTCAAGAGGTGGTTCTGTCGCATATAACAATGCAATTACTGGGAGCAATTTGAAAAATAATTTAAAAAAATGTATTTTGATGTTCTAGCGCTCTATAATTTTCCGGAAACTTTCAGTGCAATTCTTTATATCAATTCTATTGGTATATCAGAAGAGGTAAGCTTGTAGTTTTGTTTTTGTTTGATAACTTCTGAGTTTAGCTTAAATTATTCTTTATTTTCCTGTAATTTTTTTTCTGTACTACTTAGGTTGAATAAAAAGTAAGGGCAGTAATACTGTTTTCATATCAGAGGGCTGTATCTCAGCCCTATAAGAATTCCATAAGTAATAAGGGAATAACTCGAAGATCCGAAGAGTTCTTAACCGCATGTGACCTAAAGACAACGAGATGGGAAGTGTGTATGTTGGCACTAATGTAATTTAAACAAAGCATAGTTCTCTCCTCTCTTCCCCTTTTCTTATTTAATCCATCGTTTATTCACTCTCTTGTCTGCGTGCGAGTGTATGTCAGAAAACAACACTGAAAGATAACTGCAAGTTCTATCGAAATGTAAATCACAGAAAGGAAAAACATGTTTTTTCTCTTATAAGGGATGTCTAGTTTAATCGAGTGACTCTGTAAAACTTGTGTAGACACCGCTTAGCTACCGCTGATACGAGAGATATCGCTGAGCTCACACAGCATCTTGCTAAATCTTTTTGGTGTAATCTGTGTTCAAAACCATTGATTAAGAAATGTCACATCGGGAATCGAACATGTGAATATTTGAGTTCGAGTAGTGGATACCATTAATCAACCCATTGTTAAATTCTGGAGTAATGCTATATTGTATTAGCTACTTCCAGGTAACTGGGTTACCAGATCTGTTCAGGTCACCGAGTACTGTATGTCTGAGTCACCGAGTCAGATCGGGTCTGTAATTGTATCTGTCTGTACTGTAATTTATTCTCTATCTGTCTGTACATTTATTCTCTAAATGTCCCTTCAAAATATTTGTGCTAGACGCGACGCTGTTATAAGTATTTATTTATTTATTTTGTATTATAGTAGGCTCGTCATCCCTTCTAGACTTCTTCTTACTTTCTTGTTTTTTTATTTTAATTCAGTTCCCCTTCAACGTTCTTTTTCTACTTCCTCCTCCCCGGAAGAAGCTGGGTAGCTGTGTTTATGTGTATGTGTTAAAGGTTTAAAACCTAAAGACGATTTAAGTTTCCAGCGTCGGGACGTGACAGGAATAAACGTCTCAGCAGTGTTGCTCACTCCGCAAAAAAAACTGTTGAATACCTACCCTCTTCCTCCTGAAATACCAAGAACTCAAAGTGCAGTCGTTTTGACGTTCTACCATTACTTAAATGTACTTTTCTATTAATAAGTTGAAATTATAAGTATTTTAATTAACAACAATTGCAAGTATTTTAATTACATTGACTCGGACAGAATTCACTTCATTAACCAATGTAGATCTGATGAGGCAATTTGGCCTATCCTAATTTTTAGTCGCTCTTCGAAACATGATTGGACCATATGATCAGAATTTCCTTTTAGCCCTTGCCTATTACTACTTGAGATGTGTTATACAACAGTCAGTTTTCAGAAAATCATTTATTTTTTCCCTTTCTATTAAGGGTGAAAGGATAGGACTGTTAAGAATACTAAAAAGAAGTTTCTTCTAAGGTCAAATGTGCTTCATTAAACACTCTGTTATATGTACAGGAAAGGGTATGTTCATATGCTGAATATTATTACTTGAAAAACTAGGGAATAAACGATGGTTCAGCATTAGACTCCTCACCTCTAGTGTGAATGGTCACCGGTTCGATCTCAAGTTTATTGTAAACAACATTCGGCATTATCTGTGCAATTAGGGGTTGATTCCATACATGTACTCTCACAAAGTATCTGTGAGCAATACCATAGCTTGGAACTGGGTAACTGGTGATGGTGGTCAGAGAGCGCAAGGAGCAAAACGGTTGATTCCAGACAGTCCTATGAGGTTGCTTTACTAATTGTTTCTTTAGTTTATAATGAACATGTAGTATTTATCAGTATATCACATCCCATTGTATTTTGATAATAAAAGAAGACAACAATTAGTGATGAGGATATGTGTTTTGAAAAAAAAAAATAGTAGATGTTACTGTATAACGCAAAAATATATTTGTTGCTAGGGCACTACCTATTCTGACAAGCTATGGCTCTGTCTGTAGGTTTCCTCTATCTATTATTCCTTTTTAACACCATTTACTTGAATCTATCACACCTGTTTTCTTTAACATACCTCACAATATAACTACAGTGTAGTAAACTGCTAAAGATATAACTTATTTTAGTATTTTGAAAAAGTATAGCATAAAGAACAAACTGTGGCTATTCACTGTCGATTCTTCTTCACTATTTTCATCTTGCTTCTACGCATACTACTACTACTACTACTACTACTACTACTACTACTACTACTACTACTACTACTACTACTACTAATAATAATAATAATAATAATAATAATAATAATAATAATAATAATAATAATAATAATAACGCATGAACTTTGTTTGAAAATTGTTGGTCCACTATTGCATCGTTTATAGGCATATATTCATATTTCGTATATTATTTATCAACGAACTTAGATTCGTTACTGAACTATGTCTGGGTATGTGTGTGTGTGTGTGTGTGTGTGTCTGTCTGTCTGTCTGTCTGTCTGCCTGTGATTTGCATTTTTTTTTTTACAATTTTGAGCCCTTCATTGGATAGAGCATCAAAAACTACCTGAGAAAGTGTTGGAATTTTTCGCATCACTCTTACCGTTCCCGAGATATTGGCCAAAAAATAATTCCAATTTCGGGAGATTTAAGGAGTCATATCTCGGGAACCGTAAGTCATAGCGATATGATATTGATGTTGATCAGTACCTATGAGGATGGTGAACATTTTGGTACCAAATAATAACCGGTGTCCACTGGTTAACTGGCCACCGTTCCCCAGATATTGCCCAAAAAACTTCGAATTTCAGAAGATTTACGGAGCCATATCTCGGGAACCGTAAGTCATAGAAAAATATGTTGCGAAGTTTTGCGAGAAAGAGAAGGTGCAGATAAAAAGATTTACTTTTACATGTAGGAACAATCACAGTTATCCTTCCCGCTCCATCTCTCCATTCTTTTTAAGTTCGTTCTGGCAATGTCTTCGAGCATTCTCAACTGTTTTTATTCTGTTTTATTTTATTTTTTTAACTGCGAATCATGACTTTCTAGGATGCACAAAGGGATCATAACATCCTTGGAAACAAAATCTTTGGCAACAGAACACTACTATATATATATATATATATATATATATATATATATATATATATATATATATATATATATATACAGCAGTCATCTTTATCAGTGATTCTTCTACGATTTATCAAACGTCATTTTGGATATTAACTCTTTTAACATTGTGTAACACATTTATCTCTGTATCGTAAAATTCTGATGACCTTTCTTCTTTTTTGAATAATATCCAACACAAATATCTCTAGTTTGGTTAGTACATTATGTAGTTTTTTTTCTTTTTTTAACTAATAAGTTAGTAAGGTATTTGGTTTAATTTCATAATACAATATAACTGGGGAAGTAAAAGCGACAGTCTCGGCTAGGACACAGACCCGTAGCCAGAACACTAAGATAGGGGCCCAAGATCCTTTTTTGGGGATGGGCGAGATGGAGGCTGCTAACAGTCTATATAAATGCTATTATTATGAAATACAAATTCCCTTAATGAGCTACGTAGAAACAAAACCATTTCAAATGTAACAATTTAACAATTTAATGTGATTTAACAATTTCTGAAAATTCATTGCAAAATGAATGCATACATAATTCTACAAGTAGATCTACAATAAACGTAATGTATACCTGCCTGCAGAAGAGAAAATCATCTGAAACTTTCTTTAAAACAAAACGAAATAAAACGTAGTAACCAGATTAGATCAATAAATAAAGTGTTGCTTCCGATAAAACACTTGCATTTCTGAAAACAAGAAATGATTAAATGCATCTCTCCTTCAGCGATGCAAGGAATCGTTATCAAGTAAATAAGGACAGAAATTTTTGTTTAATTAATACTTCGTGACTTTAGAAAGAGTTTCGAAGCATCACTATGAATCCCAGTAAACCACGTGACTTTTTGTTAGTGTGTTTATGTGTGGGTCTAGTTAGATCAGACTTCTTCGTTAAAGATGTTTAAAAGTTAAAATACATGCCGTTGTTATGGAAATCTACAATAAAATATATGGTAATGGAAGAATGTAACATAGTCATTACTTGTAGACGTGATTTGTGATAATTGTGTAGAACAGGGTAAGGGACAAGGCCAAATGACGGAAATCAAAGAGAAGCGAACAAGAAAATCTAAAAGGAAAGAGGGATGAAGTCAAGTAACTATAAGAAAAAAACATTCCACAGTTATTGCGATCACGACTTGGACGGAAAATTACAAATTGAAGGTCTCAGTTGGATACAGGGTGTCTCAAAAGTCCCCTGACATGCACCCAATGTTAAATGAAAATGCAACGTTGCCATTTACTTGGACCCACAACATAAGTGAATGAAGTTACTGTTTGAAATGGGGGCTGGCTATCGACACGTTAGCGTAAAATACAGTAACTTCATTCACTTATGTTGTGGGTCCAGGTAAACGGCAACGTTGCATTTTCATTTAACATTGGGCGTGGCTCAAACGGCTAATCCGATTTTTTTAAAAAAAAATCTTTCACTTTAGATTGAAAACATCATATTTGGAGACGGTTTCCCCTCTTACATTTTGTTGTAACTCTAATAATCACAGAATTACCCTATGTCAGGGGACTTTTGAGACGCCCTGTATATAATTTATATATTTAGAATGGACACCTTGATACGCCCTTCTAACTTTTAAAGTAATGAATTAAAAATATTGAAATTCTACACCATGTAAATATCATCAGGAAGACATTGTTTGGTATACTCTGTGATGCCACAAAGTTAACCGTGTTGCTATCCCAACATAAAGTTATATTTTTTTCAAATAATACAACGTCAGGTTATTATGTATTTTAAATCTAGGCTACATGTTAAACGGGGGCTTACAATATTTACATTTATTATTCAGAGTTTCAAACTAAGAACGTTGTAGTATCACAAACATCCCAATTTTGGTGGCCTCTATAGCAGTAATAAAGCAAGTAAGACAAAGGGAGCAATGTACATCCAAAATACTTTAGGTCTCGTACTACTATCATGAAATAATGCATTTTGAATGAATCCGAACAAAGTTACAAGGAATTGAATTTTTCAAAAGCCTTTATTTGGAAAACTGCTCAGACAAGTACCTCATCCAATTGCATACATAGTTTTCAATAAATGTGAAAATCATGATGCTGTTTACAGCAATTTTATATTTCAAACCGTTCTAGAGATATGGTAAAAACTGTTAATTTGTAACACTGCTTAAAATTAAGTAATTCCGAGAACTTGTTGCAATTATACCTACTAGAAAGTATTGTTGTAATGTTAGAGAAGCAAAAACAGTAAATCAAAAATTGTTTCAAAATGTTCCCACAAATACATCATTTTAAGCAATACATCGAATTTTATTATTTTTTCTCATATCTCCCGAGCGGTTTGAGATATCACATTGCTGTAAATGGCACTATGATCTTTATGTCTATTGGAAATCATGTACTTAATTGGATGAGATACTCGTCTAGACACTTTCTCAACATAAAGTCCTTTGAAAAAGGTCAGATTTTTCAATTGTAACTTTTTTACTATTTGTTCGACCGCAATATTTGACATTAAAGTATTTTCGATGTGCATTAACCAGTCCGTCTAATTTACGTTATTGCTATTGCAATTGATTGTTTTCCAATGTTTATGATATTGTAGCGTCCTTAGTTTGTAACACTGGATAAGAAGTGTGGTATTATATGTTTTCGTCTTACATCTAGATTTGCATAAATAGCCTAACAAAGTGCCATTTGAAAATATCCAATTTTATGTTGGATTTGTAATATTGTTAACCTTGCGATATTACTGAGTATGCCAAAGTTTGGCAGTCAAACAATGTGCCCCTGCCTACTGTATTTTGCATAAAACAAAATTCCAGTGTATTTTGTCCATTAGTTTAAAAGTTACAAGGCTGTATTACGATATATGGTTCACCCTGTGTATATAGTAGGACTATATATGTATTCTTAAATATTTTACCATAGTAAAAGTTGTTATATCTACTACTATTCGGTTTGTTACATATCATACCAAAGGATTGCTGAACAAAACCTACAAGTCTTGTAACACAAGTATAATTACTATTTTCACGTCGCAGTATCTACAAAGTTTGTGTTACTGCAAGGAAAGTTTTAAAATGACTAGCGACGATGTATATTTTGACAAATTGTTTTATATGTAGTGCTTATATCTTACTTTCCGGGTGAACTTTTCTATACAAGAACTGAGTGGTTATAGTCTCATAACATAAACAGTCACTTACACACGACAATTAATATTCCTAATATTTAGGGCTCTTAGGCCTTCGACAG
Source organism: Thermobia domestica (assembly GCF_964235325.1). Taxonomy (NCBI): domain Eukaryota; kingdom Metazoa; phylum Arthropoda; class Insecta; order Zygentoma; family Lepismatidae; genus Thermobia; species Thermobia domestica. The sequence goes on along the minus strand of NC_137462.1, from coordinate 110,236,452 downwards.
GATCAACAAGAAAGAACCATAATGGAGTATACTATAAGATATTGTATTCTAAAAGTACTGAAGAAGATTGAGGAAAGCCTTCGGATCACATCCTAAACGAAGGGAAAATCCCAATCTACACCTCCTCATGGAAAAAAAGCGGGCAACGTATTTTGTAGCTAATATAGGTGGGGACCGAACGATTCCCGGGATGAGGTCAGCCTCTACCAAGTGCCAACGGCCTTCTCGGAGGGCAGATGAGCGGGTAGAGGTCAGGGAACCTTCTTATCCTTGCAGGAGAAACTGTATGAGGGATGAACCACAAGGTGGTCAACGGTATAGAGATGTGGAAAGGAAATGGGAATACTACCACATTATCTTTCTCCCAGGAGGAACGAAGGAGGAGAATAAATATAATGATAGTTCTTCCTGAGATAAAACATTTCAGAGGTAAAATAGTCTCCAGTTCACATCCTAAACGAAGGGAAAATCCCAATCTACACCTCCTCATGGAAAAAAAGCGGGCAACGTATTTTGTAGCTAATATAGGTGGGGACCGAACGATTCCCGGGATGAGGTCAGCCTCTACCAAGTGCCAACGGCCTTCTCGGAGGGCAGATGAGCGGGTAGAGGTCAGGGAACCTTCTTATCCTTGCAGGAGAAACTGTATGAGGGATGAACCACAAGGTGGTCAACGGTATAGAGATGTGGAAAGGAAATGGGAATACTACCACATTATCTTTCTCCCAGGAGGAACGAAGGAGGAGAATAAATATAATGATAGTTCTTCCTGAGATAAAACATTTCAGAGGTAAAATAGTCTCCAGTTCAGATCTCTGGGAAGAATCATTAGAGGAGAAAATAACTTCAATTTCAAACACAACTGATCGATGATGGGGAAAAAAAGTAGAAGAAACTGCTGTAAGTTAAAAGAGGAAACTGAAGATCGAGAAACGTGGAAGAAATATTTCCAGGTCTAAACCTTTATATAACACCTCATACGTCCCAGGACCTGCCAAAAGGCAGAATACTTAATAATAATAATAATAATAATAATAATAATAATAATAATAATAATAATAATAATAATAATAATAATAATAATAATAATAATAATAAACTTTTATGTTTACAAAAAGTCGTTGCCCTAAATTTTCTCGAACACTGCCCGTGGGCATTTACATTCCTTCATATCATTTTGTTGGGCTGAGTGAGATCTATCGATTGGTATATACTGTATCTCATTTTAGGACTCTCTACTTGTTTGTTTGTTTGTTTGCTAAACACTAATGACATTGTAGCATTTGGAAATGCCTTAATGTACAGTATATATGAAATAGAAAATGCTTACGAAATTGAAATTTCCAATTTTAAACTTTGTCTTGAAATGCTAGTAAAAGTAGAAGAATGCTGGTTGTCTGCTGGTTGAAAAATATGTCTGACACAATCTCCTTGCGACGCTTCACAGGGTGATGGACTTAGCCCGTCGAGTGCATCAGGAATAAAAACTGAACGTAGGTGTCTTGGTGCTCGTAAAAATAGGCCGCCGTCATCGGAATGCATTCTTCCGCTTCGTGCTCTGAATTATTTTTCTCTCGTTCTCCCTCTCTCACTTTTTTCTATCTTTTCCCATCTTTTCCTCTTCATTCTTATCCAAAATGGCAGGCAACCGCCTGTCAGGTTCTATTTCCACAAAATTTCTCACTATGTAAATGATATCACGTAGCTACAGCAAACACAGATTAAGTATGAGTCATTTTAACTGGAAATTCCCCAAAGGTGGGCCTACATTTGTGCTTTTTTTCCTCAAGACATGGTCAAGAAGTGTCATTAACTCATCACCGTATACTGTATTTTAATTGAATATAAATTTTCCGCCGTTTTCCTATAAACATGTTAATATGGGTGCACTGAAATTGCGCAAACTTTCACTCCCTTATCTATATTGACACAGATAAAGCCTTAATAAGCAGGCAACAAAATTGGAAATTGCGCAAAAAAGTTATGCAACGTTGCCATCGTTACTATAAGCATTTCGACTAATAAAAACAGTCACTAAAACACAAGTTGTTTTAGTTTTTTTTAAAAAAATACAAAGTATTGGATGACAATAGTATTTTCAGTTATCGCTATTGCATATGTGCACGGGTGTCATTAGAGAGGGAGACGAAGGAATATGTCCCAGTCAATAATTTTCTGTATTATGTCTAACCGTAAGATTGCCTGTAGGATTAAAACTGTAATAAAAAGTTAATGGAAGCAAATAGTTATTGCAAAAGATGTCCTCTCACTTGCGTACATGTCAAAATTCTTCCCAGTTCCATACAAGTGCCAGATGTAATGAAATGTCATGATTTTAAAGCGAGATAAGAATTCCCATTTCTGTACAGGTTCAATAGTTGGCACTTTTCTGTGAATTTTTGTTACTTTTGAGCAGAGGGGGATATAGAATCTAAAGATTTCGTTTTGAGTAGCAGCCACAGCGAATAAGAGTCCTTGAATAGTTTCATTTTGCAGACTGCCTATAGCAGGCCAGCACATCCTTCTTTATTGATGACACGTTTAAGAGCTGCAGCAAACTTTTCTCCCAAATTTTCGTCATTCATGCAGATATTGGAAGTTCAATAAAGGAAACTAATGTGATCCCAGTGGTTTTTGGCCATTTCCTAAACAAGAGAAGACATTCATATATATATATGAAAGTTTTTTCACTAATAAAGAAAGAAGTCCCGAATTGGAATAATGAAATTGTTATGGTAGACTTCAAGGAAGCACTAATAAATTCTTTAAGGATAATTTTCCCTTCAGCTTCCACAATTTTCACTTTAACCAGTGTCTTTGGTGTAAGATACAGGATTTGGGCTTGGTTACAGATTACAAAAACCATGATTATATACGACTTCAGGTTCGAATGTGTGCGTCATTAGGTTTTCTTCCGTTAGAAATGGTCGGCAGTGGTTGGCTGTCTATTCAAGAAGATATCCCCTAAGCTTGAGCAGTTCAATGACTATTTCGTTGACCAGTGGCTAGAAAATTCTACAGTCCCAGTATGCATGTGGAACTGTCATGAAAAACGCCATAGAACAAATTATCTCGCAAAGGGTTGGAATAATAGATTAAATACTCTGCTAAACAAGCAACATCTTCATATCATCGAATTAGTCCGTTTTCTCAAATCAGAAGGCAAGAGAAGTGACTACGACGGAAAGTATCTTCAGCTTACAGGCTAAAAGAAGAAAGTATATGTGCAGCTTGAAAAAAAAATGTAGTTTTGATGTTTCGAAAGATGTTAGATGATGTTTCGTTGCACTTTCATATATTCATAAGTTGTCATAAACTGTAAACCGTGTATACATATATTGATAAGAATTACATATAGGTGGTGGTAACAACGTTAAACGGCCTACTACACATGGACCAAGATCATAGAAGATCCAGATATTAGTTCGACGGAGACTCTTTATAAGAGCCGACTTGTGTATCCCTTTCATGTGATTTGTGAATTCATATCAAACACATTTCAGGGATACATTGGTCGAATTTCAATTTAATTTGAGTCGAAAAAGAAACAACTTACAACAGTATGGAAAGCACGTATGTATCTTTTCGTATCTCCTTGACCATGCAATTCCATATCCTCCTCTGCTCAAACTTTATTAAAAATGCACAGAAATAGTGTCAGTTATTAAACATGTACGCAAGTGTGAAATCTTTTATCAATGTCAAAATATGTCATGTCATCGCCCATGGCACTTGTACGCATCTGGGAAGGATTTTGACATGTACGCATCTGAGAGGTAATCATTGGAAAACTGTAAGGAAAACAATCTTGTATGAAATAAACAAACAAGATGAATATTTCTAGAAGTTCCCTTTAAATATCGTGGACATGCGTTCGACCAATCGGAGATAAGAATTTGTTTACATTTTCCAGTTTTGGCCAATCACAAACAAGCATTTGTTTACATATTTCAGATGTGGCTACCACGTATCTTACAGTTAGTAACGGTTCTTTCGCCTTTCTATAAATGATTCTTATATTTGCATTTGCATCTTAGTTACTGTTCTTAGGTGTTGTGAGGAAGATATGTTATATATTATTACCGTATAAATTGTTACAAGAATGAGTGCTCAGTGTTCTAGTTGCAGATGTAATAAGAATAATGTAACAAGCCAATGAGAACGAAAATCACAACGAGCCAATTAGGATCGATAGCAAAGTTTGGTGAGGAGGGTACTATAAACAAGAAGCAATAAACTGGTGAAACATCAATGGAACTTTCAGGATGGGGTTTATATCGACGAAAACAGAAAAAGGTGTACCTTGCGTATTAACGGAAAGCTTTAAGTATTGTTTCTTTCGCCAAGAACAAATTTCCTGAATCCCGTTGTTGGCAACGTCGCGGTGGAAATTTGCGCAATTTCAGCACTCTCTGCTCCCCGTTAATAAGTCATAAATTACAGAGATTATCAACGATCTATCCATTAGAAAAATTTGCGCAATGTCGTTGCACCGGTTAATATTATACATTATTATTACTATTAGCGATTAACATTTTTTAAAAAAAATGTCTGAGGATGAGACACATATTCGAATCCACAGATCTCATTGAGGTGGACAAAATGTTAAGGAAGAGTAAATCCTCCCTGTAGTTTCCGAGAGAAGCAATTTGTTGAGGGAAATCTAAAAATTCACTCTGTTCAATAACGACGCCACCTTTTAACGTGAAACTGATACTGAAAGCTATCTTCACGAACCTTTTCATTTTGGACCCTGATATAGTATGGTTAATGACACGAAGCCCAAAATTATGATTTTTCTCTTAAAATTCTAATTTTTGTTTCAGTATAATATTGTCCAAAAATAAAACGTACATCATTTTATACATCGCATGAAGCTAAACAAAAAGGACAGGCTTGAGTGTAAATTCTCATGCGTAGTTTTCGAGAAAAACGAAAAAATATTTTTTGTGGTCTTAAAATATACGTTGATAGTTTTTATTCTGCTGGAATACTTGATTTCTCCCAACAATTGCATGCATACTGTATTTCAGACACTAACACATTTACAATAAAAACCAAATAGTCACATTATGTTATTGAACAGCTTATGGCTGGCTCGTCCATATAAGCCAACTAGGCAGCTGCTTAAGGCGGTAAATTTTAAGGACAGTAGTTGATTTTTATTTATTTATTAATTTTTGCCTTGCGGAATTTCTAACGATGATAGGGCGAACAATTATTATAACAAGTTATGTAAAAACAAAATCATTCCTACCATATATGGTAGCAAGCTTCACCGTGTACTTTATCGAAATTGAAATTACACATACTTACATTCCACAATACTGTCTTCCATCACTTAGAACTTCCCAGTAGTATAAAAAATAGAGAAAGAGGTGTGAAAAATGAAATAATTGCTTATTTCTTTTCGATTTATTCTTGTGATTATCATCGATTTATTCTTGTGATTATCATGAAATGAGACTAATTTACTGTTTTATGTTGCGAAACCGTTATTTAGTTAGGTCTCGAATCGGATAATGTTTCCGGATGATTGTCCTGGAAAATACATTTTGAGTAGACTTAACGATTTACATTAAATAAGATGAATATGATGTTTTTGGCAGGCGATCCAGAAGAGACGATCAGGCCAGTGATTAGCGTTTCAGAGCTCGAGTGTAGTCGAACCCTAGCCAGAAGCCAGTATATCTTTGATCCCCCCTCCCCATTGATATACAAGTTTCCATGAGGTAACTAACACTAATACCTATTAGATGATGTTCGACGGTATGGGGTTCACATATCGTCATGAAGACGGTTGGGGAGTATCCAATGATAATAGAACAGGCCCTTATCAAGAAAGTCAGCAGGATTTGCGGTTTCGTACCGAAATGTCAAGTTTAGTTTATCTCATACCAGACGAAGAAGAAGAACGGGCAACTTGAATCCGCTTATTTTTACAAAATAAAATACACGAAACTTCTCTATGACCACTTATGCCAACTATTGCAGTGATGATGAAATAATACTTATAAATAATCTTTAAATAATCTTAAAATGTACTCTTGGCTTTGTGACAAGCAAATAGTATCAATTATATATAGAAAGAATGCCAAGACTCTCACGAAATTTTCACATAATCATGTCCGCAGTGAATGAAGATAAGTGGGAAACACCAATCATGTGATTATTATTCTTTTGTTATTATTATTCCAAGTTATTAAATATAACTTTCAAAATGTACTATTATTTTTAATCAAAATCACACAGGAAAAGGACGAAAAGGTCAATGAAATCATGTCGTAAGCACTTATTATCATAAACAATCTCCTTAAGAAATATGTATAACGTCTTATCGTTATTTATTATTATTATTATTATTATTATTTTAAAAAAAAGAAGGAAAGAAAGAACTTCGTATCAATTTTCTAAAGATAAAAAAGTTTTTTCATTCATTATGAAATCACAAAATCAATGTATTTTCGTCGAAACCTAAATAGTCATATTTTTAATGTTAATCTAACATATTTTACTAAAAAGATTTAAATTGTTATTTTTAGACGACCAACTTTTCCGATTGCTGAAATAATGCTGACAAATCTTCTTTGATATTTTTCAAATAGGGTCTTTGGATTATAAATACACACTGCATTTACTGAACGTTTTACAGGTTAATACTTAACCTCGAATTAAAGCTTGTCAGGCTAACGTTTAACCTCAAATTAATGTTTAACGGGGTAACGTTTAACTTCAAACTAACGTTTAACTGAACATTTAACCCCAAATAAACGTTTGACTGGTTAACATTAACATTTAATCTAATATAACGTTTAACAAACTAACATTTAACTTCAAATTACGTTTAACAGGTTTGTGTCATATATTTCATCTTAATTCTTCTTCTAAATATTATTAAGGGTTTTCTCCCTTCCTTTCTTTCTTTCCTTCTTCGAAATGTCCAAACCCTAGCTTTGAGGGTCCTCAACTTGAAATCCAAACGACTCCACAATTAAATATTTACATGTGCAAAGCGGATTAACTTGTGCTCGTGAGAAATTTTAGAGATATGTTAAGTTGGGTTGTCACTTTACAAAAACCTTGTAACTGTCATAAAAGAATCTTGCAACCCTACAATATTTCTCCATGTAAACATAGTCTTGAAAGGGACATACAACATTTTTCCATCTTGCAAGGAGTCAAACCATGTACAACTTTCTCGGATGTACTGCTTGCTACCTCCTATCGCCCTCCCGCTGATATAAAGGAAAAACTAGTTTCATCACTTTCGAAACAACGGATTCTTTTGGACGGGGAGGGGAAACGCGCAAAATACATGTTTTTAATGACGAGGTTCACTATTTGTCCACTATAGTGCAGTGCTGCATAGGTGGAAATATCTTTCTTGCTTTCAATAAGTTGTAATGTGTAAACAGTAAATAGAAAGATCAGGTTATGAGATTTTTTAATGACAGCTACAAGATTCTTGTAAAGTGACAACCCAGCTTTAAGGAAAAGCAATGTATCGACTAATATTTTAAAAGACGACGTCCGTAGTAGCAGAGACTACTTGCAAACCGCTTGCTCTAAGCTTTAATTGCAAGTCGGCCAAGCTTGCATCCGACGTGCAAGCATGCCGCAAGCTGGATTCCAGTAACGAAGTTACATGCAGCAACCTTGCATTCAAGCTTGATGCAAGCGTTTTACAGTCATATAAAGTCAATAACCAATAAACGGCTAGTGATACTATGACGCTCCGTGAAGGGTTTAAAGCATCGCTTGCAAGTACAGCAAAAGCAGATTCTATGAAAGCATGCGTTTCAAGTGCAAGCGAAGAAAGCCAAAAGCCAAGCACGCGCCAACTGGCCAAAAACTTCCTAATTACTAGGGGTTTTGTTGACTGATAGTGGAGTACTGGTAGAAATGCGTGGAATCCATATGCGTGGAGTCATCTTCTGAATGCATTGGACAAGTGTTGTGACTATCTCTTATACATGAATACTTCGAGTCATTAGATTTCGTTTTTGTCCGTCTAAGAAATTTCATTCTTAATCGGTGCTGGTACTACTTTGTATATGGCAACATATGACAAAAACTTTTTTTTTTGTCCTTCGATCTGTACTCTTAACTTTCTTCTTCTTCTTCTTCTTCTTCTTCTTCTTATTATTATTATTATTATTATTATTATTATTATTATTATTATTATTATTATTATTATTATTATTATTATTATTATTATTATTATTAGGATCTGTTAGCAAGCTTTTGCTCACATGGTGATGAACTTTTGGATACATTGGGTCAGATAATTAGTTAATTATTTATTTCAGTAAAAGCCAAATAGCAGCCTATCATCCAGCCAACAAATAAAAAAAATAATATATATTAATTCTTTCTTTATTAATATGTATTAATTATTTTTCTTTTAAGTTCTAATAGTTAAAAAGTAGCATCATTATCCCTATTAAAAGAATTGTCTATTCTATTTTGCATTAAACATTTTTGTTTTAATATTATGAGTGATAATACTCGTAATACATGCAGGGGTAAAAGTGCGGGGGGAACGCCAGGGAACGTCGTCCCGTCACTTCCAGAAAATATCTGTGGCGTCCCCCACTTTCTAGAGAAATTACAATGGACAAAGATAGGCACGGGGGACGGAGTGACGTCATGCGTCCCCCCAACTTATCAGTTCCACTTTTATCCCTGAATACATGTTCTTAAATTGTCATCTTTGTACGAGGTCAAGGGTTATATCTTCAACTCTCAAATTTATCATATTAGTTGTTGTACGGGCGCAATTGTACCCTCAAACGAAAGCTTGGACCTTCTGCTTTACAAATATGTTTTGCTTTTTCAGATCGCTCCACTGACAACGATGCAGTCGCAGGATTAGTGATGGACTGTATGATCATCCGGTTAAAACAGCCCGCAGTCATCGAATTCCTGATTGTAGAAGATGTCACATCCATCAACATCCATCGTCGCATGAGTGCTGTGTATAAGGAAGCATGTATGGACATTATAGCACAGTGATGAGGTGGGTTCCAACTGTACGCACAGAGAATCCTGTCACATCGTGTCTGTATGGCAAGGATCGCAGTGGATGGCCAACTACTGCACCTACTCCAGAGAAAGTGAGACAGGATGGCGCTCTGATTCGCGGTGATCAACACATTAAGCAGAGGGTGATTGCAGACATTACTGGTGTATTACTTGGAACAGTGTATCACATCATACGCGACGAGCTTGGATTGAAGAAAATGTATTCAAGGTGAGTTCCGTGTCAGCTTACAGTGAAAATGAAAGAAGCCTGCAAAAACATGAGTGAACAAAATTTGCCACTTTTACAGCACCAAAGATGATGGCTTTCGCATACGTCTCATAACTAGGGACAAGTTCTAGACTCATCACTTTGAGCCCAAGACTAAACACCAGTTCAAGGGGTACAGACATCCATCTTCTCTTCGTCCCTCCCCCCCCCCCCAAAAAATACAGCCATCAGCAGCAAAAGTCAAGATGTGATGCTAATTGATTTTTTGAACGCGGCACTACTATTAACTCCAAGCGCTATGAGGAGACACTAACGAAGCTGTGTGCACATATGCGTAAAGTTCGTCTTTCACAAAAATGCCATCCTTGAACATGACAACGCAAAGCCGCGCACAAACTTGGAAACCACTGCCGCATTGCAGAAACTCCAATTCTGAAATATTTTGTCACACCCTCCTGACAGTCTTCATCTGTCTCCTCTGACTTGGCTGTTCCCAAAGCTTAGAAAACATACATGAAAGGTTATTGTTTTGCATCCAACATGGAGGTCATCAAGCCAGTGCATTCTTGGTGTCGTCAGCAATCGTCCTTATTCTTTCGACGGTATGCAATAACTAGTGTACCGTTGGTACAAATGCGTCGACACTGGTAGGGACTATATTCAAAATTGAAAGATTCCTCCGAATGCAAATGGTTCAAGCTATCGTTTGAGGATAGAATTATTCACGTACAAACTATTAATTAAAAAAGTTAAGAGTTGGAGGCAAGACTTATTGAACAACCCTCGTATGTTTACTAAAGAGTTTAGTTTACTAATCAAAACTCTTTTATATTTTTAACTTGTTTGTCCGTGTGTGTCCGTCCGGAAATCTAAAAATTCTCAAGAATTAGTTGATAGATCACCATCAATATTTGCTAGGATGGAGAAGGTAAAAATCAGGTATCGAGTTAGTTGATGGAGTGATCTATCCAGTTGATCCCAAGATATGCATATGAGGTTGTTATAGATTGATTGCCCCTTGGGTGCATGCAACCCCGCTGCACATCAAGGTTATGTTGGTTGCATACCGCCCTCTTTCAATATAGTTACCGAACTCCTTCACTTGGTATAATGTGACACTCCTACTTTTTTTTGTTTATGTATTTATTTCTAATTTACTTTTCCACCAAGTATAGGTATTTTTTTCTCCTCAACCTCATTGATCCTCAGTGGGTATCACTAATTTATACGATTTTTATATATACTCTTGCTGCTGACGCCACATTAAATCACGTTCATTCATTGGTTTATATATAATATCTGCGTATTCACTCGAATATATTCATAAACATAAACAATGACTTTTTATTAGTTGTGTCACCTCTTATCAACTTTATCGCAACACTTTTTTTTTGTCGAAATAGCACAAGATTTAGTATAGTGAACAGTATCATACGAAAAAATAAAATTGTAATCAATCACGTTGAAATAAATGTGCAGTTAGGTATTTTTCCTCTTCTGTAAGAAAATAAACTCCATTATCAGATGGAAATAGTTTTTATATTTTGTGTTAGCTTATGCAACGATAGGTAATCACGAAATCCTTTATAACAAAGTTGTGATTTTCACGTGGAACTTGGAGTTCTTAATGACTCATTTACTAATGAATTAGAGAAAGATATATTATTATCCTTATTAGATTGAACACTTAGAGTCATATTTATAATTATTATACATGATTGGAATAATACTTGTTTTTCAAATACCACTTTCAATTATTTTCTTGTTATCTTTCTTATTGTTTAGGAACATTTTTTCCGCAGAAGAAATCAGTTAGGATTACTCAATAATTTCATTTCTCACCCTCAAAAACATGATATAGGGGATAATTTAGAATATTATCACCGGGAGGATTTCTTTTCTTCCACACTCTACTCAACACACAATGGATAAAAACATTATACTACATTTTAAAGTTTCATTATTGTTTTGGTTAGACAAATCCCTTTTCAAATTTCTTTCTAGATCCAGCCTTACTTTCCAGACATTGTTTAAGACAAGGCTGTACTGTACGTATGATGGTATGAACTTACATTGAATTGAAATTTAATGTCCCTTTCAGCAGCGAGGCTATATGGACATGGATCCAGTACAGCTTGACATGCAGTCCGCCGAACCACATGAGCTCTTACCGAGAAATCGAACCCATGTCTCCCACTTCAAAAAGGCGAGTACTCTAACCATATAGTCACGAGGGAACTCTGGTACGAACTTTCACCACTCCAAATTCTGCAACCTAAAAACATATAATTTTATGCAAAATAATAATAATAATAAAATAATAATAATAATAAAATAATAATAATAATAATAATAATTTGAATTTATTGATAGTAAAAACCACAGCCGAAGCGAAAATGGTCATAATGAACAATAATATACAATGAAAGATTACAAAGGAAATAGAAATAAAACAAAATAAGTAGATTAAAAATACATCAAATCATCTCGACCAAATACAAAATAAAATATTAGCACATGAGCTTGATACAAGCTAAATTGTAAAGTAAAGTTACAACATAACCTGAATTAAATTGCTATTGAATCGACCATGACGTATTATTAAGAATTAAAATATAATGAAAATAATAAAAATGAACAAACAAAGAAAATATATAAAAATACACATAAATAGATATAAAAAAGTACATGAAACAAAGACAATAAGAATTCAATAGACAATATACCAAAACATTATGAATTTTATATATTTACTAAGTAAAAGATTCCAAATATTGTTTTTTAAGTAAAGAAAAATTCGGATCAAATAGATCAATTTTGAAATTTTTTTATTTATATTATCAACACTAATAAATAGTGGAGAACCAACCAATTTATTATTACATAATATAGATCGGTAAACCCTAGATAATAATAATAATAATAATAATAATAATAATAATAATAATAATAATAATGTTCGTCTAATAAATTTCTTAAACTTTTTTACAAAATATTTTGAGTACCGTATTACTATCCTGGTTTAACCTTACTGTGTTCACTTTATATATATCGATTTTTTGTATGATTAATAAGAGTAGTGTAGTTACGAAATTTCAAAATATTACGTTTATTATTATTATCATTATTATTATTATTATTATTATTATTATTATTATTATTATTATTATTATTATTATTATTATTATTATTATTATTATTGGTAGTAGTAGCATTGTGAGGCCTTCCTGCATGCAACTTTTTAACACTTTTGGTTTGTAATACAGCTGTTGAGAGACAACAAAGTATGCTGTTGGAAATGCACTTAAAAGCATCACAGAACGAAATTTGCCCTTATAAAAATGTGTGTCTATTGGACGCATGCAGAGGACGTCAGGCAGCTGATTGCGAATCCGTTGTGTAGGGACCACAGTTTGTGTCTGCAATATCAAGACGACGCCAGCGAACGCCTATTTGTGAGATTGAGTGACTTCGAACTAATGATGAGCGCAAGAGTCTTGGTCTTGCAGTTTTTGCAAGAGTCTTGCATGCAAGACCAAGACCAAGACCAGGAATCCCGTTGCAAGACCAAGACCAAGAGCAAGAGCAAGACTCTTGCGCAAGAGTCTTGCACAAGTACCGGCCCAGTGGTAGAGCGTTCACCTCTGATGCTGGTGTCTCTGGTTCGATCCCAGCTTGCACCATGTGAGCTTTTTTGGTGGATAAAGACTGTGTGCGTAGGTTCTCTCGGGATTTTCCCATTTCCTCCTACTTTCTTCATTTCATCATTTCATTCATTTCCCATCATCACCTTCTCTCTTAGCCTCGGTGCATAATCGTGGCACATAAAACTAGATATTACATCATTTCAAAACATATTAGTGCTGTTCTTCCAAAACTAAAGAGAAATGTAGTATTGAACATCGGTAACTCCATACACCATAGGTGCCGGGTACATGAGTATGGCCTTGGCTCCAAGGATCAAGCATCCGTTAGAAATTTTTAATGTGTGCTCAAAAATTAATATCGAAATAACATTTTCATGACATTGACAAAAACTTAGTGCATGTGACCAAGTGGTTTCATGGGGGGTGCTTATACGTTGAATAATTGTTTATCAATATAACTTTTAGCCTCCTCAGGTATACGGCACACGAGAATTGAGTGATGTTACACTATACAACAATAAATAATCCATATTCACAAGCGAGAGTGATTTTGCACAGTTATTTCAAATAACCTGGAGTTTGATGCTGTGTTTATGTATTTCTAATATAGGTCAAAGTATTTGTATAAATTGAATTTACACAAAAGACATGGACAGTTGAGTCGTTTTCAGTTTTCACTCAAATTATTCTAAAATATTAAGATGTTTGATTATAATCGTTATTATCTTATTTTTCTCTCTCTGTTTTGGCTAATATTGCTAGCATATTATCATCATCATCATCATCATAGCTATTCTACTATTATTGGCTGGTCACTTGTTGCAACTCAGAAGCTTCGATGTACGGTAGCCCACATTTAGTCTCTTCGTCTTGACGTAGCAAATTTCTGCTTTAATACCTTCCTTCAACTACAGTCTCCTTTGCCCCTCTCTCTTTCCTTCCACCATATCCTCTAGCACGTCCCTCATAATAAAGTTCCTCCTCAGCCAATGTCCCAACCAGTTCCTTTTCCTCCTCTTAACTACATGTAAAATTCTTCTTTTCTCCCCCACTGCTACTATTTCTAACACCTTCTCATTCGTTTTCGGTTTAACCCAGCTAATTCTCTCCTTTTTCCGAAAGCCTACAATATTCTTTCATCGCTTTTGCGTAATGTCCATGTTTCTGTTCCATAGAGTACATATTGGAATCAGTAAAACAAAATCTCAATATTTAATTGGAAGTTTGTTCAATACAATCCTAGCTAATCTTGGTTGAAAATAAAAAAAAAAAAATCTGACGCCTTCAGAGTGTAAAAATAATTTAGCAATCATGGTATTTTAGTAATCTGTGCCGTCTTGATTTTCTTTCATGCGTCTCAGGAGTAGTCTCGCCAATTTGGGAACCAGTGGAGTATTGAATCTGTTAAAAAATATAAAAAAGATTACGAAACGTTGTAATTTATCTTATAAGTAGTGAAGCGTGGGGACCCATTGAAAACAAATAAAGGCTATCGCCTATGTTGTACACTATCATCATACTTTCAGGAAGGTAAACTATATTAAATTTAGAAACATACATTCTATTTCCGTTACTATTGGCGCGTTGTAGAATTTATCCAGAGTAAAATTTACCTATGAAAAGCATAGAATTTCTTAAAAGCAAGACTTGCAAGACTCTTGCAGCAAGACCAAGACCAAGACCAAGACTGGGTGTGCAAGACCAAGACCAAGGGTTCCAGTGTAAGACCAAGACCAACACCAAGACTAGCCGGGTCTTGGTCGTGGTCTTGCATTTGCTGATCACTACTTCGAGCGTGGCCGTATAGAATGGAAGTGTAAAGGCGGGGTTTTCGTTCTGTAGAATTGCTGTTAAAGTGGATTGAATATTATCCATCGGTGGTGTACACAAATTGGGAAGTGCCTGTGTTGTAGAATCTTTCATGCCGCTCTAATTGACAGGATGGCGTGCGTGATTGGCATTTGTGTCATCGTAACCTCCTGTGTGAGCGTATTAACACCTAACAATCTATTATTGAAGGCAAGTCTATGTTGTTCCTGCGTTTGTATGTCCCGATTACTCCTGACAACATTTTATTTTCAAGATGTTCTGTTAGCTAAAACTCCATTCGTCCGTCCAGGAGACGAATTATGTCAAGAATTACTTAAAGGGATCATGTGTTGGCCAGGATGTAAGTGGTCAAATGTTATGAATCAAATTCCTTCATGAATATGATTCGTCCACCAGAAGCGGGAGAAATCAACCATTTGCGATTTTAATGTTGATTACTATAGAGCATAAATTGTAATAGAAAGCGAGAAGTTGTTTCAAATAATCGATTAAGTGGCCCAAGTACACGTTTTATATCCATCCTTAACTCTCTACTATAACTAGAAGTGATACAAGTCCACTGCAACTTCCGATTTCGATCGCTATAGAGTGAAAACAGTGATGGATAGTGAGAAGCGGTCTCCTCCAATCAATTAAGCATCCGAAGAATATACTCCATCTCTACTCTAATCTCTCTACTAAAACTGGAAGCTGTAGATATCTACTACAGCTTTTGGTTTCAATATTAATTGACAAAATGTCACACCATATAACCAAAGCTCTTTCATGGTTTACCGGTGATACTGTTTGTTATTAATCAAACATTAATTTAACAGTTCAAAAACATGATTAGAGCTTTAAAGTGTAGGCGATTACGTAACGATGCAACTTAAGTCAGCAGCCGCGCCTGTCGCACATACGTATATCAGTGATTAAAAGTGATAATGTACTTTGTGTTGTCAGAGTGGAAAATAACTGAGATGCGACAATATACAAGTATCAGTCACCCTATTATGATAAGAGTGTTGTAGAGAGAAAAGATTCCACTGTGACTAATGTTTTTTTTTTTTTTTCACTATTTCATTTTATCACTTAATCTTTCAATGGCATCCACTTAAACAATGTGAAAGAAAATTACGCATTTGGAGCTATTATACTTCAATTAAGATACGGCAACTTAAGTTTCCTGAGTAGAAAGAAGAAGACGAAGAAAACACGAAGATAATCAGTGACTCAAAGGAAATGTACGACTATGATAACAGTAACTTTCGTCAACATTCTTTTTCTGTCTCTCATACCTATCAACATACATTCAAAAGGTTTGATAACAAAGTATAGTGTAGGTTATCGTCACCATCATAAATACGTATTCTGTTATCAGAGGATTTCATTTGCCGAAAAATAAATATACAAGGAGTACTTAAAGCTCTTGGATAAACTCACCCTCACTGTTTTGAAACTTAGTGAATAACATAACACAATGAAAAATGTCAAAAATATGCAAAGTAAGCAAGATAGTGTCCACAAAACACTATTTAACTAGGTATGCAATAACTGCTAATTTAGAGCGAAGCGTTGATTATTCATAGATTTTTTTCAGTGCATCAATTGAATCGTTGAGTTCGAAAACCGGCCATCGTCATCGAAGCTAATTTGAGAGGAATGACAAACAAAACTGAATTAGTCAATATGTATCTGACATATAGGGCTGTTTTTATTTTCGGACCGTAGAACTGACATTTTTCTACTTTCCAAAAATGAAAATAACCCTATACGTCATATAGATATTGAATAATTTAGTTTTGTTTGTCATTCCTCTCAAATTTGCTTCGATGGAGATGACCGGTTTTTCGAACCCAACGATTCAATTGTTTTCGTGAACGAACACAACATACAAATAATTGAATTTGGCATATCTGCGAAAAACATAATGGCTTTTAAAAAATTGTGTTTGCAAAACAAAACGAAAAGGGCTTCGCACTATTTCTAATGCTGAAAATTCTATTTTCTATTGTTTACAATAAGAATTCGCACGCCTCAAGGTTAAGTGTATGAGCATCCCGTTTTTTCGGTGATTATTCCTCAATGGTATGTCGGATCGGAACATGCGACCCCTTACGACACTCAGAGTGCGCTCTCAAATCAAGGAACAAAGGTACGCTAAAGTCGAGTAAAGAGAAGCTTGCGCTCCAATAAACAAATAAGTGTTTTCAAAACTCTTCTTATAGACCAGAAATTTGGGCACGCAGTTTATTACATCATAATTGTTGGGCACCCAAATTTATACACCGCAAGGAATCTTTTGAAAACAATTATTAGATCACGTAATAGCATTTTGCAGATTCTGCCTTGCTTACGTTTCATATTTTTGATATTCTTCATTGTCTTTTAGTTATTCACTAAAATTAAGAAAAGGAGTGGGGTTTGATCTTAGTGAGGAGCGTAGCGCAATAGCTCTTTCAGAGCCATGGTCTACCGGCTGTCTTTTGGCACTCACGAGTTTTGCACATCGGCTTCCTTCGCTATTAATGCAGGCTTTCCAGATCAGAACTCGCTACTTCTTTGTTTCAAATAACTCCCCAATTGTCCTCACGACGCTGGGTGGGCACCGCAATTCCAACATCATTTGCTGAATAGTGACGGTCGTCCATCTTTACTCTGACATAAGGTTGACGCCTGTCCCGAATTAAGTAGGACAACCTGAATTTTAGGAAAATTTGCAACGTCCCGATCGTTGTGACGATTCAGTAGTTGATTCAAGTTCTTTTCATCTAACTGCCTACAAAATTATGCTACAAGTTTTCTGTTTCGCATGTTTTTAGTTAATTTTCATTGGAATTTTCATTTGTAAATACACTGTGTGTTTCTGTCTATTATTCTTAATAAATTGTTCCATGTACAAATTCTGATATCAGGACCCAGCGATTGGTACAACTTCGATAAGTTTGTCCCACTTTAGGCTTACCATAAGATGGCAGCCTATTTTGATCATTTTCACTCATTTTTTCACTGCTTCACTTCCTTGATCTCCAATAAGCTGTATTCCAGTGGCTAGAGCGTTGGCCACATTAAGTACTAACAGCTAGTAATATAGAGCAGGGCGCAAAATTTCAAAGTCAGACGCACTCACCAATCGAAAAATGATGGTCGCCAGTACCTTTCACGTACAAATTATGAGGCAAACCATTTCGATTGAGGGTGGGAAAGGAGGGGCGAATTACAACGTTGTGAAGACTTCACTTTCCATGTCCATTATGAAGACTTCAAACTCAGTGACAATTATTTTCGTGTGAAACAAACACTGCGTAACCCTGTGAGTTTAGGCAGAAACTATTCCTACTGAACATTGGTCGCCATCTCTAAATTTCTAGTCGCCAATGGCGACCTGGCGACTAGAAAATTTGCGCTTTGATATAGAGTATTATGGAGAGAATTGTAATAGAAAATAGTTATTTAAACAAAGAAAAAGAGGTTTTTTTTTTTACTTGTTTATTGGTAATACTTTTATTATATAGGCGGTCTATAATGTGAGGTAGGGCCTACAGTACAAATGTTTCATTAAGAAGAGAACGTACGTAGCACAAGATTGTAGTACATGGAAAGGGTAACTTTTTAGTTCGTGAAGGAAGAAAAACATAAGATGATGAAAATAATGTGATGAAGATTTACAAAGATGATTGAGTGACTCAGAAATGTGACTATTAAACAATAAGGACGACACAAACATTGACAACATATAGACAAAATTAAGAACATTTAGGTAATACGGAGGTTGTTTCTGGAACTATCCCTCAAACCATACTTCAAACCCTCGAATCATTCAAAAATGTAATCAAGAACCAAATTCAATAAGGAAGATAAAAAATCCCATTTACTAACTTCCAAGACCTTCCAGCTTCCAGGTAGATTTCTCAAAACCTAATCAACATTCTATGGAGTTTTTCTGGGATTTCTTTTCACGATGCTTTCAATTCAGAGGTGGCCAAGTTCATGAAGGTTTGTCTTTTTGAAGTCCAATCTTAATTTCAAAATCACCCTCATTGTTAGTATTTGGGGTTTAGATTGAGAAGGTGTTTGGGGCAGGGCCCCATTAACATACACTGGCTGTACTTCTGGAATTGTCCAGCAAAGTAGTGTAATGTATATCAATTCAAATATAGATATTGTATTTCTACTAATTATTGAAGGTGCAGTGCAGTGTTCTGGTTGTTGTTGTCCATTCATAATTTTATAGCAGGCTTTAGTATTTAGTTTCGAGGTAGAACTATAATCTGTAATATTCTGTAATACAGAAATTTCTAGTAAATATGGGATTTTTCTAATAAGAATTAAATAATTCTGTGATATATGTATAAGGAGAGGAAGCCAAATATGCCGTTTCTAGGTTACATGTTAGCCTAGGCTCCAGTCTACAAGTTCAGGTGCCAATCCAGGTTTTAGTGTTGACTTCGGGTCAAGTTACAAAATCATGAGATGGTGGAAGAATAAAAGACAAGGGTCAAAAGTACTGTACAGCTGAGTTTCAGGTTGAAGAATAGTGTTGCCCAGAAGGCGAAAAATTCCATGAACTGCCGATCTATTTGAAATCATGGAGATTTGGTATTCTACAAACCTCAACGGAGCGAAAATGACGCACAGCGCAAAGTTCCACCCGTTTGCTCACTCACTGTCCGGCCAATCTGAGCAGAGTGACAAAAGGGAAGAGCATTAGGTTTATGCTCGAAATGCTGAATCCATTATCAAAAGAAAAGATTTCTTGCTGTCTTTTTATCGTTTTTGATATTTCGGTTAACATTGAAACCGGAAATAGTAGATTGCTACCACTTCCGGTAAGAACGGAGATGGTATCTATTCTTGGGACGCTGAATATAACCAGAAAACATTCCGTTTTTGCTCAAATATCTGTTCGCAGACAGACAGACGAGCGGGCGCATATAGTTCTATAAGACTCCCATATTTACGCATAGCATTGTTCGGAAGTCTAAAAATGTAGAACGGGTTTCATCAGCCCCTATAACTGTAAATTTAAGATAAAGGAGAGAAAATCTGTATAAACACTAAAAGACACACACTTATGCATATAGGAAAGAACCTGAGTATTCCTTTGTTTTAAGAAAGAAGAAAAAGTCGTATCACCTGCCGAGGAAGACTAAATCCTTCCGGAACTATGTTGAGAGTAACAGAAGGATACGGCAGGAAACAGGTGCTTGTGATATCAAAAAGACTGTTGTGTTACCAAACCATTGCCAGTGGTCTCCCAAGCCAAAAACTTTTCATTGATTCTGGTTTCTTTCATTAATATTCTGTAGAAGACATAGAGGGAGAGAGAGATATCGAAAGGGTTTTTGCTCTTACGAGCTGTTAATAGAATAAACTAAAAATAACAAAAAAGCTCATTTAATTCAGAGTAAAAATATGTAGCAAGAGGATACATATATGTATCTATTATTGATTCAGCAGATGTGTTTGCTGTAGAACACATGTGCTTCTCAATCTCGATTCTTATAATACATGGTTTTAACTGGTGATATTAAGTATTAATTTTTAAAAAAATAGTTTCAGTATTTTTGAATTAACAAACTCAATTTACCTTATTATTATTATTATTATTATTATTATTATTATTATTCACTTTTTTGTAGTTTACGGTTCCACGATTATACACCGAGTCTAAGAAAAAGACGGTGACGATGAGATTATGATAATGGTGGAATGATGAAAGTCAGAGAAAACGGAAGAAGCCCGAGAAAACCCATGCACATGATGTTTGTCCACCACAAAACTCACTTAGCGGAAATTGGGATCGAACCATACTATTTGTTTTGTTTTAATTCTTCTTGTGAAAATGCTAATTAAAAATTTTGGCAAAATATTATTTTGTTTCCCACTATAAATACAAAAACTGAGAATAAAGGTTGAAGTGGTTAACTTGTGTCAACATGTTTCTTTTCATGATTTTGTTAAGGAATTGCTAATTTAATTCAAATAATTCAAATGATTTTAAATAAAAGCAAATGTAACAAGTTAAATAAACATAAATTGTTGGTGTTAAAATAAAAAAGATTCCTTTAACTTAAATACCCTAAAATTTGATTTCTTTAATAATTATGTGTTAACAAAGTTTCACATACACCCGAAATTAAGAAAAACCTAAATTTTGGAGTAACTCAACCATGTCCTATGTATACGAATAAAAAAAAAAAAAAGACACAACTCAGTGAAATTCCGGAGAACAAATAAATATAAATAAATAATATTTAATGGACTGTTATAGTAATTTTAAATATACATTAATGAGATATTCCACTACTTTTTCAATATAACTTTAGTGGAATCCTTACAATATGGTGAAGACCTAATAAGATTTTTACGGTGATCAATATTGCAAGAAACGACTGGCAACTATTCTGTCATAGCATGAGGAGATAGCGGTTCATTTTCGTTGCATCATCGTAAAGGTAATCGAAAGGACAGCAAGTTGCAGTTACTACATTAGTAGTAAGCGAGCGAGCGAGCACATAGTGAGCACGTACTTAGTACGTGCTCGCTATGACGTTAGTTCAGTGCTGACATGTTTCAAATGTGCCTCTTCTGTGAGTGTGGTAGACATACCAACTGATTCTGTCTTCAGTTGAGGGAAAATTGTGGTATACCGATACTGCAGATTACCCTTTTGCAGGATTAGTACCGGTGTTGAACAGAATGCAGCCATAGAGATGCAAATTTGAAATGAAAGAGAACATGCCGGTGTAAAAAAGGTTCATAGTCCGATCCGGTACAGCACCTACAAACAGGACATACAAGTCACCGACCCTTGAGCAAGAATTCAGAAGTATTGCTCAGTGATCAGTTCTCGCACTACGGTAGTCTTGAGTGTCAAGAGTATTTTTTCACGGAGATAATTATTGTGTTTCCTTTAAATTCATGTCAGAGGCTATGCAGATGGAAGGGTATCAAGACTTCTGTAATAATTAGTGCCTGGTGAGTCGAATGGCATGACGAATCTTGCTTATGGTTGCTGCAACTATGGTACTAGCGTACATATATGTTAATATTACTTCGGTGGACTGGGTGAGACATGCATTCTGGGTGTAGTGGGATTGGATGCAATTCAATCTAATTTCCGCACGCATCTAATACCCATTTAGTGTGTCTTCGACTAATCATTGTTATATCTCGAATATGTGAGAGACTGTTGTGGTTTGATTTAGGTAGTTTCTGAATCGGGTGAATCGTTTTCTAACAAAATAACACGCGACCACATGTGTTACACAGCATCTGGCCGTCTCTGGGTTGTTCCATATTTTACTGGATTTTGTTCTCTGGTGTTCATCTGATCTTTTGCTGGATTGGGTACGTCTAGCTCATTATTGCTCAACGACTTACACGCCAGATATCCTTCGCAGTTACTGGAAATGAATTTTCGCTACTTATCGAAACCGCATGTATCATTTGTGGTACCACAGGAGCAGCGGCGGATCTGCTTAAGGGGCACCCGGTCACGTGCCCTGCCAATCATGATCTAAATAGAACTGCAATTATTAAATCAGTATTAATACATTAACAGAAGCTTTTTTTCTTTTTTTCTTTTGTAATGTTTGTATTTGTTCCGCCATAGCCGTGTTTGCGAGTGAAGGAGGCTGTGGTTATGCGCTCTCGTAGGATAGACGAAACTTGGCAACACAGCGACGGTTGTTTTTTGGCTGCGGACTTACAATCTCTATGCTTTGACAGTAGCCCTATCATCAGAGGTGGCAGTTGATGTTATGGCTATGTCCATTGAAAATGGGCACAGTAATGTTGAGACCTGTCGCATGAGGCGCTGTGCTCTGTCTTATGCAAGCGGTAAGAAGGTCGCGACAAGGAAACTCAACTCTGTACAGAAGCGAACGGAAGGAGGGGGAAGGGGGAAGGAGGGTCAAGCCATTTTCAGAATTTGGGGATTGAAAAGGTTTATGCTTGGCCTGGCGCAGTTAATTTACATTATACATTGACCTTATAAAATTTACACGCATAAGTTACCAATCGGCATCTGCAATCATATTTTCAAATAGGAGCTGCACTTTACGTATAAAATGTTTCCCAGAAAAAGTAATAAAGAAACCACACATAATTGAAGGAAATGGACATACAGTAGTTGAAACAAATTGTTGTTGAAAACAAATAAATAATTCATTACACAAAATATCAATCAGGGGCGTTTTTACACATGGGCAAACATGGATCATGGCCTGGGACGTCGAGTTTTCTGAGACCATTTTTTTTTAAATACCAGCTTTGGAAATTTCAGGTATTTATTTATTATGCATAGTTATGGTGATATGACACGGGATTATTGCATTTGTAAATATGAAAAAGAGAAGAAGAAGAAAAATCTACTTGGCAAGAAGTAAGTAATTAACAATCCAGTTATTAATTTACATCAATTATTTCCCCTCTGGTATTGCTGACACCTTATTCTTTTATCGTGATTTTAAAACATTTCCATTGTTGACAAGGACGCCCATATTGTGGTTTCCAAGGGGGGCCAAGTATACGTGACATTTCAAATATGGGTTCAAATTTTGCTGTAACTAATGTAAAAATTCTATTGGGTTTTCGATATTCCGAAGTACAATTTCATCTAGGGGGCGAGCGCCCCACCTTGCCCTCCCTGATGGGCGCCCTTGATTGTTGATAAACTTCCAGAATTACTTACAGTTTTCAAACATATCAACCGAGCCGTCAACGCAAGAAATTTGAATGTTTCAATGTTGTATTATTATTCTTGAACTTGGCTGATCTCATCAACTTGGTTTCATAATCAGCAACTGTCTCAGAATTTCTATACTGGTATTTAATTTATTGTTATTGACGGGGCGGCTTTTTTATAATGGCTCGAAGGCGGCAAAAATGTTAAATACATCCCTGAATATCACGCTACTGATCTTCAACGATGGCAGGATTCAAGAGAATGGTCACTCTGTATTCTGTTAGAAATTTAGTAGTCGTTTACTGTTGCAGTAGTGTTCCCCCCCTCCCCCATCTTAACAATTGTTCATAACATGGCAACCCTTTAACCTGCCTTGAAATGTGTTCGTGATGGCTTGCACCCGACCGAATGAAACTGCTACCTCCTTAACAATTAAATAGACAGCGCGGACACTGGCGAGTGGGCTTTTTTTAAACTATGGTCTTATTAGTGCTTATTCCGGCCTAGTCAGTGTCAGTGTAGTGTGTTTATTTTGTGTAGTGTCATAATTAATCTGACATGAATCAGGTAAGATACTTACGAACTAAAAACCTAGATTATCAAGATCGTCTTTTAGCAAAAGAATTAGGCCCACCAAGACCAGAGCTATCCATAAACCAAGTGTTCGAAGATAAAAATAGAACGTACAATAGACGTTTCAGTAAAAGCATGTACGAAAATTATTAGATTATTAATGATATATATATATGACGCCCTAGTACTGTATGTAGGTATTTTGGATGTGCCCCACCACTTTTAAATTCCACGAGCCGCCACTGCACAGGAGAGCATCAAGCTTCTCTTCCTCTCTTTTTCCTGACCATGTTGCAGCAGCCATTTTGGCTATGAAATCTCCACAGTTCTCTAGACACCCGAACCCTCTTGCAGAAAATGATAAGAGTGATCATTTCACGCATATGCCATAATGTATTTGTTTACTAAGATTGTCTTTGCTAGCTCTTCACCCTTCGAACTTTCATTATACATTTCATGAAAATAATATGAGAGTGTTCCAGTTTGTGAAAAATTCATGTTTGAGCCCGTCAGATACAAGTGAAAATCTCCTTAAACTTGAAATAATTGTATAATTTTCAGTTCTATATTTAAATTAGCTAATAGGCCTATATTAATGCAGAGGACTATCCATCTAATAATTCCTTTCAATAAAAAGACTTTTCAGCCTAACATTGCAGTTTAGTGTAGACAATAAGCTTTGACAGCTTGAAGTGTGTGAAACATGTCATAACAAAGAACGTACTGGTTGATAAATAGCTTAAAAAGGAATAGTACCGGTACCGGACGTATTATATAAATTGAATGCATTGGGTTGGTGTTGTGATTAAAAGGAAAAGGAAAGAGACAAAAAGGAAGTCTTCCAACACGTCGACTTAAAAATAAGATCCAATAGTGTTAAACTTGCTAGTCACGACCCTACCAAACTATTTCTTCCCTCTTCCTCCCTTGCTGCCCCTCTCGTATCTCCTATGTTCCAAACACTACGTCATTTAGCACTCAGAGCACGTCATCTTAACTTGCCTGCCGCTTGGAGTCAAAAATAGCATTTTTAACACATGCACGCACACACATACATACATACACCATACAGTACATAATAATATTTAAACACACGCAAGGAAGGGAGCTTCTCTCTAGCAGTCCACGTTCATACTACAGCCAACACGAAATAAACATGTAAAAGTTAGAAAGAGAAAAAAAGAAAACATTAATGCTATGTTAAAACAGAAAAGATTAGGTAGGACGCATTCAGAATACTAACTACATTATTTAAAAGGTATGCAGGTCCAGAAACAAAATTACTTTTAAAAAAATAAAAATAAAAAGAGCGTTATTACACCGTCACATAACCACTAACTAAATCAAGATATTTATATTATTTGCCCCAAAGTGCTTCATCTTGTTGTCTACTAAGAAGCTTCCAAATTAACCTACCTAAGCTTTCCATTTACACGTTTTCTTAATCGCCTTCTTTGTCAGAATACATGAACAACAGTTTTACAAGTAGCATACGAGTTTCTGTTAGTAGAAATCAAACAATACATGCAATCTCCTACTTAACCATGTGAATATTTTTTAGTACAGTAAATAAATAGCCTACTTTAGATAATAAAAACTAACAATCACATCAGATTTGTAACGTACGATGCATTTTTCGTACTCCATAAAATTTTGTTTTGAGCGATTTTTTTCGAAAACTACGCATGAGATTTTGAAAAAATGAAATCTTTGGTTTACGTCCCACGATTATGCCGGTTAGGCTAAAGGAGACGGTGATGATGAGAAATGAATGAAATGGTGGAATGAAGAAAGTGGGAGGAAACAGGAGAACCCCGAAAAAACCCACGAGCACGATGTTTGTCCACCACAAAGTCCACACGGCGCGAGCTGTGATCGAACCAGGGACACTAAGCACCAGAGGGGAACGCTCTACCATTAAGCCACCGCGCCCCCCACATAAAATTTTGTTCGCAAAAAATGTCAGTTTATGTTTAGCCCCATCTCATTCCTTATTGATTAATGTGTGCGTTATCTTTGGACAATATTATCAAAAATTAATGTTTTAAGACTTAAACGTAATTTTAAACATTCATCATACTGTGTACGGTCGCCTTGCTATAGCATGAAAATGAAAAATTTGACGAAGGCATATTTTAGTTATCAGTTTAATTAATCTTAATGCGTGAATGTTTATTTCTACAGCGCATATATATGTTTGGTTTGTAAAAGAAAAAAAAATGTTTTTGTCGATTTTTCGTAAGTTACTCAAGAGCATCTGCTCATTCATATATTCAGTTCAAATAGATCTATCGATTGGTATATTTCTCGACCTAGGACATTTTCCTGTTCCCGTTGAACATTGATATTGTAGAATGTTGTTATGTTAATGACAAGTTTGGTTTGTCTTTTATGAACAAAATCAAGACAATAAACAAAAAATAAACAATTGTTCTGGTTCAGCTGATGCGCTGAAAAAAAAAGTGGTAAAACAAAGAAAGGTACGAACTAAAGCCTGTGACAAACATCTTGGCATTTTAGCTAAACGAATAAAACACAAGCTCTGACGCGACGTTGTCGAATGCTAAGGGGTGTCGCTATGGCTAAGCAGACCAACTACAGCGCGATCAGGTGGCAGAGGATAGACGTGGATGTGTACAAAATAAACATGGCAATACCGCTGGCCTCTCATTTACTAGCAGCATTTAAAGGGATCTTCGAGCACCGCCTTCAAATGCCAAGATGTTTGTCACGCAGTTTAGTGTGTTGTTAAAATTTGAATAATTCCATATTCGAATAATATATTCGTTTTAATAGCAACAAAAGTCTATAATAAATTACTGATACAGCTAAAAGACGAGACAGATATGAAAATCTACATACGTTTAATTTCACAATGGGCAGTAGAAAAAAATAAATGAATAAATTGAAAAAAATATTACAGAAGTAACGTCCGGCATAAATTACACGTAATTAGCTGACTTAACGAAACTGGCTCTGCTTAAGTGAACCTTTATCTTATTGCGGAAAGTAAATAATGTTGCAATATGAAACAATATGACGAGTTATACTGCCCGAGACTGGGAGATAGGACTTCTGGAATTCAAGAACCCTATCATTTTTGGAATACCGTGTATGTTAAACTGTGTTAGTATAGGAAATTTGGAACTGCAGTTTTCTTTAGACAAGGATGAAGTACAAGATCTTAACAAAGGAAATTTGGATTTAGTCGATTTCCATTGAGTAATCATAACCTTCTATCTTTCTTTTCTTTCCTCTTCTATTTTGTGAACAATGTTCTCTAATTATTATATTTTATTTTGTAATTCAGTTATTCTCACTAATTTTGAATGTATATACTTCTGTAAATTAGGAATTTCCAATGTAAAAATGAAATCTTTAACTTTTACGTCCCATGGTTATGCCGTCTAGGCTAAAGGAAACGGTGATTATGGGAAATGAATGAAATGGTGGAATGAAGAGAGTGGGAGGAAACGGGAGAGCCCCGAGGAAACCCATGCACGCGGTGTCTGTCCACCACAAAGTTCACTTGGGATCGAACCAGAGACCCCATGCACCAGAGGTGAACGCTCTATCACTGAGCTACCACGGCCTCCAATTTCCAATGTACTATTGTAACATATTAGTACTATGAACATTGTAATTTTTGTCTGTTTCCTTCAATAAATTTCAAATTTTAAATTGTTGTTCGTATGTTTGAATAAAATCATTATGTCCCGGAGAAGAAATTCTATATTCCTTTTTAAATTACGCTTATTCAAATAAAACTTGGAAGATGAAGTAACGAATCCAAATTTAATTTTAATAACACCAGTAAAAATCGTTCAAAAATAATAACAATGACACAATATTACTAAAATATTTTAAAACAGAAGAAAGATGCGTTTACTTCAAACTATTTTATTTCAAATTATTGTAATAGAATAATCAGGGCTGAAATGAGAAATACTCGTGAAGTACTCGTACCTATGTGGGTAGCATACGTGCCTTTGGCGTAGGAAGCCCGGGTTCGATTCCCGGCTGGAGCTGGTTCGGATTCCACGTTAAGTTGTAGGTCCACATCTCATATAGCCTCGCTGCTGAAAGGAAGCTAAACTCAAATCTAACTAACTGAGAAGTACTCATACTTCTTCTACAGCACAACAAGACAAAAACTAACACTATGATTCATATCAAAACTTAATTTCCGAACAGGTTCCAACATGGAAAAGTAACGGAGAATCGAATCTTACTAATAAATGTAAGAAATTTAAAAGAGTTATGGAGATAAACCGTTATTCGTAATAAATGTCATGTTAATCTTGAAAGAGCATCACATCATAAATTTCGTCTCTCTGACTGTATATTTACGTACTAAAAGATTGTTGGTTCTTAGAAGTAAAGAGTCGTGTATTAATGAGACAACGAACAACATAGAATAAACCTTGCAACACGTAGTAGCTACGTGCACAATATCACGTTCAAAAAACTGTTCGATGTAGTAGAAAATTTGAGTACATATATAGGGAAATTTTATACTAGGAGATTTTTAATAATAATAATAATAATAATAATAATAATAATAATAATAATAAAAATAATAATAATAATAATAATAATAATAATAATAATAATAATAATAATAATAATAATAATAATAATAATAATAATAATAATAATAATAGCAATAATAATAACTAGGTTCATAGTGAAGATCTAGCAGCCGGTATCATTCAGCAAGCATTAAGTGCGAACAATATAAAACTAACAGAACTAAACGGTATATTTAATCCAGAATTTACTTTTTTTTTTTAAACTTAACGTCCTACGTTTACAGACCGAGATTGAGATGATCAAATGGATGATAGTGATGGAATGACGAAACCCACGCACAAGGTGTTTGTCCACCACAAACCCCACTCGGCGGAAGCTGGAATCAAACAACCAACCCCACGCGTCAGAGCTCAGACCGACACCACTGAGCAGGGTTCGAAAAAATAGTATTAAAAAAAACATGTGTTTAAAACATGAAAAAAGTGTACAAAATGTTTTAAATATGTTTTAAAACAGACACAAAAAAACGTTTAAAAACATTTTGATCAGTTTAAAACATGATTTTAAACATATTTCAAAATCATGTAATAACGTATTTATTAAGACTTTTTTGCTCTTACAACCGATCTTTTCATTTATTTTATTCTCGTTAAGACTACACCATGTTGGATACAGAATATTTCAATATAGATTAGTAATTCTCAACTTATTTCATATCACGACCCCCTTTTATTACACTCTCTTGCCAGTGACTCTCGTAAGTACTTTCTGTTTGTGACAGTTCAGTTACACAGTGAACTTGCCTAAGGACAGGTGAACATGGACCTCCACAGAGCGCAACTCGTATGCTGTAGGAGTTTAAACTGGGATGACCTGGGAAACCATTCTACGCCTTGGATGGGAAACACTATTGTATCCGCCATACTCCCGGACATTGTACCGTTTGATTATGATCTGTTCCATTCCTTGGACAATCACTGTAGAGGAGGCCATTTCAAATTCCTAGTAGAGGTATAAAATGCACTTGATACCTTATTCGCTTCACGGCCTACCAAGTTCTACCGCTACGGAATCCATGGCTTTCCAGAACGTTGGCAGAAGGTCGTCAATGCTGATGGGGACTATTTTTAATCTTTTAGGACGTCTTAGGTGACATATCGATGTTCGAAGGTGGTGAGTGAAAAAACGACAGAACTTTCTTGGTTACTTTTATATATATTGGGTTAACAGGTGTAATAGTCAGAAGACTTTCATGAAATGTACACTTGGATGCAAAGGCACTGTTGTTCTTCTTGGAGATGAGCCCATAAAATCGTCAGGTAGGCCTATACATTCGAACAAGCCGCAAGGAACGTCAATTGAAGCCATACGTTTTGTGGATAAAATGACGAACAGGGTAGTCGAGGATCCAATTCAACCACTTTCAAAGATTTAAAAGGTACGTTCATTCTTTTGTTGTAAGGCACAACACAGTAACATTTAGTTTTATTATTATTATTATTTCGGGGGGTTATTGTTATCGTAGTACAAGTAACAGACTTTCGTAGTATAATAAGCACAGAGTTGGTTTGTGAGATTTCACCAATGATAAGTTTAATTCCAAGTGGAAGAGTGAAGGAAATGTCATAGTCATCCTATTTACCCATTTATTTTTATTGCATTGTATGGATTATTAACAAATGTGACAAATGGGCAAGAACCACTAACATTGTTGTTGAGGGACGGAATTCAAAACTGAATGGAAAATTGTCTCATGATCATCCCAATATATTTACATTGTTGGAGTTATTGAAACAAGAACAGCAATAGAATGAAAGCCTAATGTTGTTGCTAGAGGTAGGGAACCGGCCAAAAGTGCAGAAATTGAAGTACAAATGATTAGATCAGCGAATTAATACTTTGAAGAAGAGATTAAAATCTAGAGCTGCTACAAGTTTGATGGATAACGTTGATACTGTATCCTATTGCATACATTTGGAAAACAATAGCATAGCTCTTCTCTAATTTTCATTTCTTTTAATCCTGATCACTTAGTTTTATTCCATGCTAAAACGTTTTAACTTTCTTTCCGTGATTTGTATTAAATCAATATCCTGAATTCATATAAACATAAACTCCGCCCGCACAGTCGTGCACCCAAAATTCCCTTTTTGAAACTCTGTAGTAGTCGTGCACACAGCTACCACTTACAAAGTTCCCTTTTTAAAATTCTCTGTAGCAATTGTGTACACAGCCATCACTTATAAAGTTCCTTTCTTTAACCTCTCTGTAGCAGTCGTGTACCTATACACAGCCATCACTCATAAAGTTCACTTCTTTAAACTCTCTATAGCAGTCGTGCACACAGCCATCATTTATAAAGTTCCCTTCTTTAAACTCCCTGTAGTACTCGTGTACACAGCCATCACTCATAAAGTTTACTTTTTTAAACTCACTATAGCAGTCGTGAACAAAGGTATAACTTATAAAGTTACCTTCGAAATCCTTACTCGTTCAACGATGAATTGCGGTTTGGATCATGCCCTTCCGTCTCAAACAATTGTACACTGTATTACAGTTATTGCACGGCAACACTTACTATACGACAAAATTTCTAAGAGTAAACAATTACGTGTATCTTCCACGTTTCGTTTTCTTAAAAGGAGCGTAGTAACCTTCTACCATTCAACTCAATCAGCATTTGTGTGTCTGTTTGTTCACCTGTCCGTCTGTCGTAAAACTTACCTAATTTTAATTAAACTTAAAAGTATATACTTTCTCCAACCTTCTGAAATAACCTATTGTTGCAGCCGCAATCGGTAAAGAATAAAGGGGTAATGAAAAAAGTCGAAGGATTTCCATATTGCAAATTTGTACATGTATACAAATTAATTTCACAGACTAAAATACGTAAAATTATTCCATTTTGACAAAGCATAGTGTAAAGTTTCTTTAGAGAATACCGATTATTTCAAAAGTTTGAGTTTGAAATATGCAAAAATGAAAGGGGGCTCATGTATTCCCTTCTCAACTCCTACCCATTTAAAAAATGTACGTTCCATGATAACTTTAGTTCAAAAAAAATGTTTGATTTTGATGCAACACGGCGTATATTATCTTTGAAGCTTCCGAATCATCCTCTTTAGAAAGAGCTAAAAGCAGTAAAGAATAAAGGGGTGGGAAAAACTTGATTAATAAATATTTCCACGAAGGAACGTAATGTTGTATCGATGTAACCCCCACTCTATTTTTAGTCTGTACAAAAATATTTGTAAAAAATTGGTTAAATCAATCTATGTTGATGTATCTTTTGAAAACTGTTTTCCCGGAGATTCAAAATGAATAAAGCCCATAGTTACATAAATAAATTGCATATATTTGAAACTATTTGAAACTCTTTGGACGCATTCTACTTCATTTATCTCTTCGTCTTTTCTCCTTTTATTTCAGCTGCACAAAATTCCGTATCTTGTGCGAAGAATTCTGCAACTACTGTATAAAAGCGTCTACGCTTAGCAAATTTCTGAAAACCGTTCCTCAAATCCGTCTTTCATAATTGTATGAAATGAACATAGAGCACTTATTTGCAATTATCACACACACTATCTAGCGCAGTCATAAGCAGGTGCAATTGACAGCTCTGACGTGGACCAATAAAATTTCGTTTCTTTTTTCGCAGAAAATACTGACAGTACTTCTTTCCCTGATATTTCCAAATATTGAAAATTGTTTGAATAAATATTTTAAAGAATATTTTGTATCATTGTATTCATTTTTGGATTTTAATTTTAAATCAGTATTTTGAGTGTAAAATTTCAGTTTTACGTACCTTTATGATTAAATTGAAATTCTTTAGCCCCACTTTTAGCCTCGAGACCATTGCGTGGTTTTTACCTGTCGCGGAGTTTCCTCATTGTAGTTTCTGCTCTTAATGATTGTCTACTTGTGGCTATTCCTCTAAAGTTATGAGTCAGAATCTAAAGGCGAAGAGCTCTTTGGCTGTATCTGAATCGAGAACAAGGCGAGTTTTTTTAAAAAAACTTGCATTTTCTTAATAACTGAAACAAAGCGATATTCGAAAACTAGTCTACCTATTATTTTAGATAAAGAGTTATATATTTTAGATATTATTTTCGAGATGAAAGAAAAATAATAAGTTTCATTACTCCTCTTGGTAATATCTTATTTATTCAAGGTTGGTTGCATGGCATTCTTACCTGCTTTGTAAATAATTTTAAAAATGAGTATACATTTTTTCTAACATCTTAATTGTCAAATGTTACTACTGGTCAATATGTTAAAGGAATTTTACTCATAGTTAGTGTATAGTATATGGACGAAAATATTCTTTTTTTCTTGTTTGTGTTTCTTCTGTGGTTACATAAATTTTCTTTCTTTCTTTTCTTTTTTCTTTTTTTTTAAACTAATCATTCAGTGTGTTTTATTTCAGTTTCAATAACATTTTTGTACTATTTGTGCATGATAAGTTCTATTAGTATTCATATAACTTTAATTTTGTGTAGATCTGTCACAAAAATTCCCTAAATTTAATTATTGGAAAGCAGTTAAGAAAACTATATTTTAAAAGAACATTAGTAAAAGTGACCTTTAAACATTGTAGTAGCCTTTTGACCAATCAGAGATAAGAATACCTTTTCTTTTTTCTTTTTACTTTTTCAGTTTTTCCCACCTAAAACTAATATTTGTTGCCGCACTTCAGTTGCGCTCACTACTAGAGGAAAATTCCTTATTCTTCCACAAGAAGGCAATAGTTACCGGTACTTTCATTAGTGGGAGAATGCAATACAACATATTCACACTTTACTTATTTATATGTTACTGGAGTGGTTTATCTTCAAACTATAACTTAATAGTTAAATAATTAAATAAAGTAAATGATTAATATTTTGTACTTGGAGTGTATATATTTTATTGATTTGTGATTGGTTTTGTGGTCTGGAGAAAGCCATGACAACATTCCTCTTACCGGAGAAATCCACTAGATTTACCAACAGGAAATTGCTATTTTGGGAATAGCCACCGAGTCTCCAAGACTACAGAAGACATGAGATTGCTATTGTAGCCAAAATTGTTAGTAGATCAGTAGCGGAATGGAAACTCCAGTTGTGAACAGAGATATCGCAGGAAATATTTAAAAAAGTAACTGACAAGATTAAACATACTTTTGTAGCAAAAATGTAACTTTTCTTCACAATAATACGCTGTATTTGGTAGACATGAAAATGTATATGAATGGATACGTTACCTTTTCAATAATAATAATAATAATAATAATAATAATAATAATAATAATAATAATAATAATAATAATAATAATAATAATAATAATAATAATAATAATAATAATATGTAGAAGTATATGATAAAAGATCTGTTACTTTGCTAACAATTTAAAAAAAATATATATAAGTCTATTCTAGGCTACTTTTAATTACTTTAGTGTTTGAAGATAAAATATCTACATATGTAGGCCTACGTTTCAAAGGTATAATTTTATGTGTTAATGTAGGTGCTTGTAAAATGCTTTACAATGTACAGGACGTATATAGTATCTCCACTTTACATTTCCTCATCGAAAATATTCTGTAGTCATCCGATTGAACCATGCCATCTTTATGCAAAAATCGATCGATAGTAAGGGGACAAGAGCACTTTAATCCACAGGGGGGAGGAAGAAATAGGGAGAAGAAAACAGAACACAGACACGTACGTAGTTCTCCTGGGCATGAGACTATTCTCCCCATTCAAACCTCACGAACCAATGGGGTAGCCGACATGGTTCAAGCAGGCGGCTCGACAAAATCGATAAATCTGACGTCACAAGCCCGCCTGAACTCTTGATATACACCTGCACCATCAAGGACGCTCCAAGGGCAAATACAGCTTAGCTTCATCTCTTGGTAAACATGATAGTGAAATTTGTATATTAAAAGAAGAAGAAGAGGAAGTGTAAAAGGCAAAACCTCATAAATTTCCAGTGATTTATTAGAAAATTCTGTTGAAAGAGTTGGTAGTATATGTGACGTCTTTAAACCACACTTAGAAAAATAGGAACGTATCAAGTTTTTTAATAAATAAAAAAACGGGGAAAACAATGCGAAACTTTTTGTTTTGTGGTATGACGCAATTATCATTTTGTTGTGTCACCTCCCATTATTGACTAACTTTTCTTTCTTTCTTTCTTTCTTTCTTTCTTTTCCTTTGTCGTGTTAATCAATGTTAACATATTGACTGAATAACAACGCATCCGTTGTTTTGTTCGTTTGTTGCTGTAAGTACTGTATTGATTGATTTTTTGTTTCTGTGTGGTTTCTGCCCATTGACTTGCCAATTGTCACTGCAGTTCAATGACGTCGTAAAAATCAATTAGTATTGACGAAAAATCAACGAGCTTAGTTTAATATTTGCATAAGTTAAATTTAGGTATTGAGTCTGTGTTTTTAACGGTATTGCATGCGATATGTATATATATGTAGATCTAAACCATTTCAATCAAGGAAAAAAGATATTCAGGTATCCTTGGGTACAACACTATAAGATGCTATCACACTTAAGATAATAGCCCTAATAATAATAATAATAAGAAGAAGAAGAAGAAGAAGAAAAGAAGAAGAAGAAGAAGAATGTAAACCTAAAACAATTACCGAAAGATACCGATACCCAATTCGCAAATATAGCAATATTATTGAATGGATGGGTGCCTTTTTTTCTCCCCCCCTCTCTCTCTCAATCTTAACAGGTTGTCTTCCATGTACAAAATGTGTGTGAGACAAAGTGGGATCAAATATGGTTGAAGATAGTCATTAGGACACTCAGAAGAAACTTAAGAACAACGGAACAGTAATTTAAATTTGAGACCTACTTTAGAGTATCGTGGCCGAGCGACATAAATTTACACAACCTCAAGCCACGAGATCCCATATTGCACGAATCGTATTTGCTTCTTGTTCATCTAACTTCTAGACATCACTATATAGAACTTACAAAACTTTCACCATTACAATTTTTTCCTTCTCTGGTAATGACAAGACGTACAAATAATTAAACTTTACCAACAAATTAATTAAATATGTCGGTTAATGTGTTGTAGGTTATAGTAACACAACTAAATTATAAACAATATGCACAATCAATAATTTATGAGTCATGTTAAGTCATTTCTATGAGACACGAGCAACAACTGCTTCGTGAAGCCAGTCTACAAGTAAAGGGCAACATTCAGGAGCCTAAACAATTGGTTTGCACCTTAAATATCAAGGGAAACCGACATATAAGGTTTCCCTTGATATTTAGTAACCCACCCAATTTTTTCTCTAGTTGAACGTCACAACATTGCATGGAAATCAAATTAAAAAAATTGTAAAAGTAACATATTACATATTAAAGATAATCTGTAAGTTACCGGTATACGTTATTCCAAGAAAAACAAAGAGATAAAAATTTGCAGTTCTTATAATTGTGCTTATATCTGAAACTGCTAAAATAACTCTACAAGAGGTTCACAAGTAAAATTGTTTTCACCATTGAATTTGCAGCTGAAATATGTGTTATACATCCTTCGAATCACAATAAAAACGGGCACTGAATTGGTGTACGACTGTTGTTTATAGTGTTTAATGTAGAGAAGTAATGGATAGATTTTTTTGGGAAACTTTACTCCAAAAATTCCCTCTTTTTGAACTATTGCTGTTATAGAAACATGCACTGTTAGATATTAAACATAATTTAGCATATCAAACCAACAATTAGAATGATCAAAATAGTTGAGTTCTAACCATACCATAATATTATAAGAAAGATAAAATGAAATGGCGATCAACATGTCTTTAGGTTATGCTTTTATTTTTATTTCTAAAGTTTGTAAGATTTAATTATTAGGTTAATTCGTTAGTTTATCCCATTTTGAATCAATGGATATATTTCTTGTTTGAGGGTTGGATCAAATAGTGAATTACTGATGTATTCTCCCAGCATTATTCACAATCTATGTCCAATGTTCAAATTGGATGCCTTTACGGAAAAATAACTCCGTGGCATGGATACGTAGAAGTCAATGAAATGGATTTACCATGGTTTTCGAACGATGTGTCACGAAGTGCATTCGGCAGGAACCGGAAAAGATGGTAATTTGTAATAGCAACATCTGGGGAATTCGCCAGATAAGGATGAACCTCCCATTAAAGCTGTTAAATGGCAATGGTTGTCATGTATGTCACATATGGTCTAGCATTGTCCATGTGGATGATAATGGATATGGTTGGATGTCCACCTTTTTTCTTGATCATATGTTAAAGATGATCACAGAATACGAAAATGTTCAATGGAGAAGTCTGATATGGGCGACAGATGGTAATAAAGGAATGCTTAGAAAAAAGTGAGGGTTTTGCATTATACTCTGTAGCCCCAATGAATAAATAACCAGACAACTCGTGAAAACAAAATGATACGCTCGAGGAATGAAACACATGCTTTCTAATTCTGTAAACTGATTCTCCAGATTATCTTATCAATATTTGGAAGAGTACATTCTTGGTTTATGTCTTTCGTGTTAAGTGACATATTTATTCTTTAATTTCCTCTCGTACATACCATATGATTATGTTCGTACACTGTAATATTACTATATTCACATTGGAAATATAATTATTTTATTATTCCTCTTGTTTACACTGCTTTTTAACATTCCTGTGCAAACAGCAACTTGTTTGTGTCTCTTCATTCCTTCTCATTTTCATACCTTTATTCTCACCATCGTGATAAATCCAATAGACTGAAATAGTGATGTCGTCACTTTCCTTCCGTTACCATGGTGATCGCCATGTTTTTTTCTATACAAACGCGTGGAGCGAATGGTGTATTTTAAAGTTACTACAAACAAGGACAACGGCCGTAAATTTATTTACAATTATAAAATATTTTAACGACTAATGAAGTTGGCAGGACACGGTACAGTTTTAGAATATGAAAATTCGTTTAGGAAACTACGAATAACATCAAGAAAATGCATAAAGAAACAGTAATATATATAAGGAACTTATTTCTAAAAGCGCCATATCTCTAAGTGATAAAGAAGAAATCAAATAATTAATGTAAACGTCATTATGATGTAATCCTCCTTAAGAAGCAATTATACACAATATAAACTCCCTATCGTGCAGATTGAAAAACTGTCGGCACAAGGAAAACTAAAACTATACGATTTTTTTAAAACAAAAAATCTTTTAGAACAATGTTAATTCTATTGGAACATTTACTTTTCTTATGTCCACTCTTGATAATGGGAGTGCACAATATTAATACAACACAATATTACAAAAGAAAGGGGAAAAAATCGAGCCTTTGGAAATTTTCAATCCGGACCATCAGTGGATACAGGTAAGATCTTTTCTTATACTCTACCAACTTTTTTTAAAATTAAAGCATTTAGAAACAGTACAATAAGAAAACATCCAATTATGAATGGTTCAGCATATATTCTAAACAACTGTTAAACATTAATCCTGTTCGCGTATGCAATGTTATGATACTTATATTAATGAATCAAAAATTTTCCAGAATTATTTAAGGTTAATATCTGATTATGAACAAGATGAGTAGCCTGCATGTGTTTTCTCTCTTTTTTTTCTATATCCCTGTTTTTTAGTTTCGTTGATTAGAAATGTTTAAAAAGAAAAATATTTCATTTGCTCTAATGTTTGCAATTCCGAAATATTTTATCACTGTTTTCGCTTTACATTTAGGTAGGCCTACTTTAGGTATTCAGGCTACTTGTTGTTTAGAAAATAAAATGGCGATCACCATAACAACGAAAAGGATGTGACGTCACACTATTTCAGTCTATTGGGTAGAAAAGCGGAAATCGAAAGCATCTCCATCAAAACGCCAAACATGTATTTCAGACTTGGACCATTTTTAATTTTGAAAATATTCTGCGTATACTATAAGTCATTACTCGGCAACTTGTATATCACATCGTCATTAACAAATCATTTATAACAACTTTTGTAAGTAATAAGTAAAAACTTGCTGTGGTTCTCATTCAAACGTTTGGTTTGCGCGCGCAGCTTGGAAGAAAATTTTTACCATATCTATTTCTTTGCAAACCGACAACGATACTGATTTAATGGGGTGCCAATATTTTTACAGGGCGCCTCGTCGTTTACTCTTTTCCAATACTTTTTCTTTCTTGCTTGTTCGGCGCCCTCTTGTTATCAGCGCCCGGAGCGATGGACCCCCCTCCCGTCGATGACTATGAAATAGGGTCATTTGCACAAGTGTCTATTTCCTCAAGCCTCTAAATCAGAGTCATTTCCTACAGTGGTTATCTTTTTTCTTAATCTGATGATCATTAACCGAAACAGAAGGGACACGTGCTGCATTCTTAGCAAATATCAGAAAGGGAATGGGTGATATTTCGCTGCAGGCTATTATGAAATATCTCCGATAGACAGGGTTGCAGTGTGTCAGATAAAATTGTGTTGTTTTTAAAAATATGGTAAACTAAGCATAGTTGTTTCAATGTTTAAAAGCGAGGTTATGAGTGAAATAACAACATAGTTTTCCCACAGACATACAGGTTTACTAATATACAGTACATTACGAATCTATTCATAATTCAATTTGGCTCAAAAGGACACATAATTCCTTTTAACAATGACTAATTCAAATTCTACAATTCAGTATTAAATGTATTTTTTATATCTGGCTTAGAAGGAAAGAAAAAAAAAGGTGAGTATCACAATTACAATATGATGTTCATATTTTTGGATCCCTGAAGATTAGAGGCATGAAACTTGGTATGTAAACTGAAATTCAGTACTCTGTAGGTTCATGGGACGTGAATCCATAGGCCGATCGAACGTGGGTTTGGGGGCGAAGTTCCTGGTGCTTGAAATGTTCAGTGTATCTGGGCGTTCAGGACGGTTAGTATTTGAACTGAAATTCGGTATGCTTCTAGGTTTATAAGGTGCGAGGCAATAACTGAACAAATGCAAGAGTCTGAGGGCGAAGCACCCAGCTAGTCGAAGTATTACAATTATTAGGATCACGTAGTGGTACTTATAAGATTATAATGTTAGTCCTTATGTCCGTACGTCCGTTACTCCGCACGATAACTTTTGAACGGATGCGAATTTTTTAATTGTTTTTCTTTAGCCATAGATAGATAGAGTGATTATTTCGAGGGAATTCGTTGTTGGAGGTGATTCGCCCACCGGAGGTAGTAGAAATGGGTGCAACAGACTTGCGCACACTTGAGATCCAAGATTGTGCACACTTTTCAGTTATACAGATCAAGATCCAAAATTCCAGGTTTGTGCACAGTTTTTTTTTACAATGTTGCCAAACTTAGATGTTTACAGGGTGTCCCAAAAGTAGGTATACAGTACCGTACTGATCAGGCTCATTGCATTTTATATCATTTCTTATTGTTATCTTTCAGATAGGCTTAGTTTCTTTATTATTTGTTTTTAGTGTGTTTTACTTACATCTTAAGCTAGGAAGAGCCGAAGCAAATAAACCCATAAACTAGAATGCTATACTTGATCAATCCAGGGGTGTATACCTACTTTTGGGCCACCGTGTATTATTATGAAAATGAAAAACTAACTTTGTGTTAACCAGATCAAAACAGCATAGTCAATGTGCCAAAAATTTATTTTACTTTCTCTGGCAAGTATGAACCACTATTTGAGACTCAGCATCCACGAAAACGGAGTTTTCTCCTTTCGCTGTAATAACATCTTGGATCTCTGCCATCTGCTTAACAGCTTGGAAAGTGCATATGGGTCGAGTAGGGGCTAATTTATTTCGACAATTATACATTGCTTCTCTGCAATTCCTCATATCTTTATTAGGGATGGGCACGAGTGAGTTCGAGCGAGTTTTCTTTGAAACTCGACTCGACTCAAAACTCGAACTCAAAACACTGACTCGGCTCGGAACTCGAGTCGAAAAAATTACCTTTGACTCGACTCGTGCCCATCTCGAATCTTTATGGGTAAATTGTACACAATCGTCATCTTTGAAAGCTCCTGCCTGATAATCTTATTAGGTTTCTCACTAACATATTCCATTGCTTTTCTCTTAGATGCTTCGTTTAGAATATGCTTCTGAAGGTCAAGTCCAATAGTAACTCAGAGTATGCTTCTGAAGTTACTATTGGACTTGCACATTTTACAAAATTATTGACCTGCTGTTAGATTTTGAAAACTGGGGAAAGCCGAAAAATATTACAATTGAATCGTTTAGAATAACTTTGATTCCTGATATCCTAAAAT
The DNA here is from genome assembly GCF_964235325.1 of Thermobia domestica. Lineage (NCBI taxonomy): Eukaryota > Metazoa > Arthropoda > Insecta > Zygentoma > Lepismatidae > Thermobia > Thermobia domestica. Next base: position 110,195,667 of record NC_137462.1, on the reverse strand, counting down.
TTGTCTTTACAAATAAAAGTAGGTGGTGGTGTTTCCCTTCCAAGTACGAATAATTAGTATTTCAGATCTAGCATCCAGAAATCTCATTCTCTTTTCTTCATTAGATGTGCACAATTCTGTTTTTCTCACCTGGCAACGTCGATTCCCGATCCTGTGCGCAATTCTGGCCAAAGATACTGTCAAGGGTGCAACAGACTTGCGCACATTTGAGATCCAAGATTGCGCACACTTTTCAGTTATACAGATCAAGATCCAAAACTCCAGGGTTGCGTACAGTGTCATGTAATGTTCCCTATGACACTTTCCTATCTCAGTTTTTGTTTCATCTTTTTGTTCTCAGCCGTTTTTTATTTATAAGCATTGTTTTGTCTGATACTATTGGACTTGAACATTTTACAAAATTATTGACCTGCTGTTAGATTTTGAAAACTGGGGAAAGCCGAAAAATATTACAATTGAATCGTTTAGAATAACTTTGATTCCTGATATCCTGAAATTTGTCTTTACAAATAAAAGTAGGTGGTGGTGTTTCCCTTCCAAGTACGAATAATTAGTATTTCAGATCTAACATCCAGAAATCTCATTCTCTTTTCTTCATTAGATGTGCACAATTCTGTTTTTCTCACCTGGCAACGTCGATTCCCGATCCTGTGCGCAATCCTGGCCAAAGATACTGTCAATCAACCTCTTATCTGGCATTTGCTGATAAAGAAGATAAGTGTGCGCAAATCTGTGACTCCCACTGTCAATCAACCTCTTATCTGGCATTTGCTGATAAAGAAGATAAGTGTGCTCAAGTCTGTGACTCCCGTAGAAATGAGTCATTTCCAGTTAACATATTTATCACCGTAAAGGAAAAACGATAATAGACAGAGATAAACGATTTTCGGAAATCGATTACACGTTTCAAGGACAACTTTCATCTTCATCCTTAACACTCAAGTATAGCAGGAAGTAGAAATTACTTACTTCCGGTTATAATATTGATCACTATAAATTAAAAACTGTAATAGACAGCGAGAAGCGATTTTCTTTAATCAATTAAGTGTTCCAAGAATATATTCCATCTCAACACCAATCTATCTACTCAAACCGGAATTGAAAGAACCATACAGCTTCCATATTCCATATTAAATGATAAAATATTACGTATTCCTCTTTACGGTCTTTGAGTTTATTATAATAATACATTCATATCTGGGGATCCTGAAAGTTAGAGACATGAAACTTGATGTTTGAAGTGAAATTCGGTATGCTTGCAGTTGTATGAGATGTGAGGCCGTAGACAGAGAAAACACCAAGGTTTCTGGGTGAGGTCCCCAGATAACAGAAGGCTAGTTATTTAATATATATTTTATCGTATTCTGATTATACATACAGTACCAGAAATTTCCGTTCTCCTCTCGGGAAGATAAGGTGTAATGAATATAAAACTTGAAATTAAATTGTCACACTCGGCACTTTATGTATAAATAAAAGGAAAATTCAATATAATAAATACGACCTTATTTCTGCTCTTCAAAAATTGTTCCCTTATTTTTAATTAAGAATCTATGTACCGAATTCCACACCTCCAACTTAAGCGAATCTTGACATTCGACAGTCTCTGAAGAAAGGAAGAGAAGTTTGAATATTATAGAAATGTCTCCGTTACAAACGGGATTTTTGAAAGCGCTGAAATACGTATTCCCTCATTTTAAAGAAGAGTTTATGTGCTGAGTTTCATCTCTCTAATTTCATGAATGCGTGAAATACTAAATTCTTTAAAAAAAATTAAAAATATCTCTATTTCCCTTGGAATACATGCTCCAAAAAATCCTTTCTTATTTCTTGCCTCCGTGATAAAAGGAATAGGCCTAGGCTGAGAGCTCACAAACAAGGGCCTATGTGCGATCAATATAAATAACAAACCACGAGTGCACAAAATATGATGCGATGATTCCATTCTGTCAAACAGTTTTTGTCAATAGTGATTTTTTTTTTTTTTTTTCAAAATCACCATCCTCCACTCTCGAAACAAATATTGCATTATCATTGGGTACAAGATTAGTTAATTTATTTCGCGCAGGAGAAGAAAACAGAATTTGGAGATAGGTCAGCATATTACGTATCATGTCTTTATACTTTCATATTGTCAGCATATATTTAAAAAATGCAAACTGCTGTTCTCTATTAACATAAGGTAATCATTTTGAAGTTAAACAGCATGGATAATTGTGCATAAATGAAATTCAAGAGTCCTATTTTAAATTGTCTAAAACTGGTACACAAACTTAAATCTTCCCCTTGATGAAAGTTACACATTTAGCAGCACTTATACTGTGGTGGTAGCCGGTACTTATATTGGTGCTCACTTTTTTCTTTCTTATAAGTGCGAACTAAAAATGGGTAAATGTCAATTAAAAACAAATCGTGGATATAAAATTTACTATATAATACTATTACGTACGTATATGTTATACTTCTTGCTATTTACCCTTTCTTACAAAAACATCTTCCCATATTTAAAAAAAAAATCAAAAGCAGCAATTACTCGTGTTATAATAAACGTCTAATTTCTTGATATTTGCCTCTCTAGGTAACAGAAACAGTCTCTTATATAATTTGTAAAACAAATCCAAACATGACAACGCAGCATCGAATATTCTGTGCTCGCGATACCATAAATACTTTCTTTCGTTTCTTTGTGAGCTAGTGGAGTACATCCAAGGAATATTCTGTCCAAATTTCACGTTTATTTTTACGTAAAGAAGTATGATCTAGGCGATGATGAGTGATCACTTCCTCTCTTTTATATAGATTATGATATTAGTGTTACCCAACATAATGTCGAGGTAGAATTTTCGAGATGACACCGAACTCTTTCAATAAACACGTTTTTAAAGACAACACTTTCACTCCTCCTTTTCAAGACGAAACAGCCTTAAATCTTGTCTCCTGGCTAACACTATTCTTAATCTTTGTTATACTCTACGCATAAAACATTTTGTTTCAAACAATGGAAAATTTAATATAATTTCCTTCAATACAGCTCATAACCCATTTGAATGGTGTCTTCCCGTTTCGCCTACGGAGCTTCCACCAACTTCTATCATTATCTTAATCTCATCTTATCTGTAAGTGAAACAGGTATTTCTGTTTTGTCTATTCCTGTTTCGCCTACACTCGCTCGACGAGGGATATTCATAGTTTGGGGTAATTTTTGAGTGTTTGAGGTGGAAACGCAATATAGAAATAATTAAAATATTAATATATCAACTAAATGCAGTCATGTGATTTTTCAATCAAGTTAAATCGATCTAGAAAATAATAAACTAAACCAATTAACTTGAATTTTTCAGATAAGGATTCCTAACACTGCATAGTAATCCTTTTATTGTCTAAAATTCTCATACTAATTAATAAATGCTGTAGTAAGTTTGGCTTCTCTCTTATGTGTTTCTAAGTTTCTGTGCTTAAATTTCTCAACTTTATTTTTTAGGGTTACGATTGAGGTAAATTGAGTATGTTAGTTCCCATAATAGTTTTAAATGTGATTCAGCAACGTTCAAATCTCGACGTTGTCTACTATCACTATATTCACTTTAAACGTTATGCCTTCACTGAAGACTTATCCTGGCCAACTAACCCTATAAAACTAATACCTTCATTATGAGAAATTTGGTATAAAAATAATTTAGCTAAAATAAGTTTTAAAAATTCAGATTTGGAGTGCAATTAGCTTCCATTCGAGGTATTCCGCCCGTTACTCCAGAGCCGCGTTAAATATTATCAAAGCAAAACAGCTACATCACTTCATTTAGAGAAACTCTTATTCAATTTATTCAAACAGGAAGAACGAGGGAGAGAATTGACTCCGTTCACTTCACCTCTGCTACCTTTGGTTCGACACTCGTCCACCACTCTGGACATGAATCAAGCGTTCAAAATTGAATTTAAAAACCAGCATTCATGCTATCCTGAGCCTTCACTCCGGGCCTCAGTTTTGCTCTACTTGCAATATTACAAGTATTTCTGCATTCAGGCAGGAAAACTACAAAGTTACTTCCACCCACCACTAAGGATGAAAAATTACATTTAAGAAATTTTACTAGCAGGGCAGTTGGAAGACATAATGGTTCGTCTCTCACAGTCAGAATCACCGGAGTACCGACCAGCCTTGTAAAGTTCAAGAAACTGATCTTGAATAGCTAGTCACTCGCCGTTTTAAATTGTTCTGTGAGCCTATAAAAAATTAGAACGTATATCTGTTTTGAAATGATAAACTTTTGAACTGCTAGTGGCACGGCACCGATTTGGAATTATACTGATGTAACCTAAGAAATGAATGTGATTTATTGAAGAATTCGTACATACGGTGTAAAAGGACAGTTTGTTTTAAATAAATATCGTCTGTAATTAATTATTCTCTTTTTCTTAAGTCTTTTAATCAATGAAAAAAATCCAGTTGGTATCTTGAATTGTTCAGATACAGTGTTTACCTTCGTAATATGGAAAATATAATACTGAGAATGTGACAACCAGGGGCGGATCCCCGCCCCCAGAAGAGGAAACTTTCTTATTTTATATATATAAATAAAACCCATCTCAAAGTTTGAAGCCCTTAAAAGTAGCAGTATGACACACCACCGCCCCTTCCTCCCAGAAGTCGGTCCTGGATCCGCCTCTGGCGATAACTGCTAGGATTGAGTCCTAAATTGCAAGCGCATGTACATACTTCAGGAATATTCAGATCTTCATTGGCATAAATGATTCATGAAAAACATTCAATATTATTAATAAAAAATCATAGTAAAATTCTGCATAGTAAAAAGTTGAATGCATGGCAACCCTGCGTATATTTTATCATATATGAAAATCTCAACCCTCCGTTTTGGCCATTAGTCAAGATTTTCGTGCCTGTCATGGATTACCAGTTCATGATCAATAGCAAGATAAGGTAGTTGAGCAAATATCCAACATTTTAACGGTTGGGCAAAACATACTTGAGCAAATGACCTGATCCCGATGACTATGGCCCGGAGCGATGACTAGGGTCACATTTGGCTCATTTCCGACATAAAATATTATACACACTATGAACATTATATGGTAACGTATTTCAATTTGTCCTTACAACTTATTATTGTTAAGTAACACCTTGCCCAAAATCTTAACTCACAAACCCCGAACACTCTCATAGTTCACATGTGAGAAGTGTAATCAGACAATGCGTCCGATTACATTTCGATATAACGAAAGTTTCCAAAATTTTGAATAAAAATAAAAAATGGTCTAAAGCCCACTTGATCGCCACTTGATTTTTTTTTCTTTCTTATAATGCGTAACGGTGACAGCTGAACTATTTGATCATCCTAATTCCTGTGCAATGACAACAACATTATGTTTAATAGCTATCAGTGCATAGGGTATATTTAGAATCTTTTGATCTCGTTTCCATGCAGTGTTGCCCTTCTATAACCGCAATAATTCAAAAAGATGAATTTTTTAGGGCGAGGTTACAAGAATTCATTCTATTACTTCCAGGGACGGATCCAGGTGGTCGATCTGGGCGATCGTCCCCCCCCCACCCACCCACCAGAAGAGGAAACTTTCTTGTTATATATATATAAATTAAATTCATCCCAGAGTTTGGAGCCCTTAAAAGTAGCATTATGACAACCCCCCCAGAAGTCGGTCCTGGATCCGCCCCTGATTACTTCCCCATATAAAAACTATAAACAGCAGTTTTACACCAATTCAATGGCTGTTTTATTGTGATTCGAAGGATGTATAACACAATATCAGCTCTAAATAGGTGGTGAAAATAATTCTATTTGTGAACCTCTGGTAGAGTTGTTTAAGCAGTTTAGATAAGCATGATTATAAAAATTGCAAATTATTATTTCCTTTTTCCGTTGGAATAATGTGTAACTTATAGAAGTTTTTAATATGTATCAGTGTACTTTTACAATTTTTGGTTTGATTTCCATGCAATGTTGTGAGGTTACAGCCGAAAAAATATGGAGAAATTGAACTTTGGGCATTGAACCTTAAAAATTTTCTGCCATTGCTTTCCTTTGCCAGGTACTACAGATAATTGTTATAAATAATATGAAATCCTATTTTATTGTGATTTCAAGGAAGTATAATGTGTACCAATCGACCAATTGGTATAGCTCGTTTAGAGATCACCCACTTTCCGAGATGGTGGCTTAAGCACAACTTAGTTTTTGGGGAAATTTACTTAACTTGAATCAGAGTGCTCGATAAAATGTTCCTCCGAACTCCCTTGCTTATGATTTTTTTTTTTTTTTTAAGTAACCATTTCTGAGCCTAAAATAACTGGACTAAACTGATTCGCGGTTAACATTCTAATACTTAGGGGAGTTCAGAGCACAAAGGAAACAAGTCCAACTATAAAAGTTGTGAGAAAAAGAAACATAAAGTTCGTATGATATGCTTATGTACACTTATGTCCAAAATTATTGTCCCATGACTATGATTATGTTGTTGTAGGAATATAATTTGATAACGATTTCACCAGGTATTTCTTACAATGTTAGTATGTGTATAATCGGCAAAGACACGTATGTGCAGGGTCGTGCCGCGGGGGCGAGCGGGGTGACGGCCCCGGGCGCCGAAGTAAGGGGGCGAAAAATTCGGGAGAAAAAAGGAAAAAGGAAAAATTGCTTGGAATATATGTATGGGGGCGCCGTAGTATACCCCCGCCCTGGGCGCTGATTTTCCACGGCACGGCCCTGCGTATGTGGTAAATTTCATGTCAAAAGAACACTAAATAAGAACAAGAACACGAAAATAAAACTTTCTTGTCCATTTAGCAACATTTTATTTTGCTCATTTTAATTTCCTTATTTATAATTCTTTTTCTATGAAATTTACCACAAATATACATTTTCCGATTATACACTCAGTATCAGTATTAAAAGTACCCTGCAAAATCATTATCAAATTATATTCTTACAAGAAGACAGTTATAGATATGCGACAACCATTTTGGACATGAGTATACTGTACATGGAAAATTTAACACTGTTTTTATATTATACGATTTATTTGCAATATGTGGACATGAATCTTTTAAGATTTGGAAGGAATTTCAGATACAGATCTTGAAGATGACAAATATATCCAAAATGACCAAATAGTGGACATAGCTCTCTTGTGCACTGCACATGCCATTTCTCAAAAAATATTAAATGAACTACTTTCCAAAAAAAAAAAAATGGTATTGTTTCATTTGAATTTATCTACAAATGAGAAAAATGGTGATAGGAGACCTATGAAAACATATTACATATCTTTACAGCAGGAAATCTGTCCTTAAAACAAATAATATTTTTAAAAAAGTAAATAAATAAAAAAAATCAGCGGAAATCATATATTACATCACCTGATCATAAAATAAAAGAGATCTTTATAGTTAAGCTATAAATATTAGTAAGATCAATCTTTCTGTCACAACATTGGAAACAGATATGTTACAACGATATCACTGTGATACTTTGAAATTAATCATTACAAAAAAAAAAAAAAAAAATAGAAGTAATAAAGTATCTGTGCGAAAAATGTGCTACACCACGGGAGAGGATACAGATGGCATTTGTTGGTCTTCTAATCTTAGCAAATTGAAAGATAAGATAAATTGTTGTTAATAAGTAACAACAATGAGTACTACTCTAACTTTCCTTCTAGATAGTTCAAAAGTTATCTATTGAAGTGGACCAATAGTCCACTTTCACTAGTGGGAAATCAGAGCAAACGTATGCGTGAGAAGACTTCAAAATAACATGACTACATTAGAGTTTTTCATTTTACGATGAATCATCGTTATTGAATGATATTTATTGCATCTTCATTGATAGGCATAAAATCTAATAATGGACAATAACTTCTTTATTTCCAAGGGAAAAAGTATGTGTGTGTGCGTGTGTGTGTGTGTGTGTGTGTGAGAGAGAGAGAGGGAGAGACTTAAACTGCAATTCTAACAACAAATTGAAACAAACATCTTACTTTGGGGCCGTATTCACAGTCGTTCTTACTTGCAATTAGCGTCATACTAAGGGTTTGACTAATGCATGATTCTTGTGCTTGTTGAGCTCTTAATATCACGTTAATCATAAGTAAGAACGACTCTAAATACGGTCCAAAAATATTAATATACGAGGGGTGTTCAGCAATTATTGTCCCTGATATAGAAGTCATTATCCAAAACAGATGAAATTGTACATGCAAGATAATGTATCCTTTGCATGTTTAAAAACGAAGATTCAGGTATGTCGGGTGTATAATGTTAGAGTTCTGCTTTGTTTTTCAGAGCAAGATGAGCGACAATTGAGAAAATGGACAAATTTCAACAAAGAGTCGTCATTAAGTATCTCCAGAGGAAGGAATTAACACCCAAGGAGATTCATGAAGACATGGTGAATATATTAGGCGATTGCACCCCTACATACCAAATCATCAAAAACTGGTCACTTGACTTCCGGTGCGGCAGAGAGTGCTGTGAACATACATCAGGTGCAGGATTACCCGTAATAATATACATACCAGAAAACATTAACATGGTTCACAACCTGATAATGGCTGACAGACGACATTCTGTGCGGAGGTTAGCTGAGGTTACTAGTTTGTCACTCGGTTCAATAGACACAATTTTACACACACACTTGGAGATGCACAATGTATCATTCTGATGGATACCACAAATGTAAACCATTTATCAAAAGCGTGAATGAGTCTTGTTCAGAGACAAATTTGGCCTTGTTTAAGAAACACCCGGGTATTTTTCTTGCTAGATGTGTAACCGCAGACGAAAACTGGGTACATTACTTATTATCCAGAGTCTAAGCAACAGAGCATGCAGTGGTAGCTCCATGATTCTCCGCCCCTCAAGAAATTCAAGACAATGCCATCAACTGGCAAGCTTACGGCCACGATTTTTTGTAATACTAAGGGCGTACTGTTCATTCATTATTTCCAGGGCCAAAAAAAAAAAAAATAATTACAGGTGGCTATTATTCATAATTGATTCCAAAAGTTAGGGAGGCGATCAAGGAGAACCGCAGATGGATTCTACACAGGAAAGTGCTGCTGGTACAGGACAATGCTCCTGCTCACAGAAATCACCTTACCTCCTCCGTTATTGCTGATGCCGGGTTTTAAGTACTTGAGCCCCTCCCTACTCTCCAGATCTTGCTCCAAGTGACTTTCATTTGCTCCCAAGTTTAAGCAACACCTGCGAGGGACAAAGTTTACCAAAGATGAGCATGTTATGCAGGCTGTTGAAGAATGGCTTCTGGCACAGCTATAAAGTTTTTTTTTTTTTTTAACTGGTATTCATGCTCTAGAACATAGGTGAGTGAAGTGCATTACATTGAGGGGGACTATGTGGGGAAAATGACAGATCTTCTATGTCAGGGACAATAATTGTTGAACATTACTCTATTTAATTACAGACAGGCATCTTCATGAAGATTATGTGGAATATATAAATTCCTGTGTCTTTTATAATATTAGTTCCTATGTTCACGAATAAAATCATTAAAAATAGAATGTCTTAGTCTCGTGGCTATGTGGTTAGCGCCAGTGGCGTCAACAAAGGGAGGTCTGGGTTTTAACCCCTTGCCCTTGAAACATCTACATTCTGAAAATATGTATACAAAAATCCCTGAAGCCCAAATTTGGAAGCTTGAACCTCCACCCACTTAATGAAATTCTGCATATGGTGCTGGTTAATGTACTCACCTTTGGAGCAGAAGATCAAAGTTGGATTCTCGGTAAGAGCCCATGGGTTTGAATCCAACGTTAAGCTATAGATTCATGTCTCATATACGACCGTAGCTTCGATGCCGAAAGGGACGTTTAACTTTAATTCAACCAACAAACTCCAACTCCTTGGTTAAGTTTGATGCAAAATATCTTCATATCGTAACCAAAGTTAATGAATTAATTAAATTCAGCAGTCTTCATTACTATTACTTTCATTCTGTTGACAATCAACCCATATACTGTACAATGACCGTATTGATATTGCAATTGTATTCGAAAGAACAGTGAAAAACTTCTCGTGTCATTGAGAAACATTGTATCTCACACCTGCGGACTTCAGACAAGAGTTGGGAATATAACGTTCGTCTCATTCCCATGCATACTTGCAGAGAGTAAACGGGTAGCTCTTTCGGCCTACAGCGAAAAGAAAAGACAAAAGAGTAATTTTGACTAGGCCTATTTTCATTCCATTTTAATTATAAACTATTATTATTATTATTATTATTATTATTATTATTATTATTATTATTATTATTATTATTATTATTATTATTATTATTATTATTATTATTACTGGGCTCCGTGCCAAACCCCTGATCCCGGCAGTTTTTATAAAGTAGTTGTAAGAAGTGCAATATACTGAATTGTTTAGATTGGCGGAAGAAGTGTTATATTAGGCCTACGTCAAAATAAAAAAAAATATATATATATTGCATCCTCGTACCTTTTCGTGTGTACCTTATTTTGGTGTAATGTAAAAATAAAGTATAATAGAGCACGAATATTTAACATTCTACCATTATGCCCTTTGGGTTAAGGAGACGGAGGATTAAGGTAAGTGAATGATTATGGCAGAATCGGTGGAATGAAAATGTGGGAGGAAACGTGAGTACCTGAGAAAACCCACGGACACCATGTTGTCCACCACAAACTTAGTCCGCCGGGGATCGAATCAGGGACCCCACACACCTAGTAAGCGCTCTACCACTGAGCCACTTAACCCCCCGGTCATAAAAGAATTTAATTGAGAATATGGGGGGAAGTAGTGTTGCCCACGAGACGAGACGAGAGATTTTCGTAAATTTTGTAGTAGTCTCGTCTCGTCTCAATTTTCGTATCTTTAAACGTTGATAAATGCTCTTCGTTGTGTTCTTATAATTATTTTATCAATTTATAGTTTTATAAATTGCATTGTGTAACACTAAAAAAGTGTCTGAGAACTAAGACTTGGAAGAAGTGTGTTGTCTGCGAGACTTGTGAAATGTCTCGTCTTGAATTTTTAAAAAATGCCTCTCAACTCGACTCTTATCGTTTCGAGACAAGACGAGAAGTTTCTCGTCTTGTGAGAAACTAACAAACTAAGTAACTAACTCTATGGCCTATGGAACCCGGAGGTTCAGTGCCGCGTTCACAAAAGCTCTCCACTGACTTCTATCCTTAGCTAACTGCATCCAGTTTCTACTCTGTATTCCAATCTCTGCGAGATCCATCGTAATATTGTCCTCCCATCTGCGCCTAGGTCTTCCTAATGGTCGTTTTCCGATTGGTTTTCCAGTCAAGACTTTGAAAGCGTCTCTACTTTCTTCCATTCTAGCTGCATGACCCGCCCATCTAAGCCTCCTAGACTTGACGACCCTCACAATGTTGGGTAAACCATATAAATTATGTAGTTCCTCGTTATGAAGTTTCCGCCATTCCCCATTCTCGTTCCTCTTGGGTCCGAATATTCGTCTCAGGATCTTGTTCTCAAATTCTTTCAGTCTATGTTCTTCCCTCAGAGTAAGCGACCATGTTTCGCAGCCATACAGAACAACAGGCATGATTATCGTTTTGTATATTTTAAGTTTCAAATTCCTCGACAGAATTCGCGACGGCAAGAGATTTTGAACCGAATAGTAACACGAATTCCCTGCTTTTAGTCGATATTTAATTTCTCCGTGAATATGATTTTCCTCTGTTAATATTGATCCTAGATATTTGAAAGTATCCACTTTATCAAAAGTATTATTTAATATTTTAACGCATCCATAATTTGCTGTATTCCGGTCCCGACGCACTTCCAGGTATTTAGTTTTCTCTGCATTTACTTCTAAACCCATGTTCCTGCAAGCGTTTAATAAGATCTCTGCATTTCTTTCTATTGTTCTCATATCATCTCCTATTAAATTTACATCATCAGTATATGCCATAACCTGGTGAATACCGTTCAACTGTAGGCCCTGGTTGCTATCTTTGATTTTCCTTATAGCGTATTCCAGAACAAAGTTAAATAATAATGGCGACAGTGCATCTCCTTGTTTCAGGCCATTTTCGACGTGAAAGCTCGTGGACAAAAATTTTCCTACCCGGACTTTACTTTGGGATTCATTTAAACATATCTTAATTAATCTAATTAGCTTTCTCGGTATTCCAAGTTCTGCAAGAACGTTGTATAATGTTTCTCTCCTAACCGAGTCGTACGCCTTTCTAAAATCAATAAATAGTTGATGTACCGGGGTATTGTATTCCCACTTTTTTTCGAGTATTTGGCGAATGGTAAATATTTGGTCGATAGTTGATCGGTTTCGTCTAAATCCGCACTGATAATCTCCAATAATTTCATCTGCGTATGGGGTCAGTCTTGCTAACAGAATATTTGAAAGGATTTTATAGGATGTTGACAGAAGAGAAATGCCTCGATAATTATTACAGTCAGTTTTGTCGCCTTTCTTGTGGATTGGAACAATGATTGATTCTTTCCACTCTTGTGGCAGTTCTTCCTTGTTCCAGATAAGGAGAATGAGTTTGTGTATCTTGTTCCACAATTTTTTGCCTCCAGCTAAAATTAACTCAGCCGGAATTTCATCTACACCCGGAGATTTGTGTTTCTTTAATTTCTTTATAGAGGTTTCTACTTCTATTCGGTTGGGTTCTGGAATATACGGTTCTGCGGTGTGTATCTCCTTTTCTCCACGCACACTAGTTTTTGGTTGCGTGTCAAGCAAATCGTCAAAGAAGTCTTTCCATCTATTTAAGATGCTATCCGTGTCAGTGAGAACTGTACCGTCAGATTTCTTTAATATATAAGCACTAGGTTGATAGCCTTTCTTAAATTCGTTGATTCCCTTATACATGTCCCGTATGTTTTTATTTTTACTATTATCTTCAAGTTCCTTAATTTTAGCTTTCAGAAAATCGCGTTTCTTTGTTCTAAACGTTTTGGAAGTTTCCAGCCTGATATCTGCGAAATTTTGTGTAGTTATTTCATTCGGATTTTGTAGCCAGAGTAATTTTGCCTGTTTTCTCTTCTCTGCTAGTTTTACGCATTCCTGGTCGAACCATGGTTTGTTCCTACGTATTTCCGCGTGTCCCAATTTTTCTTTTGCTGAAATTTTAATGCTATCTCTAATTTCAATCCAGGTATCCTCAACACTAGTGCACTCCGAATCTTCTAAAGCCGAGAATCTATTCGAAACTTCAATTTGGTATTCCTCTCTTACCTGGCTCTCTTCTAATTTGTTTAAATTGAATCTCTCCGTTTTCGGACAATGAATATTACCTTTATTCAACGATAACCTCTCTCGTATTATCGCTGCTACCAGGTAGTGGTCATTGTCACAATCAGCCCCTCTAAACGACCGGACATCAATTATGCTAGATTGTCTTCTTCTATCTACTAAAACGTGATCAATTTGATTATGTGTTTTCCCGTCTGGTGATGTCCAAGTGTATTTATGAACGTCGCGATGTAGGAATTTTGTACTCTTCACGATTAGGTTTTTTGGATGTTGCAAAGTTCACGAGTCTAACACCGTTCTCATTACTTTCCTTGTGCAGACTTTCGTTCCCTATAATCGGTTTGAAAATATCCTCTCGTCCTAAATACGCATTGAAATCCCCTAATAGAATTTTCATATGGTATCGCGGGAGTTGGTCAAAAATCCGTTCCACTTCTTCGTAAAAACTGTCTTTTATATCGTCATCCTTATCTTCAGTTGGGGCATGTACATTTAAAACAATAATATCACACCACCGTCCCTTAAGAGTAATAAAAGAAAGTCTGTCGGTAACAAATTCAACCCGTTTAATTGCTGGTAATATACGTTTATGAACGAAAAACCCTGTTCCTAACTGGCGATTTTTATTTCCTTCCCCGTAAAACAACGTAAAATTTCCGGAATTCTCAGATCCATTTCCTTCCCACCTAACTTCCTGAACTCCTACTACGTCCATCCTGTATTTCTCTAACTCCCTCGTTACGGATTTTAACGCGCCTGCCCTATAAAGACTCCTAATATTCCATGTTCCAAATCTCATGTCCATTTTCTTTTGCTGAGGTCGTGCCAAGTTATCAGTCCTTGTCCGAGGCTTTTGTGAATATTTCTGAACAAGTGCTTTTTTTTACAGGATGAGGTTGTTAGCCCTATCCAAACCCGCAAGCTGGAGGACCACTCCTAGTCGGCTGTCCGCGACTGCTTATTCAGTATATTCGCAGCTAACCTCTATATCTAGAGGCCTTCTCCTCGATCCGCAACCTAGGACGCGCCATGCCGTGGTGACAGGAACCCACGATACACGGTCTTGTGAGAAACACCAGAGGAAATAAAAATCGCCTAGAAAACCCACGAACCACAACCGAAACGGACCCGGAAGAATTTACAGTACAAATAAAACTTATAAACTTATTCTTTTAGAGCAAGTTTATGGTTTAGAAGAGTATGAACAGATAGATAAAAATACTTTAAACTGTCGAAAGTAACTTTGAACCGAAAACAAAGATAATTAAGCCCCATTTGTTCTATTTACTAACCTTTAACTTTGGAAAGAGCATTTACATTTATAGAAACGAGTCAAAGTGCGTATACATATGATCGTCATTAGAAATAGGCCTAGAATACAAATAGAGAACATTCGTTACAAATACCTTTAAACAATAATTTTGATTGGTTCTTTGAGAAAACCTAAAAATAAATAAGAGAAAGGGGGAATACCGTAAATAATTAAAAGCAACATTATTTCCCTGTAGCATAGAGTATCGACATAAATTAGCGAATATGCAAGCCTCTGCTCTAATATCGCCATGGAAAAAATGTGGCCATTTGAAATCAGGGCTCACTTGTGTTCACTAATCTCAATGAAGTCTTATGCTCAATAGTCTCAATGAGACTCACACTATGTCAGGCTCATTATTCTCAATGGAGCTAAAATCACAAATCTCAATTAGCTCTAAGTTATTTCAGACACACAGTCGTTCGAACTCAGACATACAATCTGTAAGAGCCACGCAAATTCGAACTTGTGCTAATTAACCTCATTGGACTTGTGCTTACTATCCTCAATTAGGCTTTGTATTCGTTCCGATTCATGTTCACATGACCTCGAGGTCGATTGAGCTCAACAGCTGGGCTCGCGAGTATAGATATTTCTGTAAGCTCTACAGAAAATATTGGTTTTGGTTTGGTTTGATTTGAGTTCAGAGTCTCTTTGAGCTACGAGGCTATATGAGACATAGACTTACAGTTTAACGTAGGATCCTAACTACATGACCACTCACCGGGAATCAAACCTTGGTCTTCCGTGCAGTAATCATATAGCCATGAGGGGGCTCCAAAAAAAAATATTGATGTAAATGTTTACATAGCAGGTGCGAGTTTGTACAGCTTGTGTTACATTGCATCATAAAGGCCGAAATTGCCTGCCCCTGATGCATTATCACCAGTGGTGCATATTTCTATGTAACTTTGGGGGAGCTCGTTCAGATATTTATGTTTCGTTTCAGATATCCAAGCACAGATCCTGGGACCCAAGCAAAGTTTAAGGAGCCCTCGGACCACCAGGATCGGCGCCGATGATGATTACTATTTATTAATAGTTAGATTTGATAAAGTAATAATAATAATAATAATAATAATAATAATAATAATAATAATAATAATAATAATAATAATAATAATAATAATAATAATAATAATAATAATAATAATAAATCGTCATAGGCGCAGACTACACAGATCCTCTGGGAGTCAAGCGACCATTGTAGATTTCTAATGGGTGCTTCACACCTATTGGATTTTCGCGTTGGAATTAATTTTAAAATCACAGGTTTATGCCATGAAGAAAAATTAGGTCACCTAATGTGAGATTTATCAATGATTTTATAATCTGTTTAATTACTCAATATAATCTTAAAACTGTGATAGCAATAAATCGAGCAAATTCTTTTTCATCTCTGACTTCTATAATAATAATAATCCATATTCACAAACGAGTGGAATTTTGTAGTACGAATTTTATTTCTTTGAATAATTGGAGTTTGATTGTTATTTTATTCTGTAACAACGTAAGAAGGGTTATACAAATAATAATCCTTATAAAAATAAGATGCCTCAGTCTGTATGCTAATTCCTTATTATTCACAATCAGGATAATAATTGTAGCTAGCTATGCTGCCTCCTACATCATGTCAAGAGATGTCGCTAGCGTACAGGTAATTTTCAGACAAGCCGAAGGGTTGGGGAACTACTACTACTACTACTACTACTACTACTACTGCTGCTGCTGCTGCTGCTGCTGCTGCTGCTACTGCTACTACTACTACTACTACTACTACTACTACTACTACTACTACTACTACTACTACTACTAGTATTCACAAGCAAGTGCAATTTTGTAGTACTATTTCTTTCAATAGCCTAACTTGGAATTTAGAGGTCACTCATGGCGTCCCGCGATTAGCGTACGTGTCTTTGGCGTGGGAGACCGGGTTTCGATTCCATGTCCCATATAGCCTACCTACTGAAACGGACACTAAACTGAAAATCAGTTCAAATCAAACCTAACTTGAAGTTTGATTGTTATTTATTTATTTTTTTTAAATAATGTAACAAGTGAATACAGGTAATTCTTGCAGTGCCCTTCTTTGAGGAAACTATTAATTTAGGTGCGAGCGGTCCCGGGTTCGATTCCCGGTGGGGGCACTTGGTGGAAAAAGTGTAAAACGCTTTTCAGGCCAGCCACCCTGAATGAGGTTTTCCTGGGTTTTCCTCATTCACACCAGGCAAATGCCGGGGTGGTACCTAACTTATAGGTCCCAGGCCGCTTCCTTCCTTCCCCAATCCTTTCTTCCTTCCCTTTCCCCGGATTGTGTGGTCGCCGAGGGACGTCATCCCTCAAAAACGTGAAGGGCTAAATGGCCTTAGATGCCGAAAGCCCAGAAATCTAAATCCCATCCCCCACTATTAATTTATTTATAATTGATGAAATTTTATTGTTTCAAAATTCAGGCATATATTAGTGAAAAAATAGTCTGATAATTAATCAATATAGTCTATTTAAAAAAAAATACATATAACCAATTAGTTTGTTGATATATTATTCGGTGTATTTTATCAATATATGTAATCTCTGTTGGTGTTGTTTTCCTAGCTTTAATCTTCAAATAAACTTCAAGCAACTTTTTTAAAATAGCTTCTCTGAGGGGAGAACAATTCCAACGTTATTCTTTGTTTCTTCTTGATTTTAAAAAGTTTAAACAAAAACAGCCAGCTGTAGCCGCTGGCAAGCGCTCCTGTAAAAGTGAAAGAGATCATTAGAAAGGAGGAATTACTCTCACTTCTCATCTTAAGAGGTACAGACGGTGTTGTTTTGGTCAAAGAGGGGTTGAATCTTTCTGAAATTCTCTTTTCTGTCGAAGTAGCCACTGAGAATTAAAACAGTACAACGAGAGAGATGTATCTTAGAAATGCAAATGTAGTTGCCAGTTTCCCGAATTCGTATACCTGAGAAACATGTCTCGTCTCAAGACAAAGAAAGAGACTGGGGTACTGAGGTGGACAGTCTGGGTTTAGACGACAGAATTCTGCACCGTACATCAAGAGAGTTGTGCAAAGTGCGATACAAATGTAGTCGGTGAACCATTTTTTTTCTCTCTTTGTATAGGAATCTTGCCTCGTCTCAAGAGAAGTACCGAGAGTTCGAGACCCAGTTGACGCCTTATAGATGGAGTCAGATACTGGATAGAAGTGATATCCCATAACGTTAATGTTTATATATATATAAGGTTGTCTTTTACTCTTTCTCCCAACCCCCAAGGATGATTTTTCTTTCTTTCTTTTTCTTTTTCTTTTATATATATATATATATATATATAAAAGAATGAATAAAGATTTATAGCAATATTAATTCTGGGCATTCTCCTTTCAAAATCTCCCTAAACTGGATTCTGTATTCTGTTAACGCTAGTTTGTTTTGAATTTGACACTATTTAATAATATGGAATATTGTTATTTAGACAGTATTTGTTTAAGTTTTTAGTATGCCTATTGTATTAGAGCTTTGTGCATAACTTAAGAACCAAAAACATACACTTCATATTACTTTATTACTTTACATTTTTTATATAGTAGAACAAGGCCTGTCATCAAGTCAAATTTGATTCAGATCGTATGACATCAATTGATTGTTCTTTTTTTCCTCGATGTGCCCCAAAATTTGACCAGTGATAACTCGGTAACTAAAAGGCTACACAACGTATTACAGTGGTGCATCAGTAACTCGAACCTGAAGGTAATACATAAAAGATGCGAGTTAATGTGTTTTTCGAGTAAGCAAGGTTCGAATTATCAAGGTCGCCACAACAAAAATTCGAGATACCTAGGTTCCACGTTCCTCATTAAAAATGACTATATATTCCCTATAACTCGAAGTTTTATTCGTTGAACCTCTATAATTCAAAATTGTGAAATTTCCAAGGAAAAAGAAGTGTTATTGACCTAGAAACAGATGGAGGAAGGTTTTCATGTCCTGACATGAGTAAAACACAATTACAGTACTACATATTAGTAACCATGAGCAGAATAAATATGGTTGTAGTTTTCATAGGAACGCGGTGGCTCAGTGGTAGAGCGTTCACCCCCGGTGCTTGGGGTCCCCGGGTCGATCCCACCTCGCGCCGTGTGGACTTTGTGGTGGACAAACACCGTTCTCGTGGGTTTTCTCGGGGTTCTCCCTACAACAGTATGTTGTATACTTTTATTTGTTATTTCACTTGTAAATTATTATTTGCTTGTAATTTTGGGCCATGATGTATTTTAAATATATACTAGGCTGATTCTGTTATTAGAAGAAGAGAAAGAAAAAGAAATAATATGGTTATAATGTTAATATATAAAGATATTCAAATGTTGTTATGTAATCTAATCTTGACGTTGTCGTCATGACAACATATAATAAATAGAATTATTCAGTTGATAAAACAGACATCTTGAAATGGTGTGTTGTAAGTAATCTGTACGCATCTCTTATATAATTATTAAACCACGTGTGTAAAAGGTCAATTAAGGAACCGTTGTATCCCGTTTCCTCCCACCTTCTTCATTCCACCATTTCATTTATTTCTCATCATTACCGTCTCCTTTAGCCTAACCGGCATAATCGTGGGACGTAAAACTTAAAGATTTCATTTCATTTTTCATATAGGCATACTATAGCGAATAAAATTACAGAATAATTGATTTTGTTTTGGTACATGCAATGAATACATATATAATATTACTTAATTATGTCAGGGTCGTTCTCCATCTTTTCTCTTATGCTATTTGTTTAACATGCCGTTGCCAAAACAAGAAAATTATGTTTTCCTTATAAGGCACATACTAGCTATAACCCAGTACTGAGTAACGTTATTAAACTGGAAAATTCAACAGACGATGCTGAGATTTCACTGACAATGAATATTATGTATACACGTTAAACAAAGACTTCATTCTGTTTGCAGTTGTCCCTGTTATCTTTCTGCATTTGAGGACAACACCGGAAATTATATATTTATATAAACGTGGCACTGTATAGCCTTATTATTTTTGTTATCGCTCGTCATTTTAACAAACAAAAATCAACTAAAATGATCTTCGCCCAGTGGAGTGATACTACACGTCGTATGTGCAAAGTACAAGATACATTGCCTCTTTATAATTCGAACTTCGTTTCCTACACTTACATCACACGTTTAATATATGCTTACATTTCCTATCTGTCAGACTAGTTGAAAGATAAGGACTGATTAAGAACAACTAATACGAAGAAAGAAAGAAAAAGAAAACGACAGACAACATGGCCTCGAGTTTTCTAGAAGTAACAGATTTCTTCTTCTTCTTCTTAATTCAAAACTTTTAAAAAGTGTCTTAAAGAAAGATGTTGCTAAGGTTACTGTGAGGTTTGAATATTGTCGATGTTTTTTTTTTCTTTTTGGACGCTCATTTTGAACTAAAAATGAATGCGCTTTAACGCACTTTACATTTTTTTTTAAATTTAACAACAAGTGATGTATGTTAACTTTTTTTTTTTTTCCAAGCTTTTTGGGAACGAATGCATATTCTTGAACTAATGTTACTGTGAAAATAAGCATGCGAAGTCACAGACAAATATGACAAATATGTGTCTGTCACACTTGTAATTTAAACCAATAAATTATAAAATACCATTAAGTGGAAAACAGTCAATTGTCAGGTCATGTAGGGCAGTGATTTAAGGCGGAAAAAGTTCACTAAGTGTTACATTTGTAATTCAAATAAATGCATACTTATAAAATACCAATAAGTAGAAAACAGTCAATTGTCAGGTCATGTAGGGCAGTGATTTAAGGCGGAAAAAGCTCACTAAGTGTTACATTTGTAATTCAAATAAATGCATACTTATAAAATACCAATAAGTAGAAAACAGTGAATTGTCAGGTCATGTAGGGCAGTGATTTAAGACGGAAAAACCTCACTAAGTGTTACATTTGTAATTCAAATAAATGCATACTTATAAAATACCAATAAGTAGAAAACAGTCAATTGTCAGGTCATGTACAGGGGGAGTTAAGACGGAGAAAGCTCACGGGGATTAATTAAATTCGGTCTCCGCTAGATTTGTGGAATTTCACGCGTATTTTGGAGCTTTCTCGTGGATATAGGTTAGCAAACGTGTTTTCTGCACGGAATACCGACGTTCGATTTCCAGTGGGAATATGTGTGATTCAGAGTCTATGTTAAACAGCCGGTCTACATCTTGGCGCTGAAAATGAATGGTCAAATGAAATCTCATATAATACAGAAATGATCGAAATCGAATGCATATTTGAATTTCAGTACATCATTAAAAATATTGTCGTGTCCGTATTTTACGAGTTAATAAATACTTATAAATATACGATAAATGAAGCTAGTTAACTTTTCAATAATTACTTATTTATTTGTATCCATTTCAAATCACACTGTTAATAAGTATGTACTGTGTGTTAATGGGTACGTAACAAAAATTTTTTGACAGACTCGATTGGAAAATCAAAATTAAAGACATACTTTAAGCAGCGTTGGCAACATAAATTATTTTTCATTGCTTGAATAGCTTGTAATCTTTGTACTAAGTAAAGTACAAAGTTAAATACAATAACTCTATACGTGGAACATACACTGAATATATGATTATGCAATGACAAATTCATTGTTCTTATTCCTGTTATATTGTATCTCATATCTAGTGGAGTACGAAGAATTTAAAAACTCAATCTTATATCTTCACAGAAAAGTATAGGTCTATATATGAATCTTAATACAGGATGATTTTTTTAAAGCTCACGGATTTCATTTGGGTCTAGAATTTCTAACTAAAGTCCTATTTTCATGCGGTTTGTGGCAAATGATCAAGAAAGGATGGGAGATTTATGAGACTATGTTTATTTGTTTAAATTCATTCGGGATAATATCGATCACGCCTCAAGAAAAACAGCAAATTTTCGCCAGACCTTACAATTAGAATGAAGTTTTGGATTTTTGAAGCGAAACTGCAGAAAACAAATTAAGTGTTAATAAGAATACAAATTAATGTTAGTGGTAACGCCCATAAATCACATGTTGAATAACTATAGCCGGTTTCTTGCCACAAACGACAGAGAGGTTTCTTGGGTGACCTAAGGAGTCGATAACTAACATCTTTCACAACACCCGTCTGCGGGATCCGATGCTTCCCTGTCTCACTGAGAACCGATCCTGTTTCATCCAATTTATTCACTAGCGACTACATTATGTTCCTGTCTGGGGAAGAATGTGAGGCAAATTTGTTTCTGAAAGCCCTTTGCGTAGCGACAACAGATTCCGTCCTCCAAAGTTTTAATGATAAATTTATGTTGTTCCAAAGAGCACACTATTCTCACTGTGCGCTGATCATACTCACACAATAGCACAGAATTGTACAGCACAATTCCCAATACAGCCGGCTCAGTTTCCTGTTTCTTATTGACCTTGGCAAGGTTGTCATCTAACGAAGAAAACTCAAATCTCCACACCACACCCCACTTCATTCCAATTGTAAGGTACACTGGCGAAAATTTGCTGTTTTTCTTGATGAGTAATCGATATTACCCCGGATGAATTTAAACCAGTAAACATAGTTTCATAAATCTCCCATCTTTTCTTGATCATTTGCCACAAATCGCATAAAAATCGGACATCAGTTAGAAATTCTAGACCCAAATGAAATCCGTGAGTTTTAAAAGAATCACCCTGTGTAATAAATATTTATTTTTCCAAAATGTCTTACTCAAGGGGGTTTAAGCCCCAAACCTCCTCTTGCGTACACCACTAAACACTCAATCTCATTATATCCACAGAACAAGTATGATTTTATCTATATATCTTAATATCATAAACATTTATTTTTCCATGTTACACAAGGACGTTTAAAACCCGAACCTTCTCTTGCGTACGCCACTGCTCACATCAGAATTTAGAGAATGCCTTCAAAGTGAAATATCATTGGAGAAATCAAAGGGTTGATTTTACGGGGAGAAGGGTGCAAAGCCGGTTTCATCACCATTACTGATGTGACTTCCCTTTTGTAGAACTCTGGAGTTGCCACTGTATTTAACTTCCTGTGTAGTGTAATATCCGAATATTGTGTTTGCAACTCTGTGTGGAAAACTGCTAGACCACATCACAAGGTTCTGTTCTGTTGTACTATTCTCACAATATCATTGATCCGAGTTCTCTTATTTCGAGTAAAAACATGTTAGCGTTTCGAACAAAAAGTATGACTGCTATTCAAGGCCGACATCGCAAAAAGCAATCCTATATCAAATCTGGATTGAATATTTAATCTGAAATACAAAAGTAGTAGGTCTATATAGTTCATTCTTAACGACAACTATTGTCAGTAGATGCCTAACGACAACTAGATTTTTTTAACGGAAAGAAAAAAATGTCCAAAAATGATACTATACCAGTCGGTAGGTCTGATTGAGTGAACAAAATGAAATGGGTGTGTATAAACCCTCATGCGTAGATTTCGAGAAAATAGATCAAAGCTAATTTTTTTTCTAAGTCTAAAAATTGGTACTATATGATAAGTACGCCATATACCTCATCAAGCTTTATCATTATGACACTAGCAATATGATAATGGAGCATCAGTAACATTTGAGTGTGAGTGTGAGTGTGAGTGTGAGTGTGCGCGAGTTGATTGAAAGTGAGGGTGTGTAAGTGAGTAAGGGCGTGAATAATATTTGAGGGTGACGGTTGAATGTTGTCAAAAAGATGAAACATACATGAATCGATAGATGATATCGATTTGAACAAACGGAAATGCTTGTTGGTAAATTCTGATGCTTAGTTTTCGAGAAAAATCAAAAGAAAGTTAATTTTATACCATTAAAAATATATCGTTAGATTTTATTTTGCTGAAACATATTTATTTATCGTATATATTAAAAATACGCTCTTAAGGAGCACATTGTTATCGCTTGCTTATCTTCTTTTAATAGTTTCACACACTTATTACTGTGACGTCCGTTTTACTTGTAAAACAAAAATTATTTGAGAAATATCCCATTGGCCCTCAAACGTACTTAAAAGAGCATTTTTTTGCATCTACAATACATACGATTTTAGTTCCTATTTGTTTCATCTCTACCATTTGTGCATTCTTGAAACGTTGTTCTGTTCTTCGAATGTGGGTTAATTAACACTATTTATATGAAAATGAACAAGCAAGCGAATATATATTAATTTCCATATAAATAATATATATATATACAGTGGCGGATCCAAGGGGGGATATAGGGGCTATAGCCCCCCCCCCTTGACGCTCAGATATATACTGGATAAAATGGGCTTCAATCCTGCTTTACACTGGATAAAACGGCAAAATATGGTTTAGCCCCTTCCTTGATCATATCCTGGATCCGCCCCTGTACATATATATATGATTTTCTGAAGGGGGTGCACCATAACTACCAAAATAACAAGTCTCATTGAAACTCTTCAAAGTGACATGTGACAATATTCTTTATACCTGACAACGCTGGTATATTTAACAATGGAGGGGAGCGTTTTTTAAAGAGGATAGCAAGCGATGTGCAGGGAAAATTGTCCTTCTCTCTTCCTGGCTTCTGTTTCCTTTCTTCCCTACTTGACAAATGTTATATTACTTTGCTTGGTGAATCCTTTTCCTTCAACCTTCAGAAAATCTATAAACTACTGCTTTTGCAAAACTTCTTTTTGTTTTAAGGCTCAAACCGAAACATAACGGCAGAAAGTTTCGGAAAGTGTTGCAATTTTCCTGCTAACTTCTCATTTTAGATAGTGTATATTTTCAACGTAGGGGGGGGGGGATGGACGTGCACCCCCTAAATCCGGCCACCGTATTTTACGGACTATAAGACGCACTTTTTTCTTCGAAAAATTGCCTCCAAAATTCAAGTTATTTTTATACTCGAAATTAACATTAAAATGTCCAGTGTTTGATTTAAAATTCCCGCCAGTCTTAAAAATGGCCATAGATATTCGATGCTTGCGGAAACCTAACTTTATCTGGCAATATTGGATTAAACTGGCAGTAGCAGTACATCGATGCGACGAACATGAGTTGCGGGGATTCACAAGTTTGCTAACACAGTTTCCCTCCATCACAAAATTGCTTAGATCGCCCAAAAAAATTACTTAAAAATTAATTTGGTCTTATAGTCTGTAAAATACGGTATATATAGGCTGTTAATGAACAACACCGACAAACTGTAAGAGCTGATTCCTCACATCAAAATAAGAGAAAAACTTCATATGGACCTATGGCGGAAAGTGTATGGTTTCAGAGCTAGGGCTGCCCAAAATCGCGAAAAAGCCAAATTTCAACGGGCTCTATTTCGAATAAGAGAAACTTTGGATGGTGATCCTTATCAGCGTAAAGGATGCCACGCATACGCAATCCAAAAGTACATATGTCGTCAATTTTCAATAGGTGTACAGGTATTCCCTACAGGGTGTAATTCTCAGATATGCTCTCAATAGAGTTTTCAGATATACCCTGATTTCAAGGGGGTCCAAAGTAGGCAAGTGGTAACCCTTGATAACAATAGACATCCAATGCTTCGGAGGGAAGTCGAAAGTGTTGGGAATCGGCAGCTCCATGATTTTTGTGTTCGGAATAACGTTTGATGCGATGTATTTCGGCACTGTATATTTCACGTTTTCTTCATTTATAAGCGTGAAAGAAAACATTGCAGCATGCATTTTTACGAGTACAAGAGACCGTGCTGCTGACGATCCTTAACACTTCCGACATCGCGCCAAAGGATTCCGTGTTCGCTGCTATAAAGGCTTCTCGTTTGCCTACTTTGGACCAATCATAAAGTCGGAGCATATCTTAAAATTCGGTTGATAGCACAGCATTTTAGCTTAAACACCCTGTATTATGCTTTATTAGAAGGGTTAAAAAATTCGCTTTGCAGATTATAGAAAACTGGTTATGGAATCTGAAATGAAAATTAATAGCATATTAGAAAGTTTGGAGAATAGGTATGAAGAATGTGGAATAAAAGTAAATGTGAAAAAAAAGACAAATAGAAGATATGTCAAAGCAGGCATGTAGGCAGAAACTTATTTCGGGAGGGCTTCAATGCTTTGGGAGAGGTGCAAATTCAATATAGGAATAAATTATATTAAAATTTGTAAAAATCACCCCTAAAATTATACTAAATTTATGGAAAAGTCGGGATTTCGGGTAGGTCCGGACTCCTAGAACCCACCATCTGCCTACGTCCCTGGTGTCAAGCGTGTATAAATTATAGGAGAGGAAGTAAAACAGGTTACTAATAAAATAATATAGTGGAGAGGAATTATTCTCAGTTCATACTTATTAAGCACAGAAAACAAAACATTTCCTGCAATTTGAAAATAAATCTTAAGTAATACCCTCAACTTATCCAGCAGTAATGTAAGCAAGTTTCAACCAGAAATTTATGTTTTCAGCACGACACACGACTATTTCAGACTTTTTCAAAGAATTTTTTTTTTTAATCATCATGATTGGTTAATTTCACTGCTACTTAAGGGGATCTCCTACCATCTCCGCTTAGCTTTCTAACTCTCCATTTGATAACATGTAAAATTTAATATGGTAATTTCTAACAAAGTATTGCAGGTAATAACTTGAAATTTTTAATACAAATACACAAGACCCATATAAATCCAACCACGGTCTCCAATTTACGTTACATGCGTTAGATTAATTGCAATATATTCTTCAGTAAGTTTGGCAACAGAGAATAAAAAGTATGCTGCAGAGGGGAGAGGGCTGGCCATCTGTTTGCTTGTTAGCTGCTTTTAAAAGGACGCTCTTACCAGAAAAATCACGTTGTGATTCTCACTTCTCAGTGGTTAGAATGGTCTGGACTGGAAGAGCCCAAAACCTCTTCTTTCTTCCTTTCACGGTTTGTTTGTTTCTTCCACCCCCTGCTGTCACAAGAAGACAACTTGTTTCGGAAAGCACTTTGAATTAGTAGCGAAAAGCCAAACTGAATGACACCACGGACGGATTAAAGGGAGGGGCGGTCACTCCCTCCGAGAACATTTGAATACTTTGAATAATCGGAGTAAGAAACTAGAAATTGCGTAATCTAATAAGAAAAGTTTGTTGAAGTATACAAATCAAGACGCATTTTAAGTGTCACAGCATTGTACTCTCATCCCCTCCCCTCCCAATTCCCTTCTGAAGAAGTTCTCTTTTGTTTCTCTGTTCCATATTAGCCTTTACACTTACACTTTCATTATCCAGTATTGATTTTTACCATACCATCTGCACAGAAGGCGAATAAGGTTTACGAGTCCTTCCTGCCCCCCTTTTTAAAAATTGCTAATTATAATAAAATTTATCGAAAACAATTCATCTCAACGATAAAGACTTATACACATTCATTATTGCAATTTTAAAATAAACTCGCCGCCTGTCGCGTATGCTAGCGATCTAATATATACGAATAGATGAAAAGTTAGTTTGAAGCGTATTGTTTTTCTGTCCGAATTCATATTTGTTTCTATTGTTGCATCGACAAAAGTGAGTGCTAAATCGATTTAGGCTCGTTGGTCTTTGCGAGGTCCCTCAAGATGCAAGGCCGTGGGCAGTCGCCCACCACTTGAAACGCCTCTGCACTAGAGGTCTGCACGTGCTCGGGCCTACAAAGAATGTATCACTTCGGGCCTGGGAGGGGTTCGGGCAGTAGCGTCATTTCAGATTTGGCTTGGGGGGTCAAGACCCCTTGATATATGTAAAATTTCGCGTTTTTCACTGATTTACTACTATGCTATTGATAAAATTATATAAATCTCAAACTCGGGAGGGGGGCAAATGCCTCTCCCTGTCCTCCTAAATGACGCCACTGGGTTCGGGCTGTGAATTTTTAAATATACAACCATATTTCTCGGACTTTTTCGGGCCTAACTTTGTAAATATAGTGTAAAACGATACAAATTGCACCGTTCTTTCTGGAGGACTTTTAAAACACAACTGCAAAATCAAACCTCGAATTGCTGTAAATAAAAATACAATTTTGCATTAATAATTAAGTTTCAGCAATCTGGGCTTATTTCGGGCTCATTTGATTATCACAGAGCCAGATTCTGCAATCCGGGCTAGGGCCTAAATGCTAAGACATATTTTGGACTCGGGTCGGGCCTCACATTGTAAATTCACAGGCCGGGCCCGGGCTGAAAATTCCGGCCCGTGCAGACCTCTGCTCTGCACCCGCACACATTCCTTCCTAGTCCAGAAAATCTCCTCCCCTCCGCATCGTCAATAATGGTAAATTTGTTCCTCGTATATTTGCTTATTATTGTAAGAGAAGTTCAAACCAGAACTCTAAAATTTGTTCGTTCTCTGGGGTAATGTGAGTAATGCAAATTAAGAAAGATATGCGTAATATACAAATGTCAGAAAAACTTGATATCAATTTGATTAACCTTTTACGTAATGTTTATTTTAGAAATAATAAACTTATGCAAGTATATCGAGGCATCTGAAATTTAATGTTAAATAGTGGCGATTGAGCCAGAAGGGGCGTGCACTATTCAGTTAGTCAAAGAACTCATATATGTAGCTTGAAAACTAATACTATTTAAACCAATATTGAATTAGACAAATTTGATCACTCTGGCCACAGAAAAGGCGTCACCTTCTATGGCCCACCCATCGCATGATGGGAATGAAAGACAGAGGAAAAAAAAAGACAAATTTGTAAAAAGTAGGATAACCATAATTGGAAATAGTGTGTGTATTTTTTAAGGAGGAAACCCAGAAGTACATTCTCGATATAATAATAATAATAATAATAATAATAATAATAATAATAATAATAATAATAATAATAATAATAATAATAATAATCTTTCTCACTTCAATCATAGGTTGATGCGCAAGAAGGAAATTTTAAAACTTTTCTCTCCCCTGGGAGAGCTGTTTTATAATTTGATAAGGTCTCTTCTTCGTAACTGCATCTATCCCTGATCGGGCCGCGGTGGGTCAGTGGTAGAGCGTTCACCTCTAATGCATGGCGTCCTTAGTTCGATCTCAGCTCGCACCAAGTGAACTTTGTGGAGGACAAACACCATGTGTGGGGGTTTTCTCGGGGTTCTCCCGTTTCCTTTCACTTTCTGCATTCCAGCATTTCCTTCTTTTCACAACATCACTAGAGCTCCTTTAACCTACCAGGCATAACTGTGGGACGTAAAACTTATAGATTTTTCTATCCTTGATCTTCCACTTCCTGGTTTTTCTTCTGCCTTTTCCCCTATCAACATGGTGATCCAATCGGAGTGGCGAATAAGATGTCCAAGCATGTGTTTCTTTTTTTTCCTATTATCTTCATGATCTGTCGTCCTTCATTAGCTTCCTTTAGTACGTCTTCATTCCTTTTCCTTATACAGTATTATTATTATTACACAACCACAAAAATAAATAAAAGTTCTGTGCACTGGACCCCAGGGTATTGATTCGATGTATTTTGGTACCCAGAACCCAAATTTCGAAACTCCAGGACGATTTGACCGTGTCAACTTTGTTTTATGGGCGAAGAACGTAAGTGCTGTTTTACGTTTGCTTATGTTTATCGCCCATTTAAAAAAATATCACGGTCAATCGTCCTGGGGTTTCGAAATTTGGATTCTGGGTACCAAAATATTTTGAATCCATACCCTGGGGTCTGGTGCACAGAACTTTTATTCTTTTTGTGTAGCTGTGTTATTATTATTATTATTATTATTATTATTATTATTATTATTATTATTATTATTATTATTTTCCATGCGTACATTTTCTCGAAAATATCCTCCCCCTAAGAGATGATCAACAATTCATTCCTGAATAGTACTCAGCTTCTTTTCCTACTAATAACTATTGCAACGCTCCAGATTCCCTACCCAAATTGTCACGCGGTTCGTATGTCAGTCTTCGAGTTTCTTCAAAGAATGTTACATTATCTGCTATGAGATCTGCAAACGATCTCCATTGTATAACTGCTATCTCGATAGAGGCAGTGGACAAAACTGAGGACAAAGCTGCCCAAAACAAGTTTTTGACAAAAAAAAAAAAAAAGGAAGAAACAGAGACAACATTTGTTTTTAGCCAGAAGCGCTCATAAATCACTACCACGTGACGCGAAGACTATTAGGGCTAGAGGTTCAGCAGAGAGCTCTCAATTCCTGGAGAAATTCTATCCTCTACGTTGCCAAGTGTAAACGGAAGTATACATTATAATTAATCTAAATTGATCTGGGGCATTAAATCAAAAACAGAAACCATGAACATATAGGTATTGCTGTTGGAAAATATCATGGAAAATTTTGAGACGGTAAGTGCAATATCTTGTTAAATATTCACATAGAAATATCTACGTGTTATCTTATAGGGATCCTGAAACACTTGCAAGTGGGTAGACATCCCCTTAAAAAAAATGCTTTAGTTTGTAATTTCGCTATAGTAATAAGTTTCCCATTTGCTTGTAACAACTCTTTATTATTCTTTTCATTTACTGACTGTTTAAGCACAAATTAACATTTAAAGGGTTTGTTCCATATGTAGGAGAAGAATTTCCCTCCTAATTCTTCTCCTACATAGAAATGAGCTTTATTCTTTCTTTCTTTAAAGAAAATTTCAGTAAATCCAAACAATAACTTCAAGGGCCAGGACTACAAATCGGAAACCTGTACAAGAAAATATTTCATATGCATACTAAACAAGTAAAGGTCCACCTTCATACTAAAATGTCTACCTACTTTGTATTAACATGTAAGTTTGGTCAACATCTGGCGAATTGTGTGTAGATTGAGTAAAAAATCTAATTTTTTAAAGTAAAGCCTTCTCTTTCTTGTTAATTCGTATTAAACAGTGTAAACGTAATAAACCTCCCGTAGTTTAACTGCCTTTTTAGTTTAATAGCAACAGCTCTGCCTTGAATTCATTTCTAATTTTATTATTCAATCGGTCGATCTTATCTTGTCTGAATGACAAGTGTCTAAAATAAAGCTTTAGAATTATCAGAATAAGACAAATTAGAGCCTACTCAATTGTTAAACTCGCAAACGGAAATATTATAGTGGTAGAACTCACAAAGCCTCATTGCATCTGTAAAACAAGTCACGATAGAACAAAGACTAAAACTAACGCCTTCAGAACGACAGAAGTAGTCTCAAATTTATTTATTTAATATTAATAATAATAATATTATTATTATTTTAGAAAACTAAAATGCTGGGAATTTCCAAGTTTAAGCTCTGATTATGATTATAATATCTTTGGTTGGTTGCATCATCCAAGTGATTTCGGCCACGAATCTAAAATAAAATAGCCAATTATAGCATTATAATCAGCATCTTTCATGCAAACCACGAATGATTTCTTTTAAAGACTTGACGTCACAGGGAAAATGTAACTCAAGGCAATAAAGTTCAAAAGTTCTACAGAGATAGTTGATTTCTTTCATCTGAACTGGACCTGTGAATAGCCACGTATTTTCATCATGAATCCCGGCCCACACACACGTGACTTTCTTATTTGTTTGAGGCGAAGGATCAAAAGTTAACTGATTGCTCCGATCCAGTCTTTCAGTCACTGGTTTAAACTGGTGGACGCGCATCAAGTGTCAAGGGGCAAACTAAGAGAACTGACTACATACGTATATGTCTGTGTATGTCGTAATTTGTATCTTCAACAAACTTTAAAGACATCTTCGTAAATTTTGCGGTCAATACACTAGGAAGCCCTATAATTAAAAGGTTGATGAATTTTACAGTGCTATTTTACTTTTTTTTTTTTTTTTTTTTTTCAAAATATTAACTCCCACTATGGTTTAAGAACACAGAAAGTAAAGTCTGCCATTGGCTACTATTTGTTTAGTAATCTAGTCCATTGAAGATTATTATTTCTTACCTTTCTTATGGTCTCCTAGCTGGTCTAGTGGCTATCTCGCGCAATTGGTACACGGAGTCAAAGATTCGATTCCCAGTGGGAAAATCTTGACATATGGTGGTCGAATTCCACCTTAAACTGTAGGTAGGTTCGTGTCTCATATAATCTTGGTGTTGCTAAGGAACACTAAATTCCAATCAATAATCTTCCATCTCCTTCCTTCAGTCTACCGAAAACGCTTAAAATGCTTATTTGTAACTACAACGACACTGGTGAGACATTGATGAGATATGATCATTTTTGTCCGTAAATGAGAGATGTGAATGTCCGTTACAGAGATTTAGATTATTCATAGTTCTTGTGGTACTTGCATGAAATAAAGTAAATACATTGGTTTAAAGGTAAATATAGGTTAATTTATTGTACTCAATGCTCGAATTGTTGCCGGAATAGGGAACTCTTCATCTGTAAAGAAACAGAAATATCACTGGGGAATGTGTTTAAGTGGGGATCTACTGCAAAATATAATGCTTTTTCTTAAATACGTCTTAAAAAAGTTCTTTTTTAATTCACTTACTAACTGTATTATTAAGTTAAAATAACCCAATAATGATATGCAACATTATTATTATTATTATTATTATTATTATTATTATTATTATTATTATTATTATTATTATTATTATTATTATTATTATTATTATTATTAAAATGATAATGATAAACAAAACTAACCAATCATGACGGTTTAGGAATTTTCTGCGGAGAAGTCTGCAATAGTTGTCTGTCGTGTTAATTTTGCCGACACTAATTTCCAGTCGAAATTTTCTTGTAATTAATTACTGGATCAATTGACAATTTATATTTTAATTGCAGAAAGTATTTTCAATGCTAAATAAATATAAGGTGAGGGTAATTCCTGTCGGTTATGAAGAGGTTACTGAAACGTTGGAGTTAAAAAAAAAAAAAAGACTGTCCATGGCTGTACCTGAGAATGCTCGTAAATGGGAAGTAATTTTCCATAGAAATAAATATATAGCTATATTTTTGTCAGTACAAAAGTTTGTTCCTATTATGGAGATGTCCGCTATTGAGAAGTGTCCATTAAGATAGGTTTCACTGCATATGGTTAACACACGCGCCCTCAATGCGGGAGAACCAAGTACGATTCTCACAGTCAGTGGAATCTCACTTGATTTGGATTCCATATTCAATTGTAGCTTCAGTTTCTTTTTTTTTTTTTTTTTTCATCGTCTTTCCAAGCTATACGTATGCATCCCTTCCGTGTATACCATGAGAGAGCTCCATGTCCCACCCAACTTATTAGAACATCTCGATCTTGTCATGTTTATATGTTCTGCACGAGAACACGTTTAGCCCCTGATTCTAATGTATGCAGGTGGGGATCATTAAACCAGAATCTCAAAAGGTTGGAGTTTCTTCTGCGGTGATTAAGAAGGAAGTATACAAAACTGGAAAATTAAAAAACTAGATTAGAGAGATAGTTTTGAGAATTAATATTAGGGATGCTATATTTACAAGAAATAAGTAATCATGACTTCGTTACTAATATTCATTTACAAACGCCAATTAGAATTTATCAGATTACTCGGAACATACTGTATTTAATTCATGCTGTGAAGCCTTCTCTATTCTACTTTTGGTCCGTTTACAAAATACAAGAGATAACATTTAAAAATGAAACATGAACTTATTTTGTTTAGTACATGTGAAAACCTCAAATTGAAAGTAGGCAGTGGTTGCAGAAAATTTCTCGTTAACAGTTAACTGGTTGTTAAATCCCGACGTATACATAGGAGTGGCTGCAGGAGCGTTTTAGGCGCAAGTTGCGCTCATGATATGATTTGGAGGACACAATTTTTCATTGAAAATGGTAAATCAAACTCGAGAACGATAAATTTCTGGGGACAGGATGGTAAATTGAGGGAAAATTACATCTGGGAGAAGATAATGGAAAATTTTGATGTGGGAAATCACCTCTTACACTTTGTCAATATAGTTCATTAACACCCTGTATATAATAGAAGTTCAGTTTCAAAAAGCAATGCACGTTTAAGTAAACTTCAAAAAGGAATCAGTAAAATCAAACAATTAAAATTCAAGTGCACTTAAAAGAAAGACAAATAATACTTTCCCATATAACTAATTCACTTTGAAAATGTGATAATATTATGAGGTCGATTAATGAAAATAATTAATTTTGCGCATCTGTGTATAGACCTAAGGGATAATGAATAGGAAAATTGAACATGGATCTACAATATATGCTACTGAGATTATTTGGGTACAATCTTCTTGAAGCTACCAATGATTACTATAGGAGCACAGCTACATTAAATTAATTATTTTGAAGTTATTATGTTGAATACTGAGAGTAATAAATATTAATGGGTTGTAATAAAGGTTTTTACTATGTTCTCATAACTTTTCCTTATTTCTTGATATAAATAGAATCAATTTCTTGTAAATAGATTTTTTTTTTATTTAAGGTCCTGCAGTTATATTTCGTAAACTAAAGAATATAAATTATAAATACAATCTGGGTTAAAATGAGAGAGGGCAGAAAACGAGAGAATACCAAGAGAACCCATGGACATGATGTTGCGCCAAAAATTCAATGGACTGGGATCGAATCAGGAACCCCTTTGATCAGGAACCCCTCTATTACTTAAAATAAATCTTTCTTACTCCTGTTTTCTGTTTCTTGCCTTTTTGGTAACTACAAAGCTCAACAGGAACATGAGCACAAATATCGCGGACAATTAACCACGCACATTGCTCTTCAGAGGAAGTCGGTTTTGTTTCGAGTCTCTTTTCAACAGTGAGGCTATTGTTTAAAAGTGTACAAGAAGGTGTATAAAAAGTGAACATACAGTTTAAGATGGAATAAGAACCACCGTAATGCTCTCAATGTTCTCAAATCGCAAATCGAACCCAGACTCTCGTGGACAAAAGGCACATGCTCTAGCTATCAAACCAATTATGAAGACTGTTTGTTGAAGTTATGCTCTCCTTTTCAGCACCAAGGCTATATGAAGTATGGACCTACACTTTAAGGTGCAATCCGAACCAATATAATGCATACAATGCTCTTCCACTGGGAGTTGAACTAGGGACCCCGCGCACTAAAGATGCACCTACTAGCCACTAGATCAGTAGGGAGGTTAGAGAGACTCGAACCCCGATGGATTTCGCCACACACGATCGGCAGAATAACGCCTCACTCTGTCAGTCAGACTCCTAGACTACACTATAGCGACACCATACCTCCTGCAAATCAAGCAAACAATAAACTCTGCTAAAGACGGTAAAGAGCATGACGAGATTCCATTTATGAGATATGGGGTATGGATAGCCAATTATATATATCCTTTCAATATAGGCAACCGACATTTCTTTGCTATTGTTCAGGTTGCATAGTACCTAGGGAATGTTATAGATTTTAAACAAGATATGGATAGTAAGAGTTAAGGATATAGAGTTTAGTGATTAGTTTCCCGTTCAGCAGCGAAGCTGTAGAAGACGTGGACCTACAACCTAACGTTGAATCCGAAGAACATGAGATTCCGCGAGTTTAATTGTTAAAGTCAATGTTACCCGTGAAAATGTTAATAGATTGACTCCAGTAATGAACTCAGCCGAAATAACCGTTCTAGCTGTCTATTTGCTTTAAAAAAAATCAAGAAGTCGCTTTCATTCAAGAATTATCGTGTGGAATAAAGGACGGACAATAATGATAATCAGTGGTGTATTTACGATTTTGTTTCGGGGGGGCTTTGCCTGAAAATGTGAAAATTCTGCAAGATATTTCATGTACTTTATTATAGTAAGATTTCGGAGTGGACTTAAGCTCGGAAGCCCCCCCCCCCTAAATACGCCACTAATGGTAATATTAATTTCATTTTCAATTACCAGAAAAAAATGTGGTTAAGTGCTGTCAGTACAGCAGTGCCTTAACCATATATGTGTTGTAATTCCATCCTTGTTTAGGGGAGTGCTAACCGTCTCTCCTTTCATACAACACAGAAAGTCAAGGGGAAAACTTCAAGTATATATAGTTACCAGATATCAAAATTGTATTTCTGTGAGAGTTAGAAGTTGCTTTCACGTAAACTTTTCTATATGACGAGTTCAAATTTCAAAATTTGACTTATAGTCCTGAATATTTTCCTGTAATTTTTAATTACATTTTAGCTACAATACATAACTCATGATTGGTTGTGGGCTTGACCCCTCCAATTGCAATTTTAAATTAGTGACTTACTAGTTATTCACTAGATTTCGAGAAAGTAACAGAATGAAAACACAAAAACTTAATTTCATTGTACTTAGCACGTACAGAAAAGTTAGAGCAACTGTACGTGATCATATTCAAAACATTGATAGTAACGATTTTTTAAAAATAATTTTGGAATGGCTATATTTACCCTTGTTAATCTTGAGATATCTTTGATGCACAGGCGTAGCTACACTGTATGTCTGTGCACACTAATAAAATGGTTTGACTCTTTCCCTTCCCTCCAATTGTTAATTATTCTAAAATGTTGTGATATGTAGTGCTTCAATTCATTGAAATAACACTTGAATTTAAGTTTATAAACTTGAAATGAAATGAAATGAAATCTGAGTTTTACGTCCCACGTGACGCCGGTTAGGCTAAAGGAAACGGTGATGATGAGTAATGCATGAAATGGTGGAATGAAGAAAGTGGGAGGAAACGGGAGAACCCCGAGGAAACCCACGCACACGGTGTTTGTCCACCACAAAGTCCACTTGACGAGGGCTGGGATTGAACCCAGGACCCCAAGCAGCAGAGGTGAACGCTCTGTCACTGAGCCACCGCGGCCTCTAGTTTATAAGCTTGAAATCCAACAACATGATCAGGTCATGAGAGTCTTCCAGCGAGGCTTTAATCACCTTTGTGAACATGCATGTGAAAAGTTTTGCAAGTATCTATTACCGTAGATTAAGGAAATATCTTCCTTAAAGATACTTTGTGGTTCTCAACCGGTGTGTCGCGCAGATTCATAGGATGTGTCGCAAAATTTTAGAATTTAAAAGTTCATAAAGCATTTAATAATTACTTAAAATCAATTTTGAAGCAGGGTTTACCTCAGTCAATACTTCTAGCGATAGCAATAATATTCGATACAAATAGAAGCACCCTTTCAATATTATAACATACACTATTATTAATTTTTAAGAAAATTAAACAAATGTCTCGCGATATCTTGCAGTTTCAATAAAATGTGTCGTCAGTGAAAAAAAGAAAACAAAACAAAACAAAGAAAAAAGAAAAGAAAACGATCTGTGGTACTACTTTTATCCACACCTATATGAAAAGTTCTGACTACATTTATGGTTTGGTGTAAAATATCGTATATGTCCAACGTGTCATGAAAATATGTGAGTATAACTCAGTATTTATATATATAACTCAGACCTTCAGGTTAACGTGGAGTTCGAACCACATTAGCTTCCGCCAGGAATCGAAGTCGGATCTCCCATGCCAAAGGCTCGTAGGAATGATTTAATAGAATACCTAGGAATGATTTAATATCCTTATTTATGTTAGTTATGTATAAGCAGATTCAATACAAAATTTTGTAAGTTATCCTTTATATATAGTAAGTACTCAAGTATTGCACACAGTGACTAACGCTGGGAGTGGTTCCGGGATTTTAACTCCCCCCTTGACAAAATACTAGGAAATCTAAATATTTACCATACACAGATATATATATACAAAAGTCCTGAAACGATATGAACTTGAGAGCTTGAGGCTCAGACCCCCCTTGATGAAATTCTGTGTACGCTACTGGTTATGTCTGTAAAATCAAATAAGGGGGCACGGTGGCTCAGTAGTAGAGCGCTTACCTCTGATGCGTGGGGTGTCTACTTTGATCCCCGCTTGCGCCAAGTGGGTTTTGCGCTGGATAAATACCGTGTGTGTATGTTTTTTTTTCTCGGGATTCTCCCATTTAATCTCACTTTCTTATTTTGCCATTTCATTCATTGTCATTATCACATTGGTGCACAATTGTGGTGGCTTAGTGGTACAGTTATCACCTCTGGCACGTGTGGTCCCATTTCCTCCCACTTTCGTCATTCCGTCATTATCATCCATCTTGAAGTTGAAGCAGTTGTCTCTACCCCCAAAAGAGGGCATTTCTCACTTTCTCATCCGTATAATTTTTAGCGCTAAAAAAAGATGGCATGTTTGGATAAGGAAGGACATCTGGTAGCCCTACCCACACAACTATCCACTCAAACTGTCGTTTGGGTGCCTCAGTTCTCAGGCCCTGGCCTCAATTCAATCAGTGTTCTTAGGTTGAGGGACATTTCCCGAATGTAGGGAAATTTTATTGCAAAATTTAGTAAATAGGTATAAAAGAATTTATTTAAGGGAAAATGCTTAAAACCAGGGAAATAGTCGGGTCGAGTTATAGTAGAGGTCTGCACGGGCTTGGGCCGAGCCCGTGGGCCGGGCTCGGGCCTATAAAACATATATAACTTCGGGCCCGGGCCGTAAATTTTTAAATATGCAACCATATTATCGGGCCTTTTCGAGCCTAACTTTGTAAATATACCGTACAACGATATATATTGCACCGTTTTTTCTGAAGAACTTTTAAAGCACAATTGCAAAATTAAACATGTAATTGCTGTAAATAAAAATACAATTTTGCGTTAATTATTAAGTTT
The DNA here is from genome assembly GCF_964235325.1 of Thermobia domestica. Taxonomy (NCBI): domain Eukaryota; kingdom Metazoa; phylum Arthropoda; class Insecta; order Zygentoma; family Lepismatidae; genus Thermobia; species Thermobia domestica. The sequence continues at coordinate 110,157,483 of NC_137462.1, read as the reverse complement.
CTGTAATTCGGGCTTATTTCGGGCTCATTTGATTATCACACGAGCTCGGGCCTAAATGCTACAACATACGTATTTCAGACTCGGGTCGGGCCCCACATTGTAAATTCACGGGCCGGGCCGGGCCAAGCTCGGGCTAAAATTTCCGGCCCGTACAGACCTCTAAGTTACAGACCGAATTTTATGGCCCTGATTTATTTTCTAGACCGTATTCATTGTCCTTCGAAACGATGTGATTCTTAATATAATTTGTAAGATTACATTTACAGTCTAAAGAAAAGTAATCATAAGCATCACTTGTGAAGCGAACAATAGCTAAGATGTCTTCGACTGAAGTCTACTGGAACCTATTGGAAGTCTCAGTAGTTATGAAGTCTCTGCAATTTTCTTTCTGAGGTCAGTGAGTAACTTCGTACTTCCGTTTTATTTTATTGCTAGATATACAATATGAAGAAGTCCTGACTCATTGATTAATGCCCAGGCCAAATTGCTTATGCTAGAAACTTGGACAGCGGATAGGATTTGTGATGTAAGGTCCCACGGAGGAAAGATTTTTGGAAATTCGAAAGGGAAGGAAGAAGAAAGAGGGATGGAAATTATTATCTTAATATGTCCATATCTCGAAATCTCTGAGTGTTAGAGACATGAAATTTAGCACATGAACTTCTTATTCAAAGTAATCAGACACATCTTTCAGTGCTTTTTTAATATTTGATCTAGAAGGGAAGAAAAGGGTGTGTAAAGGAAAAAGGAGTGGGAATTATAATTATTAAAATAAGATGTCCGTATTTCGGAATCTCTTAAGGTTAGAGATATGAAATTCAGTACTCATTTCTCATCATCACCGTCTCCTTTAGCATAGCCGGTATATGCGTGGGACGTAAAACTTTAAAAAAGAGAAGAAAAATATGGTAAGAAAAAAGGGTAGAATTACAATTGTTATAATTAGATGGCGATATCTCAAAATTCGTTAAAGTTAGAGATTTGGAATTTGGTATTTAGATTTTTCATTTAAAATAATTAGACATTTCAGTGTTGTTTTTTTTTTCCTTAGAAGGGAACAAAAAAGATGGGGGTTGAAATTGTTGAAACAACACTACACGCCCATATTCTCGAAATCCCTTAAAATTAGAGAAATGTTAGGTAGGTCTATATGAGAAGTGCAAGGCCGTACGCCGAGCAAAGGAAGGACTCTGGAGGCAAAGTCTTCAGCTAGCCAAAGGCTAGTGTATATAGGGTGGCCCGAAAGTCGGTGTACAGTCCCGTACTAATTGGCTCATGGCATTTTTACATCATCGACTATTGTTAACCATAAAGTATTGACTTAGTATATTTATTACTTCTCCTTGGTTTCTTTTCACTTATACTTCAACCTTGGAACAGACCAAAGCAAATAAACTCATTATCCTAATAAACTGAAATGTGATATGTGATCAATGCAGGGTTGTATACCTACCTTTGGGCCACTCTGTATATATGCATGATATGCTCATGTTATTCTTTTTAATCATTATATTTTACATTCCGCTTTTTGAAAAAGAAATCAATTAACGAAATCCATCCTTTTATAAGCACGAGTAAATCATTGTTAATGTGGTGAATTATCAAATTATACAAAGAAGGGGAAGTTTCTTTTTTTAATAAAATTTTTGTGTAGTTGGTGGCACATTTGTCTAAGAAAATCTACAAATACTGAGGTCAACTGTCCGACTGTGCAAAAGAAGATCTCATTTGGTTAGTCACTTGTTAAGAATTTCCATACAATAAGAAAATATTATGCTATCTTGTGTCATCTACGACATATAAACAATGAAGAAAAAAAGGAATTTTCACATACGTATATTCACTGTGTACAATGCACTGATGCAGGAAGATAACTTAGACAAAATAAAAAATACCATCTTTGCATCAATAGAGCTACTCAACTTTCATATAGTCAACTGGCCCCTGTTTTAAGAAGAAAAATATCATATTAGACTTCAATACGAACATGTGGACACTTAAAAAAAGTATAATAAGAAAAAAGTTCTTTTGTCGGCTGTAAACACTGAGATGCCTTAAATCATAAGGACAATACATTTTATACTTACACAAGATTGGTAAGAAGATACAAGGTTGCTTCCGCACTTGATTCTCAACAGGATATTGGCCAGACATCTGTTATGCTAAACCATGATTTTTTAAAAAAAAATAAAAGCCAATAGAGTGACTGACATGAAAAAAAAAATCACTATATTTAGGTATTACGCATTACCCTACATAGCACACGGACGTTCACAAGACGTCCGAGACTGATCCGCAATGGACAACGGGAGCCCCGGGATCATCCAAATTTGTTTCCGGGACATCCAGAGGACCTCCGCGGGATATCCAGATGTCCGCTAATATCCTGGAAAACGAGATATTCAACGGGGCCTCAAAGTGATGTCCACTAGTAAATCGTGGGTTTAATATGATCTGAGGTATGTCCGGCGTGGGATTTCCCTGGTATCTCCTCTTCCATTCGGGATGTCGCGTAGACATCCTAGGTGGAAATCCTTTAGGAAGTCCCATGCAAGACGTCCATGGGATATCTACTCATTGTCCCGATAATGCCGGGATAATTGGGATCAAAATGGGACGTCATGTGCTATATGTGGGACAAGACTCTGCAACAGAATTAAAATCAGTGTTGTCCGCTAGACGAGAAATTTCTCGTCTCAAAGAATAAACAAGTGAATTTTCAAAAATCGAGACGAGACAAGAAACAACAATTCTCGTCTCATTTTCGAGACGAGGCGAGAAGTAGCATAAAAAATTCACGTGTTTTCTTGATTCTCGAAAAAATTTATGTTATTTTTTCTTTAAATCAAAAATTACTCTGTAGACTAGGTAGAACACGAAAATGCTACTTTGTATTTCCAAGTTCATCGAATACCCAAGCAACAGAAGAAAAAACAAGTATTTGTTATGGCTAATACTTGCTAGTTGTTTATGCACACTTCATTGATTTCTTCTCCTAGTATGATTGAATATACTACTCAATCTGCAATTTATTATCTGATATACGTTGATTGATTGATTGAGTTCTAATAGGAACGACAACATCGAGGCTATTTGTCCCCGTCACAATTAACATGACTGTACAAACACAGACAACACGTAAATAAACGTTGAAAACGAATATATATCACAGGATAAAAAAAACTTCTACAAAATAGAAAAAGGTATAAAATAATAAATATAGCATAATAATAATAACAATAAATAGTAAATATTGAACAATTACAATAAATAGTAAAAATAATAATAACAACAAATACTACTAATAGTAACAAGAGAGAAAACATGTAATAACAATAAATAATGAAAAAACAATAAAAGTCACAATAAAATATACAAGTGCAGCAAAAATGTATAAGTGTAAAGGATTAAAATACTCAGAGAACGTGAGCAAAGTTACAAGCATGTCACAAAAGAAACGACATGCTCAACCATATCGATATCGATACCCAGTGCACGGTCAAGTAGGAAGCCGCAGTCCATGCCGTTCTCTGAGATCTGGGTATTCAGGACATTCGACAAGAATGTACTGAATACTCGGTACTGAAGACGGGCGCTAAACTACAATCAATCAACCAATCTGATTACAATGGTGTGTAAAATAAATAAGTGTTTTTTTTTTCTGTCATTATACACATCAATAATCATTATTCTAATATGAACAGTACTTTTTGTGATATGTTGTAGATTCCTGAAATTTAACACATTGACTGACTGCCACGCTAGAAAAAAATATTTTTCCTGTGGGGCACGGTGAAAATAAATTAAGAACAATAACTAACCAACTCTATGGTATATGGAGCTGGAAATTCAATGCCGCGTTCACAAATGCTCTCCACTGACTTCTGTCCTTGGCAAGCTGGATCCAGTTTCTGCTTTGTATTTTTATTCCTGAGAGATCCATCTTAATATTGTCTCCCTATCTGCGCATAGGTCTTCTTAATGGTCGTATTCTGATTGGACTTCCAGTTAAAATTTTGAAAGCGTTCCTGCTTACTTTTATTCTGGCCACATGACCTGTCCGCCTGAGCCTTCTAGACTTGGTAACCCTAACAGTGTTTGGTAAACGGTATGAATTACGCAGTTCATCTTTATGAAGATTCCACCATTTCCCATTTCCGTTTCATTTGAGTCCGAATATTCGTGTAGAGTAAGCGACCACGTTTCGCAATCATACAGCACAACAGACATGATATCGTTTTATACATTTTAGCTTCACATACCTCGACAGAATTCATGAAGACAAAAGATTATGAACTGAATAATAACACGAATTTTCTGCATTCAGTGGACATTTAATTTCTCCATGGATATGGTTTTGATCTGTTAATATGAATCTTAGATATTTGAAAATATCCACTTTGTCGAAAGTATCGTTTGATATTTTGACGTATTAATAAATTGTAGTATTAGCATAGCGGCGAACTTCCATGTATTTAGTTTTCTCTGCATTTACTTTTAAACCCATGTCCCTGTAAGCAGTTAGTACAATATTTGCATTTCTTTCCATTGTTCTCCTTTCAACCTCTATTAGATTTACATCATCAGCATAGGTCATAACCTGATAAATACCATTCAGCTCTAGGTCCTGGTTGCTACCTGTGATTTTCCTTATAGCGTACTCCAGAACAAAGTTGAATAATAATGGCGACAATGCATCTCCCTGTTTCAGGCCATTCTCAACATGTAAGCTTGAGGACAAGAATTTTTGTACTCGGTCTTTACTTCGGGATTCATTTAAATACATCTTAATTAATCTAACTAGGATTTTCGGTATTCCAAATTCTATAAGAATGTCGTACAATATTTACCTCCTAACCGAGTCGTACATCTTTCTAAAATCAGTAAATACTGTAATTGAGGTACCAGGGTGTTGTATTCCCATTTCTTTTCGAGTATTTGTCGAATAGTAAATAATTAAGAACAATAAAAACGTTCAGATTTTCATGAACCAACTGCAAGGTTTTGCCCAGGAGGTCACCCATGATATTACGTAATAAATGTTACAGCGTGGTAACGTTTAGCGTGAGTTGCTTGCGCAACACGCAGCTTGCAAGCTAAGTAGAGTCGTGTGTGTTGTATTTGGTTCACAAAATCTCGGGCTTAAAATTAGCGTGAGTTAAAATTCAACTCATATAGCAGTTAATGTGTTTAACAACTAAGAACTGACATTCTGTTTGCATTTGGAATTACAACGATTGTTTGTAATTTTACTACAAAACTTACATTTCATAATTCACTCACAATCGGTATTTGCGCACTGATATTGGTGAACTATTTTGTTAAATTTTAGAAGAGGGTGGGTGGATAGTTTAAAGCATATATAAAAGAAACAAGAAACATTTTAATGAAATTTGATATTACGAGCAGGGGTAAAAGTGGATCTGAAAAGATAGGGGAATGCATGACGTTATGCCGTCCTCCGTGCCTATCTTTGCCCATTGTAAATTTTTAGGAAGTGAGGGGAACGTCAGAGATATTTTTGGAAGTGGGGTAACGGCGTCCTCCCGCATTCCTCCTCATTTTTACCCCTGATTACGGGTATATATACATTTAGAACATACAAAAATGTAAACTAGTAAAGATATTTTTAAAAACATTATCATTATGTATAAAAAACAATTGTAAAACATTTTTTAAAAAAAATTAAATTAATATAACGTATGAGACTCAATGTAGAGTAAGGACAAAGCGTGGAGGCCGCTTGTATAAAAGGAACAAGGCTTCTGTTCTTGTGAGTAAACCATGGAATCAAGTGGACTCTTCTTTAAGTGATCATCGCTCACCCAGCCTCTTGACCTTTTAAGCCTACACAGATAACACAACGAGTATCTTTGTAATGCGTTTCAAAAGATTAAAGAATAAAAATAAATATAAAAAGACCTTTAAAACTAAAAATAAGGCGGTTCCATAACAGCAAGTTTGTATGTTCATCGGCTTACGTAGACAGTATTATAGTTTGTCTGCACAAATCATTTCCAAATTTCGTTAAAAAGTAAAATCTTTTTCCGTGCTCCGTAAGCTGGAAGTAGTGTAGATAGTAATGTTTAAAAGTAGTTTGTATGTGTGAATGTATACAAGTAGCAACATTTCTATCCTTTCAGTAAAATTGAAATCACCTATGTACACACAGAGCCCGAAGTACAAGGTATGGCATAAAAATATATGTCAAACTTGTCCGTAATAGGGCACATACACATGTTGTAATGATACTAAACACACTGTCAACAACGTGAATAATACTGTCACTAAATACATTGGAAGAAGACGCTAGAAATATTGATTTTAGTGGAAATAATGCTAGTTTAGTCACTAGACAACATTTAAAAGGTGTTAAATTTTTATTCTAACAATGATAAATGAAACAATTGTTTTTGATAAAAATATCCTTAAAAATTTCTAGATCAAGCGACAAAGTGCTACATTGGTAACACTGATAACAAGAGACAAACGACAACCGCCTCACGTTTCCGCGCATGTGTATAAATTTTTAACGTACAATTATATCATCTCAAACATTGCCCCAGTGATCAAAACATAACATACTAATCCGTCAAAACTAATGAAAACAAGGCAGTAGATCATTTTGACATGCTATAGTTGCTCACATTTTTTGTGTTCATGGCGGACATATCCGTTATGTCAAAAAATCGACATATTTCCTTATGTCCACCATTAGAAGGCAATTCATTTGTACACATTAAAGTATGTTCAAATTTGAAGAGATGCATTTTTGTGTCATTTTGAATTGTTTCGGGCTCTGTATATTTATTAATTATATAAATTGTATATTTATTGTATATTGTATGTATAATATATATTATTAATTGTATATTTATTAATTTACTATTCATATTCTTATTTTTATTTCTGGTTTCAAGTAATGTATCTCTGGTACCATCAACATTGTGTGAGATATACCTAGTCAACTATAGGTACCATGATTGAGCCCCATCGAGAATGAAACTTTGCTCTCCCGTGCCGAAGGCGCATATACTAACTGTATAGCCATGAGAGGAACTTCATAGCTGAAGTAAAGAACCACACTTGAATTCACATGATAAAACTAAAAATAATGTCGGTTTTCTTGCGAAGAATGCTCACACCATAAATGGATAAATAGATCGAATTTTTTCCTTAAGTTTTTACGTCACTAAAGGCCTTAAGCCGGCTCACACAAATAGACTAGGTTGTATATTCGAGTCCAGGCTCGTGCCCCTTTCAAATGGCTCCCACGCTCATTTTCACATACACGTGGTTCCAAACTCAATTCTTGGTGAGGCATTACTTCAAATACAAATCCCAATATTGTACGGACCCCACTAAAAAGTAGCTCCACGTAGCTGCATGTATGTATGTAGCTCCATGTAGCCTCATTAACCTCTTTACCAATCAATCGAGCCTTCATCGCCTTGACTATACCTTGCAATAACTTGTTTCATTATCGTCGTATACGTGCTTCTTAAGTTCTTTAGCCCATAGACATACACCATAACATTTGAGCGTGAAACTATATAAAACAAACAATAAAATTATTGGGCAATCACACGAATGTAAACGTTTTGGTAACCATGATGTAAGTTTAAAGCAGAAGTCTTTCTATGCGTTTCCGCCGCTGTCTCTCTTCGACATAAGAAGGTAGCTATGACTTTGAAAATGAGTATATTCTCTCAGACTGGAAGTTGGACAGGTATGATCTATACTAATCACTTCCCAACTCATTTCTCAGTCTGCTTCTCCTAAACTTAACAAGCAGTATAAAAAGAGCAACTTGACATTGACACAGCAGTGTCGGCAGGGAAACAAGAATTTTGATAGCGGAGTCGATAGTTTAGCAAGTTCAACAGTGTGGATTCTTGACTACTCGAGCACTGACAGCAATTCTTATTACTTACCAATCACCTCGAATGGCATATATATATATATATATATATATATATATATATATATATATATATATATATATATATATATATATATATATATATATATATATATATATATATATATATATAATAGGGGACGAAAATGCAGCTTGTTATTGTTTTCCAACCAGTGTTGCCAGACAAGTCAGTTGGAAAAGCAGGAGATTCGAATATAAAAAAAACAGGAGAAAGCAGTAGACACATACAGTGGTGGCGTTTGAATGTGAACCCGGGGGGGGGATAATAACATTTACCATTATTAAGGGGGCAGTAGTCAAAATAAGCAGAGTGGAGTGGGAAAATGTCTTTTCATGCACGTAGCGATAACGTAGCTATATGGTACAGTAACACGTGATCGTGGCGTAAGACGATTTCTTGCTGACGATCGTGGAGAAATGATCTAAGCAACTCTTCCAACCCAGGTCCCAATCTAAACAACACTTATTTGTAAATCTTACAGAAAGTCATAAAAACGCTAACCATAATGCATATAGAAGATGACGTACAGTTATATTCTTTGGATTCATATTATATACAGTAAAGCTCTATAACTATATGCTCTATAGAGCTTTGTGTATTATAACAGAGAAATTTCGTCTTTTTATATGAGGAAACATTGAAAATTCAATATTATTAATAATATATTTTTTCAACTTCTCGAAGTAAGGAAAAAGCAGGAGATTGTTAACTTTTCATTTTCTTCCGCAGTAGATCAGTAGAACGTAGAAAAAGCAGGAGATCTCCTGCAAAATTAGTAGATCTGGCAACAGAGAATGTACACCATCTGGCGTTAGAATTTAAATGGAAAATATCATAGCAAATTGTTTTATTAGTGCTTTAGCTGCAGGCACACAAATCTCCAACTTGGAGTTTATTCTACACTCCTTTTACTACCTTATTTTTCGCAGTTTTCAACCTAACAATAGGTTTATTTTCGAAATTTCTGCCACCGTTTATGAAAATGTGATAAATTTTATGAAAATTATCGTGAAACACAAACAAATAAATAAATGCTCACTGAGTCGATTAGTAGAAGCTCTTAACGCTCTTTTCAATGATCTGATAACCGAGATGTGTGACTTGTATGAAAAAAAAGAGAGAGAGAGAGAGAGAAATTTTATTCGTGAAGTAGCCTATACATGTCAGAATATTTATATAGGATAATTAAAGTGAAACTAAATAGCCTATAGAACGTAGATACAAAATTTTCGTTTAAAAAATCTCTAATGGTTTGCTATACTTCCGTTATTCTGAAATAGGTACAGGGTGTCCGAGAAGTCCTTCCCTGATTACAGAAATTGATAACTCAGGCTAGAAATAAGATAGAAATATGAAACTGGTGTTGAATTGTTTACAAACTATAAAAGTTTTTGTCTGTGTTAGGTTTGTTCTGTTTTACCAAGTCTCAATTTTTTTGTTTTAGGTTTGTAGTACGTAAGTAAGAAGCCCAAGAAGCCATGCCAACCAACCAGGAGAAGGCACAGTGTGTCCTGTGGTACCATGAGACACGATCACCAACCACGGTGCAGAGACAGTTCCAGACAACATTTGGGAGGACTCCGCCTGATGTCAAGAGCATTAAAGCCTGGTATGAGAAGTTCAAGAACACAGGGTCGGTTGCTGACCTTCCGAGGTCTGGTCGAACAAGAACCTCAGCAGACACGGTGGAGGCTGTGCGGCAGTCTTTTCTGAGAAGTCCTAAGAAATCGGTGCGCAGGGCCTCACGTGAATTACAGATGCCAAAAACCTCTATCCGTGACATTTTACACAAACGTTTATTGTTTCGTGCTTACAAAGTGCAACTCGTTCAGGCCTTGTTGCCCGACGACGGTACACGTCGATATGACTTTACGGTCGAAATGCTATCACGTATTGAGGACGATAGTGGTTATCTCAGATGAATTGCCTTTTCCGACGAAGCGACATTCTTTGTCAGTGGAGTAGTGAATCGCCATAATGTACGCATTTGGGGTTCAGAACCCCCCAGGGAGGTCAGGAAGTTCACCAGAGGCAGTCCAAAGGTGAATGTTTGGTGCGCGTTATTGCACGATCGAATTATCGGGCCATTCTTCTTCGCTGAGGATACCATCACATCTGCAGTGTACCTGGATATGTTGCAGCTGTATGCTGTTCCTCAGCTGCTTCAATATTGCCCCGATGTCGTTTTTCAGCAAGACGGTGCACCACCTCATTGGGGTTTGGATGTCCGTGCCTATCTCGATAGGACATTTCCTGGGCGATGGATTGGTTGTGATGGACCAACAGCTTGGTCTCCACGCTCTCCTGACATAACCCCATTAGACTTCTTTTTATGGGGTTATGTTAGGATGAGGTCTACCGAACACGTGTACCAGATCTTGAAACCCTGCAGCAACGAATAACCACAGTCGTTACATCGATCCCTCCAGTGATGTTGGCTAATGTGTGGATGGAAATTGAATATCGCCTAGATGTGCTACGTGCTACCAAGGGTGCTCATGTGGATGTGTACTGATGTGACCAAAACTTTTATAGTTTGTAAACAATTCAACACCAGTTTCATATTTCTATCTTATTTCTAGCCTGAGTTATCAATTTCTGTAATCAGGGAAGGACTTCTCGGACACCCTGTATTTACTACTTTTTGGATTATCCTCGTATGTTGTTTATTAATGTTCCAAAAGAAAAAAGGAAGTCTTTTCCTAAACAGTGAACTATCCTCCTATTAACATGCACTTTATTAAGTTTTTAATTATGTTGTTAAAGAAGTTGTACGTAGAAACCAAGGTGTATGTTTTTTTTTTTTTTTTCGAATGAATAACTAAATGACAGTGTATCACCTCTTTGTCGAGGGGGAGAGGAGGAAACCAGCATATTTACTTGATAGCGAAAGAAGAATAGATACAATAATAAATGGTGGTGCGTGACAACAGGCCATGTATCCATCCATCCATCGCAGTGACCTGCTGTTATGTTAGTTCAAAGCCATTTAGCCGAGGTTTCCTCGCCGATTCCTCGTAAGAAACGAGGTCAGATAGAAAATCTCAAAATATTAGTACAGAGAGGCCTAAATCTCCATATATTTCAGGTCATTATATGCAGGCAGGTCAAGAAACCAGGACAGCCTATTAAATAATGCAAACGGATAACTTAGGTGTTTTATGTAACAAAGTGTTAAGAAGCTTATAATGGGTTAAAGAGTTTTTGTTTTCTTTTTAACAATATTGTTTCCCTCTTAACTACAATAGTAGTTGTTCCACCCCAGCTTTCGGCTATAGGTAAAAATTATTAAAAATCTAATTGTTCACACAACTACTTTTTTTTTTTTTTTTACTTTGTCCAAAAACCACCACCATTTCCCTACAATAAAAAAGGACTTCGTTATGCAGGCAAGCAATAGAGCAGGTAGCGACATCTGTGTGATTGTTTGCTATTAGTATTATCGTGTGACATATATATATATATATATATATATATATATATATATATATATATATATATATATATATATATATATATATATATATATATATATATATATATATATATATATATATTTTCACGCGCTACCCTAGCCAACATTTTTTTTTTAAAGTTGGTCACAAGGAAGCGGGTAAGGTTAAATTTACATCGATGTTGCACCACCCGAGTGTGACGTAATATCACGTGATATTATCATGGGGCAAAGGTGGAATAAAACGAACCCTGCGGGCCTTCTAGCCAGCCCCCTTCGCTCGCTGACACTCGCTCAGCTATGTTTCGTAACTTAAGTAAATCACTTTTTATGCATTATATATTACGTACAAGTTAAAGGTCTGCACGGGCCGGAATTTTTAGCCCGGGCCCGGCCCGGCACGTGAATTTACAATGTGAGGCCCGACCCCTGTCAGAAATATGTTTTAGCATTTAGACACGAGCCCGGACTGAGCTCGTGTGATAATCAAATGAGCCCGAAATAAACCCGAATTACAGAAACTTAAAACTTAACGCAAAATTGTATTTTTATTTATAGCAATTAGAAGTTGAATTTTGCAGTTGTGCTTTAAAAGTTCTCCAGAGAGAACGGTGCAAATATATCGTTGTACAATATATTTACGAAGTTAGGCCCGAAAAGGCCCGACAAATATAGTTGTATATTTAAAAATTCATTGCCCGAGCCCGGCCCGGGCCCGAAGTGATATATGCTTTACAGTTCCGGGCCCGTGCAAACCTCTAGTACAAGGACAAACCAGAGTTGGCGTGGGTCAATGAAAACTTGACCCACGACCCACCGTGACCCACTCTGACCCACCACCCACGATGACCCACTGTGACCCACCATGACCCACCACCCGCGATGACCCATCGTGACACACCATCTACTGTGACCTACTCTGACTCACCAAAATCCATCGTCATCAAATCTAAACACGATCCACGGCCTCTTCTGTACTGGCTAAAGAGTTAACACTTGTAATAATACAAGACTGTGAAATTGTCACTAATCGGAGTTTGAATTTTTAGTCAATCGCTCAAGCACCACTCTGTTACAATAACGGTGGATCTAACCTTTACGATATAATATGGTAAAGTGTTTGTTAGTGAGGAAATTGAAACAGTCCGAGGTGGGGGGGGGGAATTAGTGTGTGCCTAAAACATACTTGTACTAAGAGAATATTCTTGCAAGTGTTAATTTCTGAACGCATTCCAAAAGAAACGCTATTCGCAGGAAAATACCCCTGTACAATATGGAAAAGCTTATAGTTTCTCAGTTCACAGTATTTTTCTCACAAAAGACTTGAAAAATCAGTTTTTCATAGTGTATAAAGGTGCTCGGGTACCCTATGTGAGAGCATCTCCATAAAGTATGCTCATAATTGTAATTTGTGTAATCACTAAAACACAACGTTAAATTTAAGTTACAAATATGCACAATTGCAATTATTATTAATATTTATTCAAAGTAGTTTACCTAAAGCAAAGAAAAGACTTACTAAAAATTAGGTACAAAGTTGAATAACACAAATAAGCTATTAGTAATACAAGTATACATTTTCCATAACTCGTAATTTTCCACCTTAAAACAAATCTGAAATCGGATTTATTTCCTGTTGGTAACTTTTTCGTGGTAAATCATCCGCAGCGGAATGATGTCCATCCTTCAGCCAAGAAATAACTAGTTCGTCTACTTTGAGCTTGTCTAGCGGTAGGTCATTAACATTGATGAACAACAAGTTAGACAATGTTTGAGCCCTTAGTCTATTTCTAATATCAGTCATCTGTAAATTCATAAGTGGAAATCCTCGTTCGCACTCTGTCGTGGAAATTGATAATAGGTCTACTTCTACAAGATTTCTGCAACTCATCATCGACAATGGGCAGTTTTGAAATACTCAACAAGAAGTATCATCTCTCTATCACCATACAACATCTTTTCCATATCGACCATGTCAGTTGGCAATGTCGACTCATGGAGAACAGAAACTTCATCTACCACGCCTTCGATAGCGAATCTTGTGGATAGATTATCAATTAAAGCCTGATAAACTGATTTCTTATTTGTTTATAAATTTAATTTTTGTAATTACACATGAAGGTTTGATGCCATTACCAAGTTCCCTCCCCTCTCTAGAAAGCGAAAGGGAACGAGGTTCCTGGAAAGTGTGGAAAGTGTTCAGAGGTGAATGGGAATTTCCCTCCTTCTTCCCCTTCAATTACCATATTGCTGTTTGCCATGTGCCAAATTGCGATGAATTTCAATTAAATTATCATAGTATAATTATTTCCTTGTTGAATTATCGATACTTTTCAGTAGAAAAAAGGATGAAATTTGAAAGTTCCAAATCAAGGTAAGTAAACCAACGTAAAGGGGAGAAACGTGTAAAATTTTCCATATAATTATGCGTAGAATCCAAACTTAAAATTTCCATGTAATTAAGCTTACAGTACAAATTTTATGCCTATTTTTCTCACAACTTTATGGGTTGATTGTCCTGTGCTGTAAGCGCTCCATATAATAAACATAAGCTTCAGCAATTATTATAGTAGAAAGCAATGGATATATGAAGCTAAGCACTGTATTTTTTGTTCCTGATGTTTTTTCTTAAATAACATCGATCATTTTCGATCATTTTTACAAACCAACTCACTACCAATTTTCCATATATAGAAAGTGCCTCCCCCCATAAAGGAGAATTTAAAAAAATGCTAGGACACATTCTGTTTATTTTCAATACAGTGAATTTCAGCTTCGTAAGTTTAACGACGTGCGAGATACTATTTTTTTCCCCGCAAAAATTCGGATTCTCACTATCTCCTTAGGATATTATGCATTATAATAAAAGCAATATAACATCCCAGTTTGGATTAAGGCCTAACTATATGCCAAAAGTAATTTCATTTGACTTTGCAATTTGACCGTGATGATCAGATACACATAATTACATTCAATTTTTTATATAATAATTTATATATTACAGTTATTCAAAAATTGTATTTTTCCCAGTAGTTAGCTCCTCTAAAAACTCACAGGTCTCAAAAGCCAAGTAGTAGTATAAGTCCTATTGCTATTATTACAATTAAAAATATCAATATCCAAAAGTGTCTGAAGTTCTTTTCTTCACTTGGTTAGATATACTCACCTCAGGTAAGTAAACAGAAACAAATGAAAAAGGAAGAGAAAATAAAGGTCTTGAAAGCAAAACGAAGACCAATTTACCAGTCTTCAGAAGATACTGTCTACAATGCAGTGAGCAGAGTGGGTCGGTAGATCATACTGAGTAGGTGGGTCGCAGTGGGTCATGGTGGGTGGAGGGTCGCAGTGGGTCACATGCTGTTGACCCACAACCCACTCGGAAAACTTGACCCGCTTGACCCACTGACCCACTCCATCTCTGGGATAAACGAGTATTATATCCATCTTATTTTAATGATAAAAGTGTTATGAAAATTTAAAAAAATAAAAAGAACTTCCCTTGGGCCAGGTTTCAACCAACGCTAAAAGCAGTTTTCATTACTAGCTCGTTGGCTAGCATGCTAAGTCACGAGGACCTACATACAGCATCTCCCGTTTGATTTGTGCTATATGTATGCTACGTGGGGGAGAAACGGATAATTTCAACCAATCAAAACCGAGTATTTAGCTCCTATAGCTAGAGTCGAGCGTAATTAAAATATATGTGTGACATACAGACTGAGTCATTTACCATTTATTATTAAGATAAAGCAGCATCTTTAAACATTTTTGTCTATTAATTCAACATTTAAGTTGTTTACATTTACCAAGCAGGAGTACATAGATGATCGGTTAGCATTCTTGCTTCACAATCAGTAGATTTCCAATTCGAATTCCGCGGTCCATCATCCCTACTAAGATCTTCTGGGGGCTGTTTTTAGTTCTACTGGGCAAATGGTAGGTTGATAACTTTTAATATAGGTCTATGCTTCCAAAGCTCTGTCGCAGATGTATATTTGAGTTCATTTTCATTCATTTCTTGTGGTTTTGCGTCTTTTTGTGGAACACCACGATTATAAAGGGCAGGATCTACCTACTATTAAGATATGACCTCCAAACAGAACAAGAGGGGCCGCGGTGGCTCAGTGGTAGAGCGTTCACCTCTGGTGCGTAGGGTCTTTGGTTAGATCCCAGCTCACGCCAAGTGAGCTTTGTGGTGGGCAAACACTGTGTGGAGGATTTCTCGGGGTTCTCTCCTTTCCTCCCACTTCCTTCAATCTACCATTTCATTTATTTTTCATCATCACCATCCCCTTTAGCCTACTAAAGGCCGGATTTATATGGCCGAATTTAGGGGATGCACCGGAGCACGTGCAACTAACTCCTCCGTTCTGAATATACACTATCTGAAGTGAGAAACTGGCAGTGGAAATAGCAATACTTTTCTAAAATTTCCGTTTCCGTTTCGGGCTTAAAAGAAAGCGGTTTTGCTAAACACAATAGTTTAAGTCAGTTCCTCATACACATGCCTAAAGGCATTTAAAAAATTTAAATTTGATTCAATTCAAATGTACTGATAGTTATTGGTGCACCCCCTCAGAAAATCCTGGATCCGGTCCTGTATATATATATATATATATATATATATATATATATATATATATATATATATATATATATATATATATATATATATATATATATATAGAGAGAGAGAGAGAGAGAGAGAAGCGATGTTCAAAATATTTATGAAGTTGAAAAACAATGCTGTGGAAAATCAGGGAGACAGAGTTTTCTTCAACATTGGAAGGCGGGCAGATTTGAGGCTTATTCTGGGGAAACATCAATTTCGTCTCACTTTCCTTTGTGACAATCGGACACAAATCATCACATTTCTCACCAAAAACACATTTCAAATCGGATTATTGGGGGGACAGTCACCCCAGTTCCAAGATTGGAGGGGACATATCCCCCTCATCCCCTGGGATTTGTACCAGTGGTGTGTTGGACCAACTCCGTAAATTCCGCTTTTCTCCCCCCCCCCCCCAGCCCTTCCTTACCGGAAAACTCATAACCACGAGCACAAGACCACAAAATGCATTCGTCCTAATCATTTGGCTATAAGATAGCGCGACAATGTCATGAAATATGCTTCATGATTACTACCAAAATAGCTGATAGGAAAAAACAGATTGTGTAGTTGAAAAGAAATACCTATTATACCTGTCCCCTATGATCAAGCAGTAGGTGCTTTTTTTTTTTTTTTTTTTTTCGTTCTTGTGGTTTGGTTTCGTATATAGCTTTGAGGATAGCAGGTCAATGGCAGTTCTCCCATCTCAAAAATATCCTTACTTCGTCTCCCCTTGGAAGATGAAGGAACTTGGATCAGTGCCTCTTGGCACCTACCAACACTTGGCTCCCGTCGACAGCTAATCCCGGATTGCATAGTTCTCCAACAGTTTCTTAGTTGAGTGCAAGGCTCGCATTACGAAACCTGGTACGGTTGGTACGCAGGTAGCTCTGAACTCATACCTAAATAAATTCATTTAGTATCGACTGTGTGTTTGTGTGTGTGTGATATGTAATTGAGTGCATAGAGGGTAATGAACACTGTTTGCACCGCAAGATACTAAATTTATACTATTGATGCATGCATGGTACGCTGCAGTACACCCTCAATTTGCAGTTTCAGGTACAAGAAAAGAAGCGTACTTAGCATGTAAAATACTTCGCTTCTCCATACCCTTACTATTAATAAAAGGTACAATAACCTTTTGTCAATATGATTGCAGATGATCGAGAAATAACCACGACTGAAGGCAATATAAGATTAAATATGAATATGTGTACACTCGAGTTCACTGCTTGCTATCTATAGCTTTGTTGCCATGCCATTTGACATGCACGGCGGCATTGAAAATTGGCAAATTCTTGTCCTTTTCTCATAATTCATGCATTCTTATATATGCGATGTAAAGTTGATTTGGTATAAGGGAGGGGTGAAGTAATGTAACACAAATAAAATGCTATCTGTAACTCATCAAACTAACAATGCAAGATAATATCTGACATTATTTGAAAGTATGGTATTCATAACTTGCAACAAATAGTAATTTGGTTACTTTTGCAGATTTGAGCTGAAGAAGAAAATAAGACTTTTTTTTTTTTCAAAGAAGAAAACAATAGCAGAATTTTCTGAAAGTGAATTTCCAAGAATGAGTATTTGTAACGCCTCTGATTTTTTTGTTATTTTTTTCTGAAAGATAAGATCAATGTAACAGCAAAATATATCCTCAGGAGCTCGAAAAGTAGCATGCAAATTGAAAGTATATTTTCGAACACTTCCCAAAACGTGAATAACCCAAAAGATAAATTTTGGGGAAATTAATCCTCTTCCAACACCACTAGCGATATTTGAATGCTCGGTAACTAGTTACAGTTCCTCAGAGGGAAAGATGACAATTTTATCACTTCACTAAGGGAAGAAATACAAGAATTAGAATTTTTGATAAATTTTCTTTCTCTCTTTGATATAAACGGATAAAAGTTTTATTATTATTATTATTATTATTATTATTATTATTATTATTATTATTATTATTATTATTATTATTATTATTATTATTATTATTATTATTATTACCGACATGACTTTCCTCAAGAGCCGCCACTGTTCAGTACACACACACCTACACACACACACACACAACCAAACAGCTTGAATCAATATAGGTCAATTTTCCTACGAATTACTGATGTTTGTATGGCATGAATGCACGACTAGATAGGGGTAAAAGTGAATCTGAAAAGCTAGGGGGAGGCATGACGTCACGCCACGCCATCCCCCGTGCTTATTTTTGGCCATTGTATTTTTTTTTAGAAAGTGGGGGGACGCCACATGTATATTCTGGAAGTGGGAAGACGACGTCCCATCCCGTTCCCCCTCACTTTTAAGCCTGGACTAGAATCAAATTTTTATTCTCATACGTAATATTCGTGTTTCACACAGATAAAATTAGAAAAGGATCCAGTCATAATTGTGTAGGAGTGGTCCTGGGTTAGTAGATGAAATAGAAAGTAATGAAAGTAAAATTTGTAGATAGTAGAGTAGTAAATATGGGCCTTATGCAGTCTTTTTGACGCATGATTAGCGTCATACTAAAGGCCTGACTACTGCAGGAAACATTTGTTAGTCGAACTCTTTAGTATGACACTAATCACGAATCAGAACGTCTCTGCATAAGGCCCTATGAGTCTAAACTCAATATAAGAATCTGGTGTTGACACAAGCATACACACTTACCACTTCATGCACCACAGAACTATGAACTAGAAGAAAAGTACGAGAAAATACGAGAAATCGTAATTAGCAAGAAAACTGCACATCTGTAATCAGGGCCGGATTAAGGGGGGGGGCTTATGGCGGCTATAGCCCTGGGCCTGCATGTGGACAGGAGGCCTCTACTTTGATCAAAATCTCAACTGACTATCTAAAAAAAGGAATCATAAAGATTCAAGTATCATAAAATAAAATATGACCAAAAACATGAAATATATTCCCTTAACTTGCCTTCTATATTTTCACAGATAAGTATTAGGTGAAGTCAGTAGGAGCCACATAATTTTTCTAGCCCCGGGCCTCCAGATGGGTTAATCCAGTTCTGTCTGTAATGAATGGGTGATTTTAAATACTGTAAAGCAGAAAGGCAGGAAGATAATGCAGAGGTAAATATGGTTATAGAAAAAAAATAGATGGGAAAGGGTTTGGTGCAGAAATCTGTATATAGATTATAATGATAGCATATACCTGGGTTTGAAGTAGTATAAAAGAGCAAAGGTTCTTCTTCAAACCGATTTTCTTCTCTGATCACCATCTTGTCTTAGCTAAAGTGGATATCCAACTGATAAGTAGTTAGGAGAGAAGTAGGAAACAAGAAGTTGAACATTGAACATTTCGAAGTTGGGAGAGTGAAAAACTAATTTGCAAGAGGGGGGAGGGGGGATTAAAATTCAGTAGAAAACAAACAGAAACTTACCCCGTGGCGGATATATGGGGCTGTCGAGGAAATGGTAAAATACTCTGAAAAGAACAGGACTAAGAAGAAATGAGGAAAATGAGGGGAAGATGATGTAGTGACATAAAATGCACGGAAAGAAGAAAAAGATGCACAGAAAGTTAAAAAATTAATTGCGAAGGTAAACCGACAACGCCAAGGAAGCATACTACAGACTACAGATTATGACATTAGGATGGGCACGAGTCGAGCTAAAACTAGACTCGACTCGAAACTCGAAGCGAATTCGAGTCGAGTTTTGAATCGAGTCAAAGGTAATTTTTTCGAGTCGAGTTCCGAGCCGAGTCACTCTTTTGAGGTCGAGTTTCGAGTCGAGTCGAGTTTGGAAAATGGCTCGCTCGTTTAGCTCGTTTTGAAATCATTACCTGATTAGACTGGCAAGCGAAAGCTATGAGAAATGCAAGCAGTAATGTGGAATATTTTTAGTGTTACTCACGAGGCGAGACACTGTTCGCATCTCGACTTGTCTCGATTAACAAGACGACAATGGATTTTTATAACGAGACAGCCTCAAATGTTGTGAGCACTAACATAAGTATATACTGTAGTTCTCACCACCAAGGCTGAGACCTGCACGGTGAAAGTTTTGAGCCGAAGCAGAAGCCCAACCCCTGTAGGGATGATAACCGGCTTAGCTCGGTTCAACTGAGAGAACAGCTCGAACCGGTTTGGTTGAGATGAGGCACCGACTCGGCTCAGGTAAGCTATCGTCTCGAGCCGGCTCGGTTGGGGTGAGCCATCAGCTCGTGTCGGTTTGGGTGGGTGAGCTGTTGGCTTGGCTTGAAAGGGAATGAGCTGTGAGCCGAGCTGCTCGAGCCGTTGAGAACAATAAACCCGGACCAAGCAGTTTTGAACACGTGTGGCCGGCGCCCTCTGACTTTTAACGATTTTTGGTTCGAGCCCGGATACTTGCTCCTCCCGAACTCAAACTCAGAACCTCGTGAACGATGTCCTTGCCTCCCAGACTTCACGACTACCGAGGTCAACAGTCAACAGTTTTTGGTATTCAGATACAAACCACCTATCTTTCATGTTTATACACGGTGATGTTATAATAATAATAATAATAATAATAATAATAATAATAATAATAATAATAATAATAATAATAATAATAATAATAATAATAATAATAATGTTATAGTAGTAGTAGTATCATTGATAATAATTATAATGTCTATGTACGATACTTGAAGAAAATACTTGAAACTACACACAGCATTTGGCTCGACTCGACTCGAAAGTCGAGTCAAATTCGAGTCGAGTTGGAGAAAATTTTTCGAGCCAAGTTTTCGAGTCGGGCTCAAAGATGTCTGTTTCGAGTCGAGTCGAGTTTCAGTGAAACTCGCTCGAACTCGCTTGTGAACATCCCTAGAAGACACAAAAGAATCAGAAAGGTTGAGTTGATTTTGAGTTTAACGTCCTTTTCAGCAGCGAGGCTAAATGAGACAGGAGCTACATGTTGGTTCTCAGTCTACGTACAACTTGGAATCGTTTAACATGAGCTTTACCCAAAAAAAAAAAAAGGAACAAATTTATTAAAGTAACTCAAACTTCATCAGATAAGAAAATGACCATACGAGCTTGTTGCAAAACGTGTAAGAAAGAAATGGTTGGTTTAGTTAAAGAATGAAGAATCATTATAAAAAATGCAATGCTGTGAAAAAACTGGAAAACCAAACAGATGGTAGAAGTGTTAATTCGAAAATTGCCTCTGATGATACTAACGTCAGTGATGTAGTTGAGATGCAACCGGGAACTACGGATAAGAATTAATTTTGTACCACCAATTTATTTTTCATTATATTATGAAAACTTCATTTCGTCCCTCTACCCTACCTCCATTCTAAATTTTCTTAAAAACTTTACATCCTGACATAGCTTGTATTGAAGGGACCAAGCAAGAAAGCGCAAGGTATGGCAGTCACACGCGATTACCGAACGTCAGTGAGGCTCCAGGGACGGCTTGATCTACATTTGTTTGTCTTTCTGTATGTATGTACCACGCTACAAGGCAGAATTTTCTGTCTTTTAACATTACATTTTGAGGGCAAAGGCACGAGACGTTCGGAATTTGCTGTATAGATTTTGACTGCGATTCGACCTAAAATTTGAAAATTAGTGGTTCGAATCCCACTTTAAACAATAAGCCCTGTCTCATTGCCTTGCCACTGATGCAAAACTGTAATCAAGTAAACCAAACAAAATAATTTTATACATTTCGAACAAATTACAGGATAAATTTGGCTCCAACTTAGTTTTTTAAAAATATTTTTAGATATGAGGCGTTCAGAGCACAAGGAATCCAAGTTCATTTCCCAAGTCTAAATCTAAGCGACACCATTCTTATGGAAGCTCAGATATAACCATTAGCTGTAGAAGAAGTATCTGATGTTTTAAAGAAAATGCGTAAAATTGGGAATTTCGAAGAAGTTTTTGGTTTGTGGTAATGGTATGATATGGTATAGGGTCTATAGTGAACTCGCATATAGAACTTTTTTTTTTTTTATCTGTGGAACCATGAATGGGGAGAACTATCAAGCTATGCTGCAGGACCAAGTGATCCCCTTACTGCTAAAATCAGGAGAAATTTCCAGCATATTTCTAACCAAGATGGCGCGCCTCTGCACTACGCGATATGTCTGACAGTACTTAGATGATCAGTTCCCAGATCACTAAATCCACCAGTGAAGATCTTGAAGAACCCGATTCTCTGGTATCAAAAGAGAACCATAGATCTCACACATCTTACACATAGAATCGCATGTTCCTCTGTGTCGCCTGATGTATTAGTGCGGGTCCATGAGAACTGAAAGAAATGCCTTGCATTATGTAACACGAAATGCGAGCTTAGCCGCTGAGGGCATAAATCATGTAACATGACCCTCTTTGCATTTGAAATTTCGAAGATCAATCAAAGATAGCCGACATGATGCCTGATAGCACCATTTGATTTGTCAGATCACTTCCAAGTTTCATCATTCTCCCTCAACCTGTTCTCAACACAAAAGGGTGGTGAGGACTTTTGTTTCACTACGTGTATTGATAGATTGTGTGAAATCTCCATAATAGGTAGATCTTAAAATATACCTGAAAAGGTTATTACAACCAAAAGAAGTACTTAATGACAGTCACTGGCAAGAGGATGTAGTAAAAGAGGGTCGTGATATGAAATAAGTTTAGAATAACTGATCTATACTGAAATATTCAGCTGTATGCAACTTAGTGCAGTCTTAACCAGGATAAAATAAATGAAATGGTCGATTGCAAGTAAAGAGCAAAAAGTCTTAACTAGTTATTAAAGATTTTGAAATATATGTTTAAAACCATGTTTTAAACTGTTCAAAATGTTTCAAACATGTTTTTATTTTCGTGTGTGTTTCAAAACGTTTAAAACATTTTGAACGTCTTTTTCATGTTTTATGCACATTTTTTAAAAAAAACTTTTTTCAACACTGATACATACATCGATTAAGTTGGATTAAGAAAAAAAGAGGTAAAGGGAAGAATATTAGGTAATTCACTAATGAGAGAGACCAAAATATTTCTTAAAGACATTAATTACTCCATTTGCTGAGAGATTGAATGCAGAAAGATTTTCTTTCGAATATTGGAAAGATTGTATCACCGAATAAATAGGGCAGTCAGGGGTGCCCACAAGGTGGGCCTATGACGCAAACTGCGTCATTGAAATATTTAGGGGGGGTTAAAATCTATATAAATATGTTTGAAGGGGGGTATAAAAATTAATCGAAAAGAATATTTTATTTTCATGGAAGAATACCTACGGATAACACAATGTATAAATTTTTTCTTGTCCTTTATACCACGATACTGACCAATTTGGTTAATGGTTGAAACGGTTTTAAGGTTTTCAGTTGCATTCCTTACCTGAAAATCATCTTGTCTACGCCACTTCAATCTGCACTTTTTCTGAACTTTATTACTTTAGGGGATATTTACGATTTTTTTTTTTAAATTAGCTGGTAGTTTAATTTCGATGTCGAAAGCCCTGTTAATTAAGTAACTAATCATCCAACTTTAGCTTGAAGTTCACGTGTGTTTTGTCCAGAATTTGGAATATGGAAAGTGGTATTTAGATAGCAGATCCTTGACCAGTCACTACTCTTGTCCATGTTTAACCAGTCATCAATCCTCTTTGATTAAAGCGTTGTTTTGATTTATATTTTATATGCATTAAAATTCGTTGCATCAGACCAGATTGATATTTGAATTAGTCGGTTATAGTAGCTCTTTTATGTAACAGCATTTTAAATGTTTTATAGTGACGACAACTTCCACGTATCAGTAGCCTCAGATAAGATATTTGTTATCCTGGGCCGCTATCTTGAAACTGTTTCAGGATTTCTTTTTTACTTTTGGCATGCTGTAGTTTATGCCAGTGTTCTTTGGACTTTGCTTGCTGCGAACTGTGGTTCGCAGGAAGAATTTTGTATTTGAACTTAAAATTATGGATAGTAGAACAGACGATTTGGCAAGAGAAAGTATTTGTATATACATAACATTTAAATTTTGAATTGTCATAATTATACGATCAGGCTGGGAGGGGGTGTCATGATCATAAGGGGGGAGGCACCACTGGGGTAGTTATGAAGGAACATTTGAATTTTAAAGGGATAAACAGCATTAGAAATGCTATTGGTACAACTGATATTGCATGATTTAAGGTTTCAATGTCTAATCACCCTTGTTTCCCAGATATAGCTCTTTCATCCCCTAACTCAAACAACACTTGAAAGGATGCCATTCTGCATCTGATTCAGAATTCTGAAGCATTCAGAATTTTTTAAAACTGGTCTGCAAAAATTGAACACTATATAAAGTGTAACTTCGAGGGAAATATGTAGAACTACTAAAATTTTATCATTCCACGTGCAGTCCTTCTGAGTTGGACTACAAACTTCTCAGCTACCCCTCGTAGTCAGCTTATTTATGGGAACTCAAACCAGGTCAATTACATCGATTTTCTACATGTAAAATTGGTAGCAGTTTAATTTCATCACTACTCAATTACTAACAAGTTGTTAACACATTTATAACCCTTGGGATGTGGTAGAGCATTCATTTTTGGTGCGTAGATTTTCTTGAGGTTGTCCCGTTTCCTCCCATCATTTCGTGATGGTCAACACAGTCTCCGTTAGCCTCAGTGCATAATAGTAAGACGTTCACCAAAATTGTTAGAAGGCTTACTACGCCTTCGAGCGTACCATTATCATTTATTTATCTTTGTAGAATTTTTTGTGATTAAAATCGCCAATAAATAGATCAATTTCAGGAATTTCTGGTACCTTGAAAAAAAAAAAAAAGACATATTCGGTATATTTAACTAAGATACCACACTGAGCAGTTTGTGTCGTCAAGTTTGTTACTACAATGTTAAAACTCAGCTACATATTAAAAAAACAATAATCAACTATATTAAAAAAATGAAATCTAAGTTTTACGTCCCACGGTTATGCCGGTTAGGCTAAAGGAGACTGTGATGATGAGTAATGAATGAAATGGTGGAATGAAGAAAGTGGGAGGAAACGGGAGAACCCCGAGAAAACCCACGCACACGGTGTTTGTCCACCACAAAGTTCACTTGGCGGGGGTTGGGTTCGAACCCGGGTCCCCAAGCACCAGAGGTGAACGCTCTACCACTGAGCCACCGCGGCCCCTCAACTATATTAAATGTAGTTGTTTCGCCACACAGCCGACATTGTATCCAAACCTTTTAGAAAAAAAAAAATGACACAAAGCCCTGAAGGGCTTAAAGCCAGGGCACGAAATTTCAGGTCTGAATTCAGTAACCAGACTTAGTAACTAGTTAAAGTTAAGTTGCCATTCTTTCTCACAATTTGAAAGGAAAGTACGGGCCAAATGTCTATCGCCAAACTAAAACATTTAGTTACCAATGGCGACTGAAAATTTCGGGCTCAGGCTTAGCCAATCAGCTAGTGATTTTAAACTCGGGGTACGTTGTCAGCATATGGCAAACCCCAACGTGGTTTCTATTATGAATTTTCATATCCGCAGTTGGATACTTCTTTCACTGAAGCAACTTCTCAATTGCCATCATGACAATGATAACATCGCAATGCCAATACTAACTTGAGATTCTTTTAATGATCACACATTGACGTATTGGTCACGCCTGTACTTCGACGACTACACAGGAACCAGTAGAACGAGTTGCAGAATAGTAATAACTACTGTGCGGTTAAGGAGTGCTGATGTCCTGACAGTTCAGAACGAATACGTAGTACGTTGGAGGCTCTGCAACAATAGATGAAACCTCTGCCGACATACTTAGAACGATCAACAGGTCAATTTTCTACTAGAAATAATGAAATGACAGTTTTGTCACGTTACTTTTCAGACTTGTCAGAAAAGTAAACAAAAAACCGAAAGATAAGTTTCTGACACACAGAAAGCTACATTGGTACTTAAGACTATTCTCCAAATACGTGCCACTGTCGTCCAAAATATTTGTTCACAGGAAAATCAATTACACTTCAATATAGTATAAATACGGCGCCTGATTCTAGACCACGTTGTGACTACTACTTTAATCTCATAGTCATCCTCAGGGTATCCCTGTGCCTCCAAAAAAACTGATCATGCTGCTCACGTTACATCTGGTGGGATTTGGTATTGCTGATGCCATTTCCAACACACGCTCCTCGCACAAAATTCTGCGTAGCATTGATAAATCACTTCCAATCCCGATCTTATGGATTAAGGTTACTGCCTGTACTGCCAACTTCGGTACATATTCTTCCCCTAATGTGGAGGAATATTTACTTTCCGGAAAAGCCTCTTACCGTTTGGAATGTCTGATAGAAGATTCTACATTCAAATTCAGCTATTAGCAACGGCACGTTTGATGACCTTAGTTGCCTCGAAAGAATATTGCACTCATTGGCGAAAACCCTTCCTCCTTTCAGTTTTGATTACACCATGTGTAGCTGTTAGACAGCAGCTTTCTTTGACCACACAGTAGAATACGGCATATGTGGTTTTCCCATGCTGTCACAACTATTGCATCAACTCCTCTGAAAAATCAACCATAAACATATGCATAACAAATATTAAAAAAAAAAAAAAAAAAAAAATCAAGGAAAATAAAAGTATACTTTTATATGTATATCACGAGCACTGTTTGTTTTATTGGATTATCTTTGCATTACACAAGCAAAAATGGCAGGAACAACAAGTAAAACTGTTAAGTTCTACAGATTACGACTTCTCAATCTTTTGTTGTCCTTAAAGTCTAGAAAGCAGTAAACAAATATTTCGTCTATGGCTGCTTATTTAAAAACAGCTATAGAAGACCACAGTAAAAATCGACAATGAGACCACCATGTACATTCACACAATATATACAAGAACACTGGGACTTATTTCTCAGATGGATGAAATATTTTTTGAGAAAATAAAATGAAAATACTGAATTACAAATATTGTTCCACATATAAATATACGAAGTTCAACATATACTTTTCCTTATCGCTCTGTATATATGTATTACTAATGAACCATCTGAAGCAGTTCTGTCAGCAGATAATAAATATTTCGGCCAATCGTATTTTAAAACGAAAAGTAAACAAAGAACAAAGAAAAGATTTGACAGAACATACTTTTGCGCTAAAAAGATGGCGTGTACTCAAACGCAAACACAAAAACCGGTATTATTTTAACTTACACAACTGTTACATTTTTTTTCCTTTCATTTTCAAAGTTTCTTAATTACAAGTTAAAAACTTCGTATTTTTTAAAGTTAAATAATCAGTGCAACATTACAGGTGTTTTTATTATTAGCTTTTTAAGTTTAATTTATATATTTATATATATATATATTTATAGTACCTTTTCTTAAAAAAAAATTTGCTTTGTCAATACCATTGTTAAAAAGGCAATACTCTCTGTACAGAAGAAGGAACATCTATGTCCTAGGCCTGCAAAATACAATTCGCAAAAACTAGAACAGCTACATAGGGTACACACCAGCGAGTTTTGGAGTTCCTTCACACGGACAACCGGTATTAAAATATAGGGCTGTCCAGGCATGACTAGGCTCGGGAATGGTGGGAGGGGGGGGGAGGAACGAAAAGTAACAAAGCTGTACAGGGGCAAGATGAAAAAGAAGAGACAAAGGAAAAAAAATATTAAGAACAGGAAAGGTGACCAAGCAAGTTTGTTTTGTTACAACAAAAGGACAGCTTAAGGAAGAAATCTGAACAGAGAACTTTACAAATTTATATATATATTCTTTTTTTTAAAAAAAGTTAAAACCCAATTACAGACGTACTAGGTCCTATAATCGAAAAAAAAAAAAAAAGTTCTCTTGAGTGCATCAAGCACGAACAAAAAAAACAACGAACAGATAAGAAGAGAAATGCCCATAAGGAACTTTTTTCAAATATTTTCTTTACAAAAAAAAAAAAAATTAAGTGTATACATTGACTTACTTTGTTACACTATGTACAAGGTCTGTCTCTACAAGTTTTCTTTCAATTTTTTTCTTATTCATGAAAGGCCTGAGCACGCTCAGCAATACGTATGTTGTATGCTGCATTTATTTTTTTTTTCTTTCTTCGAGTTTCATTACAAAATGTACAGTTAGAATAACGATTATCTGCAACAAGACGAAAAAAAAAAAAGTCTGTTAACTTAAAATTGTGCAGCAAAAATGCACGTCTTTACTTTTCCTTTACGAAAAATCAATAACATACAAACCAAGGTAAACAAATGCAATTAACGTAACTAACAATTTCAACTTTCTCTGTTAATTGTTAAATGAAAAAAAATCTGTATTATGACTGACATATGTGATGTACTATTTTACCTAATGTTGTGAGAGAAAAAATATATTTTTTTTTTAACTCTCTCTACTAGCATGTGGATTAAGATTCCTTGGTTTTGATTAACAAAAAACTTTCTTCTCCACAAGCTTTCGAAGCATTTTGAGACTACGATATATTTCTTTTTAGGCATTGTAGACAACTAACTCTTATTAACACTATCATTATTATGTATTATAATTTGTACACTTACAAAGAGAGATGAGTATGTTTCTTAATGACTTGAAAAAAGCAACTTCTCTTTTTTTTTACAAGCTGCTAAAATATATACCTTACACAACACCTGATCTTACACTATTTTGTACCACTGTCAGGCAGATGTAGTGCCTAACCTATCATTTTATTTATGTTGTTTTCCGAGACATTCCTTCATTTATATATATTTACAAACACACTTACGAGCTTCTTGCCAAGCACAGATTTCTGTTGTGAACTGTGCATTACCGTTGCACATATCTGCAAACATACACAGTCCATATATATATATATATATATATTATATATATATACCCACGCTGTTAACAACCTTTTGTGGCGTCCCAAAAAAAGGCTTTTGACGGATATTGCTACACAAATATCACCCTCCCAATTAGCACCTCCATAATGCCAACCAACAAGAAAGACTTGAGGTCTTGCATATACCAACTTTATTCAGCACAGGAGCTGACACACCAACCAAATTTCAGGCATGGAAGGGCCCTTTTTTTCCAAAAGGACTGCCTGCCAAAAATAAATCTGGACAGGCTCAGGAAATGATCACAGGTCACGTCATTTAAATCTTTAGGTTTCCCGTTCTTTCTTCACTTTGAATTCCTCCCCAAGTATCGTGGCTATCTCTCCCTGCATGAAAGCCCATGGCACATTCGAGTTGGCAAGAGGACATTTTTCTCCACTTGGGCAATACACCTGAAACAAACGAAACCAGGATTATATTAACTTTCATGTATACCATGTTTGAATATAAAACTGAACTTCTTTTCATACTACTATTTTTTTATTTATTTTTTTTTTTTTCATATGAATTGAAATTAGTTTTCACTATGTAAACAAAAATACGGACACTTATATGAAGTATACCTATATAATGATGTTGAATTTAATATACTTTTAAAGTACAATGCTGTTTATCATTGGTTATGTTTGGTTATCAATACAGAATTCTTTATCTAAACGAGAACGATGATAACAGCAAAATCATGGATAAGATAAGCTAGGGTCATGCCAATCTGTCAGCTTGACAGTATATCGTTTCCCACAGTCACTATTTCTGATCTTAAAAAATCCTAAGTCGACTAACTCTTAACGGTGGTTTGAGTACCTACAGTATGTCATTTTTCTAGCCTATTCAATTTTTATAGGGAATTATTGTACTGTTTTATCTGAAATGTGCCTTGATTTTTAAAAAAATCTATATAATGTTACTTGAGTTATTAAAATTTTAAATAAAATTATTTGTCACAAAGTAAGGGATATTTAAACAGATTTTAAGGGGGGAAATGTATAATCAAACTGGGAAATGTATAATCAAACTCTTTTAATTCCAGTAAATTAAAAAAAATAATTCCTCATATAAATCAATTGGGTAAATAACAAAAATGGCAGAGATATTCAACACTGTTACAATTCATTGTACTTTTTTTTTTCTTGTTCGAAATCCTACAAATATTTAAAAATTTTAACTTTACAACGCGACTTTACAGTACAACTTACAAAATCCTGAGTGACATATGACGTTTGTTAAAAAACGTTCCCTTTCAATTGATGTACTGCAGTGTTAGACTTACTAAGCTTGTAAAAATCAACTTAAGTTGGCTTCAAAACATACGAAAATTTATATATAGGACCGCAGATCGCAGAACGTTTGAACGAAGTTGATATGATTGAGAAATTTGGTCCATACATAGGGGTGAGTCCTTTGAAAGACTGTACTTTATATTTTTTCTTCAAATCCAAAATTCAAACCCGAACTCTCAATGGCTTTAAAACCAACCGAGTGTATAACTCAATCTCCATACCTATACTTCAAGTGATGCTCGACAAACTACATACCAAATTTGGTCAAGATCGAACAACTCCATGAAAGGTACGTACATTTTATACTATATCTTTCACAGTTTGATTTTGTTTTCAACAAATACGAATTATCTTTATGTTAAACAACACAGTCTATAAATTAGTTGTGGCATCAAACTGCCAAACATTACAGCAATTTGGGAAAATATTGCCTATATGAGATTAAAGCGCTTGTAAGAAGCAAAAAGTAACTTTATAATATTCTTAATTCCTGTAGTTCAGTAGTAAAAATAGAACTGTCGTGCTAAATGAATACCACTAAACAAGCTAATCTCAATTTACTCAAAGAGGAATCAAACCAATATTCCTTATACAACATTTCACTCAAATACATTGTTCACCTTGCAAATATTACTACTACATAATAAATTATTTACAACTGTGCGACTTCACATCAAACGAAGGTTTCTAACGATTTTTTAATTTTTTTTTCTTCTCAAGTGCAAGCAAAATATACAATTGGACCATTCAGTACATTATTCATACTCAAACGTTTAATAACAGAATTCACATAAAATTTCAGATGCCTTTAGTAATCAGGTTTTCCGTAATAGCTTTGCTTCTATTATTAGCCTACTAAACCATAACTCATTGTCAATGAAACAAATACCACAACCACTCCATTATTCGTCCACAATTTTATATATATACAGGTCAATTTTACAAGTAATGAACACACCCCTCTCAATAGGCTAAATGCAATACGTACAACTCCGACAAGCATCAAGTCAAATGATTTTGCCTATACAAGCTTCAACACTGCTGAAGAAACACCTAAAAATAAATAAGCTAGACTGTTAAGAAATCTTGAAATAATCCAATTTACCAATTATCCTGATCCTTGGAAGCAATGGAACTGCGTCTAAACGAAACTTCGCAGCATTTATGCATTAAAGCAGCACTAATGTAAGATATATAGCTGTTTTGTTTTTATATTTTAGTTAATAGATATGAATACGACGAAATTATTATTTATGCTTTAGCATTATATAATTAATCTAACTATAACATCAGTTTGAGTAGACCATTAATGTAACATCTTCGTTACATACGTATATTATAACTTAAGGATAAACAACTATATCCATTAAGAGTACGCTAGTATTTGTTCACAACTAGTACAACATTTAACTATCGTGTCTTCAAATGCAGGCTCATTGCTTCCACGAACAGAATAGGATAGGGTAGTAAGTAAACTGAATTAATTCCAAGCTTCTATGGCTGTTTAATTTTTTCAGCGGCTTATAGATCTGAAAGGAACTTCTAGACCCAAGTTTTCGATTTCTTGTTGGTAGATGTATCATCTCCCGAAATTTGGTGACAATTTTACACCCTACATATCTTTCGAGTTTCATTTACCGTTAACAGTTGAAATATGAATCCAGTAATATTAAATGTATTCTTTGAAGAACAAAACAAAATACACATATGCATTCCAGAAAGTACTAGTACCAGTAACAGCCCTCACACATGAGACTGGTATTAATATTTTATACTATACACGAACTAACACATACCAGTACATAGATGGCCAAATTAACTGAGCTCAATAATTGAGCGTGAGGCCGCAAGTAGATGGAGAACCCAATGAGACTAGTAAACGCTAGCACGAACGACTGCAAGCATCATTATTGGTAAGCCCATGTCTAAAGATGTTAAGCGCAAGCCTCATTAAAGACGATGAGCTAGAACGAGTGATTTAATGATCACATGCAGTGATTTTACACTAGCGCTCGGATGGCGACATTTTTACTAATTACTGCAGCTCAATATCACAGACTGTTTATATATTAATAGCTAATTAGTGAAAACCTGACAGTACCGTCAAGCTAACGTAGCGCACTGAGATTAAGTAGTGTAAATGCCGCCCACACGAGAGCCCGAATGAGCCCGCCGTTTCAAAATGACCATCTCTGCCACGATTAAGTGCCCATACTCCATACAAAGAGATACATCGTGACTTATCTATGTAGTTTCACTATAGAATAATACATAAATAATATTAAACTCACCTCAGATCCAGCACCCTGCCTTTTGATGCTATCCCTGGAACATGGGAAGCAGAACTTATGATGAGGAACGGATGGGCATTGGACAAAATGAGTGTCCTCTAAGCGCTCTTGACAAAGTGTACATTTGAGAGTGGTGCTGGGGACATTTCCACCTTCCTGAGTGGTTGGGATGGCCCCTGACGCAGCGGATACAGGGATCGCTGTTTCGCCTCCAGCGGCTTCACTAGATGTAACTGTTGTTGAACTCACATGCCTGCTTCCTGACGATCGTCGACTTCCTGAAGAGCCTGTAATAAAAATTAGGAACAAAATTAACATACCTTATAAGCAAAATAATGTTACATAATCTATATATATCCAGACGATTAAAAATAGTACTCAGGAACAAAGGATTAATCTCAATATACCAAGAGATTATGGTAACATGCACTACATGATCGAAGACGTTATTATAACCAAAGATGACATATGTTACTTGCATGACTTCTATATAATTAACTGCAAATTCTTTTTACATGCCAAAATATTTTTTGGTTCTACGAGGAACTTTTACGATCTACAAAGTAACAAGAAGGGTTAAATATTTTGCAAAAATAACTCCTAATTATACTAATGCCGCAAACTTACTAAGTTACTAACAGTATTAACGCCTCTTTTCACTACTTTTAGTACTTAAAATCAAGGTCAATAAAAGTTAAGTTGTATAGAAACTATTTTCCAGGTAATAAAATGCCTTAATCGTACGATATACAAAGTAACATTATTCCACCCGAAAAATCAATAATTATTAAAAAAATAACTACATCATTCACAGATTCTCGCATATCTCTAACGGTCAAGAACGGTATCATATAACATCAAATTTCTTTGATCTATATTTGGAACAACGATTTACACAGTTCTCGGAGTTTCTTTTCAATCTAATATAAAAACTCTGCTTATTTTCGCATTTGAACTAGGTGTACCTTAAAAATAAAATATGATCAAAGTAACACTTACTAATATGTGTCAGTTTCGGGAATATATCAGTGCCTTCATCAGCCATTATCAGATTAAGTCTGAGGAAGGCAACGACAATACTGTCGAAACTAGCATATACTAGTTAATGGTGTGCTTTAGTCAGATTTTACATAGTAAAATAGATTTCGTATAGGAACTCCCAAATTCTGAAAACTTTCTTCAATTAAAAATATACACGAGTAAAATCTACCCTACTTTTTTTTAATATTTTAGATTTGAAATCCATATCAAAGAATTCGGCATCCGCAGTAACAATGAACGGGGTGATGTAATCTCTGTCGAATCGCTACTGTTAGTAACAAATGTCAACATGAAAGAATGAACTTTCTCTGTATACCCAATGCCAGTTGTAACTGTAGCATTAGTATAATAGTTTTACATGTCTCTCAAGAGCGAAATTTTTCGTTCATACCAGAAATTTGACTGCTCTAAAATGTTTACACACTATGTTATGATTATCTCAAAATAGGTTCATGTGACTAGTAGAAGGAAGTACATAACGGCACAAGGTAGAAAGAATCATATGCACGTTGTCATTTGGAAGTAACTGCCATGTTCTTATAACATTCAAAGCAAAGGAAATGGGGAGAAAATCTAAAAACAAATTATATATAAACCATGCAAAACAAAAAGAAAAAAAGGAAATAAAAAAAATCATCCTTTGCTTGTGCAAGACAAGAACACGTCCACTTATTTACCTGAGGAATTGGGCGAATGTTGAGACCCCCTAGAAGCTGATCGGGGTGCACCTGACGGAGGACTTCCCCCACTTCGCGGGGAACCAGGTGGCAAGTTGTCGGCTACTGACATGAGAGCTGCCATTGGCGACTGCCCATTTTGAGTGTTGGCTTGCTGAGACTCGGGAGGTGACGTTGTTCGGGGGCCAATTGGAGACCCAGACCCTCCACCCCCACTTACACTCATAGGCACCGTGGCATAACCTGAAGAAATGATATAAAATAATCAACTCACAGAAATGAAAAAAAAAAATCTCAAAAAATATATGAACATGCAATAACAAAAACAAAATAAAAAGAACGAATGTTATCATTTAATTTCGAAAAATCCTATCCATATGAGCACCTAAATAGCATCTTATATAAATAGTTTTTCTGAGACTTATTTTTCTCTACTTTGTGGGAAAAAAGAAATAAGTGCTCCGAGAATACTGAATTCAAGAAAAAATGGAATTTTACGTTTGAACAATTTCTTCCTTATGAAGTCTTTCGGGAAACGAAATTTTGATGCCGAAATATTCTAAAATTTTGAAATATTCTAAAATTTATAAACTGGTATGTTTTAAAACAAGTGATTCAGAAATTAATAAAAATTAATTACTTTCCAATTAATTTTGAAATAATTTTCCGGTCCGGTTACATCTCTTTTCAAACTTAAGGACATCTACAAATATGTATAATTTAAAAAAAAAAATGGTGTACATATATTAAAATGTTTTTGTAGTAGTTACGAAAATCATTAAAATGGAGGAAAATATTATAATCTCAAATTTAGTTTTATAAAATCAGAAAAAAAACAGTCTGTATTTACCCTAAGAAAAAAAAAACAGCATATTAGACACTGTATTGCATTAGGATATGATAAAGTGGACACTATGAATGTATACGAGTCTCGAAGGCATGCAATTTTCAGAACGACCTTTCGCTCATGAATAGTTATTGAGTTACGAATTATTTATAGTTCCGATTTTCCTTCTATGGTGAGTTACATACAATTATCCAATACGGTTACACTTTAAGTACCAAATTGAGGTACCAGCTTAGCTCAACGTCCTGAGCCCTAAAGAGCAATTAGTTCTCAAAAAGTAGCCTATTTTGACTTTTCTGGTAAGTTAACAGCTGGCACGAAATGAAAACCCACTAATCTCTACACGTAATTAACAGATCTATTCAAATTTAGAACAAACTAAGTTATTTCTTTTCCATAGTCTGATGTGACAATTCCTGTATTTGTCTTAGAAAAGAATTCTATCCAAGTGAGTGTGGAGAACTGAATTTTTTCTAATCTTGCGATGTATTTTTGTTAATCATGTTGGTCCATCTTCAGTCGACGCAACATAGGCTTTATTAAGTATTTAAAGCGATTAACGAGTGTGCACGATCCGAATTTAAACTCCGATGTGGGTCCTAAGCCTTGGAAACAGTTCGGAACTCACTTGAACTCGGAAAAGGATCAATCACACATACATCGGTACTGTAAAGGGACGCTGAATACCAATCTTTAATTTTAAAAATCCCAAAACGCAGAAGAAATTGGAGTGTACGTATACAAAAACATTTAATAAGTACTTTCACTATCCTGATTGTACAATCCGCGGCAAAAAACCTGCAACATGAGGATGTAAGTTTATTGTGAAACTACGCCTAACAGCACAGGGAATAAACATAACGTCTAAGTGGAACGAATCACGCCAGGATAAACCTCGGCCTTCCCCCCGTGCACACTTATTTTGGAGCAAAAGACTTCGTCATTTCACAATAAACTTATATGCTCATGTTGCAGGTTTTTTGCCGCGGATTGTACATATATAAAATCTGCACAAGTGAGAGCACATTCAACAAAAGTAATACACGAAAACAACTCAAAACCAACACGAAAAGCCTTTCAACACAGATCATTGACAAATTATAAATATAACAGCACAGTCGATGCAGTGTCAAGTTGTGTTCCACTTTTACGAATTGCATGTTACCACCTCCAGGCTGACTGATTAATAAGCCTACAAAACACAACGCAAATAAAAAGGAAAAATCAATAGCTGACATACACGGACGGATCTCTCTTGTACTTGATGAAAGGACGGGTTATTTCTGAATGGAATGAATAGCTTTTCAATGGACTAATATTTGGATCAATATTCCTGACGTTTATCCCCTTCTCGATTTCTCGCCACATGTTTTAGCCGCCTCGTTTGTCATAAAAAATTAATGGTTCCAGAATTTAGACCGAAACGTATCATATATTCTTGTTTAATGTGAACATGAAAGGGAGCAATGAATGTGCTGTGCACAATTTTATTGGTGTTTCGTAGCGAAGATTCACATTGAAACAACTTACCAACAAGTTTACTAGGTCAGTATTTCAAATTGTAAAACAAATGCTACATGATTTCCTGACACGACGTTCCGAAGGGCTTGAATTGTTCAGTTGGCGGGAAATATGTGATTTGCATATCCGAATCCCACCACCACTTGTTGGATGTCTTGACCGAAGTCCCGCTACTTCTACAAGCTGCAGAACACAAAATCTTTTGTAACTTTTTCATTGTTTTAGTTTCAATAGCAAACATTATTGCCATGTAGTAGATTTTAGACCTGACTGCCAATGTGCGCCCAGGTCTTTCGATTTGATTCATCTCTGAAGAAATTGAAAGGGTGCTTGAATGAAAAGACAGTGAATCCAAATTCAGAAAGCCAAAATAAATAAATAAATAAATAAATAACGAGTGACGAGAAGCGATGTGTTGACCACATGCTAAAGGCAATTGAAATTAGCATCACTTAACTCAAACCAGTTTGGCCCGCAGTCCTTTATGGGATCTAAATAACGACTATAATAGAAAGCAAGCATAAATTCTGTCACAGAACAATACCAACAAATCTTAACAGAATCAAACGGAACAAGAAGTTCGTCTTTTTTAACAAAAAATAAATAAATAAATAAATAAATAAATAAAATAAATCAGTCACAGAAAGTACACACCTCTTTATTGTACAAGTTTCAACTTTAAAAAAAATCTGTGGCCAATGTTCGCTTAAAATTGTTTTAGAGCAACAAAATTTTCTCTTGATGCATGATGCAATAGCAGTCAGATCCCAATTCCTATAATGAACCTTTGTGGCTAGCATGACTACTATTTTAACTGTTCCATAATTTATAAGTACGTATTGCTTGGGAGACGTACATTTTATTTTAGCTTCTATTGGAGATGTGTAAGCTGATACAGGTTGGAGGTTTGCTGCTGTAGTACATTTACGGTAAAGTTGTAGCCTATACTAGTTGTAGGCAATTATACAGCAAGAAAACACTTAATAGGTATATAATTAATTGTAACTATTATACATACAAAAAAATGCTATTAACAAAATGGAAACAGAAAAATCAAATTTGTTTCAGAGCTCTACAACAACTCATCAGTTTTGTAATGGCTATTTTTAACTGCAGAATAGTTTCAAAGGAATTGGTTCAATTTGGCAACATCGTTAACAGGAACTAAATAATGAAAAACTCTGAAGGATTTTACGCTCCACGTGGCTAAGAACATGATCATACTACTACTGCCTTTCTTTCGTTTCTACGTGCCTCGACGTCCATTGGGTTTATCTTGTCAGATCTGCTAAAAATAAATACTTAGAAATCTCAACGAGTTTATGTTGTTTATTCCTTGGAATACATTTGGCAACTGCGGATGACGCTTCACACCAGGGAGCGAGTCAACATTCCGCAGCGTCCCGAAACAAGGCCAAACCCCGGCCGGAGACTGCCGACGAGGCGCTGCATAACTTTATGACGTCACGCACCAGCACGTCTCCTCTACCAGTCTGCTGCGTGAATGAAACAAACGTTTCACAACAAAGAACACTCGATAGTGGCTTTAAATGTTCTCTACTCCCTCCCCCCTACAGAGCTAAATAAAATGAAAACTGGTTATTTTAAAATCCTGTTATATCCATGTTCAATAGGAATAACAGTTTCTTGTATATATATATATATATATGATAGATATAGGATGCCCTATATGTGATTTTCTGAAAACAGAATGGCTATTCATATTATACTGAAGATCAATCATCGGTTAATCTACTAGGCTGATCTTACAGGATAAGCTGCCATGCTTGATATCTATTCGTCAGTATTTCTGCACATTCTATCCTTGCTTAATCAAACGTTCCCCCCGTTTAATAGCCGAACATTGCGTATATTTATTACGTATACAGCAAGCAATTCACACTGTAATTTCAAAAAACCCGAAAATTGGAAATGGCATAATAGCCATTAAAAATTATCTTGCTCTAATATATATTGTAATAATAAAATTATACACCATTCAAATAAGTAAATTAACTTACTGGCAACATCGATTTTGTTATGATTCAAGTCGACATCCTAAAATTAGTATTGCATCTTTAAACTGTGATTTACATTTTAGTCTGTTGGTTGGACTTCCCTGAAGTTTAACCGTTCCCTGAAGCAGCGAAGCTATATGAAAATGGACTTACAGCTTAATGTGGGATCTGAAGCACATGAGCTTTCGTAAGGTTTAAATGCTTTAAATTTCCGGAGAAGTGTGTAAAGTAAAGAAATGTTTCATCTTTTACTTGGACTTTACAAAAAAAGATGAAAACTTAACTGATGATTTTTAAACAATAAAACTAATTTTTACTGTTGGTTATAAAATACTACTTCCCCTGTTTAGTGCACTGGGTTTAATCTCAATATTAACTGCTTTGCTAAAACTGTTTGATACCTCTTTACACGCGGACTGCTTATTATTATTATTATTATTATTATTCCTGTCTGCGGGCCTGAGACTGTGCGGCTTAGGTTAATCTGGCATTTTTTTTTTTTTTATGTTTTCATCCTTAAGTCTTCGTCCCGGCAAAATGAAAATACCGCTAATTTTACAGTAATTATGTGATATCTTCAAATAGATAAAAGATAATTGAAATATGTAACAAGAGCGCCCTAGACTATATTATTTTGCGTGAGGTACCGTTATCACAAGCCACCTAGTGGCTATCCGTTTTCATTTGTTTAGAAACGCGAAAATAAATGCCGATTTTCAAAATGGCTCGAAATCGAAAGCAGATAAGTGAGTCATGATAACGGTTTCTCATGTAAAATAATATTGTCCAGGGCGCTCTTGTTCCACATTTCGATTATCTTTTATCTATTTGATGATATCACATAATTACTGTAAAATTAGCGGTATTTTAATTTCGCCGGGATGAAGACTCTTAATGCTCAATTTCGTGACAACGTATGCGCCAATCTTTAAAGGAACACGAATTTTAAATTTTGAAGAAACACAACAAACGAGGGCGGCCAAAAAAGAAGTCGGGGAAATTGTATGTAGAATGATAATGGTGCAGTGAGTTATCACAGTAGATATGACAACGATAGAGACTGATGGAGGACAGCGATTCGAAAAGCCGACCCTATGCTAATTGGGTAAAAGACACAGAAAAGTTTGTAAATCTATCCAATATCCAGAAGTACTGTGCATTAACGTATAAACTCCATGAAAAATTAGTCATAACTAGTGTGGTTCCGGACTTTCCCTTTTTATATAGGAGAATGTGTGGTAAGGAAAAACTAACTTGGTATGGTTAAGTGACTCACCAACCAAATCGGTCTCAGCACGTTTCGCACCCTAAATAAAACGGTATGGGGCATTGTTTATGTCCTGGAGGCTTCATAAAATGGTAAAGCAACACCAACCAATCAACCATTGAAATGATTGTGTCCATTGCTCCGACATCTTGATATGAAAGAATTTGTACAATCCGCGGCAAAAAACCTGCAACATGAACATATAAGTTTATTGTGAAATGAAGAAGTCTTTTGCTCCAAAATAAGTGTGCACGGGAGGAGGCCGAGGTTTATCCTGGTGTGATTCGTTCCACTTAGACGTTATGTCCATTCCTTGTGCTGTTAGGCGTAGTTTCCCAATAAACTTACATCCTCATGTTGCAGGTTTTTTGCCGCGGATTGTACAACACTGTACTTCCCGGTTGACTTTTTCTTTTCGTTCCATTCCGGATCAATAGATCTACGCTCAATCAAAATAACATTATCAAAAGAAGACACACGACTATCACTCTGCCAGCATAACGCCGGGATCATATCAGTTCATAATTCAATGAACGTATATTTAACCAAAGAAACAATAAAAATAAATAAATAAAAACAAGCACACCCTATAGATTATTTTACAAGATTCTCTAATTAAACCAAGCTTCCATTATAGTGAAGGACCTCGTTAAAACCGTCTGAGAAAACTACATTCACCCACTTGAAATTTTAGCTCACATCACACACAACTGTTCCACCCACAAGCTAGCTACAACATACTTAAGCTTTTGATCTTTTAACCCGATTTAAATTTCCGAAATGTCCAACACCGCATTGCCACGAAGTGAGCCCACTAAGCTGGTTAAAAGATACTGTAATACATTTTCAA
Organism: Thermobia domestica; assembly: GCF_964235325.1. Lineage (NCBI taxonomy): Eukaryota > Metazoa > Arthropoda > Insecta > Zygentoma > Lepismatidae > Thermobia > Thermobia domestica. The sequence goes on along the minus strand of NC_137462.1, from coordinate 110,116,859 downwards.
TTGATTTGATATTATCCCAAATTTCCTATTTGAATTGAACCACGGATTCAAGCACGCTCATTTGCTTCGAATGAAATTATTAAATCTGCAGTATTATCCCCAAAATTTTTACTGAAACATTAGTCCAGATGAGGGAAAACAATTATAGGTAAATACAACAGTACTGGATCAGTTTATATTATAGATATTTAAAAAGGTATCCAATGTCCACTATAAATTCATATTTACATATGAAAACCTGCTTTTTGACTGCCCTCAACGACCGTTACAAGAAAGTTGCCCCCTCTTGCTTCCCCTAAGCAGATCTTGCCCATCCCCTCCATCACTTTCAAAATATGACGGTTAGAAAAGGAGAAAAAAGCAGCCAGCTAAGCACGCAACATTCCATTCTGCGGCGTGGGCTTGGTTCCAATCTGGCAACATAGCTATGCCCCGCTGAGCCCTTCAAGCAGGAAGATGACGTCACTTGGAAGAGTGCCAGTTAACAATACACGAAGACTTGCCATAGCTTATTCCTTTGTCTGAATTGAAAACGGGCAGTGCTACTTAAACCCAAATTAACTACATGACAAATAATACAGTATACACGACGCATACCTAATTTATTGAACTACCACTATTCACCAAATAATGTTAAATAAATTCTGAATCTTCATACTAATGAACACACTACGTTCACAATCAGTTGAACTGTTAATATTTTTTTTTCTTTTAATTGTACAGCACTGTAATTTAGGAACATAAACGGACAATTTTGTCCTCAATTTAGCTGCGCAAATGTATCTTACAAATTCCCTGCAGAAATACTATAAATACTTCGGTTCGAAATATAACAAACCTTTGTTTCGTCACAGCCCCCACTTCTTAGCCTTTAGTATCGATCCGTCTTGACGTGCTCTGTGCGTGCAACCAGCCATATCGGAGTCACGCAACTCAAGCGACGTAATAAGGCGCTCATTACACATGCGAGACGGCGCAGTTTTTTTTTAAAGGATATTTCGTAAACACCGAATCTATTACAAAATCAAAATACATACAACAAACGTAACAATGTTACAAAATTGAAAACAATGTAATACTGAATACTGCAACGTTGGCAGTCCTATATTCCACGTCATCCAAACAAATTTAAACCTTGTCCCATATACAAAAATATGTAGCAAGCATATTTCGAGTTCTGAGGAACCTACTTTACACTTGAACTTTTAAACTATTTAAATTATTGATCCAAAGATATACTGATATCACTGACTGAACTACAACCAATACAATCGTGAAAGAGGATTGTTTACAAGAAACTCGGACACGGATTTGTAATTATCGGAATATAAAGTATAGGTAAGGGAGACTACAAATCTCATTAAATCACATTCACGTTTAAAAATCAATGATACAAATTCACAACAGAAATATATAAACAAACATTAATATAATTGAGAAAGAAAAAATACTCACTGCCTTGCTTAAAAGACGTTGCTGTGTCAAAGGATGGGGCCCTCATTGGGTGCTTATCCTTAAAACTTCTGTCCACAAAGGGAACTCCCATTGATCCAGCGGGAAGAGAATCTCCTCGAGTCAAGGGAGGCCTCGAATGTTCGTCGGGAACCATTCTCTTCGGCGCATTTTCTCCGTTGTTATGATGTTCCTCCTCTTCTGATGGCCGCTTCATACTGAGGGAGGACGGTGGCAGAGAGCTGGGACGATTATTATGAGGTGGGATATGGGCTACTGTTGTCATATGGGCTGCAGACGGGAGTCGAACTCCACCAGTTAACCCAGCTGGGCTCCCTCTTGGTATACCCTGCTCATGATCACTTGCACCGTCGGTTCTCGGAATTCCTCTCGGTGGGGCTGCATTATATTCCGCGGCGGCAAGCATTGCTGTGCGGGACCGGCTATCATGATGAAGTGCATAGCCTACTCCATGAGGACCTGTCGGAGGTCTTGAAACAGCGTGTGCGGGAGGTATACCGGGTCCTCCAGCTTCTAACGGGGCTACCGACGCTGTTCCATTCTGAGCTTCGTGAGGGTTTCGGTGCAAGCCGGCCGTCTGAGGCTTTCCACTTTGTTGATGAGATCCACTGGCACTTCCACTACTACCACCCCCGGGTCCACCTCGACTTTCCTGAAAACCGTGAGCTCGTTTCATCTGACGGGCATTTTCCAACACCAATTCAATCCTGTCTGCACCTTCATAATTCACACACCCTCTACACACAGCTTCACTAAAATCATGCAGCATAGCCCATGGCATTCGCGGCAAATCGCACAAATAACAGTGCTGCCGCTTTCCCAGCTGCTGCATTACAGACATTTTGACCATGGGATAAGTTCCCGTCCTTAAATACGAAACCAAAACACTTCTCTAGTATTGTTGTGTATGTACTATACACGGCTTTTCTATATTTTTACGAAACAAAACTCTTCAAACACAGAAACCAAGAAAAATAATCTCTGAAATACGCAAGGATTCGTACTCCTTCTCTTGCGCTTCTGAAAACACCACAGCACTAAAAAAGTATGTCTTTCACGACCGTTCGTAGACAACAACACACTCCACACCTCTGTACTATCCTTCACACTCTTCTTCTGGTTTACCAAAACTGCTCTCTAACTGCAAACCGATTGACGTCATGGACGCTTTCGTAGTGATAAACGTTCGTAAAGTTGCGCCTGCTCACTCCGCCTCCTCTTAGCTCGCTTCGCCAACTATGCATTCACAATCACAACCACTACCAGAACCAGTCACCTCCGAAGGACGAGTTTCCTTCTTCATGTTGCCAACGAAGTACCCTGCTACATCTGTTACCTACTACGCATGCGCAGTGAGCAAAGCAGCGTGGCATACACAGAGAAGACTCGGTTTTGCTCCCACAGAATAACAACAACAGTGAGTTTGTGCGGCAAACGTCGATGTTAGAAGTTGTTGCTGTGCTGCGCTTGACTTGCCTCCTGGAATTTTCACCTACCGGTAGTACATATTTTTAAAAAAAATGTAAGAAAAAAATCGCACACATGCAATGCCGCCCACTAACCTCAACCATCTACCGCGAAAATAGAACAGTATAATTTAACACATCCAGTTTATTTTGTGACGTATATTGAAAAATTATCAGTGTTAGATTTTTAAACAGTCGAGATGAAATTTGTAACGGGTTTTCATTGCAAATGATTAGTTGGACAAGAGCACATGCTTTTCATTGCGAAATAGAAGTAGGCTATTTGTATATGAAGGGTATATCATAAAGCAGTAACTCTCACATCCAGGTGAGCTTGACGTATTTCCGTTCTTCCGAGTAGACATTATTTGAATTCTGGGAGTAGGAAAAGGCGGGGGAATGAGTGTATTTTATCATTACTACCGGTAGCCGTATCTTAATTGAACTTTTCGACAGAAAGGTGGTCGAACTCGGAGGTAGGCAATATGTGACGTCATAAAGTAGTGCAATATTCGAATTTCGCATCGTGGATAACATACGAACCAAAAATATGTTTTCGTTTGCCACACACTAAATTTAATGCTAGCGTTATGAACAGATGAGGGATTAGCACACCCTAGGTTCGATTCCTGCAGTGCGCATATGTTGGGATGTTAGGATTGGGTTAACATTCATAGTCTGAGTAGGTTACATAATAAATTGACATCAATTTTCATACAAACTTGTATTAGAGTCGCAATCACGTTTCACAGTGGCACACGCTGATATCTGGTGCAATCATAGGCTAGATTCCACCTCATGAGTTGCTGGTGAATATTGTATTATTCATGTAAAACATGATTTTTTTTTTTTTATTATTATTTCACCAATCGTTATTGCTTAGGGACGCTGAACTTAAAATCATTTTTTTTTTTTTTGGCCCGTCTTGTTCAGCGTAAGGGGCATACGAAGCATCACACTAAATATTTCGATGAGCGGTTAGCGTACGCGCCTTTGGTTTGGGAGACCCGGGTTCGATTCTCGGCGGAAGCTCATGCGGTTCGGATTCCACGTTAATCAGTAGGTCCCGCTTGATATAGCCTCGCTGCTGAAAGGGACGATAAACTCAAAATCAATCATCAACTCTTTTGATAGGCCTCTATATTTTTTAAGTTTAACATGCCTTTCCAGGACCGAGACTGTATGAGACGTGGCCCTGCAGTTTAAGGTGAAATCTAAATCCATCGTAATGTATTCAAATTCCAATGCTGTCACTGGAAATCGAATCTGGAGCTGTGTGTACCAAAGGCGCGCACGCACTATCCTCTACACCAGAGGAGAAGGTGAATTAAATTTCTTATTTAACGTCTCATAACTATATCCTTGGCGCTAAAGATTAATGATAGACAATGATTAGGAAATGGAATGATAATGTGGGAGGAAATGGTTGGATTTGAGTTTAGCGTCCCATTCAGCAGCGAGGCTAATATGAGACGTACACGTACAGCTTAACGTGGGATTCAAATCAAATGAGCTGCCGCTGGGAATATCGAACTCTGGTCTCTCGCTCCGAAGACGCGTACGCCAACCATATAGCTACGAGGGCAGGAGTGGCTCTCTAGACATTTTGACACCCTAGGCGAGAAATATTTCGATGCTCCCTGTCACCTTTATATTTTCACCATATTGGATAAGACAGAGAGGGAAAAAGGGAAGAAGCGGAATGCAAAGTTGACAATCTGATATAGTGAAGGGTCTTTTACCTAAACAAAATAAATCCCCTCCCACGAACTGAACGAAGGAGGGCTGATATATTTCTCTCGAGTACACAATGAAGCTGCTTTAATGTTCTTATATAGCTTGTCGTAAAATTCTTCACCCTATTTAATGGTACGCAAAGAACAAAAAATCATCTGCCGCGCCGCGATTAAAATTTTTGTCACCTATAAGCGGCTGCCTAGTTCGCCTATATGAACAAGCCGGTCCTGCACGAGGGAGGTCTAGTAAGAAATGGGAGGACCCCGAGAAAACCTATAGACACCATGTTGTTAACCACAAACTCACTTGGACTAGAATAGAACCAGTGACCCCTAACACCTACGAGGGTGGGCTGATAAATTCTCGGCCCGACCCAGGACTTGAGCTGCAGGCATGAAAGTGTGAGGCTATACAACATAGTCCCCTCGAAGGTCAACACACTTGGCACTTCGATGCTGCAACTTCTCCAACCCCTCAAAAAAAAAAAAAAAAAAAAAATCTCAAGGTCTGCAAAAAACTGTTCCGCAGCTATCACCTCTTCATCACTGTGAAATTTCTGTCCTTTCAGTGCTATTTTGAGTTTTGGAAACAGATAATAATCAGAAGGGGCAAGATCTGGCGAGTAAGGTGAGTGGTCAATGTACTGAAACCCTAGGTCCCTCAGAAAATCCATTGTTTTGCCAGCCTTGTGAACGGGAGCATTGTCCTGCAAGAACAAGACACCTCGTGTCAACTTTCTCCGGTGCTTTTCTTTAGTAGCGTCCTTTACCTTAGCCAGCAGACTGCAGTAATACTCTGCAGTTATGGTTTGGCCCTTTGGAAGGTAGTCTGAGAGCAAAACACCATCCTTATCCCAGAATATTGAGGCAAGCACCTTCCCTGTGGACTTTTGTGCTTTGAATTTTTTGGGCCTTGAGATCCCGGATCAAAGTAATGCAACCACGTTTCATCCTGGGTAACAAGCCGATTCAAAAAATCGTCCTTGAAGTTCGCAAAATGCTGTAAAATCACCTGCGATGATCTCACACGTTCGCGTTTCTGATCCGCGTTCAAACATTTGGGAATCCATTTCGCAGAAAGCTTGCGCATGCCCAACTGATCATGGATTATTGACCCAACACGTTCTTTGGATATGTGCACTTTGTCAGCTATCTCCTGAAGCGAAATCCGTCTGTTGCTCAAAATCAGGTCATGAATCTGGTCCACTTTTTCCGGAGTTGACACTGACACTGGCCTGCCACCACCATCTTCTGTTGAAAATTCACCACGCTTGAAGTTCACACACCATTTCTTCACAGTGGAGTAAGAAGGGCACTGTTCGCCCAATGTGTCTAGCATGCAACCATGGATTTCCTTGGGCGACTTCTGTTGCAGAAAGAAGAAAACCTCGCACGCAACTCTTCTTTGGTGAATTTGACATCTGGCTCCACCATGATTCATTCAATTACCTGTAAAATAAAAACCGTTCATGGTAGAATCGTGAAATTTGGTACTTAAACATATAAAAGATCAACATTTCACATGGCATCAATTACATCAGGGCAGTACATTCGGAAGGGAGTCGGGCCGAGAACTTATCAGCCGACCCTCGTAAAATAGTCAGTATTTTGATTTCGTTAAGCTATATCGATGTTCGGCGTTGTCCATGAGTGAAAAACTACTCTCAATTTAAGCCTTTGTACACAGAGATTTTTCAGATAAAAGCCATCTAATATATTTGAAATTTTGTTCTTCAATACGACTTTTGTAGGTTGTCAGAACTCACTGAAACGAGTTTCAATCATTTAACCTTAGTTGTTTGTTGGTACGTATATTTGAATGTAACATGAACTTAAGTTAACTCCTCCTTCAAAAATTATTTCAGTTCCCCTGTCTCAGTGTTCTCGCTGCGGGTGTAATTCCATAAATCCATCCTTCCTCGTTCGCACGTTTACACCTCTATATCAACGAAATACAACGAACGAATGCTGAAGAAATGGTCACACATCATTATGGATGGTTGAAATATTGAGATTGTAATTGAAGAATTCATGGTGAAACGATTGTAAACTCATTGTGTACTCATTATAATCTTATGAGTAATTTGGTTTCAGCCATCTTAATTTTCTTCCCTCCTGTCATTCTTGTTTTCAAAAATGACTATCCAGAGACTGCATAATTGAAAGATAGTCTTCATTATCAATGTTTTAACTCAACTGTCCACTTAAAACGAATTCACACACACCTCTCTTCCTGGTTCAAAATTCCAGTAAATTTTATTTATTTATTTATTTTTAATATGATGAAAATAAAAGATAAAGATATGAAGATGAAATGAAATATTTAATTTTTACGTCCCACGATTATGCTGGGTATGCTAAAGGAGAAGGTTATGATGAGAAATGAATGAAATGGTGGAATAAAGAAAGTGGGACGAAATGGGAGAACCCCGAGAAAACCCACGCAAGGCGGTGTTTGTCCACCACAAAGAAATATGAAGATGAGAAAACTGATATATTTAAAAGTTATGTTTCAGATTAACTCTTTCACGGAAATAGAATATTGCTAGGAATATTTTGTATTTCTTCTGACACGAATGTTGCAATCGCTTATTTTAGTTAGTACATTGGATTCTGGAATTTTGACATAGTTGCTATCTTGATGAAGACGTGCTTTGAGGTGTACGTAAAGGGCACTTTTTTTAATCGAGGGAGGGGGAAACCGGGACCGTTATCAGCGCCACTGAATGTGATAACCTCAAACTACGAAGAAATATGTGCCAAGTTCCCAAAGGAAAATATGAATGTCACTTTTCTCACATTACCATCCGATTTTTGTGCTGTTTCCTTTTTACACAGTACATATGAACTAGTGTCATTCTGGGAGCAAAACTAAAACTTGAGGATAACAATAATTTATATTAATACTTTTTTAAAAGTAATAATTTATTTACAAGGGAACATCTTATATTGATAGTAGCATTGCCCAATCGAACGATGTGCAATTGATAGAGGAGAGAAGAAAAGTGAGAAATCCAAAGTTTTACGGGCCGACACCCAGAAACACAGGAGATACAGGGGAAAGAAGGATGTAGAATCATGTGAAGATAGTAGTGCAAAAGACACACTGACACAGAAAGAACTCGAAAATCAAAATGATATTTACACAACAGTATAGTAAGCAAACATTGTACCCACAGACATGCTCAATAACATCATGTATCATATATAATGCAGTGTCGCCAACTGAACACAAAATGAAGTTTCGTTAAACGGCACGGAACACAAATTATAACATAATAGCAAATCTAATTATGAGTAGAACCATACCTGTAAAGTCTTTATGTACAATGTAGCCAACGTTTGAGGATAGGCCTATATGAATTTTGCATGTAGAAGAGTACATACAGTACACGAAGCGAATTAGTTAAAACCAAAATATGAGACCACAAACAAGAATATATCACTCAAGTGGTCGGTATTAGTCGAGAGCATAGGAATCTTATAGTTAACATGTGAGACAACGATGAAGATAAAACATTTTGCATTCAGGTTATCAATAATATACAGGTGCAATTATTTTAATATAATACACCAACATATACAGCACGTACATTTCTCGTCCTAGCCGCAAACTCGACGTGACGTATCAAGCCCGCTAGCCTCTAGATGCTCTGCATGCTGTGGTTTATTCCCTACTGTACATTCCTTCTGCAGTCTTGTTGTTGTTATATGTTCATTTCATTGTACGGACCCCATAATATCTCAGCTTTAGAGTCTCATATCTCCCTTATTTGACAACACTGATAACCCACTTTTTCCTTATTTTCTTTCACGTTTTATGGCAACTGTTTCAATAACATAAAATGATATACGTTCTATTTGAAAAGTTCATGTTGAGATGGCAACACTGCTTGCGTGACATTGCTTGGTCGAGTCTCCCTCCCCGATTACCTGCATACATTTTTCATTTTTTGCATTTTCCTGGAGTTTTTGGGGTATAACTCGGCACAGCCTCACACAGTCACTGCTTGGTATATGTATTATACGTAGCGGATAACATGGCATTTCCGGCGTTAAGTTTAGAGTTACCCCTCCGCTTTTTATAAAATTCAGAAAAATTTACAGGAGAAATGAGGTAAGAAATGATAATTTGAAGTTTTTATTTGATGTTTAGAAATGTAAGTTCGGCATGAGAGTTATGTTTAATACGAGAAAAGATATGTGGAAGTTAGTACTATTTGCCGGATGCGGAAGCATTCGCGGAAGATTTCAGCAGCATGGTAGTTGTAAAATATGGCGAACAGGTGTAACGGATGCTCAAAAATAATGAAGAAAACCGTTTAAATTTTTGTGAAGCCCACGGAGTACTAAAGTTAAGTGAAATGTATCAATTTTTAATATTTTAAGCATTGTTTTTTGTATGTTGCAAAGTCCAAGGGCACCTTCAAACTGGAGGGGTAACTCTAAACTTTAGCCCATTTCCGCACCGAGTAAATATCACCATGATAAAATAGCGATATAGTGGGGTGGGGGGACACTGAACAATTTCATGGTAATTTACCTTATAAGCAAACGATTCGCAACGAATGGAAGAAACTTTACATGGAATCGAAACCCCAATATGTTGTTCAACACTCGATGCAAGCACTGCGCGATATCTGGTATAGAATGGATGCTACGTGCGTGGAAATGAACACATGTATTCTGTTCAGAGTCACCCACGATCGAGAGGTGAAACTGAACACGGGAGGGGTGTCACTGAACATTAAAAAAAGCACTAAAAATATGCAGAAATACTAAACATATATTTTAGGAGAGAATAATCTGCATGTATGATCTATCCAATAAGAACAAAGGAAGAGATTTACTAAAGTCAAAGCAAAATCAATAATATATCTACTGTGTATTAAAACTCCTTGGGGAACGTAGACCCCGTAGAACTAAGCAATGCTGACATGTGCTCACGCACTGGTTCTGCATCATCCACAGATAAAAAGTACATTGTCACCAGTGCTCACACAGACTATGCGGTACCAACGACTGCATCTTGAACATTGGATCCAGTTACCTATTGCAGATAACCCACGACAGAGAAATAAAAGCGCTTGCAGCATTACATCACGTAATTAACGAAACATCTTCTCCTTTCTCTGCGCATGTCTCGAACACTGCATTTGAACAACCTTTGTCTGCCAGTACACGCTTTGGTTTATTGTTAAAAGAAAGGTAGATGTGTTCCGGAGAGTTGACCAAGTCAGTGTCGGTTTGATGCAGGAGATCAAAATATTCTGAACCTTTCTTCCTTGTTGAAACCTTTTGCTCTTGTAAGAGATAGCTGTTTCAGGGTTCGTAATAATAATTCTGGGTTTCGTTTGAGAAACAATCGAAGCCAATCTTTTCCCGCCGATCGCGTCTCCCTGTTGAAAGGATGTTTCAGTGCTTTCTTTTCAGCGTAGTCAAATGAAGCTTTTCTTACATTTTGCGGTGTTATAGGGAAAGCTTTTCGTGCCACCTTGAGCAACAAGTTTGCCATTTCGTCTTCCTCTTCTTTCCCAAACACGGGCTTACTTCCTTGTGACCTCCTACTGACAGATTTCAACCGCAAGTGTAACGTGCCCTTGGGTATCTCGTATTTCTCGGCAGCCTGGCAGAGGGACAGTTTTTTTTTAATTTCTTCGAAGGCTTGCGCCATTGTTTGCTCATTCCATCGTTCGTATTTTGTGCCATTCTTTACTCTCTTGTAGTCTCTGGGCAGCTGTAATGAAACATGAAACCCTAATAAGGCACTGTATACAAATTGTAGAGTAAAAATATCATAACAGCAATACAAAGCTGTGTTCAGTGTCACCCCATCAAATCTGTTCAGAGTAGCCCCACAACGCAGGTTGTCGGTTAAGTGTTCGTAATTGTTCACAGATGGCAGCACCAGTCAGCATGTAGCAGTCAGACATGACTAAATCCCCGCCAAACTTCCATGCATCAACAACTTGGTTCTATATTGTCTCTTATAGAAATTACACACTATATACACAAGGTCTCAAACTACAATATGGCTATTTTATTACTTGATCCTTACATTTGTGGTTGTCTCTTTCGCTTTCCTCTCCAAAACAAACGTGAGTTCCTCACGTCGCACGAATATTTAGCTCACCACACAAACGTCTTCCAATTCCACCACTTTCTACCAAACTCAAGGTGGCGGTTTTTGGAAACAAATGACAAACGTTAATATGTTCAGAGTCGCCCGCCGTTCAGATTCCCCCCACTCCACTCTAAATGATTAGTCAGGGTACAAATTTTCATAAATATCTAGCTGTCACGGTTCGCATACGACCTTTGTTAGAATAAATGATGTTCAAAGTGGCTACGAGAAGTAATTATTGACAAATTACATTTCTTTCACGAATTGCTTATAAATATAGCCTCCACAATGTCCCATAAAAATTACAATACAAGAAACACAAACCAACCTGTGCTAGATGCTGAATAAAAAGCACGAACGCTACCTAAGTCAGGGTAGGGCGAAGCTGCTGAGCCCGCGCGGGGGTTCGTTCTCAGGGAGCAGGCACGTCATCCAGTGTGGGTATACGCGTAAACGAAGACGTTCAGAAAAACATACACCAACCTGTGCTATGTGGTCTAGCAATTCTTAACGTTGTTTTCGTATTCACGGAGATTTGCAAGATCTCGGCATACACAAATATGTCTTGAAAATTAACATATTTTATCTGTAAATTTTCACAAAAGTGACCCCGTATTCCTAGTGTGTTCTAAACTATTTTTTATGTATAAATTGCTTTAAAATGTATTGGCTTTTTGCTGGAATATCAAATATTTACAGTAGAAAGAATATTCTGAATAGCATTAATGACACCCAGAATAGCATTCTTACAGTATTACAATTATATATTGCTAGACTACACAATACTTAACAGTCATTTTTATACATATTTCTTACAAATATATTTATATTTCGCACTATTACTCGGGTACATGACTAATTTCCCATATTGTATCTACCATTATGGGGAACCCACAAAACACAGAGGCTTCTTTTTTTTCTTCCACACCATCAACGATACAAACACAGATCACATAGCCTAACTTGTCTTCTGCACTATTAATAGTGTTCCAATAGGCGCACCAGGATCCACCAGTATGTGGTAGAAATGCAAAAATGGAAGTGTTAATATTTTTTTCCAAATAGTGAATACAGTTAGTAACAGGTTGTATAAAGTTCCAAGGAAGTAATATGATTCCCATTCTTTAGTAATGTTTCTGGTAGTCAATTTTCACTATGAGTACAATCTTTATCAAAAGTACCTGTATACAGATTAATAAAACGATAAATAAAAAAAAAAAATTGGTATTCTTGATTTTGCATATTACTTCGCTGTATCCCATATGTCCAGTTGAGAAATAATATTCAACGGATGATTTTTTTTTTAAATAAATTTATGCCAATTTTATGAAAAATGTATTAACATAGCCTAACAGTACAAATAAATAAATTAATTAAAAATAAAAATTGCTTCAGACCTGACCTCCTTATGAACTACTACACTTAATTGTTTTGTCTTCAATATTTACTAGTAATTTTCAATTCCTTCATATTTGGGAATATGAATTGGGAATATATTTAATAGTTGTTTGGTGCTGGTTTACTTTTGGCGCACAAGATTTTGGTAGATTAGCAGGTAAAATTGAATACTTTGCATGAAAAGACATATTTATAAAGAACAAATTTTCGCAGGCGACAGAATTAAATACAAAGTAGTACAACTGTATTTTAGGTTTACAAGTGTAGGGTTACTAGTGTAAAATCATTACAAGTGCTTTACGACGCATAAAGTAAGTGAGTGATGGCTCTATTAGATGCTATTTTCTACCGGCGGCATATTTCTGCACATTTTACAGAACCTGTATTTTATGTTTACAAGTGCATCGTTACTAGTATGAAACCATGACAAGCATTCTTGAAACTCGTATCACTGCCCAAACCCCTTCTTTCCTCTACCCTCGCTTTCGCGTATTCGCTCCATCGCTGATGCCCTGCTCCCTTCAGACGCACCTCCGCGCTACCGCGAGGGTCCGCCAGCTTCGTCCTGCTCTGACTTGGTTAAATAGCAATCGTGCTTCTTAGTGGCCATCTAGGACAGGTTTGTTTGTTTTATTTGCATTGTAGTTTTTATACTACACATCCGGAAGCCGTGTATATGCGAAAATCGTAAAAGAATTGTAATTTTTCAACAATACTGGTGGCTACCTTGAATTTTATCTATGCCAAATGAGATATTTTCATGTCGCCCAGTGGAAACCTTTTAGGGGACAATAAGAAGGAAACCCAGAAAAAGAATTATAATTGTTAAATAATTCTTTTTAGTGGTGCGCCAAAATAAACCTGTACCAGTTGCTTATTGCCTTCATTCCTTCAATTGATTCATACATATGTATTTTCTTGATTTTTATGATGTTAACGCTTTCGATCATCGTGTCCATTTTTATGCACATTAATTTCAAAATATTGTTATGAAACGAATTCTAACACTGCACCCGTTGTGACATTTTGTACTCGTGCTTAGACACTTAATTTTTCATTTGTATTCAAAATATGTCCCCTTTTGTGCAACATTGATGATGCAGTGACGTCATAGTTGAGTGATGGAGAAGCACATGGAAAGTAGTAGAGGAAGCATTATAAATATTCATTATTTTTCTTATCTCTTGTACTTCTTTACTTGTGATTTTAAGAAATCATCGTACAGAGTGTTTCAAAACAACACCGACAACGTTTGGGAGGTGATTCCTGACACCAAGATAACACGAAAAGTATAGACCAACCTGGGTGCACAAATGCTTCCTTTGGGAGTTATAGGCTGTCGAAAACATGAAAAAATTAACTTTTAAAGTCCATAGCTCTAATACTATGGGACCTACCGTAGTCGGATCAAGACTTCACTTAGGAACCAATATATGCTCTATCCAAATATATATGTTTCAGAATCCTGCACTAGTTCCGCAACAATTTTTTATAGAGGTAGTTAATGAGCACTTTATATTATATGCTCCTAGCCAAACTGCCTCTATAAAAATTGTTGCGTAAGTACCTTAGGATTCTGAAATGTCCAAAAAGAAAACTCATATTAAAATATTGACAACAACTGCTATTGTTAGCTATTTGTAATCGGTTCCCCTTATCTTGGACATTGTGACTCTAGATATGTTTTCCCACTACAAATAGACATCTTGTAATTATGGGTAATTTTATTCAAAATGTGCGTTGTATTCAACATATAAGAAAATGGTTGCTATTTGTATGTATAGAAGATAGTAAGCAGTATCTCATTCCGTTTGTCTAAGGGGCAGGGGTGGGTTTACAGGTGACACTGATAAGTATAGAAGTTTTGGTTTCAGGGCGATTTCAAGGGTGGTGATTGAAATTTTGATAAGAAGAAAGAGACTTTTCTTAAGGCAGTTAGTGAGTTAGTGGCCATTTTAGATATACGCATACAAGATTTGGCTAGTAAGCAATATCTCATTCTGTTTGTTTCAGGTAGTGATGAGCGCAAGACTCTTAGGGCCTTATGCAGAGTCGTTCTGACAAGTGATTAGTGCAATACTAAAAAGCTCGACTAACATATGTTTCCTGCAGTAGTCAAACCTTTAGTATGACGCTAATCATAAGTCAAAACGACTCTGCATAAGGCGGTTAGTCTTGCAGTTTCTGCAAAAGTCTTGCATGCAAGTCAAGACCAGGAATTCAGATGCAAGACCAAAACTGAGACCAAGGGGTGCAAGACCAAGACTCTTGCGCAAGAGTCTTGCACAAGTACCTGCTCAGTGGTAGAGCGTTCACCTGGGGTGCATGAGGTCCCTGGTTCAATCCCAACTTGAGCCATGTAAGCTTTTTTGGTTGGTAAACACCGCGTGCGTGGGTTTTCTCGGGGTCTTACTGTTTCTTTCTACTTTCGTCATTCCACCATTTCATTCATTTCTCGTCACACAGTCACCATTAGTCCCGATGCTAAACGTAGGACGTTAAACTAGATATTTCATTTCATTACAAAACATAACAAGGGTGTCCTTCCAAAACTAGAGAGAAATAGTACTGAACGTCGGTAACAGCATAGGTGGCGACTACATGAGTATGGCCTTGGCTCCAAGGCTCAGGCATCCGTTGGAAAATTTTAATGTGTGCTCATAAAATTAATATCGAAATAACATTTTCATGACATTTGTAAAAACTTAGTGCATGCGATCGCAAGCTTGATTTCATGGCTGGATGCTTATACGTTAAATAACTGCTTATTAATGTAACCTTTAGCTTCCTTAGGTATACGGGACATTGAGGATTGAGCGATATAACATTATACAACAATAAATAATCCATATTCACAATTGAGAGTGATTTTGTACAGTTGTTTCAAATAACTTGGAGTTCGATGTCGTTATTCTGTATTTCTAATATAGGTCAAAAGTATTTATATAAATTGACTTTACACAAAAGACATAGACAGTTGAGTCGTTTTCAGTTTTCGCTCAAATTATTCTAAAATATTAAGAGGTTTGATTATAATCATTATTTTTTTTCTCTCTTTTCTGGCCAATATTGCTAAACATATCATCATCATAGCTATTCTGCCATTAACACCTTGTGCACCAGGGACGCACGTGCTTACGTTTTTATAAAGTCACACATAAACACCATGGACGTACCTACGTACGTTAGTGGTATTATTGCATAGACTTAACTTTTTTTCTACCTGGTAGATCTATTCTTAAGCACAGTGTATAATTGTTATCTCGTATTCTAAGCCATGATTGTTTCAAGTCTTGATATTTTTAGCTTCATTTACATTCGCTATATTGCATTAGTAGTCATTGAATCATTATAAAATACGCAAGGATTCGAGGAAGATGTAGTAGCTGCCCAGGAAATCCTGCATTTTGCAGCATTGACCATTTATCAGAAAACCATAAATAAAGGAGTAATTACTATAATCTAGTTTTATATTGTATAATTCAGCCTTCTAACTGTATCTCAATAGCCATTTCAGGTGAACGAATTTATTAAACAGAATGTAATAATCTGATATTACGTTCCCTTTATAGATAAATTAGCCTGGTGCGCAAGGGGTTAGTGCAGGCCCGTAGCCAGCCTCCAAATTTAGGGGGGGCTAAATGTAAATTAGGGTGGGCACACATACAGAGACAGAAAGACATTATACCGTATATATATAATGTCTGTCTCTGTATTTGATTATGAATAATTTCTTATGCTCTTAAAACTAAACTACAGCCTGAAGGAATTATTATTAAAATTTTCCCCTATAGCGCTAGTACAACTGTACCTCAAAGCTAAAATACTATGTGTTTCCTTTTTATTTATTTATGGCAACAAAATATTTCTCCCGTTTTCTCTTCTTCAAGGAAATAAAAATAATATTTTTTTTAAAAAAAATATAGTTCGCCGAACGAACCAATCAATAAAATTTCCAAAGAATTAGTACAGGATATTCGTTTGTTTAAAGTTTTTGATCGAATGAAAAAGTAATCACTGAATTATCGTATTCACAAAAGACGTTGTGGAACGTACGAAATACACGTATTGTTGAAATTTTTAACCAAATCATGTTAGCTGAAACATGTTACCTAAGGCAACAAAAACATCACTTTTATTTTGTCAAATTTGGTTCTATCTGTTAATATCCCGCCAAACAGCAACCAGCTTAGTCTTCTAGACCAGTGGTTCTCAAACTTTCCGATAACGCGGACCACCTGGCAATGTTATCTGAAATTTCCCATGGTATTAAAAAATATATATACTGATTAGAATTACCACTGACAAGAAAAAGATCAAGAAACTAATGCAATAAGTATTTTATTATAGGTGGAGGTGTGTGTGGTAACACTTAAATCCTTGAAAATAAAAAGTTGAAAATGTGAAGGGCAGTTAAACCGTGCTTTTATGATCTAATCACATGATTTTGATATTGAAGAAAAAGAACAACATCGAGTGTAGTTTCTCTTTGTTGCTTAACAATACAGCAAGTCCCAAGTTTAAGTTTTTTTTTTTTTTTTTTTTTTTTTTAATTGATCACTCATGGAAAATTAAAGGAGGAAAAAAACTTGCTTCAACAATAAGACCACAGTTCTATATTATTGTTTCAGAGTTGTTCTTATCTTTGCTGGAAAGAAAGAGGTTATAAACCAATGTTGGGTGTTTGTTGACTGAAAGTGATTGAATCAAAACAACGTTCTTGTTTCTCTGTTGCGATCTATCTTCCAATATAATTTAAAAGAAACCTGAAATTGGTGGTAGTGGTGGGAGCTTTCCGCCACAGGAAGATGAAATCCAGGAAATTTCGTGGCGTCGTGCAATTAATGTAAACTCCTTTTGAAAAAAAAAAATGCCCTAACAAAGAAGGTATACCTCTCACCTGAAGTAATCCTATATAACGGTTGAGCGGCCAGGGCAGAAATTTAGTAAAGAAAATATTCAAATTTACAAACGTAGGTATAATTTCTAATTGCTTTCTTTTTAGTAATTGAAAAAATACTTTTTGCATAACAGCTGAGAGTTCCATTTTATCACAACACATTTCAATTTTTAGACGTCGTGGACCCCGTAGCCGGGTAACGCAGACCCCCGGGGTCCGCGGACTCCAGTTTGAGAACCACTGCTCTAGACGCTTTGGAACATACTATTAACAATCATTTAGGACGAATGCTACTAAAGTCATGTTTAAATAAAAATCATCTGTTATGTTTTGGTATTCGAGCATTCAAATAAGAAATAACTCCAAAAAAGTTCCCTGTTCTAGCGCAGTTACCTTCTTTCTCGAAACGAAATTTATAAGAGAAGTAACAGTTCATAATTTTTTTTTTTTTTTTTTTTTGTATAGCACAATTCATATCAAAGTATACATGAAATTATTCTTTACATTGTACAAATAAGAATTTGTGATCAGTTGCTTTCGTAAGTACTAAAAAAGTTTAAGTTAAGAACTAATGATTTAAACAGCTATTTACTTATTTCTATTGAAGATATCTCTTCTTCAAAATGAAACTACATTAACAAATTGTTACTTTTGTGGGCTACCCAGTAGCCTCATGGGTACAGCGCTCGCCTTCGGCGCGTCTGGTTTCGGGCTCAAACCTACTGGGATTCCTCGGATTCAAACCGATAATGATTTGGATGTTACTTTAAGCTATAGATCCCGTGTCTATATAGCTTCTCTGGTGAAGAGGGACGCTAAACTCCCCAACACACCGTTTTAAGTCAAAGGTCAAATTTCAAATTTATAAAGCATTATACATATCATCCAATAAGGTTCAATTTTTAATTGAAAATCCTGTTTTTCCTATAAGTGCAACCACTACCTCCGTTTAGTCCGCTGCATTTTTTGTTTACATACCAGAAGATTGCAAGGTATTCTTTTACAAAATAGTAACTTTGGATGATTAGGCTTACGTCTGATGATCTGCATGAACATTTGATTCTGGCACCAAAGATTGGCAACAATTATTAAATTATTTTAATATAAGTATCTAATAATTCATCCCCGATAAAGATTAAGTGAATCGAACTTATCTTTAGTTTAAAGATATATTAAAAATATTACTTACTATTCCAAGCTATTTAACAAATAGTCAAGTTGCTGCTACACTAGAATTCTCATTCTTCAAGTCAACTTCGGTGCATCTTCAGAAACCAGCATCGATCAACTTTCAATTATAACTATGTTCAACTCACAATACAACAAGAGTAAATACAATTCAGAAAATGAAACTTTTCTTACTCCGTTATCACGTGACATAAAACGTAGTCAAAATCCCCCCCCTTCCTCTCCCCATGTCCAATATACACAAAACAAACCCATACACCTGTGTGGTTATTAGAGCGAAGCAGTTGCGACCCCCTGTTGAGGGATGCTGTCTTTTCAATCTCTCGCATATTGACCGAAACCCAATGACTCACAGCAAAAGGATGTTTTCAGTTGCAAATTCCAAAAAGGACAGGAAGAAGTAAACTCTTCGTCCGCAGATTAAGGTAAAAGTATGATGTTTCTGAACACAAATGCATGTTTGCCGATAGAATAACCATAAATTATTTTTCTCCTGCAGCGAGGGTCGTTTGCACATGAAGCATTAAAAAAAAAAGTCTCACGCTCAAAGAAATATTAGTAATTCAAAGAAGCGTAGCGCATAAATAGGCCAATACTTTAAATGAGGATAATAAAAGTAAATTTTAATTTAGCACTGTAAAGTACATTTGGAAATACAATTTCTTCCAACATTACAGTCAGTGTTCGAATTAAACTTTCGAACGAGAGGGTGATACTTATGTATTGTTACTGTAAATGTAGAAGGCGAAAATTTATCCCAGACAGGGATATTATGTTACTTCTGTGATACGAGCCGGACATAAATTTTTACCGAAGGGGAGTTTCCCCGGCATCCCCCGTTAATTCAAACTATGATTTTAGTTAGGGGGCTACAAAAAATTTAGGGGGGGCTGAGCCCGCCCTAGCCCCCCCTTGACTACGGGCCTGGGTTAGTGGCAGGTCATTTGCTGCAACTGAAAAGCTTCGATGTACGGTTATTATCAGCTACAACAGAGCCAACAAGAGATGATCTCTGACGTTTCTTATCACATGTGGAGGGACAATACAGCCCCTACTTTGGTACTACTGTGAACAACCACGGTCGCTCTTTCTTACACTATTAAATTGCCACTATAGATGCACCGAAAAAAGCCTTGAACCTGAGTAGTGGCAACGTCATTGCGACCTGTCAGAGACCTTTTGCTGGCTCCCCTCTAATCTCTTCGTCTTGAAGCAGCAATTTTCTGTTTTAATACCTTCCTTCAACTAGTTTCCTTCGCCCTCCCAATCTTTCCTTCCACCATACCCTCTAGCACTTTCCTCATAATACAGTTCCTCCTCAGCCAATGTCCCAACTAGTTCCTCTTCTTCCTCTTAATTACATCTAAAATTCTTCTTTTCTTCGCTACTGCTACTATTTCTAACTCCTCATTCGTTTTCCGTTCAATTCACCTGTCTCTCATTTTTTTTTTTTTTATCGCTTTTGCGTAATGTCCATGATTCTGACCCATAGAGTATCCTACATATTGAAACCAGTAAAACAAAATCTCAATATTTAATTGTAAGTTTGTTCAATACAAAGATTAGATAATCATGGTTGAAAAGAAAGAAATCTGACGCCTTTAGAGTGTAAAAATAATTTTGCAATTCATGGTATTTCATTAATCTGTGTCGTCTTGATTTTCTTTCATGCGTCTCGGGGTTAGCCTCCCAAGTTTGGGAACCAGTGGAGTGTTGGATCTGTTAAAAATATAGAAAGATTACGAAACGCTGTGATTTATCTCATAAGTAGTGAAGCGTGGGCATTCATTGAAAAGAAAATAAATAAATAAATAAATAAATAACCTAACCTATGTTGTACACTATCATCATACTTACACGAAGGTAAACTATGTTACATTTAGAAACATACATTGTATTTCCGTTACTATTGGCCCATTGTAGAATGTATGCCTCTTATGTCTAGAGTAAAATTTACATATGAAAAGTATGATATATTAAAAGCAAGACTTGCAGGACTCTTGCAAGCAAGACCAAAACCAAACTGGGTGTGCAAGACCAAGACCAAGACCAAGCTTTTCCTTACATGACGAACAGGAATTTCAGGAAAATTGTAAACCTTTACGTTGGCGGCCCTAGTACCCCTTTTAATTGCCACAGGGACATGAATGATACCTCGTTGTAAAGGTTATGGAACACAGATACCACCGACCTAACTTCTATGCCCCCCTTGTCAAACCCATAGAAGAAGAAAAATATTTTTTTTGTAAAAAAAAAATTAGATTGTTTTGTTTTTGAAAATATGTGAGAAGCTGGCAACACTGTTACTTGTCGTATACAGAAAAAAAAAAACACGTGTACGATAACACTGGGTACAATCATATAAAACAGTAAAGGACGAAAGTTCAATACCAAGTGAGAAAAAAATTCCGAACGTGTTTTCTACGAGAATCACTCTGTACATATTTTTGGAAATATTTTGGTCTTCCTTGACGCCTCTAGTTGTCACAGAGATATAAGACATACCACGTTGGAAAGCTTATGGGACACAGATTCCAACGAAGTGACTTTTGTGCACCCCCCCCCCCTCCGTGCCCAACCCATAAAAGAAGAAGAAATTTGAAAAAATACATTTTCTCAAATTTGGTAGCACTGTTATTTTTCGTGAACAAGAATGGTCACATACAGGGGTATCATTAGTTAGGATGTTTATTTATCTTTATTAATACCAATTTTTATGCTTGTAGATCTTTTGGAGGAATAGTTTCCCTCCCCCAAATGCTGAGGGGGAGGAGAAACCAAAAACATTTCCGCCCTACTCTTCTGCTGCTGGACCCCAGATGTGAACAAAATGTAGAGTAAGTGGGGGCAAAAATTCGCTGTTTGGTGTTTGAGTTGCGCTGGAGCCGAAAGATATAAACGGTAAAATAACGAATTTTGCACAGAAGTATAAATGAACATTACCAATTTAAAAAAGGATGGACAAATTCGGACTTTTGTCCCAGTATAGGGGGCAAAAGTCCTCTAAAATACACGAAATAGGAAATCGACATACAGGCATTTTTATTGAATTATTTTGTTGTCTACAAGAATCTTAAGATAAACAAAAAGCATACGATGCATGAAGTGATTCTTCGTATTAACAAAAGAGTTAGACTAAGCAAAAAGATAAGTTTGTCTCACTTGAGAAAAACTCAATAAACATACAAAGTATGAAGTTATTCTTCGTATTGATAAAGTTAAACTATGAAAAAAAAAAAAAAAAAGAAAAGAAAAGAAATTATCCCACTTATTTACGAATACCACAAGAACACACAAAGCATGGATTTTTTCTCCCTCGTATTGAAGTTACACTTAAGAAAGAAATTAGGCTATCCCAGTTATTTATTTTTAAAAAAACACACAAAAACATGCGAAGCATGAAGTTTTTGTTCGTATTAAGTTATACTAAAAGAAAAAAATAAGTCTTCCTTACTTAAGAAAACCTCAATAGACACACAACGCATAAAACTTTTCTTTTCATCAACAAAGTTAGAGTAAAAGAAGAAATTATCCCACTTATTATAAAAGCACATAAACTTATGCAATGAAATAATTACAAAACCAGGCTTGGGTCTAGGCGTTTGTCACATACGAACTGGCCTCCTTCATAAGCTGTGCAATCATGATGCCACCATTCTTCGCACGAATTACACATTATCTACTTCTCATTCGGTGGCTCGACATATTTGCCTTTACACAATGGACATACATATTCCACTAATTTTGAAGTTGAACTTTCAGCGGATGCAAACAATTTTTTCCGTAAGGTTGACTTCTTAGGACCCTTCTTCTCTTTTTCTTCTCGAACAGTACGTAGCTCTTTTCGTAGTGTTTCTAATAGCAAAGGAGAAATATCTTTCAGCACCGATTAACCAAATGACTTCAAGAGCACTTTTCTCACCTCAACATATGGATTGAGCAATACAAACAAGTATGTGTTAGCACTACTGACTATTAATCCTAGGCTCTGTTTACACCGTTGAAATGTGAGTAGTGCCCTTGGTGCCATCGGTGCACTAGTAGTGTTGAGCGTAGCTTGCCCAAATTCAAAGATCAAACTCCATACAGGCGTACATAGCTTTAGTTAAGCTAAAGAAAGCCTACGTAGAAAACGAATTTAAATAGGCCTACTGTGAGAAACTGGAATTTAAATTTAAGAATAAAATTATTTACAAATTTGAGAACTGGGGCAAAAGTCCGCGTTCGGATTCTTGCCCTACAAAAAATCGGACTTTTGCCCCATTCGCACTTGTTTCAAAGACAATGAAATGCTGACGTAATAACTGATACTGGGAAAAGGGAAGACAGTGTATATTGTTACTCAAGAAGTGTTTTCATATAAAACAGCAATAAAATAAGTCGTGACTTCTCCTATGGACTGTAATACTATTTCCCATAAAACAAAATATTACTTCAAAGTAAGACAAAATGTAATTTACCTCATTGTATTAACAAATTTCACCGCATACCTAGCACAAGCAGTGTTGCACAACTCAAACAAAAAGTACCCCAAAAGGGACTTTTGTCCCCTGCGGACTTTTGCCCCCGGACACTCTACACCGTTGGAAAGATTCATCCTTCCTGAAGAGATAGACACCTAAATCATCTCTCTAGTTAATTACGAGCGGAGCGATGGAGGTTTAAACTGCTGGCTCAGCCCCTGAGCTATTCGTCTTTTTTTTTTTTTTTTTTACCGTTGAGTCACTTTGTCCATAAACAACGAGATCGTGTGACGTCATAACCGTAGGATTCCGTGCAACGATACTAAGCAGAATACATTAGGGTATGATAGTGAAGAAGTTGGTCAAGTGCTACATATGGAGCATTGGACTGGATGGTTCAGAGACTTGGACATTACGGAAGTTCGAGAAGAAATACTTGGAGAGCTTCGAAATATGGTGTTGGAAGAAGATGGAGAAGATAAAATGGACAGAGAGAGCAACAAACGAAGATGTTTTAAAACGGATAGGAGAGAAGAGGACACTTCTAGCCCCCATCCTTCGTAGAAAGGCCAATTGGATTGGACACATCTTGGGAAGAAATTGTCTTCTTCACACCGTCATAGAAGGAAAGATGGAAGAAAAGCGAGGAATAGGAAGAATACAGCTGATCGATGATTTGAAAGATAGGAGAAAATTTTGCGAGTTAAAGAGGAAGCTGAAGATCGAGAAAAGTGGAAGACACATTTCCAAGCCCAAATCTAAAATTAAGAAAAAATCATCATTAGTCCCAGGACCTGCCCAAAAGGCAGAATACTTAAGTGAAACCTCTACTAACGGACACCTCTATAAAGCGGACACCTCCCATAATAGTCATATTTTGTATTCCCCCAAAACTGTAATAGGAAAAAACATATTGGCAAACCTCTCTAAAGCGGACACTCTCTAGTACGAACACGGACAGTTTTTCTTGTCTTTTAGAGGTATTATTTACCTCCGTATTACGGACACTTTCTCTGGAAACAAATTGGAAAGTGCAGCAAAAATACTCTTTTAGTAATTCATACGTATGTCACCAAGGAAGAACATGTGGTTGTGACAACATTTTGCCTCCTCAACTGTCTGTTCAGCAACCTAGAGGAAGGATCTCTGTTTCACAACACCCTTATATCCTTTGCTTGCATTCCACTCCCACCCAACCTGCTTCAGAAACAAAAGTGATTGACAGTTGCCTTTCCCAATGCCCCGTTTGAATTAGCGCCTTTGAGTGAGCTACCTCATCTGAGCTTCCCCATCTATCTATATATATAAAAGAGAACGTACAATTCTTTGTCCGCTCATCACGCTAATACGGCTGAACCAATTTCTTTCATTTTTGGGGGGTTATTAGGATTTGGACCCTAGATGGTTTTTATCATATCACTTTAATTTTTAATTACCAGTGTCTTGAGATAATTGACCATTCAGGTGTCCACAAATCCTTTGTTAGTTCATCATAGGTAAAAATAAACGTATTTATATGCAACCCGCATGACCGTGTCACTCGGCGGGTTAACATAAATGACAGGCGATATACAGCGGAAAATAGCTTGAATCTTCTGTTTAAAATTTTTTAATTGATTTGCTTATTTTTACAGACACTTTTACAATATGCCAGCACCGGGATGACCGCAGCGAAGCGGGGCGGGTTAACATAAATGACAGGCGATATAATGTTAAGATTTACTGCAATCTTCTATGGTTTTTATCATATCACTTGAAAGCGAAAAAGTAAAAATTATCTAAGTAACAAAGTTTATTGCGTTCCGGGGTGACCGCAGCGAAGCGGGGTGAACGCTGCTAGTATATATAAAAGAGAACGTACAATTCTTTGTCCGCTCATCACGCTAATACGGCTGAACCAATTTCTTTCATTTTTGGGGGGTTATTAGGATTTGGACCCTAGATGGTTTTTATCATATCACTTTAATTTTTAATTACCAGTGTCTTGAGATAATTGACCATTCAGGTGTCCACAAATCCTTTGTTAGTTCATCATAGGTAAAAATAAACGTATTTATATGCAACCCGCATGACCGTGTCACTCGGCGGGTTAACATAAATGACAGGCGATATACAGCGGAAAATAGCTTGAATCTTCTGTTTAAAATTTTTTAATTGATTTGCTTATTTTTACAGACACTTTTACGATATGCCAGCACCGGGATGACCGCAGCGAAGCGGGGCGGGTTAACATAAATGACAGGCGATATAATGTTAAGATTTACTGCAATCTTCTATGGTTTTTATCATATCACTTGAAAGCGAAAAAGTAAAAATTATCTAAGTAACAAAGTTTATTGCGTTCCGGGGTGACCGCAGCGAAGCGGGGTGAACGCTG
This sequence comes from Thermobia domestica, assembly GCF_964235325.1. Classification (NCBI taxonomy): domain Eukaryota; kingdom Metazoa; phylum Arthropoda; class Insecta; order Zygentoma; family Lepismatidae; genus Thermobia; species Thermobia domestica. The sequence goes on along the minus strand of NC_137462.1, from coordinate 110,091,734 downwards.
CTAGTCATGTTATAATAACATACACGACTGCTGCGGGAGATGTATACTTGATTCTTCATAGAAACTCATGTGACTCGCATCCTACATTAAGGTGCAAGTTCACGTCTTACATAACTTCGGTGCTGAAGGAGAAGTTAAATTCCAATCGGATATTATCTAACATACACTGGATATCGAATTTGTGATTATGTGCACATAAAACACACGTGCTGGTCACTTAAATACTCAGGAGCAGTGGTGATTCCAAGGGTTAGCTCGGGAAATATTACTCCTGGAAATAAGTAATTCCCCCCGGAAGATTCTCCGATTGAGCTCAACCTTAGTTACTAGTATTCTCACAATACTATCCCCATTTGTTCATTCCCCTTCCTTTTCCCGGGGGAAAGGCTTCAGAATCATCACTGCTCAGAAATCCTAAGAACAGAAGTTGTTCTCTAGCCTATACATCAATACGTTAGAATACGTTTCATTTGGAATAATTTCCCAGCTATTGATATGAACAAAAGTTTCAAACTTTAAAAAAAAGAAAGAAAAAGAAAAGAAAAGAAAAAAATCCATTATAGAATCTTCTCACAGTTTCTGGTTCTTACGTAACTGAGGAAGGTTATCAAAAGTAAACTATTTAAAAACGTATCTACTTCGAGATTCGTGAGTGACAAAGTTCTTCTCTCTCTCTCTCTCTCTCTCTCTGTGTGTGTGTGTGTGTGTGTGTGTGTATTATTTGAAGTGAAAAGTAAAGTAAACAAGTATTATCAAACAAAAACCTCCATGACTTGTCTCTAAAAGATTGAAGAGTAAAAAAAGAACTTTCAAATAAATATTTTTCAAGCTTTAGATAAGGACCGTTCTTTCTCATGACGTCACTGCATGTAAAACAACTGACAGTAGAAAACAAGATGAGAAGAAATATAGACTATATATGGCTTACAAACAAGACAAAGCATATCCATTCATGAACGGTTGCGTGCGTAGAAGTGAAAAACCATCAATATTTCAAGACAAACAATATCATCATTTCAAGATATAAACAGCCATTATAGTAATATTCCAACAATGGATGAATATTAATAATGTAAATAATATATTTCTAGTTATCACAGGATTTAATGACAGGCATGATGGCTGGTGGCTCAGTGTTATGTGCTCATTCCTGGTACGAGGGATTCGTGGTTCGAGCTCAGCCATGTGAACTTGGGATGAATAATATCATGTCCGTAAAAATGAATCAAGTAGTTATTGAATGGGTGTAAGTTTTTCGTTGAAAATGACCTATATTAGTTTATGGGAAATTTGGGACCTGTTGTGTGACTAAATTTATTTACGCAGAGTCGTTTTGACGTATGATTAGCGTCATACTAAAGGTCTAACTACTGCAGGAAACATATGATAGTCGAACTCTTTAGTATGGCACTAATAACGCGTCAAAACGACTCTGCATAAGGCCCATGGCGTTTATGTTTCTCAAAATTATAAAGTTTAAATTGGAAAAAATGACATTTTAACAGCGGTATGCATTCAACTCAAGCAAGTGAAGCAGTGCTTCACTAAGCATTTTGTTTTCTCAGAAGCAGCCTCGTTGTATGTTTTTTTTTCTTTCTTTCTTTGATAAAGCACGATTCAGTTATTCGTATTATCCTTACGCACCAACTCCTTATTGTGAACTAACTGTATGGACCCGTCGTTGTCGGATCTTAATTCAGAATCAATTCGATCCAAAGAGAGGAAAAACGATTTTACTCCGTTCCCCGATGTTTATCCTCTGTTGTTATGCCCGCATAACCATGACGTAATAATGGAGGCTTTCTTAGAAACTGCGAGAAGTGTGCGTACGTTTTGGCACACATTTTCACTCCTAGGCCGAAAATGAAAAAAAAGAGCTTCGTACAGAATTAGATCTGGTGAAGATGTATCCATGTATCAATCTTTTCTATGCGAAAATCTGATGACACATACACACAGATACTATATAAGTAATACTTATTAAGTATAGATATATAGATGGACAGTAAGGGGAAATAGGATGAAAGGAATGTAGCAGAACAAGTCGCATACTGAATCGCGCTTCGTGTTGTCAGCTTGTCACCCTACAATTGGTTCCGTTGAGTTTAATGTTGCCGAATTTTATAAATTTATATAGATTGTCCATAGTTATTCGGAAAATAAGGATTTGTGGCATGATCTACGTATTTTGTTTTTCTATTAAAAACTACGTCGTTCTCTACATATGTTAAATTTCCAATCGATTCTCTGCAGTAATTATTACAATTTAGTAATTAGTGTATTTAACAGAGAATTATGCAACATAATATGCAACTTACAAATTCAAATATGTTATACTATTATCATTAGTAATAATATTATTATACATTTGTATTTGTATAGTTTGTGTGGATAATATCATGCATATTAAGCGTACTCAAAATTTTATTGCTTCAGTAGGGTTAAGAATCAACACACGCCACTGTATTTTAAGCCATTTTCAAATCCCTCATAAGGATTCTGTTGTATTACCGATATATAATGTATGGATGGAGGAACCATCAACAGAAAAGTGATGGAAATGTGTTATCAAAACCCACTGTTTAATAAAAGGTCCAATTAAATGAAAATGTATTGTATTATTCTACCTAGGTATACCAGGGGTGCCCACAAGGGGGGGCTATGACGCAAACTGCGTCATTGAAATATTTGGGGGGGGGGTAAAATCTATATAAATATGTTTGATGAGGGGGGTAAAATTAATCGAAAAGAAGATTTTTTTCATGGAAGAACACCTACGCATAGACGATTGGGGGGGTGCGACATAGACATAAGGGGGAGTGGGCACCACTGGGTATACATAAATTAATGCAAGAGACACGGACGTTTTGACTATAAAAGACTGAACTTCACTAGTTGTGTTGTCAGTCAATCTTGGGTATGGAAGCCAGAAGAGCTTAAACTGACCAGACAGAGATTTCTAAACTGGAAGATGTAAGGCCGGCGCATCGTGAGGCCCATGCCGAAATGCGTAGTTCATTGTTTTCGTCATGTGTGTTTTTTATGACTTAATCAATTTACTTCTCAATTGTGCTCACGACGCTGATTTGAATTTAAGTTTAGCGTCCCTTTCAGCAGCGAGATTATATGAGACGTAGACCTACAGCTTAACGTGGGATCCGAACCACATGCGATGATGCTAAGTGACCACCGCAATGTCAATACCATCAGCAGTCATCCGCCGGAAACTGCCCAAAGAAACGTTGCTCACTTAGTGAGCTCGTGAGAACCTGAAGATCAGCGGTCAGGATGATTTGACTGATTGCAACCTGAACTTTGCATTCCTCCGCAACAATTTTCACTGTCTTCCCACTCATGCGCGCCGACTACGTGAGTGATCTGGAGCTCCGGCACCCACACAAATAATCTTGTGGGTGTGCCGCTCCAACACGAGATTTTTAGTTTGGACCGGGTTTGAACCCGTTTCTCTTGCGTTTAAGTCCGCCTGTGTTACCGACTGAGCAAGGGCAGCCCCACTTATCATTATGATACTGGTATATTTCACTTTATCACAGCACAGCCCTTTATGACAGTGTTCATAAAAGATTTTAACTAAAAATAAATCAATCAAATATCGAGACATATCGAGACTGAAAACATAGAGGCTAACACGTCCTGCCATTGATATGCACACACATAAATTTTCGAAAGTCGGCGCCGTTGTTCCCGCTTTACCAGCAATGTAAAGTACCCATGTTTGATTCGATACCAGGAGATGTGAGTTTATGGTTGGCATTCATGTTCGTGACTTTCTTCGTGATTCTTCCGTTTCCTACAATTTTCCAGTTTTACCGATTTCTTTCCTACTATCTTACAGGGGAAAATAAGAAAATATGATTTTATTTCTCGTTTCCCTATCACTGGTAGCAAAACCCATACAACAACTTTGCCTGAAAAGCTTTTGAATCTGATGCTGTCTATTCCTCGACTCAATTTTATCCCAATTCTTAGTTGTTCTTTATAAGATGTATTGCACTTAAACTCTGAATGGAACAGTTAGGGTTTATAGCTACTCGATTGTTGTTGCTTCCTAACAACAGCTTGAGTAGCAATAGCTTGAAAAGAAACACAGAAATCGCATAGCTTTTAACATGAAATGGGTTGGAGTTCAGTGCCAGAGCTATGTAAAAGCCTGAAGGCGCATGTGCTAACCGTATGTTCGTTGGTCCTCATTCCTTTAGTAAATGAGAAAAATATTGCATTGATATGTAGAAAAGGTGCAGTTATATGATATTCTAGCCCCTACCATAGTATACACATTTCGAGCACAACGTGGAGTCAGTATTTTGACAATCTCTTCAGTATATTAAATTAATTAAGTAGCAATTCCAATGGGAGCGTCAACAAAAAAGCTATTTGTTCCCGTCACGATCTAAGTAAATTAAATACTTGACTTATCTTCAAAAGTCAAGAGGAAAAATTCAATTTGTAGCATGTATATTTTTTTCTTTCTTTTAACCAAATACTTGAATTTAACAAAGTTCTGACCTTGAATGAAGACTGATAAACGTTTGTGCTAATCTCTCGATGGCTTCTTCAGCACTTGTAAACACGGTGGCTGAAAATGGAATAAGTTTCGTTTGTTTGGATTTTCAAGTCCCTTCTACGTCAGATGTTACGACTAACCCTAATCATTTACAATTATCAGACATCCACCAATCAAGTTGAAGAGACCTTGTTCACATTGGCTGATGTCAAAACAGGGATTCCTTGAAATGGGTCCTTGACTCTGCAGAATTAAAAATACTTGATAACTAAAGAAGAAAAAGAAGTACGAAATCTCACACAGTATCACGTGACATATGCATGGCAACTGTGTGTGTGGGAATGCTTCATAAGCCTTCCATCATATTCTGCATACATTCTACGTCATAATTACGCTGTGCCTTCGGGATGAGACTATTTTTTCTTCTCTTCTGAAAGAGAGGAACAGCAAAAATAAACAGAATGTTGACGAGTGTGCAGCTACGTAGCGGACTTTTTTTTTTTTTAATACATTACATAAGCAAGCGATTTGCTATCTGCACTTTAGTACTTTGAAATTTCAATAACGCGTAAAAATAATTTGAAAACTATCTAACCAGGGGCGAACCACGCGGGGATCCACCGGTTTGGACCCTCCCAAAACTTATTAACTCGACATACATATTGTACACTTTCGCCTCTGTAAAACTAGGCCGCGGTGGCTCAGTAGTAGAGTGTTCACTTCTGGTGCTTGGGGTCTCTAGTTCGATCCCAGCTCGCGCCAACTTAACTTTGTAGTGGACAAATACCGTGTGTGTGTGTTTCCTGGGATTCTTCCGCTTCCTCCCACTTTCTTTTCCACCATTTCTCATCATCACCATCTCCTTTAGCCTAACCGACATTGTCATAGGACGTTAAATTTGAAGATTTCCTCTGTAAAACTGTACTTGTGTATCAGAGAAATGATTGATGTAGCATAAGGATTTGATCTTACACTTCAGCTGTACTCTTTCTTTTCTTATAAAATCAATCTAGTTGTATTATTTTTTCTGAGATCATAGGCAGTAGTGCTTAGCAATTATATATTGTCTTTTCGAGTGCAGAATAACACCTGTTCAAAAATATATAGACGAAGTGTCTTGTAATATTGGATCCTCAAACTTTGGTCCCTTCGCAACAAAAATTTTTGGGTGCGCGCCTGACCCTTACAGTTAAAATATTAATGAAAACCTTGTACTAACTACATAAAACATACTATTCAGAAATACTCTTTTCAAATAAGCAAGAACAACAACCATGTTTACTGTGATTTTCTTACATTATTGCTAAATTTGTTTTAATAGTACAAACAAATGTGTTTAATTTTTAATATCCATTGGCCCATCGGGGATTAAAAATGAAATCATGTATGAGAAACAGAAAACAGTACGGGTTTAATTGTTAAACAATAGTTTTGTTCATAATGCTACATTATCTCTGATTTTCAAACTGGACACTGGAATATGTACACTGGAGGAAACACATATAAAGAATAATGATACTGTATATCTTATGCTGAGCTTAGTTTCAAAGTCCGAACATAGTAGCTACCGTAGAGAGCAGACTGATAGTAGTTTAGAGCTCATGCTGGTAATAGTTTGAAGGTTGTAGGATAACACACGAGTGTAGATGTGTGTGTGAATTGTAACCTATGTCCGCAATGACAGTATACAAGGTATATACAAACAAACGCCTATTATGCAATTAGGCAACTTCAAGCATGTACCAAAAACCGCATAATCGTAATCGAAGTGCTGAATTGACGTCCGAATGTGAATATCGAAAATCAATATTAACAAAATGAATGAAAAAGTCCGCAGATTATTCTCTAATTATTGATTCGATTTGTTTGCGGACAAAGTTGGAGTATTGATCTCTAGAAGTTGGTTCAATAATTGCAAATATTGTCACTGCTTACAAAATACACTGGAAAGGTATGTGTGCTGACATCTGTTGCCCAAATCGATTAGATTTTTGGATTGGATTTTTGAGTTTGACGTCCCGTTCAGCAGCGAGGCTATATGAGACGTGAACCTACTGACTAACATGGAATCCGAACCACATGAGCTCCCCCCGGGAATTGAACCCCGGTCTCCCACGCCAAAGGCGCATACGCTAACCACTTAGCCACGAAGGAGTTCATGCCCAAATCGACCCTTCACCATTTCCGTAAAGGGAATCCGAGGAATTTCATCCAAGAGGAAAGAAATTCCACATGTTGCAACGAAAAACACTTACAGTGAAAAAATGTCTCTTTCTCTTCCGAAGTTCTCATATTCTTTCGTAGGTGAAAAGGACCGCACAATCCTTATGGAAATTGGATTTCGATGGAATTGCTTGAAACCGTGATATATTGTAGACATAGTGTTTCTGAGAGAAAGGCTTGATGGGCACAATCACCAATCACTGTCCGTTTGGCCACAACAGGGCCACTTTCTTTAAAAAAAAAAAAAAGTAGAGGATAACGATATTCTGGATTTCGGTGAAAATAACAAACCGTGATATGTTGTTGATATTGTGATACTAAGAAAAAGTCTTATTGGGCACAACTACCAATCACTGACCGTTTGGCCACTACGAGGCCACTTTTTTTTTAAGCAGCCTAAGGTAGTGTTTTTCTGGATTTCGGTGAAAACGACTGAAACCGTGATACGTTGTAGATACTGGAATCCTGAGAAAAGTTTCAATAAGCAAAAGCACACATTACCAAAATGGCCTAAGAAATTCTCTAACAACTGACTTACCGTAGCTCGATAGCCACAAATTAAGGCTTTTTATCAGGATCACGACATCTACAACATATTTCAGTTTCATTCATTTTCACCAAAATCCAAAATATCGTTATACCCGGTTGTTTTTAAAAAACTGGACTTGCAGTGGTTGTGCCCATTAAGACTTTTTCTGACGATGAGAAGATCTACAACATACCACAGTTTCATTCATTTTCACCGAAATCCAAAACATAGTTATAATCGTCTATTTTTTTTTTAAGTGTCCCCGTAGTGGCCAAATGGTCAATGATTGGTGCTTGTGCCCATTGCAATTTTTTCTCAGTATCCCAGCAATTCCAGTGAAATCCAGAATACCGCTACATTCTGCTGCTTTCAAAAAAGTGACCCTGTAGTGGCCAAACGGTCAATGATTGGTGGTTGTACCTGCTGAGCCTTTTTTCTCAGGATCACAATATGATCTACAAGATATCACGGTTTTAAGCAATTCCACCGAAATCCAATTTCCTTAGGCATTGTATGGGGTCGTTTCTGACTCCATCGGTATGGCTATTACATGTAAAAATAATTAAAATATGGAAAGGTTAAACTCTGAAGTATACCTTATGTGAAAATGTGCGAAATAAAATTCGAATTTAAAAATTATACACATAAATAAATATACACATAAATAAATATACACATAAGTAATTATACACATAAAAAATATGTGGTAACTGATTTTAGCATTATAATACAGAATATAGGATTAAAAAAAAAAAAACATGTAAATGCATCCTCTGCTAATAATGAATAAGGCAAGAAATATATTGAAATACCTCATTCCATGCCTGCTATTTATCTTTCTCTGTTAATCCACGTTATGCAGCGTTTTTGAAACAGACAAAGCATTAAAGTTCATCATGAATTGAAAATTGTCATGTAAGATAATGTAGTCATTATCTATTTGTCTGTTGTTTCGTTTATGTCAGAAGTAACGCAATATGTCTTACACAATAGCATTTCCTTAGGTTGATGGCTGATTGTGTGTAATTCATCATGTCACATGTATAGAAAGCTTTCTTACTTAAAAATTCATGTCATTGAAGACATGAACACGTGACAGTCAAGATATATGACCTTCGTGTCCTTCGTCAACCATGTGTGGCGTACTGCCCATTGACGTCATGTCAGTCAGTGATCAGCTGGAATGGTTCTTCTTCCTTCTTTAGTTCTCACCCTTCTTCACAAGATGAATGAAGGCAGTGAATGGTCTTCCGATTTCCGCCCATTGTCAGCAGCTGAGTGATATGAAACACTATTACAAAATACATAATGTAACGAATATGTTATCAATGTTTTTTTTTTTTTTTTGAATAGAAAGAAACAAGAAATAATACCCTTAATTGCTGTTCATTTGTTAGAAAGCATCAAAAATGTTCTTTCAAACTATTATTTGTCTGGCATTTATCAATATAATACAAAAATACTATGAGAAAAGATAAAAGGGGAGAAGAATCTTGAAAGCATGTGTTGAAAGAGTTGGGATATACTAACTCGGAGAGCTAGAAAGAGGTCAAAATTAATAGATTCAAGAGGCGAGGGGCATTGGCTCAACTAAGATAATTTGCTAGAAGGGAGCATGGCCTCTTACTTCTTGAACTTGAAAGAACTTTCCAGCGACCGCAGTTTCATTCAGCCTGTGATCCAACAGTATTTTAATGTGGGCAACAATGTTCTAGGGGGAAGGTCTGTCCCTTCAAGTTACACCTATAGCGAGTAGTCAAGAACAAAGATATGGCGAACATGGCTTTTCCGCTCAATCTGTTTCAAATTCAATAAACGAGCACGGCCTTCAATGATGACTAGTGAATGTGAGCACGACCGAGTGCGAGTCCCATTGAGAATTGCGAGCCCAATGAGACAACTGGGCACGAGATCAATCTAATGTGAACCTACTTAGAATAGCGAGCTCGAATGAATGCAAGAGTCTGAGATAGCATAATTCTAATTGAGATTAGTGAGCGCAAACCTATTGATGATAGTGAGCCTCACATAGTGTGAGCTTCATTGAAATTACTGAGCGTGAGCACCATTAAGGATAGTGAGTCTGAAACAATGTGAGCTTCATTGAAATTAGTAAGCGCAAGCCCCATTATCGATAGTGAGCCTGAGTTAGTGTGAGGTTCATTAAAATTAGTGAACACGGTTCTTATTGAGGAAAGTAAGCCTGAGACAACGTAAGCGTTATTGGAATTAGTGAGCGTGAGAACGATTGAGGATAGTGAGTCTGAGAATAGTGTGAGTCTCATTGAGAGTGAGGATAATGAGTCTGAGACAGCATAAGGCTCATTGAGATTAGTGAGCGTGAGTTCCATTGATGATAGTGAGCCCGAGATAAGCATGAGCCTCAGTGGGCATGAATCCCTTTGAGAATAGTAAGGCTGAAATATCGTGAGCCTAATTGCAATTAGTGAGCATGAGTTCCATTTAGAATAGTGGGATTGAGATAGCGTGAGCCTCATTGATATTAGTAAATGTGAGCCTCATTGAGGATAGTGAATCTGAGATAGAGTGAGCCTCGTTGGGATTAATGAGCGCGAGTTCCATTGTGAATAGTGAATATGAGATAGCCTGAGTTTCATTGAAATTAGTGAACACGAACCTAATTAAGGATAGTGAGACTGAGACAGCGTGAGTCCCATAGAAATTATTGAGATGAATCCCATTTAGAATAGCGAACCTGAGATGGTGTGAGTCTTATTAAAACTAGTGAGTGTGAACCTCATCGAGGTTAGCAAGCCTGATTCCGAGTCAGCCCCAATTGCAAAATGCCTGTCTGATCAAAGACGAGGTGACAGGGTTTCGTCGAGTCGAAACAGATATCTAGAGTCGGGGTGTTGAAGATATAATACCACCGCGTAGCAGCGAGGACTTCATTCTGGTCCGCGCTCCTTCGATACGTCGCGGAGAATCGTGAAGGGACCAACACGAACTATCGCCAGTCATGTGCATGCGGATATTATTATATATTATATTTTCCTGACGAATTGTTCCTAAAGTGAGCTCCAGGGGTCAAGAGTAACCTCTGCCTCTACACCATGAAGTGAAAAATCTTGAGATGAGTGCGTATACGTAATTATATGAATTTAGATGGCAACTATCACCGATCATTTGAAAGTGAATATGGGAGAACAATGAAATAAAGTAAATAGACGCGCGTCATTTTGTTATAAAATTATATGGCTAGCGGATTCTATCTGATCCCAAACGGTTATTGTCGAATATACACGTTTACAGGAGCACTCCGATTAGCCAAATTAAAAAGACCCCAACGATTTATCCCTCTATAAGCAACATTTTTCTTTACCACCTACGTGGTGAAGTCGGAAGACCACGCGCCTAGTTATCAAAAGATTGATGGTCCGCACCTACCCTGGGGTACATGCTTTTTTATATATTTTTAAAGTGTTTTTTAGACTTACCTTAATGTAAACAAATTACGTATATAGACGATTTAACTTATTTTGGGGGAGTAATTTTGTTGTTCATTGGCGTTTCGTCGCGTCTCTGCCGCGATTGGTATAATTTTCAAAACGGAAATCGGGCCACCGCGAATCGTCCCTGCGGGGCCGCCAACTTTTGGCGAGATCGCTAGTTGTCCATCCGTGGTCCACCGACGTTTACTTGAGAGCAAGAGACCAGGGTTTGATTCCCGCTGGGAGCTCATGTGATCCGCACTCACGTTAAGTTGTAAGTAAATTAATATCTAATATAATCTTGGTGTTCGGAGCGTTAAACTTCGAATTAAGCAAACAGTCAAGTTATATCGTTATTATAGAGATTATAGAATAAAAATTAAAATAATCACAAAAATACAATAAAATTGTTACTAATTTCGGTATATTTTTTGGGGACAAGGTTTAAAATTACTTAACACAGATTTATATTATATTTACTTTTTTTATGGTACATCCGGTTGAACAACTTTGGTCTATCCCGCCACCCTTTTGCTACTTCTCTCCTTCCATAATCCTTCCTTAACTGTGGATAACGTTCACTTCACTGCAGGTTCAGGCGATACACCTCTCTCACGTCACGTATGCTCACCTGAACAACAGGTCTATCCAGTTCAGCAACATACTCCAAGAATGTTGACGTCGAAATACCAAAACGAACAGCTTCTACTTATTTTTTTTTTTTTTTTTTTACTGTCACAATCACTCAGATATCTTCCTTTTTTAAAACAAAAAATGGTCAAAACAACATACTTTCATATTTAGAATAAATATGCTGTAGTACAAATAAATCAAATACTATGTTTTTAAATTATTACTTGCTTAATGTTGTAGCTGTAGCAAAACTGTCAAAATATCAAATAACACTTTCGACAAAGTGGATACTTTCAAATATCAAGGATCAGACCAAAGCTATACTCACGAAGAAATTAAATGTCGACTGAAAGCAGGGAATTTGTGTTGTTATTAAATTCAAGATATTTTGTTTTCATGAATTTTATCGAGGAATTCGAAACTTAAAATACATAAAACGATAAACATCCCTGTTGTTCTGTATGCTTGAGAATCATGGTCGCTTACTCTGAGGGAAGAGTGCAGACTTAAAGGATTTGAGTAACTTACAGAATCCTAAGGCGTATATTCGTATCCAAGAGAGACGGGAATGAGGAATGGCGGAAACTTCATAATGATGAAGTACATAATTTATACCAAGGATGTTATAAAATAGAGGATCTGCCCTTACAACAAAATCTTGAAGCCATACGTCAGTTTCTCCACCCCTACTCTGCCCACTCCGCCCAATAAGATCGCAATGTTTTGAGCCAACAATCATGGCGGAAACGAAAGTAGCCAATCAGACGGTGGCGGAAACGATAGTAGCCAATCAGGCGTGCTGATGCTCGGTTGTTTTTTTGGCTTCATTGATTTAATAGGATGAAGATACATACGGGCAGATCCTCTATTAACATCCTTGATTTATACTGTTCATCAAACATTGTTAGGGTTATCAAGTCTGGGAGGCTCAGGTGGGCAGGTCATGTAGCTAGAATGAAAGAAACTACGAACGGTTTTAAAATTTTAACTGGAAATTCAATAGAAAAACGACCATTAGGAAGACCTAGAAGCAGATGAGAGGACAATATTAAAATGGTTCTCGCAGAAATAGGAATAGAAAAAATAGAAACTGGATCCAGTTGGCTAAGGACAGAAGTCAGTGGAGAGCTTTTGTAACCACGGCATTGAACATCTGGATTCTATAAACCATAGAGTTAGTTAGTTAGTTAGCTGAAGCAAATAATTGTCATAGACCGATTGAATAAGGTTTAAAATAACAATATTTAAATCACTGTTATTGTATTAACTATTATACTATAACAAACTTCACTTCTCTCGTTGAAAATAAAAATCACACAAATTTGGAAAGAAGCTTGTGAATTAGGGTAACTGGCTACAATAACGCCACCATTCTTAGTTTTTCAAGAATTGCACATTTAATATTTGACGAAAAAAATACCTCCTGCACTGTTTAGTAGCTTAGTGTTCACTGATTACAAGATAGTACAAAGAACCTCGAAAGCATATATGTAGTACAAGTAATACACAAAAATGTCGCGCAAAGTGAAATGGCGGTATTGCATACACTATGGATACAATAGTGCCAGGTTATGATTATTAATAATATCATGAATCGAATGAACTGAAATACGCTGGAACAAGTACAATTACTTGGAACAAGAAGAGCAGTGTCCAGTAAGAGGCAATATGTCATCACAAGTTTCATGATACTACTCCCTACAGCCTCCACATTGCAACCAATCAATAATTTTAGCAGTATCGTCGTAATAATACTCTTTGTAAGTAACACAATAGTAGAAGCTATCTTTGCTATGACATGTTTTTGAACTTGTGCCTTCGCCATTCTTTTTGTAGGTATCCCCCTTTGCAAAGTTGACCCTTTATTCGTCACGTTAGGACCTTCGTTAAATAGACTTGTCGTCACGTTAGGACCTTCGAACTCGCTCGTACCCATCTCGAAAAGCTGGAATAGTGAACTACGAAGTGCATTGACGGTGTACAGAAGTATGAAAGTTTCACCTTAACGACGTGTTGTTCACTCGGAAAATAAGATAACAATATTCTTCTTCGAACCGCCTTGGAGTATGGAGTTAATGTTTTGTGTTTCACAAACCACAACGTTTTTCTATGCACTGGGATGGGCACATGTTTCTTCGATTTTTGAACTTCCTGACTAAATTTTCTGATGTATTGTTTATTTTATTATTTTAATTTGTGATTGTTCTATCTTTTGTTTCTAATTATTTTAATTTTCTATTGATCCTTTTCTGTTCTTATTTATTTTTAATTGATATTCTTTTTCTTTTCATCTATTTCAATTTGCGATAGTTTTTGTTATTATTTTTCTTATTTATTTCAATTTCGTATTGTTTTTGTTATTATTTTCTCTTCTTCTTTACTATAACTTTTGTTTGCTCATTTTTTGTTGTGTGTCTTGTTAGTTATTTTAATTTCGGGGTTTTCTAAGCTCTCCTTCACTACTATTAATTGAAACTGTTTCTATTTATTTTAACTTGTGTTTGCTCTTTTTCTTACTTAGTTGATATTTGTTTTGTGTCCTCCCTGCCTCAATAGTGAAAGCGTTATCAGGATGAATCACGTGATTGACAGGTGGACCGTATGAAAATGCACGACACCTGCAGAATGATTAATCCGATAAAGAAGACCGTGCGAAATTGCTCGATAATAAGCACCGTGTGAAAATGCACGACACCCGATAGAATTAGCAATAATATGATAACTAAAAATGTGAATAGTATTAAGAAAAGCGCTAAAAAGTACAAAATAAAAATACAAAAAAAGAAGAAAATAATAATACCAATAGGGTTTACAAGGCTTAATAGCAGTAAATAATTCATTACTATTACCTATAAAAAATTTTAAGTCTATGTCAAGCCAAACAAATTAGTGTCTAATAGAAAAGTAGTTTGGATAATAATTTTGTAAGATATTAATTTATTGGCTTGGTACAGACTTGGTTTTAATTAAATATTTTCTGCTTTCAAGCGATTATTATTATTATTATTATTATTATTATTATTTTCTGAAGGATTGATGAAGAAAGCGGAACCTATTCTAGGAAAGCTGAATCAATTACAATAAATAAATAAATAAATAAATAAATATCTCTCACGTTCTTACTCTACGGAAATCAGTATTGAAACTGGAGGTAGTAGTAAATTTCAACCACTTCCGGTTTGGTACAGTGTTTTGGAAAGACATGGTACGTTGCCTTGAGACGCCGAATAGTTTTTAAAAAAATCTTCTTGCTATGTTACCGTTTTCGTTCTATGGCGATAAACATCAAAAGCGGAAATTGTTTATTTTAACCCCTTCCTATTTAAATAGGGGATTAATGGAAAAGATGGTGTCTATCCTTGGGACGCTGAATCAATTGCGGGAAACCTCATCTCAATATTTCTTACAATGGTTGCTCTGTGGAAACCAGTACTGAAACTGGAAGTAATATTAAATTTGAACCACTTTGAATAGTCATGGTTCGTTGTCTTAAGACGCTGAATCGTTAAAAAAAAAAAAAAAAAAAAAAAAAAAAAAAACCGCTTCTCCGTATCTGTTTCCGTTTTTGTTCAATGGCGATAAACGTTGAAACCGGAAATTACTAATAAGAACCACTTTCGGTTTGAATAGAGAGTTTGCCGGAGGAGATGGAACATATCCTTGGAAGGCTGAATCGGTTAAAGAAACAACGCATCTCGGTGTCTCTTAAAAGCTTTGCTCTAGTATCAGTCGACAGACAGACGGACGAACAAAGCTGTTCTATAAGACATACAACACTTTGCCTATGCATAGCATAGTTTGGAAGTCTAACATTGGTACATCTACGTATGTTGAAGTTATGCGTGAACATGCACACAATGAAGTAGATTAACTCTTTCGCTGCGAATTCGACTTTAGTCAACAACGTCTATTTTTGTTTATACTTCGCTGTGCTATTCGACTTTAGTCGCTCATTGTATGAGGAACATTTGGCAGTGATAATGCGATGCTACCAACTCGCAGCAACTTCTTTAAACTAAAGTAGTGAAATATAAATGATTACGAAAGCCTTGCTTCATTCTGTTGAAAGTATTTATGGATTTGACGCTAGCTAATTAAAGCAGAAAATCTGTCAATTTAAATAAAACTAAATAAAATAAACAATAAAAATAGAGTACCGGTAAATGCAGTGTGTATTATAATAATGATTTGGTAAAGCAATGAAGTATGATTTTTTCTCGCAATTTGTACTTAGAACTACTTGGTTAGTTAAGTAGAACGTCACTTGTAAACATACATATCTGACAATGCATCTGAAGGGGGGGGGGAATCCAGTAATATTAGAACCTAGAACGAAATTTTTCCACATGATTTCTAGAGAACGATGCATTACAGTGGAGGATCTAGGCCGGGGGGACCTAGGCCCCCCAGTTTTTTGGGTGACATAAATAATTTAAACTATTATGCATATATTTTTTGAATGTTTATAGTAATCTCTTCATATACCTATCATAGTCTGGGGTCTGACTTCCCCCCCCCCCAGTTTTTATCTTCTAAATCCGCGTCTGGTACATTGGCTCATTACAATGGAAAGGTCCATACATTGGTTGACTTGCCATTTTCCAGGCACTAGACTGACAAGAATAGGCTGAATAGTCCCTTGGGTTTTTAGTATGTGAACCATTTCAGCTCCATAATATAAACAAAGAAAATCAAAAGGTTGACTTATATGAGGAAAATGTATCACGGCATTCACATCAAATTACTAAAGATATCCTTTACTGTATGATTAGAAGGTAGTAAGATCGATTTCAAGTCTCTATAATAACCAGCAGCGCCTATATTAAACTTTGAGAACTAGGTCTTTGTCATTATGTCTAAGAACTGACATAATGCTCTGTTTCGAGCACCGAAGTTACAGTATATGATACTCAGACCCACCTAGAGGGATAGAACCCAGGTCGTCACAAAAGACAAAAAACATTTAATTATAAGAAAATCTTTCGAAAGTATAAGTGTGATTGTGTGGATCGAAAAAGAAAAAGATTCAGTCATCCTATTTTGATGATAGGCTCAACTTCTGTTTACGAAAGACCCAGTTGTTGAGAGAAAAAAATTTCATTATGGTGTTTTCGGGAAATTTTATTCCTACAGTTCCCTCTCATCGAACTATTTTTAAACTATTCTTCAAAAGGGGAACAACATTTGCTAAAAAAGGAAGTAACAAATCCTCTCATTATCAGCATTTTTCTGAGGATCAGATTATGGAATCTCCCTTATAAGGAGTTTCTTTTCTTTTTTTTTTATCGCTCACTTTAGTATGTTCCTGCCCTTATGTCAGGAAGTTGCAGAACCCAACGTTATGGAATAAAAGAGATTTTTCTGACGCAGCCCATACTTACTTCATCCAACTTTTCCATTGCTTACGCTTCTATCTTTACGACACTATACAACGACTCATCATAGTGACTAAAGCATGAACACAAATATAACACAACGTGTTGTTCTACGAGAATTATTTACTTAAGCTAACAGCATTTGCTATTTCGTTTTTGTAATGTGATTCTTTTTGGAACACATCCAATTTGCTGTTGTTTGGTATTTCGTCTCAATTGAATTTTCTTTCTTTCTTTTCTTTTCTTTTCTTTTCTTTTTTCTTTTTTCTTTTTCTTTTTGATTCTTTCTTAAAGCAGAGTAACTTAGAGAAAGAAGAAATAATGAGCATACATACACAGATACCAAAAAGTAAGTAGCCTTTATAGAGTAGACAGTTTGAAGGTTATTTGATTGACCACTTTCACAGGTCGTTGTCTGTCTGTCCTTGAAGAAACAGAATTTCTAAAACCTCGTCTCTAACTAAAGTAAAGTAAGTGGAGAATTCAGAAAAAAAAAGATACTCATATATATATCTAACTTACACACTTTTTAACCAGCTGAAATCAAATTAACATTCCACTCAAACAATGCGTTCTTTCTTCAAACTCACGTTTATTCGTCTCTTTTTTTCCACAGTCATTCCATTCCGTCCTTTACCAACTGAAAAAAGGTTTTTTTTTTTTTTTTTTTTTTTTTTTTTTTTAACATACCAAATCTTAATAGCACAAGAGCTTAATTTAAATGCAGTTTCTGAGTCTCGCTGCACTTGTGCGTTGAACAAGTAGTAAAAAGCTAAAGCTGTTTCAGTATGTGTCGTCTACATAATTACTTCAACAATAAATTCCTGAATGTATGGTGTGTGTCTTGTGTGTGTATTTTTAATGAAATAGCTTCAAAAATACACTGTATAAAGATAATTAAAGCTCATCCCCGTTTCACACCTCATTTTTTTTTTCATTCACATGTGTTATTTGTCCTCAATTATGGGGAGTGTTCTTTACTCATACATAATGTAGTGAAAAAATACTAATTTTTTTTCGTTATTGTTCGCATTTTAAAATATTGAAGTGACCATTGGTGGCGAAGTGGATGCCAGTAAGGCCATAAAGCCATGATGGAAGCCCGAGAAGAAGTAAGTTCCTTCTCCTGTAGATTTAGTACTGTTTGGCAATGTTTTGTCCAAGTATATTTCTGGGGAGTCAAATATTCTCGGAGAAGGCGAATTTCCAACCTTCCCTCCTCCTTCTTTCGAAGATAAGATAAACTAAATTTCGATATTACACTCTTATGCAGGGCACGTTCTTTAGAAATGCGGAGAATTGTTGACGGCCAGACGACGGTGTTGGAACTTCCATTGTTTAGCTGTTAAAATAGACCTATTCAAACTTTAATTTTCACGTCGTGTGTATATATTATGACAAACCAAATTCTTTATGTGGTGTTCCCTATGAGACTGCTAGCTTATTCAAATCGTAATACGGTAAATTTTATATTTTCAAAGCATCTTGAAGATAATGGTTAAAACCAGTAACTCCCTCTTGTATCTGTGACTGGAAGACACTCCTCCTTCCTTACCCCTAAAAAGAAAAATTTTCTTATGTCGTCACAAAAATTGTTGCGTAGCTTTTGCCCGTATGATTTTCTATATTCGTGCTTATTGCCCGAAAATCATGAGTCCCAGAGTCGAGTCCAACTCTAATGTTGAACTCCTTGACTTTATCTGAATCCTGAATCGTGAACAAAATTAACAAAATCAACCCCCTCCCGCAAAAATAAAAGAGAGAGAGAGAGAGAGAGAGAGAGAGAGAGCAAACTCGAAACAGGCTTTGAAATTGTTTCATGGCCTCTTGATCTGTTTTGTCCATTTCTTTGAAAGGTGAGTACTTTTGAAAACTAACTCCTAATTTGTTATCTGTTTCCAAATATACTATATTAAAGGAAGGGTTGGCATGCTAAGCATTAGTGGACATATAATTTCACTTTTGCCTTTCCATTCGTTTTCGTTCTTTCCTGGATGCAGAAGTTGTTTTATTATATTTCAGTTTCAATGCTTCTGTTCTACTGTTTATGCATAATACATGCTTCTATTGTTAATCTATATAATTTTAATTCATGATCTGTACAAATTCCAAGCCTGATGTAACAATAATATTCTCTGAAATTTGCTCATAACAATGAACAACTGAGATCAAAATGAATGAATTTGAGTCAAATTCTGACACTGGAAAGTTGCTCGATAGTTAAATCTGTAATATTTAATTACAGTTGTCTCTGTGTTACTAGCGAAGAAGGAAGAATATTTCCACTTTGAGTAACTACTGTATTGGCAATTTGTTATCGGAAAACTGTGAAAAAAATTCAATAATAAAATAATAATAATAATAATAATAATAATAATAATAATAATAATAATAATAATAATAATAATAATAATAATAATAATAATAATAATAATAATAATAATAATAATAATAATAATAATAATAAATTTACGTGCTGAGAATGACTGCGAGCAGAAATGACAGCATTTTGTCATATATTTCAATATTATTGTAACGCTATAATACAGAAGACAAGACAAATATAATAATTGGCTGTAACATGTATGAATAAAAAGTAAACTCTGACAATGTAGACTGTCAGTCAATTCCTAAAACATTGAGGCGTCTAAAAACTAAAAGTAAAGATAAAAACAACTATTGTTACATTATTAATTCAAAAATAGTCACGTAAGATATATAATTACTATAGCTTGTGAAAACCCTCGAGTTAGGTTTGCGATAAAATACCCTTGTATGATATCCATTTTTATATAGTATGAGTTACATCGGTTGTTAAGTATTTTTTCTACAAATGTAGAGTCAATCAATTTTCTCCTGTCAGCTAATGGTTTCAATTTAAAATATGTTTTCCAGTATTCAATTCAGACGTGTTAGAGCAATAATCAAGTCCTAACCTAAAACAAAGCATTCTAATAAAACATTTTTTGACCATTTCAATTTTGTTTACGAGAATCTCTGGTAGTGTATTCCAAATCACTGATTCACATTCTAGTTTTGATCTTATCAGCAATTTACATAAGAGTACACAAGTGTCTGCTTGACAAAATGGAGTACAGAACATTGATTTAAAATGCCTAATTATTTTCCTTGGTTCATTACCTACATTCTGCATATGATCACTAAAGCGTAATGGCTTGTCAAATATACCTAAATTCCTTATTGTATCAACTTTTTGTAATGTAGTACTTTGCACTTCGTATTGACTCATAGTATTGGGATTTGTTACTATAGGTTATACACTTGGTTTTTAAAGAATTGGTCAATGTATCATTCGGTGATATATTTATATATATATATCACTATTTGCTGTTTTTGCTCTATGACGATCCATGTTGAAATCGGAAATGATCCATTTCTACCACTTCCGGTATAAATAGATGAATAAGGGTGGAGATTTTGCCTATTCTTCGGGTGCTGAATCTATAACTAACTAACTAACTCTATGGCCTATGGAACCCGAAAGTTCAATGCCACTCGGGTCGTACTGCAACCCAGGGGCCACCAAGAAGTATTTCTAGGGGGCTCATGCACATGTATATATTGACCTCTCTCCAGTCCCGGATTTAGGTATGAGCTAAACAAGCTATAGCTTAGGGCCTCACTTGCTTGGGGGCCCAAAAATCATTAAGAAAAAAACTGTAATGTAATTTCCAAATAACAAGAAAAAGCAAATAAGATAAAAAGCACATACAACAATGGTGTGTTGTATTGCTATGTCTAGGCTTTTGTGAACCAAGTAATAGGGCTCTATTTCTCACCCCCACTTGTAATGAGGCCGCTGTTGTCCAGCCCCGCTTATAATGGAGCCTCCGTTTCCGAGCTCTACTTGTTGGGTCCCTGTTTCCATTTAGATATCCATTAGGTCCATAAATTACCATATAGCATATATTTAAACCTAAAAAACGGCGACATTTTGTCACTGAAAAAGAAAGCTTGACGTATAAAGGGCCCCTTTCAATAGCTTAGGACTCCATCAAACCTAAACCCGACACTGCCTCTCTCCCAACATATACGTACTGCGTACTAGCTGCACGCACAACTCAAAGCATCGCACAAGCCAAGAGCATGGACCCACAAAGGACTTATCTTCACATTGAACCACACAGTCAGTAGGTAAATTCTTTTAAAGTAAGGTACGAATGAGTGAGTTTTATTTATTTCCTTTAAGCATTTTTGGCGGAACTGAAAGAAAACTGACTTAAATTTGCATCTGCACAAGGTCCTTATGATGCCCTTAACACGCGTTTTAAAATGCATAATTTAAAAAAGCTAGTTACCTGCAACATAGCGATTGCTTCTGTGATTTTTCTGTAAAAATATGAATATATTCCTATTTTTCAGAAAAAGTAAGAGTTGAGTGTTCATTTTTTGCTTCAGGACTCCGTGACCAAGAGGGCCCCAAAAGTTTTAAAAATTACTGACATTTTCACCATAAAAGTTTAAAAAACATGACAGGAGTCGTTCCTATATAATTCATGAGATCTTTTGAACATGTTGAGAGAGGGCCCATTATAGAAGTTTTTTTTTTGATGAGCTCCCTTGTATTTTTCCGCTTCAGAGCTCCCAGTGGTCTTAATCTGCCCCTATATATATATTTTCTATATGGAAAGCAATTGTGCTGTAAAAAGTAAGTTATTATTTAGTTTCAAGTTATGGCAACATTTGAGATTTCAATTTAGCTAAATAATTCATTATTAGCAAAATTATAAAGCAGAGTGAGACATCAGGAACCTTTCAAGGGTTGAGTTGCGAAAAATGTGAAAGGCTGTTTTCGCAACATCATGGGCTAGCAATGCTGATCTGGAGTTACCTGACTGTATTGCCAGTACTCGACGTGTTATCATCCTCCGTTCCGTTACTCGCGTATACGAGGAGTGCGTGACGTGTGCTTTTTTGTACATATAGGTCTACCGCCACTTATGATACAAGACGGAGGGCCCACTAAAAAATTCATCGCCTAAGGCCCACCGGGTAATTTCACGATTTCCCACCTGGCCAGTACAGCCATTTCACATAAGCTCTGCACTGACTTCTATATCCTTAGCCAACCGGATAAAGTTTCTACTCTGTACTCCTATTTCTGCGAGATCCATCTTAATATTGTCCTTCCATCTGCGCCTAGGTCTTCCTAATCGTCATTTTCCGATTGGTTTTCCAGTTAAGACTTTGAAAGCGTTTCTAATTTCTTCCATCCTAGCTACATGACCTGCCCACCTAAGCCTTCTAGACTTGATGACCCTAACAATGTTGGGTAAACCGTATAAATTATGTGGTTCCTCGTTTTGAAGTTTCCGCCATTCCCCATTCCCGTTCCTCTTGGGTCCGAATATTCATCTCAGGATCTTGTTCTCAAATACTTTCAATCTATGTTCTTCTTTCCGAGTAAGCGACCATGTTTCGCTTAGGGATGGGCAAAACTGGTTTTTATAAAAACCGAAAACCGGTTTCTATATAAAAACCGAAAACCGAAAAACCGGCATTTCGGTTTTCTCCAAAACCGGTTCGGTTTTCACCGAAACTGGTTTCGGTGAAAACTTTTCGAAAACACATAAAACTATTTCTGTGGAAATGGATTCGGTTTCCGGAGAACAACGAAACACCATTCTGGTCAGAAATAGAACAAATTTTGAAAAAAAAAAAAACGGAATCGGTTTTGAAGAAAACCGAAACCAGATCAGGTGAAAAACCGAACCGGTTGTGAAAAAACCGATAGCCGGTTTCGGAGAAAACCGAACCGGTTTTGAAGAAAACCGAAGCTGGTTTCGGTGAAAAACCGAAAACCGATAAACCGGTTTTTGTGCCCACCACTAGTTTCGCTATCATACAGAACAACGGGCATGATTATCGTTTTATATACAGTATAAGCTTTAAATTTCTCGACAGAGTTCGCGACGAGAGATTTTGAACTGAACAATGACACGAATTCCCTACCTTCAGTCGACATTTAATTTCTTCGTGAATATGGTTTTCGTCTGTTAATATTAATCCTATATATTTATATAAGAAAAAAATCTCGACATGCATCTGTTTTCATTTTCTCTCAGTGGAAATTACCACTTCCGGTTTTAGTTGTAGAAGAGAACTGATACCCATTGAAAGACTGTGGACATAACTGTTGGAAGTCTAATGATTAAAAAAAAAAAAAAAAAAAGTATAATAAAGTCCACACGACAAAATGGCTGCACATGCTAGTGAGAAATACTGATACGAAATTTAGATTACTAATGGACTTCTACGTCAGCAAAGTATTTTTTTTTTTTTTAATGGTTGGGAAAGTCAAGATCAAGGGCATACCGTAATGAGAAAAATGTTGCCCAAGGTCAAGATTTCATTAGGATCTTCGTGGTGGTTATTTTTTAAAATTATTATTTCTTTTCTTTTCTTATTTAAAAAAATAATAATGCAAAAACATATTTTGATAGGACACGACTGGAGTATTCTTTTGTATGTTTGTATTGGATCTGTTGATGCGTTACTTTCACTAGTACAATACACATAGGTTATTGCTTTGCCCTCTTTTGTTGCTGCAAACACATTGTATAAACATGTTTCTTCTTCTTCTTCTTTTTCAGGATATATAACATTATACAGTGATGACCTGTATTCGGTTGTTATTGTAAATCATATGAGAAAAGGATAATCAGCGACTTTGACAAAGGAGATCGAGGTTAGCGAGGGAAGGGGAAATGACTTTCGCAATCTTGCACAAATACCGGAAACTTACATATTAACAGCTTGTGTATGTGTGTGAACTATTTTTGCCTACAATCAACATTCTTGGAATTAATTTATATATATTAGAAAAAGGACGAATACAATCACAATGTTATATGTATGGTTACGAACATCAGCATATTTTCACTTTTTCCTTTTTGGTGCATTATGGGATTCCTTCATTCCCCCCACTCCAAACTGTTTCTGCCTCCTACTAACCCCTTCTTCTGTGACAGGAAGAAAGTTCTGAGAAAAATGTCGCACCTTCTTCTTCTTTTGTTCCTCTTGACCTTGACAAATGATCCTCTTTTGTTCATTCATCGTCATCGATTATTATTATTATTATTATTATTATTATTATTATTATTATTATTATTATTATTATTATTATTATTATTATTATTATTATTATTATTATTATTATCGTAATACAACGCAGCCTATTGTGAAAGTTAAACAACATTACTTCCAAAACTCAATGCTATGAAATAAGGTTTAAAAAGTGCCAATAAAATTACAGTAGACTCACGACTATCCGACCTAATGTGGAAGAAGGGCAGAGCGGATAACAAAAAAAGCCAAATAAGCTGGAATTCTATAATTACTTCTTGGCTCACCCGTTAAAAGTACATTTAAAAAAAATACTAGAACCTGCTTTTAATTTTCTTACCTCTTAGTACAGGCCAATACTTTACAAAGTTTCGTTATATACTGCATTGTATGTTTAAACAATATACTACAGAAAAAGAAAGTCGTAGTAAGGTAACTGCAGGCATATACGCCAGTGCAGCCAAATACGCCAAGTTTTCAGTGCTGGGACGTTTCCGACGAAATCCGCTAAAATGCTCCCCCAATATGTGCCACGGTCTTGGACAAGTCCGATTTGACGAATAATCCGGGAGACAGTGCTGAGACCGCCACGGCTGTGTAGTGTTGTTTGCCTTGGGAAAGTTCCGTGGAAGAACGTTATTATCTCAATAGAGGTAAAAATCCGTTATTAGTGCTGTGATATCTCAGAACATTGCCAATTATTTACAGCAATGTACGCCTTATTTCGTGTCTGTCTAGAACCACTTTGTTTTGTAAGTGTAATTTAAGTATTTGTGATTCTATGACTACTAAATCGATACCAAGCAGCGAAATATGCCATAGCTTGTGCAGGACTGACTGCAGAAAACAAAGATGTTTTCATTTGCCTAATATATTCCATGTAATATCGGTGTAATCTTTTCTAAGTCTCAGTACAGCGACACTATTTGTCTTCTTATGCACTAATACTTTTCAGGTTGGAACTTCATTTCAACTTTGGAGATTATCGTTTTTACATTTTATCTATTTATCCTCATCTAGCACTTTGGTTATTCTATTTTTTTGTTTCAGACATGTTGTGTAGTAGGGCCTAATATTTGAGTTCGTATAGTACAGAAGATTAAGCAGTTGCAAGATTTATTACAGATTTCTAGTAGTATCCTAGACTAGGCATAATTGCATGCACGTGTTGGTAAATACGCCATTTTGTAACACTTTTTTCTTTTCCTTGAGTACAAAATAGAAGTGAGTCACATCATTGCCACATTTTTTTTTCTACAAGCGGAAAAGGCTATTCTGTAACGCACATGTTTTGTTCTTTGTGTTTAATGAAAATTAAGGCCATAAAAAATACATCAACCTTAACATGGCGTATTTATCTGCACCTACCTTATCAAAAGATAGCACACAATTTAAATTTTGTAATGTCTAGCTGAACTGTAGGAAACTAAATTATGTACACTGTACGTTGATATAATTTTAAAATAAATAAATCATTAACGTAAAACATAGTCGTAATTCTTAAATAAATGATTAAATATTATTCCATTGTTCATTGATAAAGTAGGAGTGGAGAAAACCTGTTTTCATTGTTTCAGAAACGAAAACTAATTTGTAGGAAAAAAGAAACAAGGAAACCGATATTTCAGTTTTCCACCAAAACCGGTTTTTTGATAGAAGATCGAACCAGTTTTGTCAGAAAACCGAACTGGTTTTCAAAAACTTATCAAAAACTGGTTTGGAACCGGGATATCGTGTTTTTTCGTGTTTTTTTTTTTTTTTTTAAGTATCTACCACCATTAAAAAGGTAGACCTGAAAAGTCAAAACTTTTATTTTCTAGTTTCTGAATTGGTAAATAACTGTTTTTTCTTGGGTAAAGTCACGTTTTTATGAAGACGTTACAAGTCAAGTAGATCATTGAAAAATTGTTCCTAATTTTATTTCGAAGTTTTTTTCTTTTTCTTTTCTTTTTTTTCTTTTTTTTCTTTTTCTTTTTTTTTTTTTTAACTAGGCCGGACAGTCGAAAGTTTATTGTATTATTTAATAAATTTGTATGCATTTTAGTATATTTCACTTTCTTCCTACGCACCCACCCTTAGATTCTTTTTCGATGTTGCTACATATATTACGTTCTGAATTTGTTATGTAGAATCCTAGCTGTTGTGTTTTATGTAATGTTATTGGTTGAAGAATGTGTTGCAGGCGAGGGGAGGAGATATGGAAGATATGAGTGGTTTTCTACGTTACTTTACAAGGTTGCCAGAATATGTATGAGTAGTAAAAAGTCTGTAGACATAGTACATTTCTAGTTTTGGTTTGTTATTATTATATTCAATTATTTAAATGATTGCTGTGGTTTAAAAAGGAAAATGGAAACGCCAAAAAATGCCACAGAAAAGTTATAAGGCTTACAGTGCATTGAAATTCTGTAGCACAGAAAAATCCTGAATTTGTAGATTATTAATATTAATTACTTTTTAAAGTTTTAAGTCTTTTTCACATAGCTAAGACCAGGTCCGTAGCCAGAGCACTTAGACAAGGGAGCTGAGATCATTTTTTGGGGGGGAAGGCTGACTTGGAATGAAATGAAAATGAAATTTTTGAGTTTTACATCCCACAATTATGCCGGTTAGGCTAAAGGAGACGGTGATGATGAGTAATGAATAAAATGGTGGAATCAAGAAAGTGGGAGGAAACGGGAGAACCCGAGAAAACCCACGCACACGGTGTTTGTCCTGTTATCGTCTTTAACAAATCTGAACTAAGATTTGAAAAGAGTACTAATTAACTTGCAGAAGATGTGGACAGGATTGAGTAATTACACGTAACTTAAAAAAGAGTTTTCTACGAGGATCACTACGAAAGTTTTGAGATGTGAAATAACTTACATACTTAAAATCAATTTAACACTTACATTTTCTCAAAGTATTCACCATTACACTGTACACACTATTGCATCCTCGAAAAGCACTTTTGGAAGCAGTGTTGCCAGTCTTCTTCTTCAAGTGTTGAAAGTTCATTCTCGTAAGCCACTACAGCTTCTTCGGGGCTGCAAAATCTCTTCCCATGCATGCGATCTTTGATCCTGGGGAACAGAAAAAAATCACACGCGGCCAGGTCAGGGCTATACGGAGGATGAGTCATAAGTTTGACCTCCATAGATTCTAAAAACTGAATTGTGATGTTGGCCGTGTGTGCGGACGCGTTTTTATGATGAAGCAGGATCCCACGCAATCCAGTTCTTGGACGCCGTTCCCGAAGCTTCTGGAACACTTTTGTTAGGCAAATAGTGGTGTAACACTAAGCAGTAACAGTCCTTTGTTCTTAAAGTGGAACAGTTGCAACATGGTCAGATTTGGAAAAGAAAGTTGCGACCATCTTCTTCCTCCACACTTCGCGGTCGCTTCACTTTCGTGGGTGGATTTTCGTCTGGAAAGATCTAAACTGTAGACTGGCATTTATTTTCAGGGTCAAATTGATAGATCCAAATCTCACCACCAGTAACAATGTCAGAGACGCGTCGAGAATTGCCTCCATCAAATCTTGCAAGCATTTCTTCACACCATTCCACACGCATGCGCTTCTGCTGTTCAGTCAAAGTTTGAGGCACCCAACGAGATGAAACCTTCCTGAACCGAAGATGATCATGAAGAATTTTTGTTACTGCTGGCGATCGAATGCTCACTGTAAATTTAATGTCCTTGAAAGTTGTTCGAGGATTTTCTCGAATCATTTGTTCCACAGCGGCAATGTTTTCATCTGACACAGCTCTTGCCGGACGTCCAGCACTCTCTTCATCTTTAAGCGATGTTCGACCTCTTCTGAATTCACCAAACCACCGAAAAATTGTAGCACGGGAAGGAGCAAGGTCCCCAAATGCCCCCTGCAAACGATCAGGGCTTTGTGTCTCGTTCACACCACTTTTGAAATCGTAAAGGATCATTGCCCGAAAATGTTCCCTTTCGAGCTCCATTCTAGACAGCCGAATACTGCTCACATCAACAAACAAGTGAAGGCGATACTGCCACGCCGATAAGCGAGGCGAGTTGAAACTTGCTTCGCTTCTTCGCTCTGGATACCACTACCGAACGCAATTCTTAGAATTCAAATACTGTGCCACAACAATGCGTATCTCAAAACTTTCGTAGTGAACCTCGTATTATACCTAGGTATATATGTGACGCTTAAAAAATACATCGAGTCTGTAAAAACCTCGAGTCCACAAATTAAAATAAAACTTTTCCGCTATAGTTACCGTTTGGTTTTGCACGAAGTAAAAGGCTTTTAAATTTCCTCCTTAATTTGCATGTGCTCTTGCTGGATTTTACAGTTTTATAAATTTTCATATCGACTTTGTAAAGTAGCCTTGCCTGTATAAATAACAATGATATGCGCGCATGATTATGTTTAGAAAAACATTTAATCATATTTTCTGTTTTAAATTATCTATGGTTGACAAAGTTTTAAGTCAGAAAAGCCAAGGTGAAATGAGAGACAATTGTGCAATGCAACAACAGTGCTTACTTTTGATATACCTAGTCTAGCCATAAATATTGTCACAAACTTTTGGCTTTGACTGTAGAACCTGTTGTGCAGGTGGCAAGGTACAATTTAGCTCAAGGTCAGCCCTGGCCAGTGTGTGTCGAACAGGGAAAGAGAACGGGTGGATCTGCTTCGCTTAAGCATGGAATGGAGTGAGTACAAAAATAGAGTTGCAGTGTTTGCCTTGCATAAGGGTGGAAATTCACCAAGTGAGATTTTCAAACTGCTGAAACTTCTGAAAATCAGCAAAAGATTTATTTACCGCACAATCCAGCGGTTTACTGAGACCGGCAGTGTACGTGGCTGGCAAAGGGATGGTCATCCTCGCAGTGTGAGAAAAGTGGCAGCTGTTAAAGCAGTGGCTGCTCGTGTGCAGCGAAATCCACTCCGGAAGCAGAAGATCATGGCACGGGAGCTCAACATGGCCCCAAGATCAATGTCCAGGTTACTTTCTGAAGACCTGAAGGTTAGAGCTTATCGGTGGAGCACGGAGCATTTCTTGACACCACAGCTGAAGCAGCAGAGGAAACTGAAGCAAGACAGCTCCTACAGCGGTACACCAACAATGGACATCGGCAAATCCTCTTTGCCGACGAGAAAATCTTTACCATTGAAGAGAGCTTTAACCGCCAAAATGATAGGATATATGCAGCAAGCTCTCGAGAAGGTCGTGGGAGAGTTCCTAAGGTTCAGAGAGGTCATCACCCCTCCTCAGTCATGGTTTGGTGGGGGGTGAGCTATGAAGGCCACACCAGACTTCACTTTTGTGAGCAAGGTATAAAAACAAGTGCCAGGGTATATTTAGAAACTGTTCTGGAGCCTATTGTGAAGGACTTGAGTGAAAAAAATGTTTAACAATGATCACTGGACCTTGCAGCAGAATTCTGCGCCAGCTTATAAGGCAAGGATGACACAACAGTGGTTGGATGTCAATGTATCAAATTTCATCTCCAGTGCTGAGTGGCCTTCTGGTAGCCCCGATTTAAACCCTCTGGACTACAAACTGTGAGTAGTATTAGAAGACATGGTCCGCAAGAAAAGACCCTTCACTTAAAAGTTTGAAGCGTTCCTTGGTGGCAGTAGTGGCGGATTTTCCAATTGATACTGTCCGTACTGCAATAGATGACTGGCCCAAGACACTCAAAGCCTGTGTGCGTGCCAATGGTGGACATTTTGAAGTTTGATAGGTGCCAATTGTAACGAACATATGTGGTTATAACATATTAAAAGCAGATTGAAAAATCTCAAACCGTATTTCATATATTCACAAAAAAGTGTGTGACAGAATTTATGGCTAGACTAGGTACTGTACGCGCTTTCACAGTCACCGCGTCTGACGGCATTCTGAACTCACAAATTACCCATTCCACTTCATACTTGCTGTCGGTCGTCTCCCTTAGCCTAAAGGGCATAACCGTGGGACGTTAAACATTTCATTTTCATTTCACTTGCTGTCGGCTGTCCTGTCGGTTTCAATTTTCAATGCTTTGTCCGCTTCACAGTCTGCAACCGAAAATAAGAAATAATATTTAGGGATGGGCAAAACCGGTTTCTATAAAAACCGAAACCCGAAAAACCGACATTTCGGTTTTCTACAAAACCGGTTCGGTTTTCACCGAAACTGGTTTCGGTGAAAACTTTTCGAAAAAACACAAAACTATTTCTGTGGAAATGGATTCGGTTTCCGGAGAACAACGAAACACCATTCTGGTCAGAAATAGAACAAATTTTGGAAAAAAACCGGAATCGGTTTTGAAGAAAACCGAAACCGGACCAGGTAAAAAAACGAACCGGTTTTGGAGAAAACCGATAACCGGTTTCGGTGAAAATCGAACCGGTTTTGAAGAAAACCGAAAAACCGATTTTTGTGCCCACCACTAATAATATTAGATACCCGCTACATTTGTTCTTTCCACAGTCCACGGTGTTATTAATATAAACTATGAAAGTTTAGACTTTGTTTGGGTTGATGCAGTTAGCAAGAAATCGTCTTTTGTATTCTAGTGAAATACCTGTAATTTAAGTAAAACACGTAACGACTGAATTATCTTGTCAGCACTGGGTATAAAGTTTTGGAATAGTCATTGTTGGGTCTGTGAATAAACTGGTATCACATATCCCGTACATTAAATAACTCTTGTCCAAGAATAACATTCTCTTTCATCGTTTGTGTTTGCGTGGCCATATTTTCCTCTTTCTTTGAAAAGCAACAGTCAGGACTTGTTTCTGTCAATGGTTTTGTGTTTTTCTGTTCATTGTGTTTACTATTGAAAGATGTGTAACTGTGATAGACAAAGCGCAAATTCTTTTTGTAAGTCGGGCTGCGTGGTTCAGTAGTAGAGCGTTCACCACTGGTGCATGGAGGTCCTTGGTTCGATCCCAGCTCGCGCCAAGTGAGCTTTGTGGTGGACAAACACCGTTTCCTCGGGCTTCTCTCGTTTCCTCCCACTTTCTTCATTGCATTCATTTCTCATCATCACCGTCTCATTTAGCCTAGCCAGCATAAGTGTGGGACGTAAAGCTTAAAGATTTAATTTCATTTTTCATTTCTTGAAATTGGATGTGGTACAAATTTACTACTATTTTCGGTTTCAATTGATCGCCATAGAGCAAAAACCGTAAAATATAGTGGAAAGCGGTCTTTTGGAATCGATTTAGCTCTCTGAAGAATAAGTTCTAACGCTTCCATTAACAAATTATTGAAATCGGAAGTGATAAAATTTAACAATTTCCGTTTCCAGTGGCAATAACCATAGAAAAAATATTGGTAATGTATGGTAACAAGGTTTTTTTTTTTTTTTAATCGATCCAGCGTCTCAAGAAAACATAGAAAAATGTCATTTTCATTTGCGTCTCTCTACTAAAACCGGAAGTGGTAGAAATTTATTTCTATTTATATTTTTAATATTGATTTTCATAGAACAAAACAAGATAGGAAATAGCAAAAAATGGCTTTTTGATGTGGTTCTAGCATTCCAAGAATAAGTTTCATCTAGAACTTTGTCTTCCTATTGAAACCGAAGTGTTGGAAAACTATGATTTTCCGTTTCAACACTGATCGCCATAGTGATAAAACGGTAATAGGTCACGAGATACAGGTTCTGATATGAATTCAGTACCGTAAGAATAAGTTTAATCTCTGACCATATCCTCTTATTACAACTGGAATTTATCCCGTTGTACTTCAGCAGCTAGTTACTTCCCGTTTCAGTATTGAATCCGTAAAGTTCGAAAGTCTACCGTTCTTTCACAGTGTGAAATGAAATTCACTTTTTTTTCTTTTTATTTGACCACATTCATCGACTCGCTTCAGTATGGTTCAACAAGCTTCCTTATGGAGTTACTTGTTCACAGACACTGTCTTGGTAAATTTACATTCACAACCTTTCACAATACGCCACTGTCTTTCGCCACGTTTCTGAATTTGAAGTACACTCCTTCAAACAGAATAATAAACCTTACTATCACTTCTAAACTAATATTTTAACATGTCTTTGCTAAGGTAATACAACAACGAAAATGGGGCCACGATACCTCATTGGTATCTAGGGCGTAGTGTCCGTGTTTCGATCCCAGCTCCCATTGAGTGGGCTTTGTGGTGAAGAAACATCGTATGCGTGAGTTTTGTTGGAGTTCTTTGGTTTCTACCCATTTCTTTCATGCAATCTGAACGTGCAAGGTAATCATCACTTTCTTTAGAAACTGTATATTTTGATGGAAAGAGTAACGATTTCCACAGACTACATTTTAGGCACGGAAATTGACTATTACACAGCAGTTTGGCATTACTACCCGAACATCTTAAATGGCATTTCCGAGGGCTAGGACTACACGTAACTTTTGTTAAAATTGCCCGTACTTCCCGAAACACCTCATTGAATTCCATAGATTCTCACCAAAATACATGAATTATATTGTATTGACAGTGCCATTACGTGATCACTTGACGTAACACACAAAAATCTTCATGATTGTGCATACGGTTCCCGATACCAACGTGATTATCATATGACTGTATCATTTAAAATAAATAAACAAAATCACATTAATATTCATAAAGATGTATATAAACAAAATTGCTATTTCAAAAATAGGATTACATTAGTATTTAATAGGGCTCGGATCGGGAACTTTTTTTCGGATCAGACATTTCAAATGCCCATTAACGAACATCTAATAAACTAGAAGTTGTATGAAATTTAAACGTTGCAGTAAAGGGTTGCATACAAGTATACATTTCGAAAAAACATGTACAAACGTTTGAATCTGTAGTAAGACAATGTTTTGCTAATTACGTCTCACGTAAAAAAAAAAAAAAAAAAAAAAGTTTGCATTATTAAATGTTGTACATTTATCTACCTGTAGGTCCACGTCTCATATAGCTTTGGCACTGAAAAAGACACAAACCTCCAAGCAACAAGAAGTCCGATATTTTTAATTATCCTTGAGTTATGAGAAGCATGATTTAAAACGTTAATCGCAGGGAAAGCTTTAGAATTTTAATTTTGGATAGACCCGCTCCCTCGCTTATGGATACATGTACACATTTGATTAATTAATGACAGTAGAAAATTACTTTTACAGTAGTGGTTGATGCTATTTGCTAAATAATTATCTACCATTAATATAGATAGTGGAAAATATATTTACTCTTTATTGTGTCTTTTAGCGTTTATATATTTTTCAAAATTTTTGGGTAGGTCAGTACCTACCCAGCCTATCCGCTAAAGCCGCTAATGGTATAATAATAATAATAATAATAATAATAATAATAATAATAATAATAATAATAATAATAATAATAATAATAATAATAATAATAATAATAATAATAATAATAATAACACATAGTTACAATCCACCCAGCCTATAATTAAAAGTGCACGGAATTTCTTAGAAGGGAAGTATGAAAACAGTTATTTTATTCATATTATCATACACATGAATTTAAAAAAACGAAAAGAAATAGAGACGGAAAAAACGGGCTGGTTTCCATGCAATGACATCATTGAGGACAAAGTTCTCTCTTGTGTTGTGTATACTCTGTGCAGTTTCCGACAAGCTTTCATGTTCTGTATTTAACATTATCAAGTCTTTCTTTATAATACTATATATGTGCGTGGGTTTGAGTGTGCGTATCCACCCACCACCATCCATTGTCACGAAAAATATGGTACTGGGAAACTTCTGCAGGCAACGAGAGAGAAAGAGATAGACAGAAAAGGGGGTTTCGCTTTGGAATGTTCTGGCGGAAGTCCAATACAAAGTTGTTTCTATTTATAACCCACAGGATGATGGGTGTTTCATAGATGTTGAGGAAAACTGCAGATGGGAAAGAAAATAGAGCGAGGGTGACATGTAATAGCAGTATGGTATACAGGGACGTAATATGTGTATAACAGAAACCAAGACGAACGGATGTTTCTCTTTTCTCTTAGTTCATACCAAAAAAACAAAATTACAAAATGACAGCTATGGATTTTCCGTAACTTTCCAAAGAAAGAAAAAAAAAGTTGTGCGTTATAGTATGCTTCTATGCAGTTTGATTTAAATACTCGCATTTCCTGTTGTGTTTTAGTTAGTAAATGAGTACAATAATGGAATATGCTTTTTTTGTGTGTGGTATGTGGGTCTAGAGAGGAATGACTTCCTGTTTGTTTGTGTCGGTTTTGTCTATGTGCAAAAGCCGTCAATAATTAAACGAAGATAACGTTTGTCTCCTTTCCAAGAGCTTTCACTTAAGTTCGTGATGACAACTCGTGCCACTGTCATCAAATGTATAATGATAAAACCCAGCCAAGTCGGAGAAACAACGTGGAAGTTATGTATATGTTTAATATAATAGCTAGCTAATATGGAAGATGTACTTCAGAGCATCTTGCACGTCCTTTACTAGTTTCGGAAAGGAGATATGAAATTTAGTTTAGGGTGCAAGAAAGTGATTGAGCTAAGTCTTCATGTTTCGGAAGTCATTTAAAGGGGACTTTGAGAGGAGACAATTGAGTGATTCTGAACTCCAATTAATTTGCGTCAACGAATTTAAAAACCAGAGGGCTGTACAGATAAACGCAGAAACGCCGATTTCCGTATAACTTTGGGGTGGGGGGGGCGTGGCGTTCCGGTATGTGTCTTCCGTTGTCATATTTCCAAGAAAAGCTCCAAGCAAACATATCCAGATCCTGGGTAGCCCAAGAAAATTTCGGAGGCCAATATGGCCCGCGACTGGTAGTACATGTAGAAAGTTATGAAGCCAGCACAATTCTTCTGCATCTTTACTTCTTAAGTTCCCGGCTACCCATTTTACAGAGGTTGGGTAAACCCCTGAACCGCGTTTAGACGACATAGTTTTTTTTTTTTTTTTTTTTTGAGTTTAGCGTCCCTGTTCAGTACTAGGGCTATATGAGCCATGAGTCTACAGTTTAAGATGGAATCAGAATCATGGTAATTTGTTAAAACTTTAAAGTCTCTACCGGGAATCGAACCTGGAACTCTGAATATCAAAGACGCGAGTTGTAGCCACTAGACCATCAGAGACAGGCTCAACGAAGGAAGAACTACATAATAAATTTTGCTCCCACTGAGGAACGAACCATAGGGCCTTCTGCCTGATGAATAATTTTAAAAAGTGTTTATTGGTGGTCTATACGTACGCCAACATTCTCAATATACTTCATCAGGTTTTTCGTTGAATCCTCTTCTATGTGTAAGGATTACAGAGAGAGAGAGAGAGAGAGAGAGAAGCTTTGCTGTAACTATCTTATCCCAGACATACTGTACATTCCCGGATATCATATCACGCACTTTAGACTTCAGAATTTCCCATAAGGCTGGATTCTTGGATTGAAATCCGAAAACTCTGGTGCTCTTTTAGCCAAATACAGTATCTTGAGAAACATATCATCTAAACGCTATTTCTCGAGATTTCAGATTTTATAACCATATTATCTTGTTAACTTACTTGGCTTTTGCTTGTTTTACGTTCCATGATTATGCCCTATAGCCTGAAGGAGACAGATGAGTTAAGAAAGTGAATGATTATGAATGAATTTATAGAATGAAAATGTGGGAAGAAGGGGGAGAACTCCGAGAAAGCGCCAGAGGCTAGAGTCTTGCACCACTCATTCCATAGCTATCAGTTATATTTTAACTGAATGATTTTAACAGAATATCTGTGATAAAGAAAAGAAAGTAAGAAATAGAGAAACATTCTTAGTTACTGTACTATTTTCCATAACATAATCCATCAAAATCCTTGTGAATGTTCTTATCGATTATGACAAAATATATAGATACCCTTTCCTCCCAAACGTTTATGTTGTGACACCTACACCCTAAAGTCTCTTGGCACGTATTCCAACTTAAGCAAAATCTTGTATTTTTTTTTTTAAGTTTTACTGTGATTTTGTTCTACTCACACCCTCTCCCTTCTTCATGGCCAAGATTAAAAGTACTGTACAAATTACACACATTTTACATAATTTTTTAGTTCCAAAACTAATTTAAATGTCTCATTTTACACCCTTTCCTCTGCTAAACTTGCAATATGACGGTCCTCGCATCATAATTCTCTTCTGTGTACTTTTACTGAATAATTGCAAAGAAATGTGTTCTATTCTAACAATCCGGATAGAACGTCCTATATATAATAGATATGTTTATGTGTTTATTACAAGACAAGTAAATATTACTGAAAATGAAGGTAAAATATTCCCTTTTAAAAAAATGCAGTTATATTCAAACGTTTATACAATATACATCCTACACCAACCGGATGCATGAGTCATTTGTCATAAAGTCGTTTTAACAGCGAAGGTCGAAATGTCGAGAAAGGTATGCCAGCAAATTGAATAGCGATTGTCCTATGCTGCAGTATTGTACGCATATTACAGACCAAAGATATCGTACTATTCAGGGGAAAAAAAGCGACATACTGTAGCTAGTATAGTGGAAGAAGGCAATCGATTGGCTAATTAAATAGAAATCAATGTTGACTGTTAACATGTAATATATATATATATATATATATGGCTGTTTCAAAGTCAATTGGCAATATACGAGGAACGTTCGCTCAACCATGTCAGAAATATATTGTTCGTTCTCCGAAGTTTCAATTAGATCTAACTATTTGATATTACTACGTTTACTCAGTGGATGTCGACGTAATCGCTGTGTATAAACATTATGTAAAATCCCTCATGGCTATATATGTGCCATCAGTGCGTATACATGCCATGTTCGTGGAAGATCCGAGTTAAATTCCCGGTGAGAGTTGGGGTAGTTCGAATCCCAGTTAAGCTGTGTCTACAAAAGTCATAGCCAAACCGTCAACCGCGAGCTACTATAGTAGGCTCGTGGAGACATTTTCGGTAGATCGAGTAAACGCTCTGGTTGGCTAAGCTTGATTCCTCCACTGAACTGACGCTAACGACAGTAGAAACCTGCACGGGCCGGGCTTAGGCGGGCCGACTCTGTTATTTCTTTGGGCTGGGCCGAACTTGGGCTGGCCGACAGTAATTTCTCTTTAGGTCGGGCCGGGCTGAGGCCGATCAATTGCAATTCTTTAATAATTATTGACTTTCGTTAAACGATAATTGGAATAAAGCCAAACATTGAAGAAGTATGTCCGTGAAAAATGTTACAAAGAATGCAATAGCTATTTACAGTTTGTGTTGCTTAGCGGCTCCACTTTCACTATAGAGGATTGCAGGCATCATGCGGTAAATTGAGCTCTGACCTTGACCTTCACTGAACCCAAAATATGACAAGAAGGAGTGGAAATGTTTTGCCTGTCGCTAAACAATATTGCCATCTTCACTTTATGCTAAAAATCAATTAAGTTAAATTTTTGTTACAGGGAATGGAGTTTTTGTTCTCTCGATGACAGGCAAAGTTCTAGCAGGCAATGGTACCATTCGGAAGGCAAGCGTCAGGTTGTGAACCAAAGTTTAGAAAATGTTTCTGAGGGTTAGCTGAAAGTTAGTACTAAATTTTGAGAAAGATTCGGGCTCGAGCTAATTTTTTTTTAAATTTAACGGGCCGGGGTCGGGCCAAAAACTTTTAAAATTTATCAGGCCCGGGCCGGGCTTGGGCCAAGAATTTTGAAAAACTTCTCGGGCCGGGCCGGACTCGGGTCGAAAATCTCCAAAACTTTTCGGGCCCGGGCTGGATTGGGCTCGGGCCGAAAAATTCGGCCTGTGCGGGTCTCTAAACGACAGGGAGCGCTGACGACAACTGCTTGTTTCTCCTGCGCAACTGCCATTGTCAGCCTCTGAGTTGATTTCATATGCATGAGCTGTGCACGTTATGTCTTTTTGTGTGTATATTAGACATTTGCTAACTTCAATAGTTTGATTTCATATTTATAGAAATGTAAATTTATAGGTAATAAACAAATCTAAGATTAAAAAAAAAAAAAAGTTGGTAGCTCAGAAGCTTCATAAGTTTGACGACTACTGGTCTACATAAATAACTTCTCCTTACATGCGAAAATTATTTTGTTTTCCATTATCTACTCATTGACGCATCAGATGACATACCTTCCCCCTTTTAAAATTTCCAGTGACCTTTCAATATGCTATGATGCAGAGGTAAGACAAGGCAGAATTATCCATTCGATGCATTCTCTGACATATTCCTATGTTCTCACTATTTATTTCATCCTTCTATTTCCACCCTTTGGAGATTTATAAGAACTGGGCGTGCTATCTTCAACACCCTGTATATATTACTTATTAATCTCTAAAAGTTGCAGCTTGTAGCTAATAAAGAAGGAAAGCTGTAATACCAATAGTCAATAAATAACTGGTGAAAGTTGTAAGTTTGAAATAAAATTAACGGATTTTGAAATGTTTTTGCACCATTGACCCTTCAAGGTAAAATGTCTATCTAGGAACGTACAAGCTATGCAGTGGGCTGAGCATTTAAATAAGAAATATTTTATTTTTTTCCTTTTACCTGGCAAAGTAACGTGGGTCAATATTTTTTGTTAGCGTAGGCCTTGCATTACGGTAGGAGGGAGGGAAATATTACTTACAAAATTATAGTCGGAAGCAATTATGATCAACTTTCTCTTCGTTTTCGGAATTTTAAAAGCTTGTTTAATATGCGTCAAAACATCATTCTTGAAAAGGTGAAGGTAACTCGGCATTTGCACGCCGTCCATTCACAGACGCGTCCTTTCTATCATATAATGAGCAAAGAAAGAAGAGTCGGATGGATTCTCGCGCTTTTCAAAATCTTGAATTCCATAAGCAGAAAGAGGTTTCAGAAATTAATTTTACATAATTCAAATATCTATGAAATGTTTGTCCTAGGATATTGACCCAAAGCAATGTCAACACTCACTGGAAAATTAAATGAAATCTTTAAGTTTTACGTTCCACACTTATGCCGGTTAGGTTAGGGTGATTATGAAAAATGGATGAAATTGTGGAATGAAGAAAGTGGGAGGAAACGGGAGAACCCGGAGAAAATCCACGAGCACGGTGTTTGTCCATCACAGTCCACACGGCGCGAGCTGGGACCGAACCAGAGACCCAGAGCACCAAAGGTGAACACTCTACCACTGAGCCACCGCGCCCCCTCAATACTCACTGGGTTACGATACGAACCATTGTCAAATTGGTTGGTTGACAGCAGTTGTCATATTGGTATACTATTATATATTGTTGCTATTGTCAAATTGGTATTCTAGTAATATTCAATGGAAAAAAATCTTAACAGGATAAGGATCTCCAAGGCTTAGGTCTTGAAGATAATAATAAATAGGACACTGACGTCATAGCTTATTTTGTAGTCACTCAAATGTACGTACAAGTATTAAAGATTAAAAATAAAATACGGAAAAATAATAAACTATCTTAGGACACTTTGCATTATAGATGACACAGAGTACAAATAGTGTAGCCCACAAGATGAGAGAGAGACAAGATCTCGACTCATTCTGGTAAATGATGAATAATCTCGTCTCGTCTTGTCTCGATTTTCAAAGAATCATTTCTTGTCACATCTCAAAAATTTTCCCGCTTCGTATTGTAAATTCAGGTACAAAATTTATGTACTGATATTCTTAATTCCATCTAAAAGTTATCAGGATTCTTCCGCGTTACGAGAAGTCCACAAAGGGAAGGATGATATTACATTTGTACCATATTTATCATTGAAGTATATCGTGTAATGACTTGCGTATTTTCAAACGTTGATAAATGCTCTCTATTATGCATGCACGATCACTTTATAGTTTTTATAGTGCTAATATCATGTAACAAAAACAGTGTTTGAAATAGAGTTCTCAACTGTGGTTGACCCATTCCGCGATACGTATTTGACGACAGGCCTGTGTATCCTCATTTATCTGGGAGTGACTTAAGAATCGAGGAATATATCTGATACAAGACAAATTTATAAAATAAAATAAAATGAAATATTTTTTAAAAAATAAAGTTAGATTTATTAATGTTACATAGTTTTAGTGATATTGACATTTTTGTAACTCCCAGAATTGTGATTTCCATTTTTACACCGTAACTGCATGAAATGAAAATGATATGAAATATTCAGTTAAAGTCCCATGATCATGCCCTTTTAGGCTAATTAAGGCAAGTGAATGATGACTTAAGAATTGGTGAAATGAAAAAGTGGAAGGAAACGGGAGTACTCCTAGAAAACTCACGCACACGATGTTGTCTACCACACACTTATTAGACCCGAGATCTAACCATGGATCCCATGCACCTGAGGCAAGCGCTCTAACTTAACTTTATGCAATGTAGTAAATATACTAAATACTGTAGTGGGCGGGTATGCAAATCTAATATGTTTTGACATGCATTTCGAAAATCCAGGGAGATGTAATTGCCTTCTCTTGCTCCCAACTGCAGGCGTCCAAGCGTGGAATCCAAACCACCTTTAAACTTCGAATCTGAATAATAGTACTAAAAGTTTACAACGATATTGTATATCTGTTTTGTGAATTTCTTCTATTTTTTGTATCTTGGTTTTGGGCAACGGTGCTTAAGAGTACACAACCTGTTGTGTAGAGGAAGAAGAAAATAAGATATATGTTGTTGATTGTAAGTATAAAGAAATAAGGTTTAATCCATGGATCTTAACACCCTTGGTTTAATCTTAGAAGCTGAAAAATATATGTTGATTTTATATGTATAATCTCTACTCAGAGTTATCGTAACAGCAGATAGTTGTTTATTTAAAAGTTGCTATGACAACCGAAAAAGAAAATTGTAATTAATGGAGATATGAAAAATATTTTTTTAAAAAAGGTAATAGTGATTCAAGGTAGTGTGTCTGATTTAATATTATGTATTGAGAATTTACGTATTAAGGAAGTGTAATTGAATGTGTTGGCATATTTTAAAAATTGCGCGAACTGTGGGCTAAATGTAACGTATAAAATATAAGAATAATAAGTTAATTGTTACAAGTTTTCTCTTATAAAGGGTTCTGGAGAGGTAAATGGCACCACAGAAAATATGTGTCCGT
The DNA here is from genome assembly GCF_964235325.1 of Thermobia domestica. Classification (NCBI taxonomy): domain Eukaryota; kingdom Metazoa; phylum Arthropoda; class Insecta; order Zygentoma; family Lepismatidae; genus Thermobia; species Thermobia domestica. Next base: position 110,050,891 of record NC_137462.1, on the reverse strand, counting down.
ATCATTTTCACTCTCGGATGGTAAAATTATTAACATAGCTTTCTTTTCTCTATGTTGTCCCCAAATTCCATTCGTGGTAAGGTTACACGTGCTCCAAATTTACGTTGAGCTTACCTATAGTGATGTGACGTGGAAAATTTTCCATTCTAAACAAATATCAGTGATCAAGTAACAACTCCTCATTAACCATAAAACAGATTGAATTCATGTGTAGAAATGTTAAAAAGTGAAAGATCGTTTAAAGAATCTGAAAATTTTCATGGCTCAGAAAATTTCCAGTTCTAGGTAGGAACAAGTAAAACAATTTTTCATGAATCGAAAAATTTTCTGTATGCAAAAATTGAAAAACTTTTTATGTCGGAAAATTTTCATCATGTGGAAGCAAAAAGTAAAAAAAAAAAAAAAAAAAAAAAAAAAAAAAAAAAAAAAAAAAACTTTTGTGAATCGAATAGTTTTATTGCTCTGTATAAACAAGTGAAATGAATTTCCATGGGTCGGAAAATTTTCATTACGATATATAAACAAGTGGAAAAACATTTCATAAGCCGGGCAATTTTGAATATTATGTAAAGTGATGTTAGGTGGAAATTTTTCACTATATCTAACTGCACATTGAGCCATAAAATTTAATTTCTGTAGAGGAAAGTTAGACAGCAACAAATTATAATTTTACGATTAGCTTTCGGGGACCGGAAAATTTTCTAATATTTCGAGTTGGCAAGTAAAAGTTTACATAGTCTCTCTCTCTCTTTCCTTGTGTGTGTGTGAGAGAGAGGGGGAGCAGTGAATGAGAGGGAACACAAATCGAGTTCGTAGAGTACAAATATTCCATCCCATTGTTTAAATGTAACAAGAAAGCTAAAAGAAACCTTTGTGAATTTATCAATTATTTTACAAACAGAAAATTCCAATATTTCTTCATACATAGGCCTGCCTATGTAATAACTACACAAAAGTTCCTTATGAAAATTATTTTTGTAACAGAAAATAAGAAGATATGCTTTGATTTTATTATGTTTAACACTCGTAAATTGTAACTTCAATTGGAGTTTTGTATAATCAGTATCTTAGAGCAGATATTTTGTATTGTAAAACTACCGTTATTATATATATAAAAAATGTATTAGAAATAATAACTATCTGATCGAACAAGTACATATATAACAAAAACGATATATATATATATATATATATATATATATATATATATATATATATATATATATATATATATATATATATATATATATTGAAATTAAAATGAAATGATTGCGGTTGATTTTAGAATGCGGCTCTAATAGCGCAGTTTTTTACGTTTCTTTTGCTATTTTATTGGAAGAATGACTACACAAGTCAGCTTGCTTATTACTTACGTTTTACTTTCTCTTCTGTAGAATATATGAATGAATAAATGTTTATTTCCGGAAAATGTTTAGTATTTGTTTTCATGAGTTATTTAAACTGGGATTTTGGGTAGTCAAAAATTTACAGTAGATACTTTATATTATCTCTACTTATTTATATATGCTGCAAGTTTGCAAGGAAAGCTTCGTAAAACTATGTATGTGAAGCTATGAGAAAACTTCGTCTTACGCGTATTAAACTGACGAAATATGATTTTGTGAGAGCAAGGGTGAATCCTGAAGGAAGAACACATTTTTGCAGAAATGAAGAATCGTTAGATTTTCACTTCATGAAACTTTTCACACAATATTTATTACCAATAAGTTTTACGGCTAAACAACGCTGTAGAAATAAGTGGAGTATGTTTTTATGAGTCGGAAAATTTTCACGAAAATTTTCCGTTTCAAAATTTTCCGGAAAATTTACATCACTGCTTACATATCGTCTTATCCATTTAATGCTGAAAACGGGCATCACAAACTTCAAAGAAACGAATAACCATCATCTTTCAATATTAATATTCTTGGATTTTCATCCCATAATTCACTGTTTCTATTCTGGATTCAAGTAGTAGCTTCCCAGTTGTCCCACAATAATAGCTCAACCCTGTACATCAACTGCAAATCGAAATAGGACAATTTGGAAGCGTATCGAAGGCACACGTTTCTATGACTATTGTTTCCTTTCAATACAAATATTTCTTCTGCTTCAGGCAAATTTCTAAGAAGAATAGGACAACTCCAATTGGTTCAAGTTAGTTATATTATGTTTCTCCTTTTCCCTACTAAGCGGCAATTCCTAACTTCCTATATCGTCTATCACATCACTTCTTGAAGAGAGAACTACATTATTAAAGATTCGCTATTTAAAATTCGGTAGTAATCTTACACGAGAGAGAGAGAGAGAGACATTAATAGAATACTTAAAGAAGATAATAAATAAATAGAAATGCTGCTGACATGCAGAGACCACATATTTGCAGCTAAACTGAATTAACTTCCTGCTGCATACGGAAGGCGTTTCGGCTACTGTATATAATGCCCAACCAACCCGTCCAGGATTACCATGAGAGAGTGGACAGGCGTGTTTTTCCAATTCAGCTACCGGTTTTTGATATCTACATTTTCTTTTATAGTGATCATAAAAATTGTAAATATATGGTTCACTAACACCATGAGAGCTCAACTTCCTACACTTTGCAAAAATGCTTCCTGATATTTATTTTTCACTGTCATATCTACCAGCTGAATGACTTAACGGGGAAGTCGGGCTCTGAAAATGGTAACTCAACAAGATCAAAATATGAGAAAAGTATGTATAAATATTAATTTCTATAGATTTACTAGGAGATTCCGGTCTTTCATACTCAAATACTCCTATAAGAGATGTACCGTCCAAAAATACAGTAACACTTTTAACCTTACTCAAGATTTATACTTATTATATATGGTGGTATATATTTAGTGCAATAAAATGTTTATTACCATATTTTGCATGTATAAAGATACAAATGCTGTTATTGAAGTACATAACAGATTTTTGGTTCGAAAATTTAGATTTTTAAAGGAATTGTCAAAATAATAAGTTAGCAACAAAACAGTCCAATATAAACTGATTTTCTTCCAAAATTTCTTTCTTTTTTTAAACCCGTTTCTTTGCTGACAGCTGATATGTGCATTAGCAACAAAGAATTGTTATTATTATTGTTGTTATTATTATTATTATTATTATTATTATTATTATTATTATTATTATTATTATTATTATTATTATTATTATTATTATTAATAGTAATAGTAGTAGTAGTATTGTAATCTAGTTTCCTCATTATCACAATGTCGTAAACAAGAGGAAACCTCATAACAGCAGCAAGCAAGCAGATAGATAGCAATATGCACGGTAACATGAAACCAGTACATGTTATTTAAATTAACCATATTCCCGGCGGGAGCTCATGTGGTTCGGATTCCACGTTAATCAGTAGGTCCACGTCTCATATAGCCTCGCTGCTGCAAGGGACGCTAAACTAAAATCAACTCAATTAAATTAACCATATATTTTTATCATACATTAAATAATATAGGGGCTATATAGTTTAACTTGTCTCACTTCCTTTTGTCAATTAAATAGATGTGATTCAATCTTCACTAGAAAGACTTACATATTACTTAATTACTGAAAAAGGACTGCTAGTATATTTCACCGCCTCTCCGCTTTAGCTTGGGCCTATTTCTGAACACTAGTAGTCTTGTAATACTAATGTGAAACTTTTCAGAATCAAAAACATTCTACAATTTCATACAATATAAAATCGTAACAAGTGAGAGGTATCAGTATTTAGTATTTCTAGGCATAAATATTTAGTAATGACTTCTTTACTGTTATTCTAGTGTTTCTGCTTCATGATATTTTACGATTTGTAAAAACATATTTAAGACTAGTTACTTTGAGAAATAGATCCCTGAACGAAGTGTCCCTACATTTTGCTTTGGAAAAGTGGTAACCGTAATCTTGGATACTGTGTACCAAATGAATCTATAATAAACACTATACTCACACAATAACACTTGCAATAAATTTTATTTTAGATAACGTACTTATAGATACTGATAGACTCATACAGTCTATAAACTAATATGGCTATATATAGTCTATAAACAACTTGAGGAATTGTAATATGCAGTGTTATCTTACGGAAATCTTTAACACAATTCACAATACAAACAACAGATGTTCTTCGTTATACTTTGCTACTATCAACAGAAAGAAAGAGAGGGAGAGAAGTTTATGATTTGCAGAAATTATACAATGGGTTTGTTGTAGATGTGTCACAGGAATAGAGAGAGAGAGTAAATAATGTATCGTTCACTGTTTCTGGAGCATGTTACAACTCTTCTCTGTCAGTTTTATTATCTAGCGCAGACCAAGAGGAACAGCTTCCATCACTAGCATGACGTAACAGAAAGTACAACACACACACAAACAATACATATATATATCTTGCGATTTGTTTATTTTAGGGGAAATAACGGGAGAATTTTTGATAAAATTATAAATGCTGTTAAAAATAAGTTTAGATAATAAAAAAGATACACAAGAAGAGCAGGAGAGAGAAATAGTCAGAATATAACATAACGTACCAGTAACCTAGATAATCTATTATTTATTTATTTGCAAACTGTTGAATACCGCTAGTTCACATCATAACAGAGAGCAGACAGAATCATTTTCAGCGGAAATTCTGGTTAAAAAATTAAATTTAATTGCTGTTCCAAACAATAATTTTAGAAATGATTTTAAAAAAATGCAACAAAAGATTGCGATCTTGGCCAAGAATTAGATTTTGGATCAAGGATCACATTTTTTTTTTTTTTTTTTTTTTTTTTTTTTTTTTTTAATATACAGAACTGCACATCATACTGAGTTAAGTGAAAGTTTAGGTTTGGCTACACTATATGTAGTTTTCCAGACATAAGGCTTAGAAAAAAAAATGATTGAATTACATTGGATCTTGGTTTAGGGGCCACAAAAATTTTTGAACGGACCCTAAATCGAGTTTTCGTATTTTCTACGGATTGGGTTTGGCTGCACTATACGTAATTCTGCAGATATAAGGCGTACAAGAAAGTTTTTGATTGAAATAAAGAGATACATTGGTGGACAAATGACCATGACTTGCCGCATACATACACCATTTTATTATTATTATTATTATTATTATTATTATTATTATTATTATTATTATTATTATTATTATTATTATTATTATTATTATTATTAAGTAACAGCAATATGGTTCTCGATTAACCTTCCTCCTTTCTCGACGAGAAGGTTCTCTAGTCTGCGATGTGATTTCAAGGTGATGAATATCGTGTCCATTGCAATTTCTCAGAGCTCTTCCGTTTCATCCTGTTGTCTTTATTTTACCTAATTATTTAGTTTACTGTCACATTAACATTTTTTCAGTCTATACCACAGGATATTAAAAGAGAGCAAGAGTGGATAGAGTCTACATGGACCCTAAACACTTTCAATCATGTATCTCGGGCATATGAAGTTTATAATTCTGGACTTGAAAAACTGGAACACTTCATGAAAATTTACAATATATTCACAATTATACACTTCCTTCTTCCTAAAATGTCAGAATTAATTAACACTCACCAAAATTAAATGACAAAAGTGTAGAGTATTCTTAACAGTTGAATATCGATGAGTAATAAAAAACAGATTTTTAAGATATCGGATGAATAATATTAATCTACGTTTTGGAGAAAAACCAGGACATTTGGAATTTTGCACATTTTTTTGAGCGGACAAATTATGTAATAAATGAACGTGTATTTTACAATGAGGGAAATATGAAAAAGTTGTGATTTATTATTTCAATAATCGAAAACTCCATATTGAAATGGAATATTCATATCCCCCAGGCCCGAAAACAGCTACAAAGATTTGGGGGGCGATGAATATGTTAGGAGGAGCAAGTCATTAAAAATTCTCTTACAAATGTCTAAATTATGATATTTACATTAATAATAGCATTTTGTATTGAGTTCTGGAGGGGCCACGGAAAGTTTTGGAAGGGGGGGCAGGTCCCCTAGGCCCCTCTGGTTGCGGACCTGTATCCCACACTTTAAACTGTAGGTTTCGTTCGATATAAGCTAGCTGCTAATAAACTACTGTATATAAGTATGAGGCTACGGTGGGTGACTCAGTGGTAGGGCACTCATCTCTGGCGCGTGGGATCCCTGGTTCAATCCGAGATCCCACCAAATGGTGGACATACTTCCCCAGGGGTTTGTGCTGGACAAACGCTGTGTGCATGTGTTTTCTCGGGATTCTCTGGTTTATTTCCACTTTCTTCATTGTCATTGATCATTCCTGTCTCCCTCAGCCTCGAGCATAACCGTGAATGTCCGTGAACAAAAGAAAATTTTATGTGAACAATCGTGAACAAACGATCTGCATGGTTTATTTCTGATTTCCTCCGAAAATATGTTCTCCTATGTGAAGTTGGCATCTCCCATGTTATTTTTGGTGTAAATTTGTTAAAAACCGTTTCAGTCGATCCGTTTACAGAATAATGTTTTAGAATAATTTTGTAATGTGCACTTTTATTTCAACTTTCAAATGTCGACTAATTTATGTTTATTTTATTATTTGTTACTTGCCGACATTATCTCAATCTGTACTTGTTTATTTTCATAAAGTTCATATTTCATTTTTATTAATGTCTCTGGTAATAGGATATGATAGTCTTTATCTGCACCTAGGATACTGCACAATGGACTTTCTAGCAGATATAAATTACCTTTGAAAGTTTTGTAACCAAGATTGATACAAAATGGATACAAAATATACCTTGATACAGTGTGTAGTCGTCGTGAAAGAAAAGGTAACGACAAATTACTTTGAAATTCATTTTGTTTGATTTGGCATAAGAGGTCTTTGAAAATGATGTGTCTATAAAATAATATCCTTCCGGAATCCTAAAGATAACATTTGCTATACAGAAATATATCGGATGTACTTCTAATTCATCATTATTTATACAAGTAAGTTGTTAAAGTCATCATATTTAGTTCACGACATGATTTCTGAAGACACGTTAGCTTGACCATCCGATGTTTTATCACCAATGCGTTAAATCGTATCAATGTACTTACTCATTTATGTTGTAATTCAGATTTCTCCGTTCACTGATATAAATGTTTCGGCTTGTGTATAGCCCCCCCCCCCCGTTCTTCGTCACCGGAACTGGACGCGTTGTTGTTGTTGTTGTTGTTACTACTACTACTACTACTACTACTACTACTACTACTACTACTACTACTACTACTACTACTACTACTATTACTACTACTACTACTACTTCTTCTTCTTATATCGAGAACAGAACCCAACCAACCCCTGCGGGGCTTCTAACCCGTTCCTACTACTACTACTAGTATTGCTACTAACTACCATCACCACCACTACTATTACTACTACTAATATTAATACTTATACTACAACCTCCTTACCACAAGATTTACATCTTAAATCTTTATAACATGCGATTCCGATTCATTATGAACTAATATGAATCGTTAGAATCACTATGATTCGTTAAAAATCACTGGGGGAGCGGGCTAAACTCAATCCAATGTTTCTTAAAAGAAGATTGAATATGTTAATTAAGTCTACGTATGATTATTTAGTGGCATATTGCTATATTATTGCAATGATGAACAGAAGCAATTGCATTAGACTACATATGTGGGGTTAAGTCTAAAGGATTAAGATTATATGAATTGCAACTGAGATGATATGCAAATATGTTTGTAATGCTCACCTTGATTTTATGGTTGTTGAATGTTCCGTTCGTGTTACATAGCTGTAACAGTCTGTCAAGTGTTTAGTATACTTCCTTGAAATATTGCTTTCTACAACTTAACTACGTGTACATTAAATTATGAATTACAGATTACATCAGATTATCTATCTTCTTCCGAGGGCCACACCGTCGTGTTTCCGAACTTGCAATCTGGATAAAGTTCTAAATTTAAAGAAATTCTGTTTTTCCAAAAGTAAATCAGAACAGAGTAAATCAATTAGTTACTCCCTTCAGCCTTCATCTACGTGAGGAAGAGAAGGGTAGACAACACAGTGTTATCATTTATTACGTATAATGAGATTAAAAATTAAAGTTACATATTACATACCACCTACTTCAAGTAACTTATAAACGTTAGAAATCCCACACCTGAAAATGTCAGTTCATACTTACGTAATTTTGAAATTGTCATTCATACAGTCTTGCATACGCCTCCTATAGCCTACGAGCAAATGACAGAAACTTGAGACGTCACACTAAAATAAATAAATAAACAATAGTGTAAGATGAATCCGATTACGCAAGGCAGTAACGTGAGTAAGTCTGTACAAAGTAGTTGTAGTTATATAGATTGTTAGGGTATTACAATTACATATTTTTTTTTAAAAAAAAAAGAACATTTTTAGATTTTACAAAAATATTTATACTACTTGATAAATATCTCTAAATCGCATAGCGACATCAGTGGTGACTCGTGAGGGAGAGATCACATCGGTAAACAATTACAGCTGGATGTGTGGTATTTCATTTGAAATTGAACATTCCAACAATATTAGTATCAACAATGATTTACATAATCCTATTACGAATCTTCAAGAATTTTATCCCACTCACCCCCCGCTTCAAATAATAATAATAATAATAATAATAATAATAATAATAATAATAATAATAATAATAATAATAATAATAATAATAATAATAATAATAATAATATTTTCATAAAAGAACCTATCCGAACCATTTTTAGGACTCAAAAAGAGGATATGTCCGAGAAAAAGGACATCCGGTAACCCTAAGTTAAAATCATGACAGGTTAGGTTATATCTTTAGTTGGACCTCCATAGCTCGAACTTCGATAACTCAAATTCCTTGATAACTCGATTTTTTTCACATTCCCTTGAACTCTCCACAATACTCGATGTTAAAATGACATCATTTTAAGGGTTTCATAATCATATTTAAAAACCTCGATAACTCGAACTTTTGTATCTACGAACCTCTATGAGTCAAAGTATAATCCTATAAGTCTCGAATTTCTCTTGATGTGACCTCTATAACTCGAAGCTATTGCTCTATGCTTTTACGTATTTGTCATTTTTGTTAGTCCTGTCCTGTAGTTAGTTGTTGCTAATATGTACTGTAATTGTATTTCACTTATGTCTTATTTTTACTAATCGCGTGATTTAATTTAAGAAACTTTTACAACTTTGAGTAATACAAGTTGAATGAATAAAATTTCGAGTTATAGAGGTTAGTAATCACTTTTCATGAGGAAAGTGGAACCTCGATGTCTCGAATTTTTGTTGTGGTCAACTTGATAACTCGAACCTCGATTACTCGAAAAAATCGATAACTCGAATTTTTACATACTTCCTTCAGCTTCGAGTTATCGAAATCGTACTGTATTTGATTCGGTCATCATACAGATTAGGTTAGATTTGACTAATTTTCACATATTCCTAAGGGAAGACCCATGATATACTAACTTCTTGATATTTCTGTAGGAAGTGGATGTGAACACTACTTTTGTGAGTAGAAAGCAACTCAAAGGCACAAAAATCTCAATTTACATAGAAGTCCAAATACGTGCTCATCATTTTCACCACTATATTTATTTTCAACAATTGAAATTTTAATCACCAATGCAGGTACAATTAGCGTTAACAACAATAATAGCGCTTAGGATCAAAAGTGTTTTTTGTGTGTATAAAATATTCGTTTTCTTTACTACTGTTATTACATAAGATAGAAACAAAAAAGAGTTACAGATATTTTTCTTTTAAAAAAATCTTAGACTATGCCATAAAAACCAACTACGCGGTTACTGTTCTGATAAGAAAAACGTATTTCTTAACAATTATCTACGTAACGTCTTTTTGTGGTAAATATGTATATCGTGTAACACCTTCCAAGTCATGGTTATTCTCCTACATTTTCTTGATAACAAAGTTAAACTTTACTGCGTATGATAAAACTACACAACAATAGCGTTGCTGAATTTATACTACATTTTTTTTCTCTCTTTAAAAGCACTTTTCAATTTCATGCCTAGTCGGAAATGTTTCACTACCTTATTCACGTGACTCTTCCTTCGTTTCATAAATAAATAAATAAATAAATAAAATCATTGAACTTCGTTGGCAGGTATTGGTATTGGTATAGTAGTCCCATTTATGATATGTGTGTCCTAGGGGTACACTTGCAATGCTTTAAAAAGGTATGCAAACATTGCTCTCATCAGATAATTACAGAAAATGAAAAATGATCAAAATTAGTTGAATTTCTCAGTGATGCAGTAATTATCTACAAAACAAAGAAACTCACATTATCACAAAAAATGGAATAGCAGCCACAGTCTTAGGATTTGTTACCCATTGGACTCTTGTGGGATGATCTTCACATGCCAGTCAGCGAACACATGCCAACGATTACTGAAGATCTGTGGAAGGTTTCTCGAAGCTATTGGAATCGCATAGCTTCGCAAAAACTAGATAAATTTATAAACCAAATGTTTGGGATTTGTAAAGCTCTTATGAAGGCTAACGACCGGCGCTTCGATGAACGCAAACTTCCTCCATAAATTTATCTCAATGGAAACAGGACAGTATATTTTCGTTTCCGTATGTGATCAATGATGTTTATTTTGCAAAAGAAGTGCAACAAACATGGGTTCGTATGATACTGTATATTTTGTTCGGAAAATTCTTAAAATAAATAAATAAATATAAAAAAAAGTAGTGTGCTATGACAGATTTTCGACAATGTTAGGGATGGCCAATTCCGGAATTTTTACTTTCCGGAATCCAGAAAGTAAAATCGGAAAAATTCTGTGATTCGAAAAATTTCGGATTTTGGAAAAATTCGGATGTCGGAAAAATCCGGAATTTTTCGGAATCCGGAAAATTTTGGCCATCCCTATACTGTACATATCTATTAGGACAGTTTTTCGTTAAACGCTAGTAATAACGTGGAATTAATCAAAATTGATTCATGTAATATTAAATTCATATACTCTATCCAAATTCATTTTTATTACTTCATTTATTGAAGTCTAACAGCGTCCTTTTTCAGCACCGAGGCTATATGAGATGTAGACCTACAATTTAAGATGGAATATGAAAACTACCATAATGCATTCAAATTTTTCAAGGCTTTCTCATCAGAAATCGAACTCAGGACCCCGTGCACCAAAGGCGTACGTAACCACTAGACAAGGGAAAAGCAAATTTATTTTGGAAAAGTAAGAAACATTTATTTAATTTGATTTGAGGAGAGGAGAATGAAATTTTTGAAATTCCAGATAATTTCGAAGAAAACAAAAAAAATCGTCCTTTATATAAGTTAATGAATAAAAATAAAGATGGCGTACGCAGTGCTGTGTCGTGGAAAAATCATAGTATGCTGTGCCAGGGCGACAGTATACGACGGGATCCCTGTACAGTACATATGAGTCAGGTCGACAGACCAGCCGCGAAACGTAAGAAAATTTTCAAAAACAAACCTGGTTTTCCTTGATTTTGAGTACTTTTTTGTTTTTTCCCTTTTTTCCTTTTCCTCCCAAATTTTGCGCCCGCTTACTTCGGCGCCCGCGGCCTTCGCCCTGCTCCCTCCCCACGACACGGCACTGGACATACATAGGTAGGTATTCAAGAGCATTAATGAAGAAAAAAACTTGCGAAATTGCACTATCAACAACGTATTGGGTTTTTTTTGTTTATTGTGTCATAGCAGTATATTGTTATACTGTATATATACTGTATATAAAAAGAAAGTTATGGAAATGTACATATTCAAACCATTTAACGTAACATAGTTGTACAGTCTTTTAGTGCTCAATACTGTATACTTATTTCAACTGGGAACCTTCAGTGTAGATTGACTGGCTCATTATTCTCATCTATACAATATTCTGAGTGATCTGTCAAGACTTGACACAGAGGATGAAACCAAAACAAGAAGGACATCCATCGATTCTTGAATTATTGCTTGTGTTGCATTTTCTTTTACCTGGCAAGTCATCGTTATATAGTTTCGTTGATGGATGGTCATACAGACCTAAGAAATACACATACCACCGACATGTTTGCATTATTTTGAAGAAAGGAGGAGGAAAAACTATCCACATACAGTATATAGTAAATTCTACTCAAATTGAAAATTCGATATTTTTATTGTTGGTTTGTTGAAATGTCAGTTTTCCTCACTGTTTACAACTGTAAATGTTTTAAATTGTTAGTCCCGTTATACACAGTTAATAATAAATAAATGGGCACACACTAACGTAACGGCTTTTACACGTTTTGTTAAGAAATTTGTGTCGTCCGTAAGAAACGTATGTTTGACGGCGACCTTTTCCACTTTGTTTCTGTACAAGAGGTAGTTATTACATCTTGTTTGACAACTCTTGAGGAGTTCGCTCTCTGCAACTGGAATTCTTAATCACTTACGGCATTCATTCGCTGCCCACTTTCCAACGTTGAGAAGGAATGTGTCAGTTGCAATACCTCTTCAATTCACACTTTCCAATGATCAAAGAGATAACGAAAATTATGTTGGTGACATTGACAACTTTAACGGTGTTTTCACAGCAACGGTAAAGTCAGCTTGCTAGTAGTTCAAGTACGTGCAAATCAATAATTTAATCTAATGTTATCTCAAAGTTAAAAATTTTGAACAAATGATAGTTTTGGCGAAGCTTTCATATATTTTTCGCTACCTCCTAATTTCTTTACCTTCAGGGAATCTTAGATATAGTAGGATCATAGTAATCTTACATGTTATGTGTTTCGAGTTATATAAATAAATTTATATCAGTTTTACGTTGTTAGCATTCAAGTAACTTTTCTCATGTGTCCACTGAACAAGCTTCTTTAAAATTCTCTTCGGGTACAATTATAATTCTAATCTTCTACGAATTATTCTTCTCTTGTTCTCTTCAAAATACAGTTTTTTTTTTTTTTTTTTTTTAACTTTGAGTAAGGCTCGGATTTCTATTGTATGTCTATATGTCTAATTAAATATAAACACGTTTCTGGCTCGTGTGAACTTAGAAAAATCATTTTTATTGTTCATATTAAATGCATATTTTATCCATATTTTGGTTTAAGGTCATATACGTATTTGGGCACAAAATATGAAAATATGTTTTCGGTCATATTTAACACAAGTTTCATTTATTGCTCAGAAAAATATTTGACAATGTTGGAAACAAGGAGAGCCATCATCATGTCTTTATGGGGTCATCAAAGTATTCACAGATTAAAGATATTTATCCAGGTCAAAATACATTTTTTTTTTTAAATATTCATTTGAGCCCGCAAGGGGACACAAGAGGGGAGCAATTTAAATGAATCAATAATTTGAATTCTCAAACATTTTCTAAATTTACATCATACTTACTTACTTAAGCCATCCTCTTCTACCTTCCGATGTAGAGAGATTTTCTAAATTTAATTCTCCAATATTTTCTTTTGTTCCTTTACCTTCCAACTATTGACTTAAAAAAAATACTTGTTACTGTGTATGATATTAGAGATTAGCAAAATATAAAAGGTTTTTTTTTTTTTTTTTTTTTTTTTTTTTTTTTTTTTTTTTTTTTTACAATGCCATGGATGCCGGGATGACATCACACAAATCAGAACTTAAGCGACTGCTGATATTCTATCCCTGCCTCCAATCTCGAGCTGAACCTTATTTGCGGAAAGGCCACAAATATGTTCTAAAAGAAATACAAACTTTGCCGCTTGCTGTGAAGAATCCTCTAAACGCTCATGACTATATCAATATATTTGTGAAACAATAGTACCAAAGGTATATTAATTTACATTGGTATTAATACAAGAAAATACATGTTAGTTTTTTTTTCTCTCTTTTGTTTCAACACTTTATTGTGTTTTATGCAACATCATAATTCTATGGTGAACACGTGGTAATATTTGACACGATCAGCCCTTTTTATTACATTTTATGTATCCAAACAAAATCTTTAAAAAAAATGAACCATGTTACACAATATCGTCAATAGGGTTTAACTTATCGCAACTGAAAAAAAGAAAAAGAAAACATATATATATATATATATACATAAAGAGCTAACACCAAAGCTTATAATATTGTCACATATCGCGAAAAAGAAAAAAAATCCTACACAAAGTCTAAGATGTTAAAAACAATTTCTGTCGAATATAATAAGATTATTAATAATGGCTCAATATAATGTGCATATGTGTTTTATTGACTATTGTTAACACTGGTCGTAAGCATAGCGCGAGAAATCGGACACAGCTTTTATATATATATATATATATATATATATATATATATATATATATATATATATATATATATATAGAGAGAGAGAGAGAGAGAGAGAGAGAGAGAGAGAGAGAGAGAGAGAAAGAGAGTTACAAGCCTAAAGCTTTTTAATAAATCAGCCAGTCATTATTGTATCGACATAATTCATATGTACAAGAATAAAAAATATATAATGTTCACAAGAAAAAAGCAAATAGCTCCGTAATTAAATTTAAGTTATATTGTTTACCTTCTTAAATTAAAGAATTGGTTGAAAAAAATATGTAAATAAATTAACAATAATAAAAGCACGTAGAGAAGATAAGGATTATCCATACATCATGTTCTTCGTACATGTAATAATAATAACAATTGACTAGATTTGCTGTAACCAAAGTTAAGAGAGAAGCAACTAAAAATTTATGTAGTTTCCCCGTATTCACTCTTCTTCAAAAGCCTATTTAAATATCACCTTTTTTCTTGAAAATTAAATTCTCTCATATATATCTCTATCTATCTATCTATCTATCTATCTATCTATCTATCTATCTATCTATCTATCTATCTATCTATCTATCTATCTATCTATCTATATCTATATATATATATATATATATATATATATATATATATATATATATATATATATATATATATATATAATCAATTTTCATTTGAGGCAATATTAAACTTCCCCGCCTCCGCGTATGAAATGTAAATTCATTTTGAAAAATAAAGGGTAAGGGACTTGAATAAGAAACGACTAAAATCCAATAATTTAGATTCCAGTTTGTTTCAAAGGGAATGGAGAAATAATTTTGCCATACGAATCAATGCGCTAAAAAAAAAAAAAAAAAAAAAAAAAAAAAAAAAAAAGTAAGACACCTAAGTAGTGTGGTGTATTTACGCAATAAAAGTATAGTTCGGTAATCCCATGCTGATTTTTACAACAGCATCCCTTCCTCCCTCCAAATCGCTTTTGATCGCATTTACGGGATGGCAACGTCTTAACACCCTCCACTGTGTCTATTCTTGCTTGCCAATACTATGTAATTAATATGAAAGAGATGTCAGGCAATGTAAGAATAAGGAAGGTAGTCTCGAGTACAGGGAATCGAGCACTAACTTAAAGGACAGCATTCGGAACTGTTGAGTTGAGTTGATTTTGGGTTTAACGTCCCGTTCACCAGTTAGGCTATATGAAGCGTGGACCTACTGATTAACGTGGGATCCGAACCACATGAGCTCCGGCCGGGAATCGAACACGGGTCTCCTACGCCAAGCATTTGGAACTGTGGCAACTATGACTCCATGCAGGTGGAGTTGACAAAACAATTGCCAATTGTTTGAAATGAAAGTTCTAGTTGACCATTTAGTTATCGGGAGGTGTTTTCCGTAAGATCCATCAGACGATACGAACTGCATTTCGTTTGAAGAAATGAACTATAGTCAACATATTTACATTTATTAGTGCATTGTACATTTTTGTTTTTAATAGATAGTTTAAATGATAGGTAGGCACAGATGATGTACCCAAAAGATTGTCTAAACTTTTAAGCTATTTGCTAAACTCTCTTCACCTCTAATTTTTAATATTTTACTGAATAACTGAAAGACAACTAAAAATATCAGAAATGTAGGCACAAAGACTGGTAGTTTCTACAAAAGACTATTTAAATAAGCAAATAATCCAATAACTGTTTCCAAAATCTTTCCTTATACGGTAGATCAGAAATTCGGACCGTTCAGTTTATGTCAAAATTGTTGACCACCCAAATTTATTCACTACCTTAAAAGGTCTTGGAAACAATTGTTAGTTCCAGGGGCGTCATTTCACCCTTCGCTTGAGGGGGACAAGAGCACCACCGACATAAGACTTTAACGTTTTGTACTAGTATATTAGTAGACAATCGATTAAAGTATATGTATTCCTTAAAGTCATGGGGGGGACAAGCCCCTCCTGCCCTCCCTAAATGGCGCCCCTGGTTAGTTCATATAAGAGTGCTTTGTAAGCGCTATTATATGTTCGCTGTTATAAGTGCAATGATTAGTCCATATATAATAATTTGGTTTAGTTTTTACAGCTTTTCACACTCTTCACTGTAATGTGAAAAACTATCTTAAAACTACCTTGTTAAGACTATATAATGTTAGTTAAGATGTACGAAAAAAAAATATAAAAAACACCCGGATAAGAATCTCCAATGCTAGGACCTAGAAGATAATAAACAGGACACTAACGTCATAGCTTATTTTGTAGTTACTCAGATGTACGTACATTGTTTGACGTTATATTCAAGAATAAATATTTTTTTTAAAAAAAAGAAAAAAAAAAGATAAGACACGTTGCACTAAATGGCACAGAGAACGAGATAACATTACCTGTAAAGATACGCTATACTGTATTTATCTTTTAATTTTTTTCTTTTTATACATTTTCTAATCTTCACAAAACATTCTCATTGTTAGCTCTAAGGAGTATACACAAAGAATTGCACGCGCAATATCTTCATAATAATATGCAACAAAAATAAGAAAGGAAAAAATCCGAACCGAATCACAATGTAGTACTTTGTGTAACAACTACTGGCGCTTTATACATTCTAAATTACTTTTCTGTTTGCAATCTCTAGAACATGAGTTAGACACATCTTAAAAAAGAGAAAAAAAATCTCCAGGAGAAAAATAAGGGGCGCCTTTTCCAGAATTGCTTTCTGGATATCCAGCAGACGTATATCCCTTTTGCCCTTTTCAAGAAAAAAGTTCAATTTTCAGCAGACAAATCAGGTGTTTCAAATCCGGGGTCGCATTTCCATGCATTATTAGACCTCCAGCAAGTGAATCAGAAATATTTGCTTCATTGGAAAGCGCTCAGCAGCCGAACAAGAACGCCTTTACCGGGATATTGTTCTATAATACATGTAAGTGTATGTGAAAGGCCCGTTTTTCAGGAATTGCAATATAACTTGAAATAAACTAATCAGGAGGTAGCATTTCAGAATAATTCTTGAAGGTCTAATATCTATCTAACTTGTGATATTTTTGTAAGATGTGTTTTAGTTTATTTTCCCGTACCAATGTATTAAATTGATTCACACTTTTGGGAGTGTTATTTCGGTTTTTTTTTTTTTTTTTTCGCCCTGTGGTCGGCATTCTTTCCCTTTCATACCTTTCAGAAGATATTTCATTCTTATCTCTTAGAGCGTTCCTCGTTCTTAGTTCAAGCAATGCTTAAATGTGATTTTCTGGTCATAGCAGATTAGAATTCGGGTTCCAACTGAAAGTACTGGGTTTAGTCAGGACTAGAGCAACCCACATTATGCTTTATTTTTCGTTTAATTATGCTTTATTTTTTTTTTCCAAATTATGCTTTATTATTAATTTCAATCCTTGTTTTACATTAATGTATAATATTTACTATGCATTAAATATCGTAAATATCTTTATCTATTTATTAATATTTTATGCAGCCAGTTTCATATTTAACGAACTTTCTACTTAATGCACTGTAAAGAGATATGCTTTACTCGAGTCAGTTTTTTTTTTTTTTATCACTTCTGTACGCCTTAGAGGTGCATATGTACAGAAAGGGACAGTAAAAGATGCCACCAAAAAGTACAGAAAGTGCTCAAGTTCAAGAGGTACACATAACAATATAGTGTGGAGTTCTTGTATACTATTCATTGTTGGCTGAAGTTTTCTTCTTCTTCTCCTTGTTTCTTTTCTCCACATCAAAGGATTACACCAAAAAATTTACAGAACTAAAAATAAGCTTTTCATTGTGGCATTGTTATGTTCTCAATGATTTGTATTGTAAATATTGGTTTTAAAAAAATATTAATACAGTATGTTAAACTCGTAGTTAAAGACATTTAAAAAAAAAAAAATTGTGCTATATATTTTAAATTATGCTTTATGCTTTATTTTCTAAAATTATGCTTTATTATGCTTTTAAAATTAGTTTCTTCCGGACCCTTAGAAAACCATAACCATGTTTAAGGTACCAACCATATGTGTAAACTGCTGTTATGCTTTTTATGCTTTTGGGTTGCTCGTCATGACTTAATTCCAAAAAACTCGTAAGAATGTCATCATTATACTTCGATGAAATACAGTTAGCCCTGATTGTTATGCAACCAGTTTGAGCTCGAAAGAAAGAGGGGAAACATAAGCAACAGGACAAATATTTATTATTTTGTATAGGATGCATCTTTGTTTCGAAATCATCCTACGAAGAGTGTATTTATCCTTACAGAAGAGCGCTATTAGTGCATTTGATACTAAGATCTAACACCACCATGTAATCACCAAACGCATGTCTCTTTGACTTTTGAGAAGCGCACTGATTAATGATCTCAAATATATCCATTTTTGCTAAGATATGCTTTCCAGAATGATAGCCAGTTTGTTGAGATTATATAGTTCTGTATTAAAAAAAAAAAATACAACATTATAATTCTAAAAGCTTAATATCAGATCTCTAATTTCTAATATTTGAGCAGTGTTAATTTACAAAATATCGGAAGAGAGACAGCAACATTGAAGACTAGGAGTACGCAATGACAGAGAGGGAGGCTGCACGAATCGAAATGTGGCACCACACTTTGTTTGAAAATCCTTTAACAACATCGATACAAGCGCCAAGTCGAAATCATGAAATATTATACTGTACTACCATTGGAAAATATGCTTATACACAAAATCTTTAAAAAAAAAATTGGATCGGTAGTCGATTCTGGATGATTAAGTATTACATTTCAAAGAGCAGAAAAACAGAGAAGGCAATATAAAGCTTAAACAAATTTGGAAGTTAGAACAAATTATACAATTGGGAGAAATTATTTAACTATTTAAAGATCTCGAGAACATCCAACAGCACAGCACATGTTGTATTCTTGTCCTATATACAAATTTCGCTGGACTTTTTTTTTTTTTTTAATCAGTGAGTTGACACAGGAAAAATCAAATGTGTTTCAGGGACGTACGTCATCAGTGTTGGTAGAACTTACAAACAAAATTCCTCTCATCCACTCTTCTCTCTCTTCCTCTTGTCAGTGATTGTGTGATGAAAAAGGAAGAACGTTTACCTCACCGGCTGACAGACAAAAATTGATCTGGCCTTCACCCATAGTGACTAAACAAAACATCGTGGCTGGAATTTTCCGCTGGTTTATATACAGCATTTCTCAAACAATTTTTAAATTCTATTAAAACTATATTTACTTACCGGTATTAAATATAAATAAAGTAACAGAACATGATATAAAACTAATTGTCAAGGGAGACAAGATCAAGAACAGGCAGAAAAAAGCAACTATCTCATCCGTATATTTCATGAAAATGGGCTGTTGTCCTTTGGACACAAAAAGGTCAACGAGTATCGTTTCGTTTGCTTCTGTTTAGCTTCTGAAGTAAACAAGAAGTAGCACCCAGTGCAGCAGAAACTGGAAGCATTTAAAGGTTAAAAGAAAAAAGTTTTTTTAAAAAATACGTTATAATTACGATAAACAGTCATTGAAATGCTTTCAATAATAATTCAAACATGGTAAAATCGTTAATGGGATGAAATATATACTTATAACTGTGGAATTTTCAAGAGACATTAGCTCCAGTCTCATACGTTCTAGTTCAAAAATTAATTTTGTTCTATCAACCTGGATTTTGATGGTTTATCCCTTATAAAAGGTATGGTAGCTAAGTGGTATAACGTTCCAATATTTGGCTCGAAAGTTCTCTGGTTCGCTCCGAGGCTGTGTGAATCCGTAGTGGACAACATCGGGATCTCTCTCGCATTTTCATTCCACTAGTTCTTCCATAATCATTCACTTTCAGTAGTGATCCATTTTCTTCACCCTAAACGGCATGACTGATATACGTTAAACTAAAAAGAAGAAGAAGAAAATCCTTTTATTTATCTTTTTCTCTATGTCCTTTATTTCAGAATAAAACATTACTAATCTTGTTGTTACAGACATACTTTATATATAGCCATAGTTGATGACCTGTGACTTTCTTGTTGCAGAGGAGAGGGAAAAGTGATTGATTGTTTTGTGCTTTCGTCTTTTTTGAGAAGTGAGGTTATATAGAACAAAGCCTACAGTTTAAAATGGAACCTGAACCAGTGTAGTACGTTTAATGCTCTTTTACCGGGAATAGCACCTAGAACTGTGCACTAAAACCACACGCACTAGCCACTACATCAGCGAAAAGAGTTATAAAGGCTTTTACAGAGCTGGTTCTAAGTATTTTGATACCCTGGGCGAGAAAGAATTCGGCGCCCCATGATTTCCTAATATTGCCGCCCTAGGCAGCTGCCTAGTTTGTCTACACGGACGTGCCGGTCCTGTCTTTATATGATGTAGACGTGCAAGAGCACGAACTCCTACCAAAATCGAACCTGGATAGTTGATAACAATTTAACTATGGAGCTCTGCTCTAGGAAAGGAAAGCAATATCCTTATCAATGTCTTCCAAAAATTAGAAGGGATGCGAAACGGTACTGAACAAACATCCGAATTAATTGATTTTCATGTGCCTTGGAAATAAGCCTATATGTAATGTTATTTAGCTTGATATTGCTCGATGGTCCTATAAAGAGCGGTATTTTACCGGATTCGAAAGCTCGTTCATTAGTGGTAAGGGAAAAGACAGTGAACAGAAGTCATATTTACTGCAAGGAATCTCAGGTCGATCGCAGGGTATGGAAGATAATGATGGACAACATCGGGCCACCATTCCACAATATCATTAAACAATTAAGTATATTATTATTATTATTATTATTATTATTATTATTATTATTATTATTATTATTATTATTATTATTATTATTATTATTATTATTATTATTATAGTCATTTCTCACATATTATTAGTCTTCAACGTAAACTAAATAATGTACTTCTTTAACTAACTGTCTTTAAGTAATATCTACGTATATGCTCTCCTTTAACTGAATAATTAGTGCTCGTACCGTGGTGTATATGGTCCAGGTGCGATTTCCATAGAATTTTTGGTGTTGGCCTAGCGTAGTGAGGCAATTGAGGAGCTATTTGAGCCAAGAAATAATGGATTCTAGTCTAGTCAAGAGAAACTTCTCAGTCTGTGAGTAACGTTGACTCCTAATTGTTAAAACACTCGCCGCTCCTCTATGTGTGCTGCTTACCTGTCTCTCTGACGTCAATAAATAGCGTAAGAGTGCAAAGCAATTTGCAAATTTAAAACTATTTAATTCTGACCATTTAATTGTAGCTCAAAAATTAGATAGTTTCAATTTAATTATTTCTAAATAGAAAATAGCCTCTGTAATCATATTTAGACTTAGCACTAGTATTTCTGTTCTTCTACAGTAATATATTATGACGGTTTAATTGCAACTTAACGTATATTGTTTCAATTTAATTTATTTGAGAATGCATAGAAATGATGCTGAACGCGAACTGGCTTTGTTGTTTATTATAAAGACAAGGGTCACAACCACATTTAGATTTCGTGCTCCCTCGTGGCTAAGCGCTTAATGTACGCGCCTTTGGCGTGGGTGACCCAGGTTCGATTCCCGGCGGGAGCTCATGTGGTTCGGATTCCACGTTAATAAGTAGGTCCACGTCTCATATAGCCTCGCTGCTGAAAGATACTCAAACTCAACTCAACTCAAAATTATTTTGAATTCAACATTAATATTTATGTAACCTAGGTTGACCAGAAATCCCATTTTTAACGGGATTGTCCCTTTTTTTTCAGAAAGTCGACCAGCGTTTCGAGAAAAACGCAAACAGAATGCATTATGGCAAAAAAAAAAAAAAAAAATATCCCGTTTTTGACTCGTAGTTACACAGTCAATATATAGACTTAAATAGTGTTTTCAATGAAAGGGAAACTCTTCCTCAAGAAATTCAGTCATCATTCATAAATATTAAATCAAGAGAATCGACTTTGGTTTCTGTTAAGTGTTTAAAGGATAATATAAAAAATAAAATAGAAATAAGTTTAAAAAACTAAAAGAAAGTTGTTATTTTCAAGGCTAGAGACTCTCTTCATTGGCATTGATTTTAACATAATAATGAATATATTGTACCTACAGTATGTCAGTTTCCTAAGTGTGTCGTTTCTTGATTTTCTAAAACTGGTCACCCCTAGTGTAACCAAAGTTAGTTGGTGGGCAGTTAAAAAAAATGTAAACAACTATAGCTTTTAATTAAGGGCAATTTTAACCTACAGCATACAGCAAGTCAAAGGCTTGAAGGGAGCATTTAATTAGAAATAATGGACAATACATAGGCCACGCACTATGTCTTGAATGTGAACCATCTGGCCCACCATAGCCCACAATAGAGAGTTTAATTTAAGCAATATTTATAGATTAAAGAAGATGCGTTAGTTGTCCCACATTGGAAACAGGTGATGCAAAGAGAGAGAAGTGAAATTTAATTTGAGAAAATCTTGGGACTTCTAAAACAAATACTCTATATCAGCCATTTAACTCAATATTTTACTTTCTTTTAAGAGAAATATTTTTGAAACCTCCCTTAATAACAAAGAGAGTTTTCTCTTTTTTCTCTTGTTACTCTTTTGTTATTTTTATCTTAGAGTGTGAGTAAGTATGGTTGATACTTGTGAAGCGTGACAGTTAAATGTCAGGTGACAACATCCTGTCTCTTTAACTACTTCTATTTGACGTCATTCGTGACGCCATAATGACGTTCAGAAAGTTCAAACTGTAGTACTTCGAAAAGAAATAACATACAATGCGTAGGTTATGCATACTTTGTTAAAAAATAATTTATTGAAGTGTTATTTCCTTCGAACCAATAAGAGACATCATAATAAAATTAAATTTTACTTCTTTTATTTATTATTTTGATCCTCTTGTGATTGTTATTCTATGTAGTAGAACTGTAAAAAGGAGTGTTGAGGAAGAGGATAAGTGAGAAAGGTAAGCTCAATGCATAAGAGCAATGGCGGATCCAGGATATGATCAAGGGAGGGACTAAATTATAGTTTGCAGCTTTATCCAGTGTAAAGCAGGATTGAAGCCCATTTTATCCAGTGTATACCTGAGACCAAGGGGGAGGGCTATAGCCCCCTTGGATCCGCGCCTGCATAAGAGTATTATATATTTTTTTCTACATGCATTTTATTTGCATTATGAACTTAAGCAGTGTCCTTTGTGTATGGAAATAAGTATTTTTGTTGAGAGAAAGCATTAAATTTGATTCATAATTTGTTATATTTATTCATGAAAACAAAATTATATCATACTCTTATCGATCTACAAAGTATGACAATTTTATTATCAGAACAGCTCGTATGGTTTAGTTCAATTCTTATAATATTGTGTGTAATTGTGTGCTTGTACGTACATGTTTTAATTAATTTATATGTAAAACTTCAAGTCCATATAGCCATTTGATGTTGGCTTTGCAAAATCAATAAAGATATGTGCAGGAACTTTCGTGTAAAAAGTGACAATTCAGTCTCGCTTACTCTATATCGTTAAAAAAAAGTCATGTTACTTTTTTTAGTAGTACATGATTATTCATTAGATGGTAACGTTGAATGGAAAGTTGTAATAGTTCTGAGTTAAGATGGATGGATGGATTGGATTCTAGCATCCCTTTTAGCACCGAGACTATATGAGATGTGGACCTACAGTTTAACGTGGAATATGAACCACATGATCTCCTGTTGGGAATCGAACCCTCGTCTCCCGGTAAACTACTTATTCAAATAATATGGAATTAGCACGACTATAACTAACACTTTTTTTTTTAGTTTAACGTCTCACGATTATACACAGAGGTTAATGGAGACGGTTATAATTATTATGAATGATATAGTGGAATGAAGAAAATGGGAGGAACAGGGAAACTTCGTGAAAATCTATGCACACAGTGTTTGTCCACCACAAAATCACTTGGCGCGAAGTGACAATTCACAAATTATCGAACGGTAAGAAATAAGTTTAGGCGTTGAATATTAATTCTGAGAATTTTTCTTTATCTTAATGCGTGTTTAATCTTTTGCAAGTACATAAATATACACTAATGCGTAAGAAAGAAAAAAAAAATAGTATAGTAATCTTTCTAATGATTTGCAAATAACGTAAAGCGTAATACATCTATTTTTTAAAGAGTGATGTTCCGGTAGTCGTAATAGCATAGATGTCAATGTAAATTATTTACGTCATTCCTCGACCATATCAATCACCGTTAAAATATATCAACATTACGTTAGCTGTTATCAGTAAAAACACAGAAGGTCAATTAACACGAACTTCTGACGTTATAAGTGAATGGGTATACGTCTATGAATGATATTAGCAGAGAGAAGAAAACGTAAAGTATGAGCCATCATCGCATTAACCTTCTTCCTCACTTAAAAAAAAAAAAAAAAAAAAAAAAAAAAAAGCTCCTGGCGCAGCAGCCCTTCGGGTACCAGGGCCACAAGACGACCTGCGGCGCGATGGCCTGAGATTAGCACATCGACTCCCCCTCACTGTCGGTTTCCCTCCTGTCTTGCTAGACTGGAGTTCGCTACACCTTTCTTTCAAGTAATTCCTCGATTATCCTCACGATGCTGAGTGGACGAAGCAATGCCAGCATCATCTGGTTAGTACGACCGGTTATCTATCTTTACTCTGCCCAGACCCAGCACTGCTCATTTCACAATAAGCGACAATGCAGTGCGGCTCAGGTGTTGGTATTATCTCTAAGATGATTAATGGAATTATTGGAATGGGAGAGGAACGACGGAGGGGAAGGAAAACACTTTAGTGTTTTCACTAAGCATATCTTGTTTTTGTCTTCCTAACACCTGAATACATATCGAACATTTCAACCATATCAACTCATACAGTTCGTAGGTTATACCAATTATAACTTTATAAAGTGCTACATCAGGTATATCATCATCGTCGTCATAAGTATGCATCATCAGATTTGTAGAAAATTTAGACCCTCCATTCACGATAGGATTCCGCCAGTGTTGTTTGTTGTATGAATTGCCGTTTTCAGTATAATTTGTTAATCGCAACTTTCTTCCTCCTTTCAAGGGCTTTTCAATTTCTTTTCTTTCCTTCTTCTCATAAAATTATCTTCAATATTAATTTCCTCTCTCTCATGTAAATGTGAAGAAGTAATTTTTAAAGGGACTATGGACACACTGGCGCTTCCAGCGTGGATTGCAAACTAAAGCGAAGACGACCCAGCATCAAATTTTACATCTATAGAAGGAGTACCGCCGATTTCTGTATAACATTTGAAGAGGTTCCATTCAGATCGGTACCCATGCTTACAAGGCAAATCTGATTAACGGAGACTTTTCGAATAATTATACCAAGTTTATGACAATGGAGCAGTAATACAAAAAAGGTTTTTTGACATGTCGTTTCAGAGGCGGCAAAAGTTCAATGTAAGAAGAAAGGAGTGATCTTCTACGAGAGCACAAATGTCAAATTATGAAATTCGTAGGAAATCACTTTGTGTCAGGATATTATATTTGAAAAAATAAAAGGAAGAGTGAAAGAAATCCTCAAGTCTGTTTTGAACATGGATCGCAGTGATGCAAAAATTGTGCCCACCGAATTCTCAGGGCTTTCGTCAGCAGGTATTTAATAACTAAATCTCCATGTTGCAGGTTATCACTTGGGACAAAAGTTGAGTAAACTACTATAGATGTACATGCACGACTTGATAACCAAATGGCGGATGTTACAGTAGCAAAGCTCGTTTTCTCCGAGACCGAAAGAGAGGTAAGTCAGAAGTCGAATCAAGATGTGCCATTGTCTTATTTGATTTCCTCTGATTTGCTTATCCTTGATTTGTCCTGGAGGGCTAGGCCATCAAAACCTAGTTTTATTGCTCTGAAACATCTGATGAGGGATATTCAGTTCAAAAGTCTTGAACCTTGGTGAAGAAAATTAGGTCCTCCTGCGCCACAACGTACTAGCTCACAATTAGTTTGAAATATACAAGTATTTTCGGTTGCAACATTCCGACCACCCGGAATTGAAACTTCTACTTCCTCTTAAAGTTGAAGCTCAAGCTAAAGGATGGCTGTCTTGAAAAGTTGAAAAAGATCTATTGTGAAGTGCATAAGTGCTGAACTAAGAAGGCTTGAACGCAGCTCTCAAAAAAGACAAAAGTGGTGCAAGCTGTGTATCATTGCATAAATCAGGGGTGTCCACAAAGGGGGGCTATGACGTAAACTGCGTCATTGAAATATTTGGGGGCTTAAAAATCTATATAAATATGTTTGAGAGGGTGTAAAAAATAATTGAAAAGATTTTTTTTTCATGGAAGAACACTTACGAATAGACAATTGAGGGGGGGCGTCATGGACATGAGGGAGGTGGGCACCACTGGCATAGAGTGACTATTTTAAGGGAGATTATGATCAAACTAAAACCAAGGGAGTTCCTTGTTGTTTTCATAGACATACTTTTGGAATATTTTGGTTAATAAAACTAATTCTTCTTGTCACAAATGGTATCCAAGGCTTATGTTCGGATCACTGTTCTGGTACCGTACAGGGTTCAACTTCAATTATTTCCCATCTCCTCTTTTACCCTATGTAACCTGGACCCCTATCTAGTCTTTTATCCACTCCTCTTAGAAATACTTCCATAAACGATTATCCGAGAAGGAAGTTCGAAAAACGTAATAAGCAGACGAATAAAGTGTAGAACTTCTAGGAGTATCACCAAGCAACTGGGAATCCACAAATATTAGTATACCAAATTTTGACAAAAGATTTGCAGAAGAAAAAGGGTGGCTGCTGAACACGAACAGAAATATCGTGACAACGCAACATCATTAGAACAAAAAATTGACTTTAAAAATTAAGAATTTCCGTACCGAACAGTCGCTACAAACAAAACGTAAGTTAAATATTTTGAACCCGGGTTTTCTTTTTTCTGCCGGCCAAATAAAATTCCAACAACTTCAAAGGTGAAGCGAATTCTGATCTCTGCTTATGATTACTAAGGAATCATCACCACAGATAAAACTGTGTGTGATACAGGTAATGAATGGATGCTAAAATTACACAGAAAAATGTACAGAAACAAACCTGATTTGCTCAGGAACGAACTACTCATTTTGCACGGTCCATGCCCGTAATTTAAAAAATTGTAACTGATTTATTGATATTGAGCATCTACGAGTAGGAAGTGTTATAAATCACACTTACCCCACTTACCCGGACGTGAGTCTACCAGACTTTGACTTATTCCCCTAGACGAAATAGCCCATTCGTGGACATCCTTCCCCCCTCTGTCTTTGGAACGGTAACCCTATATGAACAACGAATCTTCTGAGGAGCTAGAACTCTTTTTGTTGTGAAGTAAGCGATTACATGTTACATGGGGTGATTGTAAACAGACGCTGCCTAAGATAAATTTGGAAATGCATTCTATACATACTCAGTTCTTGCTTTTTTTTCTTTTTTTGTTATCTTTCCATAAACAGTAAGAATTTCTTTGACAATGATTTACACAATATTAGATATATGAGGGTTTTAGGTTGAAATTTGAAATGCTTGTAGGTAATTTGCACTACATTCAAGTACTGTTTGGAAGAATCGGCGAAGTAATTACGGAATCATCTGTTAAAAACCACTGAACTATTTTGGTCGCAAACATAATATATGCAAATATTTTGAGATAAATAATACATTTTACTAGAACAATATATTGGAATATACTGCAATATATTACAATCTAGTACTAGATTGATAATGTATTACAACGTAGCTTTAGTTTTAGTTCCTTTATCATATCCATTTGATACTGTGCTGCCATCTACAGCAAGAACGCAAAACTTCGATCGTGTTAGATAGAGACAGCTTGGTTTGGGATTTTTTTTTTTTTTTATTTCCTCGTTCTCTTTTTTTGGGTATGGGAGTGCAAAGGGTAAGAAAAAAGAATCTTGAACAGCAGGAGACATGGAAGGGGAAGAGGAGAGACGAATGGAATGAGCCAGCGGCTTTGGCTCTGGCACGGTTCCAGACCGGATTTTCATGACTCGTTGCCTGGGAAGTGACGTCACCAGGCAGCAGCAGCGATGCAGGCAGCACATTATACACACCAACCAGTCCCGGGAACAGCGTTGCCACGTCAACGCACGAAATGAGGCCAAACACTTACTCACAATAGCAACGTCGCAAAAACTTGTCTTTGCTGCCTGGAACAAGAAAGTCGTGGCGAGGAAATTTGGTGCCCCAGCAGGTATACGTGACGTCATTCGTAGTAGGGCGTGGTAGCAAGACTGTTCCTTTTTTTTTTTAGCTTTCCTCTTTTTCTTTTCCTTTCTTCCTTTTCTTTTTACTCTTTAGTTTTCTCAAATATAAGCAGTTGTAGCGTACAAGACTTGCTTGCTCCGTTTTTCTTCCGGCGATTTTGTAATGTTGATTTGATTTTTTTCCCTCTTGGGTGACACAAACACTTTCGCGACTTGAACGCCGTTAGAAAAGAAAATCAGTCAATGATTATGATTATAGCCTACATACACTATTATAGGCATTGTTAACTTAATTTTAATCTCCCTGATCCATTGCTTTTGTCATTATCAAAAGTGAACAACGCTGTTTTTAACTTTGAATAAACAAGAGATTCTTACTTACATTCTTACGTACTGTACATAGTAACGTATTACCGTAATAGGTATATGCACTAATTGTGAACCACGTACTTACGTATGTAGGTTGTGGGTAAACGGTACAGCACACATCAAAACTATATCGTCATATTTTAGAAAGTTAACCAAACCATTGATCATACACGTTGAAAAACTTTTTTTTTTTTTTTTTTTTTAACCAATACGACTAGGGATGTATTGTGTATACTGTCTTCATATTTAGTATCAGATAACAATAACATGCAATCGAGTCCGTTCAATAGTAGCATATTGCAATTTCTGAACTTTAGCTGCCTATCACAGTTGCCTGAAATGTACCATCGTTACACAGAACACTGCAAATACAAATATATTGAAATTCCAGTACTATCTGTTGATTTTTAAATCATCAAGAAAGTGTACACTAACAAAATCATCCATTTTTCCTGTTTGTTTTTACAATTTTCAGAATTACGGTTAAGAATTCTTATCAAAACGCTGAGGCTTATCAACCTATAGTTTGCTTTCTACACTGAGTAACGGCATTTATATATTGTGTATACGTTCAGTTCAAGGATGTTATTCAACGCTTATTTGTATGGATTCATCCTTTTGCTCTGTGTATTCCGATGAACAGTGCATGTGGTTTCGGGCTCGTTTCCCGATTAGGGTGGTGTATTTTCGGTGCTAAACAAGCCTCGTGAAGCAAGTGGAATATTACTCGGATTAAAAGGTAATCAATTACAGTGATTAATGGCTTTGGGACCAGATGTGTTGACCAAGTATCACCAGTAGAATATACGTTCAAAATCTGGGTAACCATATAGGCAAACCTTCGTGAGTTGTTGATCTAGCGCTAGGAATTTCAACTTATATCGATTATTATCGTTTATAATTTATTATTACAATAGTTTATAAAGCGAATCATACATTTCTTACGGTTAGTAGTCTAGCTCTGGTTGCAAGAAATGCCACCCTCCTTAGTTTAGAGTTCCTTCGTGGCTAAGCGGTTAGCATACGCGTCTTTGACGTGGAAGACCCGGGTGTTCCTGGCGGGTGGTTCGGATTCCATATTGTTATATAATAAATTGGTATAATAATGCATAAATTTTTAAAAATAAAATTGCAATAAATGGTTGATTAAAGTCATATTTTTAGTAGCCTCGCCAAGGTCGCCCATGTTGTGGTTTCCAAGGGGGGCAAGTATAAGCAACATTTCAAATTTCAACGTTTCAATAACGAATGTAAAAATTCTATTGGGCTTTCGATATTCCCAAGTACGATTTCCTCTTAGGGGGCGAGCGCCTCCTTGCTCTCCCTGATGGGCGCCCTTGAGCCTCGCTGCCGAAAGGAACGCTTAACTCAAAATCAATTCAACTCTAATTATTGTTAAGTTAATTTATTGTTTCTATGAAATCAATAATAATATTTTATTATATATTCAAGCATATTTCAATAAATCGTATCATCGTGCTTCTCAGGACCTTAGAAAATAAATGGCCATCAACAGTTCTTTCCTGAAGCTAGGTGCCGAACATTCAGTGCTTCAGTTGCAAGAATCAACAGGAAAAAGACTAACCAACATACACAAGGAGGAATATATTGTTGTATAGTTGCTTTCACAGATTACAGTAAACCATTTATTTGGATTCCTCATCATTTACTTGTGAAGTTTCCATTACCCCTCCCCTCCAAAAATGGCGCCACATTACTGGATGATAATGCACTCATTCACATAGCTGGAGTCGTTTTGGAGTTGCTTTAGGAACATCGGAATGCAGCTGAATTGAACACCTCCCCTGGTTCGCCAAATTACAGGACCTGAACATGATTGAGCATCTGTGGTCCATTTTGGAAACACTAATCCGGTTCAGATTTTCACCTCAAAGAAAAAAATTCTTTTCAAACAGAAAAGAAATATATATACGTTTAGAAATTCGATGACTAAACTCCACGAGATGATTCTTGATATAAAATGAAAAGAAAAAGTTCTGATAAATATGGGTTGAAGAATGTCTTCTTTCAG
Source organism: Thermobia domestica (assembly GCF_964235325.1). Classification (NCBI taxonomy): domain Eukaryota; kingdom Metazoa; phylum Arthropoda; class Insecta; order Zygentoma; family Lepismatidae; genus Thermobia; species Thermobia domestica. The sequence goes on along the minus strand of NC_137462.1, from coordinate 110,019,954 downwards.
TTACAAACCAGCGAAAATGCCACATATCATCTTTTGAAATGTCCCAACTTCAAACTGTAACCAAGCGGTACAAGCAATTACACAGGAAACTTGTATGCAGTCTTCCTAAATATCCATGCTTCACAATCTTCCGGTGCCTGTAAAACGAGTTGCACAGAGGAAGTTGAGGTACGGGGATACGCTTTTACGTATTGATTGAGCATTCATTTCGCCAGTACTGTAGGATTTTGAAACATGGATAATATAACAGTCTGTTTAATTCCTCAAGAATTAAACGGCGTGACAAACATCTTGGCATTTGAAGGCGGCGCTTCAAGTTCCCTTTAAATGCTGCTAGCATATGAGAGGCCAGCGGTATTGCCACGTTTATTTTGTACACATCCACGTCTATCCCTTGCCATCTGATCGCGCTGTAGTATGCCTGCTTGAACTTAGGTAATTTCGTCACCGGAAATTTCGCCACCGGAATTTTCGTCACGGTAATTTCGTCACCGGTAATTTCGTCACCAAAATATTAGCATGTAGGTAATTTCGTCACCGAAAATTTTGACGTAGTAATTTCGCCACCGGTAATTTTGTAACCGAAAATGCCCAGTGTCTTATAGAACATGACACAATGAATAAACTCGAAAAAGTTTTTGAAATTGCATGATAGTTAACGTGGAGGAAGGTCCAAGAGTTTGGGCTCAGAGAATGGTACAAGTACGATGCAAATTTTCGTCCAGTTTGCGGGAAAATGAACGGATTGACATATCTTCCTATATTTGTTTGCTATTTTCTGTTCTAAAATTTTGATATTGGCGAAACTTAATATTTGTAAATAGTGATATATAAACCCATTAGTTCCCATGTTGCCTGTGCTTCAACATTTGCTGAAGCTGGCATTATTTTCTTCTACTGGTGCTTGCTCCTGCGTCGAGTACCCGAAACTTCAATTTTGCAGAGTTCAACACGAACTGAATTGTTTTCCAAGTTTGATTAAGATAACGTAAACTGTTTTGATCATTTGTTTGCCTCTATTTAGTTCAAGAAAGGTGAAAAAATAACCGTTACAAAATTTCCTATATGATAATATTTCTGTGATAGAATTACTGGAAACTTTTATCTCTTGTCTCAAATACGATATCTAAAATATGTAACTCTCTATTTAATAATAATAATCTATTTTGATTATGCTGCATAGTTTTGCTTCAGTTGAAGATTAAAAAAAAAACAACTTCAAAAACTTTTTCGAGTTCATTCTTTGTACTTGTATTATGCTCTAAAAGAAACCCGTGATGAAATTATCGTGACAAAATTTTCGGTGACGAAATTACCTATATGGCAATATTTTGGTGACGAAATTACCGTGACGAACTTTCCGGTGACGAAGTTTCCGGTGACGAAACTACCGCCGCCCTGCCTGCTTAGCCATAGTCACACCCTTTACCACTTGGAAACGCCGCGCCAGAGCTTGTGTTTTATTTGTTTAGCTGAAATGCCAAGATGTTTGTCACCGGCTTTAGTATGCAGTCTTTGTAAATATCCATGCTTCACGATCTTCCGGTGCCTGTAAAACGAGTTGCACAAAGGAAGTTGAGGTACGGGGATACGCTTTTACGTATAGATTGAGCATTCGTTTCGCCAGTACTGTAGGATTTTGAAATATGGATCGTATAATAGTCTGTTTAATTCCTCAGAAATTAGATTTCTGGGCTTTCAGCATCTATGGACACTTCTGCCTGTCACATATGAGGGATGACGTCCACGGTGATCACACTACACGCGGGTAAGTGGGGAAGGAAGAAAGGAATAGGGAATAATGGAAGCTGCCTGGGACCTTTATGTTAGGTACCATTCCGGCATTTGCCTGCCGTGAATGACGAAAGCTTAGGAAAAACCTCACTCAGAATAGCTAGTCTGAAACGGCGTTCATTTTTTTCTGACGGAGCGTTGCCAATGGGCAGGGACGTACGCAGGAATATATTTCGGGAGGGGTCTAAAGCGTTTCGAAGAGGTCAAAATACAATTTGAGGCTAAATTATATGAAAATTTCTAAAATTGCCCCTTAAAGTAGACTACATTTACAAAAAAAAAGTCGGGATTTCGGGGGGAAGGAGTCACCCCCTGGGTATGCCCCTGCCAATGGGAATCTTATCCAGCATTTCTCGTGCCGATGGCAAGAGCGTTAATGACACTACGAGAGGACACTGTTTAATTCCTTGAACTACTTGCAACAGGTCCCATAGTTTTCAAGCCAGGGCATTTTAAAAATTCGGCACTTTAGGACTGAAAAGAGGCTTTTATTAGGACTCTTTTTGCCATTTGATATAAGGAACTACCTGCCGGAGTCTGGTCACCGAATATCTAAACATTATGTGTACATATAAATAAAAGAATCACAATATAGTTATACGAATATTACACTTTTTTTTGTCAACTTAAGTGTTGATAGTTTGGGAATTATCAATAGTTGGTATTTGCGTTAAAAAAAAACAATTTTAAATGTTCGATAGCACAGAATATTTGTCAATCTGTACTACGCTTTTCATTAGTGTAATCAGTAAGACCATAACTACTATTGAGAAGGGGGTTATTGGGGGCTAAGCTTTCGAGTAGGAGGCCTATAGCTACGCCACTGATATAAATTAAATGTGTATATCACTGGAGGCCTATGAACAGTAATATATATATATATATTCGTTCAATCCGACGTACGATGTGATTGTATAATACCTACAGATGGTGATCAGAAAAATGGAAACACCCGTAGTTTGCAACACGTCAGATGTACGGGTTGGCAGTGGTGTCGTGGCGCCCGCAGCGCCGGACCGCTGCTGGTGGTGTGTTACGTCGGTCTCCATACTACGTCAGGCGCAGTGGAACAGGAGTGTCCAGTCGCTGCAGCAAACGGAGGTAGTGTAAAATGGGAGACCTCTCAGAGTTTCGAAGAGGGCAAATTGTTGGTGCGCGGTTATGTGGAGTGAGTGTGACGGCAGTGGCTACTGTGTTAGGTGTGTCGCGTGGGACAGTGTCAAAGGTGATGACGGCCTACACAACACACGGGAAAACCACATCGGGGAAGCGGAACAGTGAGCGGAAGTAATTCATGAGTGACAGGTCACGCCGGGTATTAAAGTGCATTGTCACGCAGAACCGTCGTGCCACTGCGAAGCAAGTGACGGAGGAACTCAATCAGCACCTCCCCCACCCTGTTTCGACAATCACAGTCCGCCGCGGATTACATGACATGAACTTACGGGGTCGTGTTGCACGGGCCAAACCGCTCATCAGGGACCATAACGCTTTCGCACACCGCAAATGGTGCCGCGACCATGCAACTTGGACCGTTGAGGACTGGAAACGTGTGATATGGTCGGATGAGTCATACTTCACACTATTCCCAACAACGGGCCGTGTTTATGTGTGGAGAACGCCCAAAGAAGCTTATGATCTGCAGTGTCTCCGCCCAACTGTGAAACATGGCGGCGGCTCGGTGATGCTGTGGGCCGCCATATCATGGTTTTAATTGGGTCCTGTGGTCACACTTAGCGGACGAATCACTGCCAACGATTATGTCGCAATTTTAGGAGACCACTTGCATCCTATGGTCCGGATGTTGTTCCCGGACAATGACGCCATCTTCCAGGATGATAATGCACCCATTCACACAGCTGGCGTTGTTGCAGCGTGGTTTGAGGAACATCGGGCAGAAGTTCAACACCTCCCCTGGCCCGCCCAACCCCCAGGTCTCAATATAATTGAACATCTGTGGTCCGTCTTAGAAACACAACTACGGCGACGATTTCCACCTCCATCCTCTCTCACAGAACTGGCCGATGCCCTGCACGAGGAGTGGTGTAAAATTCCACTTGCTACCATTCACAACCTCTATGCCTTTATCCCACGTCGCATGAAGGCAGTTCTGAAGGCGAAAGGTGGCCCGACAAGATATTAATCTGGTAAGTTGCAATTTCGTTCAGGTGTTTCCATTTTTCTGATCAACATCTGTACTTTTTGTGTTGTCCAGCAGATCACAGGGCTTATGAACTTTGACCTGAGCTCTCTTACTCTGGGGATCTGAGTGACCCTTCTAGCTGAGTTTCTCCATTCATTCGTGGTTGCGACAATATTTTACAGGGTGGCCAGTCTTTGATCTATTTTTTTTCTAGAAATGACAACTCAAGGAAGTGAGAAATGTGCAAAAATAAAAGAAACATTTATAGTTACGGGGATGTAAACAATTTATTATTATTATTATTATTATTATTATTATTATTATTATTATTATTATTATTATTATATTTGAAATTCTGTAATATAAAGAGTGGTTAATCAGCACTGAATTGTTATATGAAATAATCCTTAATGGGCTACGGTTTCATATCTTCGGTTTCTATTTATATTTCCAATGTCAATAAACTAATTTCGTTAAAGTAGTTCTATCTGAGTCACATATATTATAGATCCCTTTTAATAAGTGACAGTCAATATGTTCTCTTCTACCCACAGGTGTTACAAAGACCTTCAGAAATCATCTGTCGTCATTGACTGTTCCCAATTCATTTTCCTCTTTCTTTTACTATAATATTTTCAACATTATCTTGTCACCAGTATCTTCTTTGGGTTGCTTCTTTCCAACAGACCTTACTTCCCATGGTTATTTATGGAACATATCTTTTTCATCTTTCCTACATGTCCCAGCTGTCTTACCTGAATATTTCAATAATAGTCTTTACCGATTTTTCTCTCCAAGTGTGTTCTTATTCTCTGATTTCTTATTTTACCATTGCAGAAGTAATCTACGAGACAAAATATGATCTAATGGTAGGTTTCCATTTTACATGAATCTTGTAGTTGTCATAAAAAAAAAAAAAAAAAAAAAAACTTGCAGCCCGATCTTTCTATTTACTGTTTACATATTACAACTTCTTGAAAGCAAGAAAAATATCTCCATCCATGCAGCACTGCACTCTAGTGGACAAATAGTGAACCTCCTTATTGAAAACGTGTATTTTGGCGCACACCTCTTCCCCTGTCCAAAAGAATCCGTTGTTTCGGAAGCGGCGAAACTGGTTTCTCCTTTATGTCAGCGGGAGGGCGATAGCAGGTAGCAAGCAAGACGTCCCAGAAAGTTGCACATGATTCAACTCCTTGCAAGATGGAAAAAAATGTTGTATGACCCTTTCAAGACTATGTTTACATGGAGAAATATAGTAGGGTTTCAAGATTTTTTTTTTTTTTATGACAGCTACAAGATTCATGTAGCGTGGCAACATGTCTTAAGATCAATAAAAAGAAATAGTTTAAATTTATTGCAGTTTCTTTCTGAATCAGAGGAAGAGAAGCGTACGGATTTTTTATAGGTTTGCCATATTATTTTTTGGTTCATAAAGAAGGAAGTTTTTTTTTTTAAATGGACACCAAGTACATAACAGAGTTTAGTAGTACTTGTATTAGATATTTTACGAGAAGATAAACATATAGATCTATGGATCTTACTATTTTTTTATACAGGGTGATAACAAAAGTGTGGAAATACATAAATACAATTAGAACAGTGTTGAAAATGTGAAATTGAAGCTATGAATATGTTAAGAAAGGGGGAAAATATGGAAGGACGCATAAAGACACAGTCATTTATATTCAAAACCCACCATATTGGATTTGAGTAAAAAGCCTTAAATATGAACTATAAGGCATGATAAAATTTTCTGATGGATAATTTGTGCTCTCAGAAAAATGTATTGTAATTACTTATGGTCTATCTGACCATAGACTTGGATTTCATGCTCCAATTTTATTTGGGTATTTTCACACTTTTGGTCCAATCTATATATAAGATCCATTCGCAATTTTCTTTTTTCTTTCTTTCTGTATTCATTTAATTGTTTTCTTTATTTTTAAGGACAAATTTTTAAGTCTCTAAATGGGACGATCTCGCGTAAACAGAACTTAAAGTGAGACCGTATTTGCCTATAATAAACGTCGTTTGATTCTAACGTCGTCTGAGGGCCGTTTCCTGAAGAAATCAAGGCAGATAGAAACATGAAACCTTTTGTAACCTTCAAAGGACATAAAAGACAACATTATGCTGATAAAGAAAATCTTCCATGAGGGGGCCCAAGGGGGTTACGGGGTAACTCCAAAAATTTTAAATAGCAACCTCTATCGTGTGTTACCTCGTTTGAAAAGTAATCTTACGTAGAGACCAGTTCTGGTCTCGGAGTTTTTGGGAAAAGACACAAGAATTTTGCTGAGTCTGTGCATAATATTCATCCATTAACTCGTATAACAACAGAAAATCAGTTAAAACAGCTCTTGAATATAGAGTAGTAAACTTTTTTTTTTAAAGAGTCTAATATGTAGTTCATGAATCATCAGAATTTAGTATTGGTTATTCGACCAATAACAGCACGCACAGGAAGACAACATTCAACGCTTATTACATATGCATTGCTATCAAGTACACACACACAAACCTACACACAGAGAAAATAAGAAGAAAAAACATTTAATGTGCTATTCATAATTGTTTGTGGTGTGCATTCACGATTAGTTTTATTATTGCACGAAGAAAACTGCTCGTGGGGTCTGTGAACTCGTAAAACCATTGCATAGTTTCCAATGACAGTCCGTACAGTACATAAAAGCTTCGCTCTAGCGATGACATTACGACGTCAAAAGTAAGACGAAGTACCTTTAGAGTTTTATTCTACAGTGTTATATGCTTCAGGTAATTATTTTTGCTGCTAATACTAGCTGTCATAAAATTATAACTCTAGTACAAAAAAAAAAAAAAAAAAAAAAAACGACTACTTTTATATACCTACTGTATGTATCTGAAGAAAGTTTGTAGCTAAATGTAGCACAATTGGTTTATTTTCTATTATATCTTCAACTAGGCATAGCAGAGTTGATTTTTTTGTTATATTTTCAAGACTAATAAACCAAATATTATATAATTAATGATCAAAAGTACAAGAAATATATATATTTTAATATATACTATACTGTATCTATTTAGAGTAGAAACTGCCGCGGCCGGGGTGTGGTCCTACAGTCTAGGTCTTGGACATGAGATGGTGTTTTGGAGAACGACCTATGCGGTGAGAAGTGATCTCGCATATGATGGCATATGCACCCTGCCAACTGCAATGAGAAAATACCGTTATCTGGACAACGATATATATTGTACAAATATACGGAATCCATATATTTACTACGGAAATCTGTACGGAGCATACGTTAGCCATATGCTACATACGTACTGCTTTGTCCCAGCTCAGATGTTACATATGCCGCTGTAGGATGTCTGACATCTAACAATCTTCCGTGTATTATATACGTATACGTATGTTACGTGCAATATGTCAGCTATATGTTATATACGTCCTTTTGTGTGTGAGATTCTTAGTGTCTGTATACATTTCTTTCTTTCATACGGAAAGTACGCATAGATGGAACACTTATACAGAAAATATTATAGAACATTCGTTTTTAGTTATACGTTTACTGCAAGGTGTTACACATGACATAGTTGTACGTTAAGTTCAAATCTACAGGATTTACTCATGTAATCTACGTTTTTCGTACGCCACATACATTCTTTTTTTCTTTGTGTGACTTGCTTATGGATAGAAGCCAAAGTTAAAAAGCAGGTTTCATCCTTTATGACCTCAGTAGTGCAGAAGGACGCAAAGAAAAAGAAGATAGACAAAAAGAAGGAAAATAAAATAAATCATATGTCGGTTATACACTCTGAAATTAGATTGAATTTTTAATTTAACTTTTCAAGTTACACCTATGTATGCGATGTAGGTTATAGAAGATGAGTGATTTATGGTAGAAGATACGGTGTAATGAGAATGAAAGAAGAGAGAATCCCAAGAAAAGCCATCATCCAACGGGTATTGGGAGTCCTCGCATCAGAAGTTACTAAGCCACCGTGCCCTTGGTTGCATACTCTAAGGAACATCTTGTTAAATGTAAAGAGAACACAATATACATGTGATTACGCCAACCAATATTAACCTCTGGGGTTCACCTGTTCCAAGAAAACTGGGGCCTGAAATCCAGCTATTTTGGAAGTGAAAGAATGTGATGAGGAACGGCTTATATGAGGCTTGAAGGTTCATCTTGCATGACCATCTATGTACCGCATTCAAGTCCTAGTCTGGTTACTTTAATAGTAGGTCTCCGTCCTTCACAATGTTGGTGTTAAATTAGATCATAAAATATGCACACATAAAACTGAAAAAAATCAACAAAAATCAAAATATTTTACCTATAAATGTATTAAAATGCCATAATATACTATCAAAAATACCAAATATTGACTCCAGAAAAACAAAATGTATTTTACAACTAACAAAACTGTAAAACTATTAAAATGTATTGCAGAAAAAATAGTTGTTTTTTTACGTGTTGAATATTAACGAACAAGTAGTAGTGTGTCACGTGTATACCACGTAAAGGAATTTGATTTTTATGGCGTATTATTTTCTCAGTTAATATTGAAACCGGGAAGAGTAGTAGATTTATACCACTTCCGGTTTCAATAGAGAGGAAATAGTCGTCGGTCACTTAATTGTTTGCAGATAACTGCTTCTGGCTATCAATTACCCTTTCTATTGATGTATATCAAAACCGGAAGTTTACAGGCTTCGGTTTGAATTGATTGAGGTTTAAGAGAGTAGATGGTACTTGGTGTTATTTCCAATTGGTGGGTGTATGACGTAGGGGCGCACTTTTACAATCTGAGAAAAGCAGAGAGAAACACGATGAGCAAAGGAGGGGAAGGGATGAGGTAGAAGATGATAAACACACGTTGGCAGTATATGCGTAGTCATCGTCCACAAGTAATGTGCTTGGAAAACCATCAACCACCAGCTACGGTATATGTTGTTCTTGTTTGTCTGGCGTCATTTTTTTTTTAACTAAATAACGTCGGGTTACCAGCCTCCTCTTTCCTCTTTCCGTTTAGCTTCCTAAGAAAGGGAGTAACAAACTGTGACGTCACAGACAATTAAAGTGGAAATTTCTATCTTACAACTTCGCAAATGTCTTCCCTCGAAAACAAAAATAAGAGTTAGGTAATTTTGCTCATAGGTTGTATAACATGGATATTAGCCTCTCATGATTATTTATTTATTTTTGTAAGACTTAAATTTTCAAACTATTCCATTAAAAAAGAAAGTGAGTTTCGTTTCCAAATTATGGAAACTCAAAGTTGAAACTGAGCATGGTAGATCTAATACTTCCAGGTTATGATATTTAATATTTATATATATATATATATATATATATATATATATATATATATATATATATATCCCACGCTTATGCCTTTAGGGTAAAGGAGACGGATGATTAAATGAAAGTGAATATTTATAAAATTAATCCTTTCTGTGCTTTCCAACCGCGAATCCAACCGGGACCACATGGACCAAAATCTTTCAGTATAGTAAGGATTCCGATCAGAGATCGAACTTTATTCTTGAGACACGGGAAGTTATACCAACAAAAATGAAAGTTTTTTTTCCTTTCTTTCAGTTTTTGCTATATGAAGATTATAACTTAAACCGGAAGTATGAGTAGATTTCTACCACTCCCAATAATAATAGACGAATACATTTGGAGATGGAACATATTATTTCGGTACGGAATCTATATCAGAAACTACTACTCGATATTTATTAACGTTTTTGCTCCATATCGCGATCCCCAACATTGAAACTGGAAATAGTTAATTTCAACCAGTTCTGATTTGAGATGGAACCTATTCTTGGTACGCTGAATCGACTCCAAAAAACCGGTTCTCGATTAATCTTTTAGCGTTTTTGTACTGATATCTGTCAACAGACAGACAAACGGATATAGCCTTTTTATTAAACTTTCGATATTTATTCATAGCATTTAGAAGTCTAGAAGGCACAGCACTACATTAGATTCTATGTGCCAATTTCATGGGCGTCTCTGGCAGGGAGGGGGGACGAGGGGGACACATCCCCCCAATATTTTCAAGTACAAAATATTCAATATTTTATTCCAATTTAATTTATTTACTGACGCCAGAATAACATATAAATAATTATAGTTATATTTATTTGGAATATAACATTCAGGTTGTGAAACGATTATAACAGAGTTCTTGATATACCTCAGGGGGTCCGTGAAGGTAAGCAGAAAGATAACAAACGGAATCGAAGATAATAAACAGATTGGGCTAGTTAGTACGACTAAAATCACTTTCTTGGATTCTCCCCCAAATTTTACATGCCAGAGACAGGGCCGGATTTAAGGCGGAGGTGCAAAGGTGCACGTGCACCCCCCCTTCGTTGTAAATATACACTGCCTAAAGTGAGACGTTAGCAGTGAGTTTTGCAAAATCAATAGTTTTCTGAAGTCAGTTTTCTGAAGGTTGAAAGAAAAGAATTCATCGAGAGCAGACACTTAGCATTTCCAAAGGAATTCCTCATTCACATCACAAATGCCTAAAAGCATTAAAAAAAAAAAAAAAAAAAAAAAAAAAAAACTCAAATTTAATTCAAATGTACTGGTAGTTATTGGTGCACCCCCCCCTCAGAAAATCCTGAATCAGGCCTTGGCCAGAGACGCCAGTGGCCAATTTCATTGCTACGTTAAATTGTATGTGTCAAATTTCTCGCTACGTTAAACTGTGTTTGCTAAATTCGTTGCTACGTTAAACTTTATTAGCTAAATTCATCGCTACGTTAAATGAATTTGCCAAATTCATTGCTAAGTTAAACTGTATTTGTCAAATTCACTGTATTTGCCAGATTCATCGATACGTTAAATTGTATTTGCCAAATTCATTGCTACGTTAAACTGTATGTTCCAAATTCATCGTCACCAGCATTGATTGTCACCAAGAGAACTTACCAGTTTTTTATTGGTTGTGTTTCTCACACCAAAGAACGGAAACGTGTTAATTGAAGAACAGAAAGAAAGAAAAAGAAACTGAAGAAATGGTAGATATAAAAATAGCTGTGAAGCAGAAAAGAAGCCTTTCGAAGAGAATTGGGTATTTCTGATGTGTCGCGTGATTGCTAGGAGACAATCACATGCTTTCCACGGGATTCTGGAAGGTTACTTGGGAAGAAAATGGGCGTTGTCGCCATCCACAGAATGACGAGACAAGGTCAAGGGTTTTGTTCATATAGAGGGAGCCGCTAAGTAAATATCAAAGACGCCATTTAGTTAAAGAAGGGAATGGATATTCATTGAAACTACAACGTTGGCTGTTAGTTTTCAGTTAATTGATTAATGAAGAGTTAGATAATGGATGCATATTTTTCTCTTTCTACGTATTCCACACTTTGTGTACATTGATTAGTAACTATTATCTCATTAGCTCATCTCACGAGATTGAATATTTCTGTTTTTAATTACTGTTTCTCGAGGAGTTATTTAACCAAGAAGCAGTGTCACGTGTACATCATATAAATGAACTTGATTTAAGCCCTGAAAGTAACTGTATGGTATTAAATCAACCTGACGTTTAGGCACATTTAGGTTGCATACAACTTTAGGGGTAATGCACCTATAAAAACGCACTATAGGAATTAGGGATGGCCATTTCCGGAAAAAGAATTTTCCGGTTTCCGGAAATCACATTTCCCGTCTTCCGTTTTTCCGAAAAATTTTCCGTTTCCGTTTTTCCGGAAAATTTTCTGTTTCCGTTTTTCCGAAAAAATTTCCGTTTCCGTTTTTCCGAAAATTTTCCGTCTTCCGTTTTTCTGGAAAATTTTTCGTTTTCCGTTTTCAATTTTCCGGTTTCCGGAAAAAATATTTTCCGTCTTCCGTTTTTCTGGAAAATTTTTCGTTTTCCGTTTTCAATTTTCCGGTTTCCGGAAAAAATATTTTCCGTTTTCCGTTTTTCCGGAAAATGTGGCCATCCCTAATAGGAATACATACCAAACGAAAACCACTTGGCGTAACAGTCCTTTCTTGGGCTTAAGCAGCTCTAACACCGTCTGTTAGCGACCGCCTGAACGACGCTCAGCCTAGCGACGAACAAGTGATCAGCGAGCTGCGTAGCCCTGTCTTTAACAGGCGTATTGAGAGCTTTCTAGACTTAGTAGCCATCACGTCTTTTATTCACGTGACTTCCCAACTTGCCTCATGATGTCGGGTGGACGCCAAAAATTGGAAGAATCGAGCCCAGGACCACGTGAACGTGAGTCCAACGCTCTAACCACTAGAATATTGTGTCCCCGTATAGGAATGCATGGAGGACCATATCTTCGGATCAAGTGGATGAATCACCTCCGTCAACGAACTCGAGTCCTAAACTTTTGACCCTCAGCATCGTGACCAAAATTGATGGTTATGCATCAAGTAGTTCTTGACTTTTTTTTCTCTCCCGAACGGTCGAATGGACAGATAAACAGACTAAATATATAAAAGAATTACCAAACTCCTTAGAAAATGACATTATTAATTTAACATCTTACGCAGGGGCTGATTCAGAAGGGGGGAGGCCATCGGGGCGATCGCCCCCTGCAGAAGAGGAAACTTTCTTATTTTTTATATATAAATAAAACCCATTCCAAAGTTTGGAGCCCTTAAAAGTAGCAGTATGACAACCCACCGCCCTCCCCAGAAGTCTGTCCTGGATTCGCCCCTGGTCTTACGTGTATACCGTTTAGGCTGAAGGAGATGGTTGATTAATGAAAGTGAACTATCATGAAAGAACTACTATTCTAATGAGAATGTAAGAGGACGTGGGGAATCCCGAGAAAACCTAAGGACACGATATTGTCCACCACAAATTCCTATGGCCTGGAATCGAACCAATGACCTCTATTATCAGAGGGAAACGCTCAACTAATTTTTAAATATCCCTTTTCGGAATATCTGTCTCTATGGTCTTCTACTCAATCATTTTTCTACTTAATCCAATTCGACAGTGATATAAACACAGAAGCTACAAGAGTTAAAAATGAAAACCATACTTCTCAAAGGGACCCGTACTCCAATGAGAATTGTTTCACGATTGTCAGCCGAACACCTCAGACAGTTCGACTACTTCGCACCGGTACTGCCAATGAGCCACTATGACCCTGTTGTCAATGTTGTAGTCTCATGATGAAGGTGATCTGGGTTTGATTCCCCGTCCTCCTCACTGACTTAGTTGCTAGCGTGCAGCTTTGATGAACATGGACCCGGGTTGATTTTCCGGTGGGAGAACTTTGAAATTGTGAATGCATTATGATGGTTCATATTCTACCTTTAACTGTCGGATCCAGGATATGATCAAGGGAGGTGCTAAACCATAATTTGCAGCTTTATCCAGTGTAAAAGCAGGATTGAAGCTCATTTTATCCAGTGTATACCTGAGCGTCAAGGGAGGCTATAGCCGCTATAGCTCTCCCCCTTGGATACGTCACTGCTCAGATGTATATTTGGTTTCATTAAATTTTAGAACCTTGTCTCGCATATAGTGCGTTTACTCAACAGAAGTGCAGTTCTGCAAATTTCTTGCAAGTTCTCATGCTGATTTTTACAACGGCGTACCTTCCTCACTAAATCCCTCTTTTGACCGCATTTGCGGGATTGCAACATCATAATACTCCTGTGTCTCTTCTTTCTTCCCAATACTATGGTTAATATGAAACAGATGTAGGCAATGTAAGAACAAGAATGCACAGAGAATTGAGCTTGGGAACAGGGGATTGAGCACTGACTTAAAGGACAGCATTTGGAACTGTAATAGCTAAGAGTCCACCTAAAGTTTACAAGTGACTGTCAATTGTTTGTAATAAAGGTTCTGGTTGGCCATTTACTTACCAGGGGTGTTTTCCGCAAGATCCTTCGGACGATGACTTATTTATGGCACGAGTCACCCACATGTAGAAGAGGCATTCTTTATATACGAACTGTACTTCGCTTGAAGAAGCGAAACTATACCATTGATATCAGGAGTCTTGAAACAAACGAATTTCTCCCTACTTACGAGGGTGGGCTGATAAGTTCTTGGCCCGACCCAGAAGGACTTGAGCTGCAGGCATGAAAGTGTGAAGCTATTCAACATAGTCCCCTCGAAGGTCAACACACTTGGCACTTCGATGCTGCAACTTCTCCAACCCCCCCCCCCAAAAAAAAAAAAAGATTTCTCAAGGTCTGCAAAAAAAAAAAAAAAACTGTTCTGCGGCTGTTATCACCTCTCCATCACTGTGAAATTTCTGTCCTTTCAGTGCTGTTTTGAGTTTTGGAAACAGATAATAATCAGAAAGGGCAAGATCTGGCGAGTAAGGTGGGTGGTCAAAGCACTGAAACCCTAGGTCCCTCAGAAAATCCATTGTTCTGCCAGCCTTGTGGACGGGAGCATTGTCCTGCAAGAACAAGACACCTCGTGTCAACTTTCCCCGGCGCTTTTCTTTAATAGTGTCCTTTACCGTAACCAGCAGACTGCAGTAATACTCTGCAGTTATGGTTTGGCTCTTTGGAAGGTAGTCTGAGAGCAAAACCCATCCTTACCCCCAGAATATTGAGGCAACCACCTTCTCTGCGGACTTTTGTGCTTTGAATTTTTTGGGGCCTGGAGATCCTAGTGGCGCCACTCGCATGACTGCTGTTTGGTTTCCGGATCAAAGTAATGCAACCACGTTTCATCCTGGGTAACAAGCCGATTCAAAAAATCGTCCTTGGAGTTCGCAAAATGCTGTAAAATCACCTGCGATGATCTCACACGTTCGCGTTTCTGATCCGCGTTCAAACATTTCGGAATCCATTTCGCAGAAAGCTTGCGCATGTCCAACTGATCATGGATTATTGACCCAACACGTTCTTTGGATATGTGCACTTTGTCAGCTATCTCCTGAAGCGAAATCCGTCTGTTGCTCAAAATCAGGTCATGATTCTGGTCCACTTTTTCCGGAGTTGACATTGACATTGGCCTGCCACGTCTGTCACCATCTTCTGTTGAAAATTCATCACGCTTGAAGTTCGCACACCATTTTTTCACAGTGGAGTATGAAGGGCACTGCCCACCCAATGTGTCTAGCATGCAACCATGGATTTCCTTGGGCGACTTCTGTTGCAGGAAGAAGAACTTCATTACACCTCGCAACTCCTCTTCGGTGAATTTGACATCTGGCTCCGCCATGGTTCATTCAATTACTTGTAAAATAAAAACAGTTCATGGTAGAATCGTGAAATTTGGTACTTAAACATATAAAAGATCAACATTTTACATGACACCAATTACATCTGGGTAGTACATTCGGAAGGGGGTCGAGCCGAGAACTTATCAGCCAACCCTCGTACGTGTTTTTCTTCTTAATTGATTTATATTCTATTTATAAAATATCAACATATTAATGTGTTTCCTTTATTCCTAATAGCAATCAGCGACGCTAATAAATGCTATATCCTGCATGCTTGATGCCAATAGATATCGCTACCGTACAAGCAATTTGCCGATTTAAAACTATTGTGAAGATTTAATTGCAACTTATAAACTTTATTGTTTCAAGTAAATTATTTTAAAACAAGACAAAGGCCGTAACCATATATAAATTTGAGTATTAATATTTGTGTAACTACATGTTGATTAATGGGCTAATTCAATAAATACATAAATAAATAAATTAGTTAGATGTAAACAAGTAGACCTTTAACCTATAGTGCACAGCTGGCCGAAGGCTCGGATATAACAACTAGTTGAGATAAAATACGAGCAGTAAAGAGATATTTTGAAATGTAGGGGATCAGATACCTGTGTGCGCTGACTATGTATACTGTTAGGAGACGATATAGGATCTGCACAAGAAAAGCGCTGAGTGAGTGTAAGAAGATCTGTCTGGAAGTGAAATCTGGTAAGATAGTATATAATCTAATGGGAAACATTTGTTTCTTTCGTCATGATTCTATATTTATCAAATTATAACTTACTGTGAAGTAAGAAACTTGCATACCCCCACAATAACCGTTCCTCCTGCTGTCTAACTCTTCGAACTACCATAAGAATAATTCATTCTAATATCACTTATAAAATAGTTGTGATAGTATGCATATTCTTAACCAGTAAATTTCGTTCTTTAAAAAAATATTTGTATTGTAGTAATATTTTTCTCTTCCCAACTTTCTTATAGTAATTCCTATTCTCTTCGTTCGTCGAAGCTAAATTTTTTACATGATTCTCCATTGGAAAGGATTTTAAGTCTCCTTTCATCCGTTTTCCGTAGAATATCTATTTAGAATACATATTCGTAGATATGAACATCTAGACTGGAATCTTTTAATCCCTGAAAGGAGCTTCAGCTAGAGATCTTAAAGATGAAATGTGTATAGTCAAAGACAAAATTTTTTTCCCGTTTGGTAAAATTTATTTTGGGAATAACGGTTGTATGGTTCGAACGAAAAGAAAATTACATTCTTTTTAATTTACTGAAAACTGTACTCAAATTGTCTTTTCCATTCTTTTAGCATACGCGCTTTTGGCGTGGGAGACCCGGGTTCGATTCCCGGCGGGAGCTCATGTGGTTCGGATTCCACGTTAATCAGTAGGTCCACGACTCATATAGCCTCGCTGCTGAAAGGGACATTAAACTCAAAATCAACTCAACTCAACTCTTTTCCATTCTGAAGGTATTCACGAAATTAATTTCATTAAATGGAAAGAACTTTTGTCGCTGACTGTAAAAAAAAAAAAATGTGGACTTGATCCCCTTGTGCATTGAACGTCCCAAATGAAGGACGAAAATCTCTGAGAAAGCACACGCAACGATTACTCTTGTTCTTACATGTTTGAAGAGAATTCAAAGATACGTGGTGGAAAATTTGTAAGTGTACATTGACAGTGGTTCCAAACTTTACAGACAATCTGTATTAGATGAAATAAAATGATGGTCTTTTTATATTATAACATTTAAGAAACGTTAGTACAGGAACATGAAGTTGAAAGGTACAAAAATTAATATGTGAATTCTGCAAAATTCTAAAATTTCAATTTTTACTTATACATCCTACTCTAACATTGACATGTGGGATACAAGTACACGTACACAAAGACTGGTATTCTTTCGCTATGTCATAAAAGCAATGTCATAAGAGACATAGAAGGAATCGTAAAACAGGAGAGCTATGCAATTTGTAAGTACAGTATAAGAAGGCATGTAATCTACTTTTCATTTCAATGCAATCAAAACTGCGTTTTTTGCATAGCTTTTGGTTTTCAATAAGAGTAATTATACGAGGTATGTCCTTTTGACTTTGTGATGGAATTTCCTTTCAAGTTCTTTTCTGGAACGATAACGGACGTCTGAGGAGTAACCCGGGAAGTTACTTTATCTATTAAATATTCTGAGTGGAAATCATCTGGGGTACAAGAAATTTTGTATTATACGAATATAGAAGATATATCGTAATATGTGGGACGCACTTATAACAGGGCGGATATTAATTGTGAAAGTAGGTCTTGTTACTAGTCTAGTGGCTAGCATGTGTACCGTTTGTGCTTGTGGTCCCGAGTTTGATTCCCAGTGGGAGAAGGTTACAAAGTTTGAATGCATTACATTGGTTCGGGTTCCACCTAAAACTTTAAGTCCACATCTTATATGGCCTCGTTACTGAAAAGTTATGGTGAAATTCAACAAACACTGGCTAAAGTAAGCAAAAAAAAAAAAAAAGTCTTAATAAACACATCGCCGGAAATGTTGACTACATAATAGGAGTTAAGGTTATAGAAAGATCCAAAAAGTAAATAATAATAATAATAATAATAATAATAATAATAATAATAATAATAATAATAATAATAATAATAATAATAATAATAATAATAATAATAATAATAATAATAATAATAATAATATGCTCAATCATAATTCACATACTTTCACCCTTATGTGCTCTCTGTAGCGAAGTGGCTAACTCGCTTACTCTCTCTGTGTATTATCCTGGATTCGATTCTAGTACGGTTATTACTTTATTTACAGTGGCCCGGATTCCAACTTTATTCGTTATACCTAGATATGCCGAAAAGAGATCTTCAATTCCCAATCAATCCAATTATTAAAGCAAATTCAAATATATTAGAATACGTCTTAAAAATTGGTAATAGCCACATGCTAAGGGAATGTCTCTTTGTAGTCAAATGGATATCACGTGCGGGCCTTTAAATAATTCCCAGTTGGATACTTACCTCGGTTACAAACCTGTGCAGTGTTTGAGATCCCATTTTAAACAGCAGGTTCCGTCCCGTATAACCTAGATGCTGAAAAAGAACGTTATACTCCAATGAATCAAATTAAATCAAATCACATAGAGAGGATCAACATTTTTGAAGTATGATTCTGGATATTAATTCCCATTATCATTCCTTTATTGCCCTTCTACTACTTTATATTTATGACGTGTCTACACGATTTATGTTTATGTTGTACAGTATATCAATACGAATTTTTGAAACCTACCTTCTTCTGTCTTTGTTTTGTAAGATGCTTGGAGCTTTATTTTTCTTCGTGTTTTTGTAAGTACTTGTTAGTAAATATTTGCTCTGAAGGGTGCGCTCCACCTATACATTCCTCATAAAGTTCGAAATCCCTCCCCGCTGATCTAGTGGTAAGCACGTGTGCCTTTGGTGCACATGATCCCAGGTTCGATTCCCGGCTGGAGAACACAATAGTTAATTTCACAGTCGTTCACTTATATTAATCATTTCTCTCCTTTGGAGTAGATTGAATAATCGTGAGACGGTAAAATAATTTACTAAATAAAGATCGAAAACTTTCATGTAAACTATGACTGTAAATTGTAACATTGAAAGTTTTAGTAAATTTACAGCGAGTTATTGGCAAATAGTATGCTACCATTAATTTCCAATTCAATGTAACACGAGAAGTAGGTTGATATTACGAGTAAATAACGAAGATTAGTATTAAAGTAATAATCGAATCATATCTTAATATTTATGTTACCTATATAAATGCTGTCGTATCAATGTGTTTTCCACCGATTCGTTGTAAGTTTACTGTAAAATGTTTACATATATATATATTCTAGTAAAACTATAATTTCATGCTTTGTTCTCTTCACCCTCCTCTTCTTTGAAAATTATTCCTATAAGAGGGATGAAAAACATATGATGTTTTTCAATATGGTTGATTGCATTATACTGTGTTTGTAAGAAATTACTAACAATACTACATCAGGTAATAAATATCTTCATGTATGTCACTTTTAATGTAATTGAGGGCAAAAACAATTAATGTCAATTTAATTACCTTTATATACACCTGAGATTTACGTATATGACAATATTTCTTTCTGACAATAAGTGTAAATCTTTTTGACATTTTGACACCTTTTTCACTATACTTTCCAACATTATGAAAGAGCCCAACCTTTATAACGTATAATGTTTCAGTTGTTTCATAAAATTTATAATGTCCGGAAAACAAATACAAATTGAAACGTTTGTGTATATATGAATTCTACTGGTATAGGGATTCTTACACCTGGGTTTTCCAGTACAGTTTGAGCGCATGGGATTATTTGAAAGGAAGGAGCATGATTTGTTTTTATTGAAAAGGATACAATCAAACTCGAGAATGATAAATTTAGGGGAAGAAATGTATATGTGGTGGGCAGATGGTAAATTTTAAGAAAGAATATGGAATTTGGGAGAAAAAAGTAAATTTGGAGGGCTGAATGATAAATTTGCTGAGGAGAATGGTTAATTTAGGGAACAGAATGGTTAATTTGGAGGGAAGAATGATAATTTTGAAGAGGAGAATGGTTAATGTGGGAGAAGAATTGTAAATTTGGAGAGGAGAATTGTTAATTTGGAGGAAGAATGGTAAATTTGGGAGAAGAATAGTTAATTTGGGGGAAGCATGGTAAATTTGGAGAGGAGAATGGTTAATGTGGGAGAAGAATGGTAAATTTCTGAAGGAGAATTGTTAATTTGGGGGAAGAATGGTACATTTGGGGAGGATAGTGGTTAATTTGAGGGAAGAATAGTAATTTTGGAGAGGAGAATGGTTAATGTGGGAGAAAAATGGTAAATTTCGGAAGGAGAATTGTTAATTTGTGGGAAGAATGGTAAATTTGGGAGGAAAATGGTTAATTTGGGGGAAGAATGGTAAATTTGGAGGGAATAGTAAATTTGGGAAGAGATTGATAATTCTTTGGGGCGGCGAAGGATGTTTTTTTGCGGGGAAGGGGGGTTGCGCTCTATCTTTTGAAAGGATGGACTTCTCTGTGTACTGGTATATTCTATCTAACGTCCCTCCTTTCGCAAATGCGGCAGGAATACAGCTTATACTTGGATTACTTATGTTTGATGTAGAGTTATAGATTGAATACAAACATACTTAGACAAAATTATATAAAGTTTTATTCAGTGCTGCTCGTAAAGCTTTTTTGTGAACAAAACACTAGTTCCGAAAAGTAGGAGCCATAATAATTCTAGTCGTATTTGATACATAGACCTTACATCAGCAAGATTTCCAGTCTTCGTAGCCTGAATCCCCTTGTGATATTAATAATGCTGAATACCTGGGCCATCATTGTTTGCTTTAGTCAATTGATTTATATAAGAAATTACTTTTTACTCTTTTCCTTTAAATGAACTGGAAGTTTACTGTTTTTTCTTCAACTTTATCTAAAGGGAAAACTACATTTTGTATAATGTAAATAATTTTAACGTTTAATTAGCTGAACCTGCGCTTTATAACGCATCATTTGTTAACATGAGCATGAACCTCCTTCCCACTTCCTTGCCACATCTGTACATATCCTTTTAAAGAAGGAACGGTGGACTCACAAAGGGAATGATTTCTATAAACACACATATAAACGTAGCATTTTAGTATATAGATGTTGGGATCAGCTTGTGGCAAACTCTAAGTGATACTCGTAGATGATGTCGAATGAAAATATTTTTTCTTATAAATCCATGTCCAAGTGTCTTTTTGGGCAGGCTCTATAGGCCTTTGAAGCTGCCAACATGCAATAGGTTTTGCCATTCAGATTGAAACAAAGAGCCTGCATTGTCCGTCAACCCGCTATGCGTAGTTCTTCTACTGGTTGCCTAACACAAGAATATCAACCTTGGCAACACCCTAGCGATAATGTTAAAATCTTATGGGTTCAAAAACGACCTCTAAAACATTGAATAGAAAAATATTGGAACATTTTTCGAATTTTGAATGAGGACTGGAGAAATCTACACACATTCTGAAATTAGCGAAAACGTCATATTTGTACAATTTGTGATTTCTGATGTGAGATCTCATTGTCGAAAGGTATTATCCACAAACATAGAAATGTAGCACTTTAAATTACATAGTTAAATATTAACTCATAATTTAAGTAATATTAAATTGATGTATAACGCAACTGACTTTGAAAAAGTAAAGAAAATTTAACTAAACTTTAAGAAAAATGCCGTAAAATCTCATTTGTGAAAATTTCTGCTCAGGTTCAAAGAAAACAGAAAAAAGAAAACAATTTCCCATATAAATCAATGGGTTAAAAGAAATAAAGATGGCATAGATAGTTTATATCGTTAAAAAGTCAAATACTGATTAGTTACTTTACCATAACGAGAAAGACTTATTAAACTGTTTCTTCTAGAGTAATGCACGTATTATTATAACCTGAGATAACAATAACAATAATAATAATAATAATAATAATAATAATAATAATAATAATAATAATAATAATAATAATAATAAACTGGTTAGAGCAATATATAAGAAGAAATGGATAGAATGAAGGAAAAAGATTACTATTGACTGATAACTTTATTTTAAGTTAAAGAGGTTAGCTGAAGAACGTGTTGCAATGATGGGAAATGTGTGGTTCGTAAAGTTGCCACAAATGCAATTTAATTACACTTTTCTTATTATAGGCTATTAATCATCATCAAAGGTTTTCTGCCATTGTTAGCAGGTCACTTACTGCAACTGAGAAGCTTCCATGCTCCAGGGTCTTCCGCTAACCTCTTCGCCTTTACATACGATTTTTCTGTTTCGATATCGTCCATTAATTGTAGTCTTCTTCGCCCCTTCCATCTCTTTCCTGCCACTATATCCTGTAGCACGTCTCTCATGGAACAGTTCCTTCTTAGCCATCTCTCTCTCATTCTTTTTCCGCTCGACCCAGCTAATTCCCTCCATTCTTCTCCATACCTACATTTCGAAAGCTTCCAGTCATTTTCCATCATAGGCCATTGATAATATAACATAAATGCAACAAGTAAGCTACATTGAAGAATAAATACATCATATTGCTCGATGGCGGATCTTGAAGGAAGTCACATTGCTAAAAATTAATTTTTATCGCTTCTATCTAAGATAATATCTATAACGTCCTTATTCACTCACACAACAATTAGGATATTAAATTTATCTTCTTAGCTTGTAGTACCGATAAAACTTTAAATTTTAGTGATCTAAATTCCCTCAAGAGCCGCCACTGACTCAGAGTTCGAGTCCCAGTTGGAATATTAAAGATACACCTGGTTTAAACAACACTTTAAACCGTAAATCCTACTTCGTATTGTCTCAGTGTTACAAAGAGACGTTAACTTCCATAAGATCAACAAATTAATTACACTATCAATGACAAACAGAGGCGTATATTTATCGGGCCAGGATGGGGAAATTGTATCTTCCTCAGAGTTTGAAATACATGGAAATCTACTTCAGTCATTAATTAAACTTCAAGTGCCTAAGAAGTAAAAGTCAAATACAAGACACATATTTATAGATAATCTTGCATTTCCCTCCCTACACAAAATCTAAAATGACGCCCCTGAGCAAACATATATAAAAATAAAATCAGAAGCCGAAAAAAATCCGTATATATTAAATGAAAACCAACCATTCCTCACATACCATAAATCTAACCTAATTGTGTAGGTAGAGAAAAACCCCAGTGTTAAAAATATTGAGGTCAATCTGCATGTATACTATGATATTTATGTAAGCTACACATTATGTTGTTGTTATTATTACTACATGATTGTATCAAGACCGTTTTCAGTAATTTTGTTACGTGACGAGAAGTATTATGATGCCCATTTACTCACTTCTCTCACTATCCAAGCCAATATATGTGTATAAACAGAATAGCGTTATACAGTACATGTTCTGAATATAACCTTCTTACTTGTTGCTGCTCGTGACGTCAGAAAAGGTTGAAATGAATTCATTTCCCAGGTTTTAACTTAATTCTTGTGCACAGGCAACAAAATTGTTACACACTATATTTTTTCCTCCCCTTTTTACATCAGATCATTTAACTCGTGATCGCAATTATTTTGCATACGATTGATTCTCGCTGTATTTTCACAATACTAATTTCCTTTTTTTCTTTCTTTCTTTTTTATTTTTAGAATAAAAATAAAACTGAAGGACAGGAAAACGCTGAATACATTCAAGGTGACAGCTGTTACATAACACTCCTGCATTGGTTGTTGGTTGAGTACTGGCTCTTGTGTATATAGGTATTATTATATACACCTTACTCCGTCAGGAAATGGTACGTACATGCATGGCAATAAACAAGGAAACGAGGCGGGTAGGCAGTCATGCCATACTCTTGAGCTGAGCTCGTGATGATGTAAGCAGCGCTCATAGAAGAAGAGGAAGAAAAAAATGTTCACAGTCAACGGTTGCTGTAGTGCGAAAGAGAAAGGAAAACCACACAGCAAGGCCAGGGGATATCAGCTGAATGTTACAATTATGTTTGCCCAAGTGAAAACGTCAGCAACTATCAGTGTTGCCAAGTCACTTAATATCTCTGTTTCTTTTAAACGAATACTTCATTTATTATTTTGTTTATTTGGCAAATCAATTCTTATTGTAAAGTATAAAGTTTATTACGCTTTAGATTGATATTCTTTTTCAAGCAAGAAATCGAGTCGTGTAAGATGGGTGGTACTCCCCCATGGGGAATATGCGTGCCGTTTATATACAGGGTGGCCCAAAAGTAGGTATACAGTACCGTACTGATCAGCTTATTGTATTTTATATAATTTCTTAGTTATTCATCAAGTAGACTTAGTCTCTTTATGATTTGTTCTTAATGTGTTTTTACTTACATCTTAAGCTCGGAAGAGCCGAAGCAAATAAACCCATAAACTAAAATGTTATACTTGATCAATGCAGGGCTGTATACCTACTTTTGGGCCACCCTGTACAATTCTAGTTAAGAAACCTGTTTGAAACCAAAGTTTGGGGAGACGAAGAAGGATATGAGAAAATAATATACAGATTGACTTAAGAAAGAGAATATTAATTATTCTGACTATTTCAACTTGACAGAATAAATAGTCCCGAAAACAAATTTTTTGATTCCGCAGCGATAAATTTTCTATTTCTGCAGCTATAACGTGAGTTTAATAATTCTTCTTAAATATGAAATGTGGTTGAAGAGATTAGAAAGTATAGAACAGAGGTTTCCAACTTTGTTTAATCGGTCCTCCCTTCGAAAACCCTGCATATTGCATATGTCCCTCCTTCCCGCTAGTCGGTCATACGAGCTTATTGTCTGATGCCTTGAGCAATTTCAGAAGCAACATATAATAATAATAATAATAATAATAATAATAATAATAATAATAATAATAATAATAATAATAATAATAATAATAATAATAATAATAATAATAATAATAATAATAATAACTCATGTGTCATAACACTGTTCATTCAGGTTCTTATCCTTAGCCACGGGAAGTTGAGAGCAACTGGGGATGAACTTAGCTTTCGTGTGCACGAACATCCCAGGTACCGTCTGCACCTTTAATATAGTCTGGGCTGATTGTGTTCGCTTAAGATCTACACAATCACCAAGGAGCGTAGGCGTATTCAGAAAGAACAGACTGAATAAAGAATGGGTTTATATCAGGTTCCAGTTGAGCTAGAGTTGTAGAAGAAATGTCTTTAGGAATTCATTCACCTTTCGGAGCCTCCTCGCCTTAGCATATGTTCCAGAGCAGGTTGTGTATATTAATGGTACGAGTGTGAATTCATCTCTCTTTCTCTCTCTCTCTTTTTTGACACTATGCAAAAAGTAAAACTAAAAAAGTGAGAATAAAAAATACATCAATATACAGTACCGTATGCTACTGTGATGTTCAACCAACGTTGTATATTTATTTATTTCTGGAATTTAAATGTATGTTGATTCATACATTTTGTAATGCTTTTCGTTAAAACCAAAATGTAATGTTTTCCTACCTTCAATATAATCTACATAAATATAATACTAGTCGGTGGCAGAACCTTGAAAGTTACACGCATTACGGTGGCTCTTGTTCCACCTTAAACTGTAGGTTCATGTCTTATGTAGCCTCGGCACTCCAACTAACCAACTCGACATTTCCTTTAAATATTGAAACTTTGAAAGGCGGATAAATAAAATAAAACAAATAAAACATAAAATAAAATAAAAAATAAACGAAGTTGAACTTAAAAAGGGATCTAAATACATTCAAAATTGAGGATTGTTAATATCTCAAGAATTTATTCTGTAGGCTATGTAATAGGAACAGCAAGGAATGAAAGCAATGGTACGTTAATAAATATTTCGAGAAAATTCAGGGACATAGTTTGTCTAAAAGACTCATATGATCAAAATCAAACCATTCATGAACAAAAAAGTTACCACTCTTACAACCATAACTAACTAATTCAATGGCCTGTGGATTCCGAAGGTTCAATGCCGAAGGTTTACAAAAGCTCTCCACTGACTTCTATTCTGTCCTTAGCTAACTGGATCCAGTTTCTACTTTGTATTCCTATTTCTGCGAGTTCCATCTTCCCATCTGCGCCTAGGTTTTCCTAATGATGCTTTTCCGATTGAAGTTGCAGTTAAAATTTTGAAACCGTTCTTACATTATTTCACTCTTGCTGCATGAACTGCCCACTTGAGCCTCCTAAACTTGGTGATCCTAATAATGTCTGGTAAACGGTATAAATTATGCGATTCCTTGTTACGGAAGTTTCGCTTGAGTCAGAATATTCGCCGCTGTATTTTATTCTCAAATACTTTCAGTCTGCGTTCTTCCCTCAGAGTAAGCGAACATGATTCGTAATCATACAGCACACAGAAGAAAATCAAGTCTAAGTAAATTAGTGAAGAGAATTATTAATACTTTTCTGACCAGAGTATAGTATATTTACTTATTAAAATTAAAATAAGACGTAACAGCTTCAATAACTTAACGCTATCTTCATCAGACATAAACTTCTGATGAAGATAACGTTAAGTTATTGAAACTGTTACGTCTTTTTTTAATTTTAATAAATAAATATATACTCTGGTTAGAAAAGTATTAATTATTTGAGTAATAGTTGCAGAGCCAATATAGATGAAGTTAAAAGTAGTGAATATATCTTGTACAACTTTATTTATTGATGCCATACGTTGTCAATATCAATGTGTGCACGAGCTGCATTAACTGAAATGTCATTACATAGGAAGCAATACTACTACTACTACTACTACTACTACTACTAGTACTAGTACTACTACTACTACTACTACTACTACTACTACTACTACTACTACTACTACTACTACTACTACTACTACTACTAATAATAATAATAATAATAATAATAATAATAATAATAATAATAATAATAGTAATAGTAATGATAATAATAATAAACAATAATGTTCACATGTTCAAAGCAAGGTGTTCCGTGTATGAAACTCATAACCTCAAATTAGTGCTTACATCTCTTAAAACTTTGGTTATTAATGTTACACACTGGAGGTACTAGTGGGATAATAAGCTGCAGTAAACAAAAACTTAAATGATCAATATATATCATTCAGGAATAGCTAAAAGGTTAGGTTAGGTTAACGACTTCCTTAAACCCCTGTAAAAATATTTACATACTCTCTGGTGCCTATGATATCCTTCATACATTAAACATATGCTTCTGTTATCATTTTCAAAAAAAAAAAAAAAAAAAAAAAAGCAACAAACACAGTAAACTTTCACAGGAGAAGAGGCACTACGAATGTGATGTCACAATGGAAGTGTCAGAGTCTACTTCTATTATGTGGACTCCTGTTGTCTTACTACGAAGCTTTATGGGACTCTTTGCAGTACTACGCACACCAGCATAAAAATTGTCGTACCCTTCTGGAATAAAAGCAGTTAGTTTTTGTAAATCTGCTAGTTTCGCTGTTTGAATGGGCCTCCTACCGTTATACAAGTGGGGTAGCTCTTTGTAAATCACATTTCCTATATTTACTACTATAGGTACCCACTACTACCTATATTTTATACTTATCTATATACGGTACAAACTGTATCGCTGCTTGTACTAAATTGAAAAAATAAAATTAAAAGACGTTTTGTGGGTCATGGGTTTCATGCATGGAAATTTCTTCATTAAAGATGTCCAGAATATTTGACATCTCTGTTTCTGTTATATTATTGCACATGCAACATTAACTATTTGAGGGATGTTGTGTTAAAGGTGTAGAAGTCCAGGGGTACCATCATCTCCATTTTCAAAATTTTGTGGGTTATGGGTTTCATGTATGGTGCCACAGAATTGACAATCAGAATTTCACTGTCGGGGATAATTCTCCAGTAATTTGAACATATGGATCAACACATTTCCAGCAAATATAGTGAATTTGTATAAATAGTTGGCAACATTACTTTCGAATTTTTGAGTTTTTCAAATGTTGGCATTAACTTCCTGTTCAGATAGTGAAGAAAGTTTAACTCAATGTCACAGTGAGAAAACATTGATTTCTATGAACATAAATTGATTTATTACAATTCTTTGGAGATACAAAGCGAGTGTAAATATACAAGGTGGTTGTAAATTGAATACCTATTTTTTAAATTTAGATTATCCTAGAAACTAGCATCAGCTCTAGCTAGCCTGTAACACCGTTTATTAATGTGAGGTTTACCATTTATGATTTCAGAAGTTGACCCAGTGAAAACCGCGAAATGGTTGCTGTATACATCGTAGGAGACAGAGCTTAGATTGCCGCCAGGTATGAAGTTTGAAGCTCGGTGGTGCAAGTGCAGAGATGATGGAGGAAAGAGCGACGTACGAATGCAGAGCTTAACCTTAAGACAATTAAAAAAAAAAACTATCAGCAAATGTAACGGTGGAAAAAGTGCAATCAAGACCAAAGGTAACCGCCTGGTGTGGAATGACGTCTACCACTAATAGATTAATTGGTCCATATGTGTTACAAAAATCAGGAACGGTGAACGATACTTGGAAATGCTTCGAACATATGTATGGCCGGTGATTCAGGAATGAAAAAATGGTAGGGAATTGCTGTTTATACAAGATGGAGTTCCAATTACAGTTAGAATATGATTTGATGACAAATTCCCTGGTAGATGGATTGGCCACCGGAGACCGACACAATGGCCTGCACGCAATCCCGATCTAACCCCATGCGACTTCTTCCTTTAGAGTTGGGTTAGGAACAAGTATACAAAATAAAACCAAGGGATATTAACAATCTTGAACAAAACATTCCTGAAGGGTTTGTAATGTTCCAGTTGAGATGCTAAGATGAGCCGTGGATTCTGTTCCTAAAAAATTCCAGAAGTATGTGGAAAATGCGGGATCATACGTTGAAATGTAACTTAATAACCAAATGATACACCTTAATAATGTATTTAATGGAAATAAAACTATGATAAGTTGTATACTTTTGGAAATATTGATTGTTACAAATAGGTACTAACTTTAAAACCACCCTGTATATATCCATAGTATCTCAATGAATTCTTTTTTCCGTGTTGACATTCAGTATGTAAGTAAGTAGTGTCAAGAGAAAAGTTTAAAAATGTGCAAAGGGAAAAATATCTAATATCTCGTGAAGCTTGCAACTTCACCTGTAACTGGTCCTAATTAACAGTTTTTTTTTT
Source organism: Thermobia domestica (assembly GCF_964235325.1). Classification (NCBI taxonomy): domain Eukaryota; kingdom Metazoa; phylum Arthropoda; class Insecta; order Zygentoma; family Lepismatidae; genus Thermobia; species Thermobia domestica. The sequence goes on along the minus strand of NC_137462.1, from coordinate 109,991,060 downwards.
AAAAACACAAATTTTCTTTGTATCAGACCGAAAAGTAAACATGGTGTATTTGTAAGTTCTCAGATTCGACGACTTCAACAAGATTAAAGGTTTGAAGTAGATCTAACAAACGAAGAAAAGCGAGTATGGATATGTTGCAGTAGAAGCAACACAAAACTTTCTTGAAAGTAGAACAGACGTCAAATACAAGAAATCTGTGAGTCAGGGATTCAAAATTTACCAAGATTTATGATGCAACGTGTCCTTGAAAGTAATGTATCCTTAAGGATTCATGCAACATGTCCTTCGAGATTCATGCAAGTGTCCTCAGGGATTCAAATCTGAACTTTTTCCCAGAAAGTTGCAGTAATGTATCGGACAATTATGGGGAGATATTTCGTAAAGATATAGCTACCAAGGAAAAACGGTATGGAGGGAAATTTATCCCCAAATGAAGCTGGACAATAATTTGGGAAAAGAAGGACACTCAGTACGAAAGGACGAAATAAGATATTCTATTCAAATTTTGTCTATTCTTTGTAAATATTCCTTTGTAAATATTCTTTGTAGAATACTGTATTTGCTAGAAACCGAATAATATATGAATACTGTGTCAGCTGTTACTCTTTAAATATTATAGGCTTTCTTCTTGAATTTCAGTCAGTACTTCTACCATTATGTGAACACAATCTATAGAACTAAACATGAAAATATCCAAATAAATTAAGCATCTGATTGTTTTTTAACTACCCTGATGAAGAAAAAATAAAGATATTTATCTATTTTTTTTAAATTCAGCTCTCAAATGTCTATAAGAATCACACTTTTCTCCAGAATAATAAAAAAAATCTTTTCTCTTAATTATTTTTGGTTGAACGGTGTAATTAGTTACGATCATTTAATGTGAATCAAGGAATTATTTAAAGAAGAATCAATGGGAAATTTTCAAGATTAGATTTATTAATGCAATTTCTACTATAACATGGATTATTATTACAAGTTAAAGCATTTGTAATATTAGAAATTATGTGTAAACAAACATGAAAGATCATATCTCCTCTATTTGGATCTCTTGAAATATGGCACAAAGATGAGAATATATATATATATATATATATATATATATATATATATATATATATATATATATATATATATATATATACAATGAACAAAGCTTTTATTCAGTAAGACATTTCTCAAGGCGATGAAAAACGGTATTTTATAACAATTCAAATCAGTGACTCGGATAAACTTCCAAACTTTATTATATGCAATTTTATTAATATCATATAAGTGATATAAGTCATTGGAATAAACGTCCGCACCTAAAATATAAGAAGCTTCGATTAAGATACTGAAGAACAAGAATAAGAAAAGGAGTATTTGCACTAGAAGTGAAGGTAGTTAGTTGTATTTTATATGATGGATAAATGAAATACATATTTAAAAGCTCATTATAAAAAGCAATGAATGAAATTTATGAGAAATGCAAATATTATTCCTATTTTACACTAAGTTGGTGAATTTAATTAACTTGGAACTAACGGTTAATAATGAACCGTCAAGGGTAAATTATCAAGGGCAATCGATGCATTAACCGACAGCTAGGTCAACTGCATTTTATTATAGAGAGAAAAGCGTATAATTGCGCTATATAAATAACTTTTACAACTTTGATATATATATAAAAAAAGAAATATTTTAATAGCTAATATGTAATTTTAATGCTTATTTGTTGCTTTGTTTGGTACGGGAATACTGTGTGAGACAAGCAGATACTAATTCACAAAATTACCAACGCTTTTCTCAAACAATGTTCATTTGAACCACTTCCCTTGACGGATGAAAATATATGAAACGTCCCACGATTATGCACTGAGGCTAAGATACACAGACGGTAATAGTGAAATGGGTGATACTAGAATGAGAAAAATGAGAGAAAAAGGAAGAACTCTGAGAAAGCCTACCCACACAATGTTTGTCCGTCACAAAGCCCACTCAGCGAAAGCTGGAGTAGAACCAGGGGCTCTCTTGATGGGTTAATTAATTTCATTACGGGCCAGTTTGTATGTACAGAGTTGAGGTTGCAGTTTTCAGTAATAGATACCTAAAACAGAATGCAACAAATGTATTAATTTGTTTATTTTTATTTTATTTTATTTTATTTTATTTATTTATTTATTTTTAACAAATAACATATCTTTACAGTGCCAAGGTTGTAGGAGATTTGGATCTACTTCTTAATGTCGTATCCTAACTTTACAGGGAATCAAAACAGTCTCCTGTGCAAAAGCTAACCGTTTAGATATGAACTAGATCTCGGATTTCCCCATTGGTCTAGCGCGGCGAACGTGGTTCCGAGCTCAATGTCAATTGGGAGATCCTTGAATGATTCGGATTTCACCTTAAATTATAGAGCCACATTTCATATGCTCTCAGTACTGAAAAGGGATCATAAACTTCTAGAAACATACAAACGAGAAACCTCTAAATTACTATGGACTGCCAACGAATTACATAGAAATCTTAATATCATAGAAACGTTAATTATATAGAAACCTTATGTAGTTTTGGATCCTGTTCAAAATGTGTCCTTCGTTTTCATTTCGAACTACTATAACACATGTCGTACATAATGTCTTAACTAAGTAGGCACACTTTAAAAGATCTTTAAAAGAAACTAATGCCTAAACTTTAAAAGAATACTCATAGTTTTGAATAATATAATAAGGGTCAAAAACGATCGCCTCCTAACCTCATCTATGTAAAAAGTATATAGTTTTTACTTGCACTGATTTCTGATTAAATTCTTACTATAACAACTCGATAGTATCTATCTTTCTGTTTTGGGCTCGTATGCCAATACAGTCAATTATTTCAAAGCAGTTCCAATACCAATGAAATTCCTTGGTAGATTGGATAGCTTCCATTATTTTTTTCTGTGAGATGCAGCAAAATAGGTAGAAGACAGAAAATTATCTGGTATTAATCTAAGGGAACAAGGATAAGGATCCTGCAAATGGTTATAAATAACGGCTCTGAGAAAAGAAGTTTCACGAACATATTCATCCCAAACGAACATATTCCCCATTCCATTGTTCAGAGGAATGTGGAATCTCGTAATTAAGAAACAAAGTTACAACACAAAAATATATATGATCAGAAATTCAAACACAGAAAAATGTGAGTTTTTTCTCGTAGATTCCTGAAACACGATATCCTAGGACTTTTCTCTTGTTTCCTTGGTCTGAAATTAGTGACAATCTCTCTTCTACCTGTTTTGCTACATTTCACTGAGAACAATGAAACCACAAGTGAGAAAAATTGAAGCATTTCAGTCTAGCGAAAGAAGTAACATAGGTGAACTAATTAACCATTTGTATTTTCCTCGTGATTAATCACTTAATGCTGGCTCTAGGGAGAAATTACAATTATAGAAATTAAAATTTAACCCTATAAATTAAGCGAGAAAAGTTTCATACAGATTTAGAAAGCTGTATATATGAATTTGTGCTTTAGGTAATCTTTCTTTCCTTAGTTTCTAGCTATGAAAATTAAATTTTGATAGGTGTGATTTCCCTTTAGAGCCTTCACTGAAATCACTAGAGAACTTGGCAGAATTCTAGAGATCTATCCTAAAATAAAAACTTTAAACAATGAAGATCTATTCGCATTATTCCCCGAAATATATATATATATAGACTACATATACATACATACATACATACATATATATATATATATATATATATATATATATATATATATATATATATACATTTCTCTCTCTCTCTTTATATATATATATATATATATATATATATATATATATATATATATATATATATATATATATATATATATACAGTAAGTAGTGAGATTTGCAGAAGTACTTCGCAACATTCTCCATGTGTTCAGACAACACCAATCACTAAAAATCAGCACAAAGAGTCCTCCAATAAGGAGCAAGAAGGTCAAATTGAGTCCTGCAACGATAAGGCAGGAAAAGGATCTGAATCAATCAACCAAGGTTAAGATAGTTTTTGGAAGGAGAGGAGAGTAAATTCGTTACGCTAATAGAAAAATTAACATTACCATCTAAGTCGACAGAGTTCTCGCAAATAACCAAAACAATAACAAGAAATACACTGAGCAAAATAGCCTAAATTGGCTAAACAAATCGGGACTCGTTCACTGTCTTTAGATATGAAAAACAGAAGTTAATGAAATTTAATTGAATTGAAGTGTCGGAAACGTATTAAACTTTGTATGAACTTCTGATGTCTGATCTTCATAAAAATAAAAATAATGAATAAAAAAATGTGTGAATGAAATTAGTAAATATTGATTAAACGACATAATAAAACAATAAAAGAAAATAAGTATAACCGTTCCAAAACGAAGATCATTAAATAACTCAACCATATACGAAATGTCTTAATGAAAAATTTTGAAGTATATTATATTACAAAAATAACGGCTGTAATCATTTTTTTTAAATAGTGAATATGCATAATTTTATTCAGAACCAAATTTAAACATAGAGGTTCTCTTCACTTATGAGTCTTTTCCCCACTCTCCCTTCCCTTTTCATATAACGTTAACAAAGAATACGATCATAAATGCTTATCCTTATTGACGGAATTTTAAGACATCATGTTTTCAAGCGAATTGCCGAAGAAAGAAAAGAGCTTAACGGTTTTAGTCATGTTGTTATGTTTAGCTTCACCATAAAAAGAACATTTTACGAGAATCGTAGAAGTTAACAATCGTAAATTTATGGGTTTTGCCTTCTGTACACTAATATCCTTACGATAAGAATTGCATTATGACGATTTTTTTAAAGCGATATAACAAGAAATATTTGTTCAAAAATTTCTTTCAAACCAAAGTGTATATTGTATGGCCCGATTAAAAAACAAAAACTAAACGTCCTTCACAAAACCTGATATAAAGGCAGTTTAACAGTGTACACCACATGAAGGAGTTTGGTTTGCTTTTTTTGGTTAACCAAAGTCCTTATCAATCTAAATTTCACCACGCCTAGGCTTAAATATAGCATTTTTACCTCAAATTAAGTATACTTTACGTTGAACACATATTTTGGAAATAGAACATGTTTAAGTCTTTAAATTTGTAGCGTAGAGCGTCATTTAGATTTAATTTAGCATTATTCCATGGACGGATTATCCTGAGCATTATACTAACCATCCAATGCTCTGTAGCATTGCGGGTAGTCTATCAATCAAGGATGATGTCCATAATTACTCCTATAGGAATAAATGGAGAACAAATTGATTTTTGATTGGTCATATTTTGGGATCAATTGGGATCACCTTCATCAATGAACTCAATTCCTAACCTTTGACTCTGTACATCCTGGCAAAAATTGATGGTGATTCATCCTAAATATTCTATCCTAAAAGTTATGCAAAGCATGGAAAGAAATGCGTGTAGCGAGTTATATGTTTCAATTGCAGCAACCAAATCCATGGAAGATTCACCAAATTTATCCCAATATTTCTAAAATAAAAGACTCAAACACTTTTCCGTGCTACTTTCTTTATTCTTTCTATCTTTGGTCTTCTGCCTTTGTGTAAACCCGTTGAAGTTACTGGAATTCAATATTTTTTTTTTTTATTTTGCTATTACAAGTTCTTTTTTTCTTCTTCTTTCTTCAGTGCTCTACCGTGATAACTAAATATTTCTCGCGCGTGCCTTTCTTTGCTGCACGTGGTACTGGAAAAGGCTTGTAGTCGGACAAAATATTTAATAGGTGTCAGGAAAAACTTGGGGAAGAAAGTCTTATAGCATTGCTTTCAACGGTTAAAAATATGCTAGGCAAATTAGGGAAGGGGGGAGTAAGATATCTCTGAATAAAAACATATACTACTTACTCACTTTAGACTGTATTTCACTTTTAGTGTTTGCATATCGTATTCGTCAAGTAGATTATTTTTTATTCTTTTTTTTTAACATTGAAATTGTAGGAGGAAGAGTCAAGGGACATTTACGGAATACAGACCACTTCAATTTGAGTTTGAAATTCCTAAGCTGTTTTGCAGCTCTTTCTTTTTTATCTTTTAAATTTTAGAATATGGGTAGACAAGGCCGGATCCAGGATTGTCTGAGGGGGTGGGGGGACTGCACCAATAAGTACCAAAATAACCAATCACACTGAAACTCTTCAAAGTGACATGTGACAATATTCTTTACCTCTGACAACACTGATGCATAGAACGGAGGAAAGTATTTCAAAGAGGGTCGCAAGTGTTATGCAGGAAAAAATGTTCTCTCCTCCTGGCTTGTTTCCCCTACTTGAGAAGTGTTATATTATTTTGCTTGGTAACTCCTTTTCCTTCAATCTTTTGAAAACCCTTTTCCTTAAACTTTTGCTAAGCTCTGTTTCCTTTTAAGCCCCAAACGGAAACATAATGGCAGAAAGTTTCGGAAAGTGTTGGTATTTTCACTGCTAGCTTCTTATTATAGATAGTGTATATATTTACAACGAGCGGGGGGTGGGGGGCGCATGTGCACCTGTGCACCCCCCCTAAATTCTGCCTTGTGGGTACAGTTTATCAACTACTACATTCCAAAATGCACTTCCAAGACGCCTTTGGGGTCCAGGTATTTGCCATATAGCGAAAGAACTCACCTAAAACATAAATCCAATAATCTTAAATTAGTAAAACTTGTAATACTTGAACAGATTTCATTTTGTAGTATGTATATATCAATCAATAATACATTCCGTTTAGTACTTGATACTCTGCAAAATAACAAGTTTTTAATTGGTGGATAATTTATGATAAATAGGGCCCGGATTTAAAAAAAAATGCATATGCACATATGCAAATGCCTATTTTGGAAGATTAGCACGTGTTCTAAGAGTAATCTCATACTTCTGCATATATTTGAAGTTATTATTAACTTCCTGAATCTGTAGTTTCGTGTTCATTGGATATCCATTAAGATTTTTTTCGATATTCTTTTGTAGGATAAAGATATTATTTTCTTTGTTTTTAATGTCTTTTTTTTCGATAATTGTTAAAGCAATTAAGCGTCAGGAAAGTTGAAGTGCATCCCTCTATGAGATACTCAAAATTCTTAAGAAAATAACTTCTTTAAGTTCTGCCTCAGGCGAAACAAAACGAAACAAAGCAAAAGTTGAAAACAAGTTGAATAAGGTGCCTAGCTCAAATTCAGAATTAGGAAAGATTGAGCCAATGAACTAATACGAGTTCACATGTGTGAAATCAGTAAATCAAATTTTTGCCTGATGAATATTCCAAACTTTCTTTATCATTGTGCAAATATTGTCCAATCAGTGGCGTACCTAAGCGGGACGAGGTGCCCTCGTTTTAACCTCCTTACCAACAATATGTTATGGAAAAATAAACATTTATCATATGAAGAAACATATATGCATTAAAAATGGTGAGTGCTCTGCAGAGATATGAAAATAAAATGAAATCTTTAGGTTTTACGTTCCACGGTTATGCCGGTTAGGCTAAAGGAGACGGTTGCAGAGATATGAGGTTGGGTGGATGAACTCCCTCTTTCCTGATGAAAGTCTGTTTATTCCACTGTGCCTAATCTTTCAGTTGATGATGAAAGGCCATTTTTTTGCGTCCTCTAAATTTATTTTAACACACAACAGACGAAGTTTGTCACCAGAAAATGTAGAAAAATTCTAATAGTATAGTATGGAAATTCATTCTGAACACAATTACACACTGTAAACAAGTGGATATGGAGTGAATATGCTGTTTCTGAAATGCACATGATTTATTTATATTATTTTCTACTAATTTAGTGCGTACTTGCATGCATATCTTGAGGATTTGAGGATTAGGATAAAACCTGGCCCTAATGAAAACCTTGTATAGGGCTGAGGTTTTGAGTTTTCATCAACCTCATATCTTCTTGATGATAAAACATACATATATGTATAAGTGCCACATACATACGTATACATACATTGTATACATACATATATCTGAGCAGAACTCGTCATCAGATCATCTAACGTCACGCATCACGGTCTGGTGTTTTACCTTGGATGTATTTCACGCGTCGTTTATTGCAATGCACGTGGAAAAGATTCAAAATAAATCCTTCTCTGCCCCCTTCCCTCCTGCAACTTCCGTTTGCTAGCCTAAAGCAGAGAAAGTACTTATATATATATACCTCTTCGTGTCTCTTACCTGTGGCGGTGTTACTAATACTAGTTGTCTGAAAATTGTTGATCAGAATATAAAACTGTCAATCTTTCTCTCTCACTCGCTCCTTTTCTCTATCTCCATTGCGCGTGCGTTCAGAAACATGTGCATTTTGAATGAACTTATATGTGTGTGTATATGTATATATATATGTATGTAAGTTTCCTGTATCTTGGTTGAATCTCGTGTGCACAGTATACGTATAAAAAGGAAGTTGGAAATGCTCCAAGGAATCTTCGTGTTCTTGTTTAAGACAACATGAAGAAAGAAAAAGTTGATTTACGCTTTCTATATATATATATATATGAAAGAACATTGGTAAATGATATCAGAGGGAAGGAGAAATTATGGAGAACATTATATATAGAAAGCAAAAAAGGAAACGAGAACACATTGATTCAATCATAACTTTAATTGAAATAAAATACACGTGTACTGGTTAACAAGATATGTTATTTTCTCAATTAAAAAAGCTAATTGGAAAATTTATTTATTTTGTGGTTCAGAAGCAAATAAAGGAACTTTTTCACAATTTATTGCTAATTTTACAGTAGAGCCTAGAAGAAAATAAATTTTAGCTTGAAAACGCTTCTGAAAAATGTACCGTTTGAAAAAAAACCCTCCCTGAATGCTTTTTATGTTCCCTTTCAAATAAAAATATCAGCGTGAATGAATGAGGTGGATGTGGTAGAGAATCAACTAAACTTAGATTGTGTTTTCTACCAAAAACGCTCCCGTTTGGATATATCTTGTTACATAATCCGACAGAACTAAAGATTGAGAAGCCATTGAAAAGTGAATTTTGAAAAAAAAAAATGATTTTTTTAAATAAGCTCTTCAAATATAAGAAGCTATTAACCCTGAAATCAATGGAGAAACTAAAAACAGATTACTTTAATGAAATGCTTCTTAACATTTTCCCCCACCGATGACGCGCTTTACCGCAGAACAAGGAATGAATATACAGACAACAAACTCGGACAAAAATCTTGAGATTACGGGGTGGCACTAGTGGAAGGTTCTCAACGTAGAGGAAGAAGAACGCTATGCAGGGTTGGTTGTCATATCAGAATCCTCTTGGACATAATGAAACATAAAAGGTATCACGTATAAGGTGCAAAAGGGAAATTATTTTATTATGCTCTTAAAATAGACACACAAATTATACATTTAGAATTACTATATTATATAGAATTATCTTTTAACTTAGCTCAATATATTTTCTACATTCATGTAATTTACCTTTTATTTTCCCCTTAACTGTTAATCCTGATAAGCAGTCATCATTCTCCCTCCTTTACATGCAAAGTCAAAAGAAACATTGACGACAGCGTCGTTCTTTAACGACACTTCTAGTGTCTGATTTGTTGTTTGTTACTTGTGGAAAAAATAAAAATTCAATTTTTAACGAAGTTCACAGGAGAATTACTTCCGCGTATTTCTAGTCTGTACTTCACCGAACACTCACGATATTGAGATACACTTAGGTTACGTTAAGTTACAATTGGGCACTGTTACTGCTGTTGCAGACGTTGACTGTTACAATCTGTCTCACAATTGATTTTAATTTACAGTATTATTAAAATAAAGGCTTCATGGTAAAAAAATGTGTTGTGCCAAAGTCTAGACCTACTAGGTCTTTCGTATGACAAAATTTATTTTTCAATTCTAAAATTTCGTGACACATCAATGTGCAGCGACATATCAATTACAATGAAAATGGCTAAATTAACTTAATACAAACCGTACTTCACTTATCTATCATCTTTTCTTCCTTTCTTAGCGTTTTTGCATTCTCTTCAGCATAAAAAATCTAGAACACAATACCTTCCGCATATGGCAGATCCCGAATTTTCACAGCATTCATATCAGATTTCAAAATTTTTCATACGGCAAAGTTCAATGAATTAATGTTATCATGGAAAACATGTTATCCAGAAAAGTTAGAAAAAGAAACATAATCCCGCATCCTTGGAACCCCCTCCCCCATGGAGAAATGAGGCACCTACATCCACTGATCACCACTGATACGTATCTTTACGCTATGGCTTCGTCCTCCTCCTGTATGCAATTAGTGAAATAAATTATGTCAGTAAATTAGTACGCACTGGAATATCGATTCTCGGGAGATCAAAGAAGTCAAACAGTAGCAAGTGTGGTCAGAGAAAAGATGAATGATCGTTCGTACTCATCAAATTTTGTTGGCATTGCAGCGACCACCGAACGTGGTGAGAACATTTGGAAAGCTACCTGGAAGAAAGAAAAAAATTAAATGAAATCTTTAAGTTTAACGTCCCACGGTTATGCCGGTTAGGCTAAAGGAGACGGTGATAATGAGAAATGAGTGAAATGGTGGAATGAAGAAAGTGGGAGAACCCCGAGAAAACCCACGAGCACGGTGTTTGTCCACCACAAAGTCCACACGGCGAGAGCTGGGATCGAATCAGGGACCCCAAGCACCGGAGGTGAACGCTTTACCACTAAGCCACCGCGCCACCCTACCTGGAAGAAAGAAGCTACACAGAATAATGAAAGTGATCCTATCTTTGCCACATTATTTGCATTTGATTTTATTATTACGGACATGTGACAAGATAGTTTTTCAAGATTTAAAGTGCATATTGACACACAGTGTCAGGAAATCGTTGTTTTCTTTTCAGTTATTTCATTTCCTTTCCTGCTAAAATTAACCTATAGGAATATTTACATTACGGCTTACAATGAAACTGCAACAAATTTCTAAACACCCTTTAGAGCTCAAGGAACATTATCAAATATGTAATATATTTTATAAAGTCGATTTTTCTATAATTCTTTTATGTTGGTCTGAGAACGTATAGAACATTTTAGGATCAGCCAGTGTATTTAGAATAGTGGTTTCTAATTGTTTTTAATGGATGGCACGTTTTACTGAATGTCTAAGACATCACGACACACTTATTTGATTATTATTATTATTATTATTATTATTATTATTATTATTATTATTATTATTATTATTATTATTATTATTATTAAGTCTCGTTTAAATGAATCAGATCGAATTGATCTGGGCGTTGATCAATCAGTCAGTACTTCTTTTACATAGAGAAATAAACCATTCAATCGCATAGAAGCTCAGCTGTGGTGCAGACAGAAGTATGTTAACAAGATTCAGGAACGCTAACCACTCATCTTTATTTCTGATACAAATATTATACGCTCCAGATACTGAATACTAGTGGTGGACAGTTCGTTTCTTTTTCCGGAATCGATTTTTTTCAACCTATTCCAAACAAGGATTCGTTCCCTTTAGATTCGGTAAGTTGTAATACTAACTGCACTGGGTTTCCAATTTAATTTTTCCAAACAAGGATTCAGTTTTTCCTCTGGATCCAATCTCTTAATTCCGAGGAGTTGAATAATTTCGAGTTTTTGTATGGTTCTCCAGTATATTTCAACTTTCAGCCAAATTAGTCAAACCACTTTTATTAACTGAGAAGTTATTGCAAAGTTGGATTTGGGCGGAGAAGGAGAAATAAGTATATGCTCAAAGGGGAATGAATTGCCATGTTTCGAGACATGAGCAAAAAGTTCAATTTCTTCCTGATTCTTGCTCTTGTTTGTTATATACAAGTGGTACATAGAAACGAAAAAGTAAGCTTTGGTTGTATGCACAATAGTTCATTAATTGCTTCTTCGTCAAACAATTTCTTACTATTCTGAAGTATTGCTTCTCTCCGATTCTATCAATATCAATACATGAATTGGTTGCAGAACTCTCTACTCTGATTCCATCAATCGAACCCACTGACTCAATCCGTCGACTACACCCAATGACTCCATCTTTCGATTTCATCAAGATCAACTTGGTTTCTTTTAGAGATTCAATCCTTTCATTCCACTGAAGAATTCATTCTTTGGAAACGAATTGTCCCGGAACTACCCATCAGCACTAACCATTCCAAGTTGTACAAGTAAACGAAACTTACTACCCTGCTCAGTCTACCCATACTAGTTAAATTGACTAGAACCTACCTTTTGGGGGGATACTCAGACGAAAATGAATTGTAAGGTTGGGAATTTCAATGCTCGATAGAAACAGTATCCTATGATTAAATATTTGCTTTTTCCTTGGAAGGTCTTTAGACAGAAGTTACAGTTAGGAAGAGAATTACAGTAGGAACATTAGCAATCCATTGATATATGTTCATAATCATGGGTAAAAGATAATAGCTCTCTGCTTCATGAATTTTGGAGATTGCTGGTGTTACAACGAAAAAAATCCTATTGAACTTCAATATTTGTGTTGAAATAATTTAAATAAAAGGAGAAGAACTGTGAAATATATTAGACTTTAATCGAAACTAAGATCATATACTGTCTTCGTCACCAGTAAGGCTTAAACAAACAATATCACTGATCACAATATACTAATATTTTGCAAACGTTTCTACTAAAATACGCTGCAACTCTCTCTCACTCTCTCTCACTCTCTCTCTCTCTCTCTCTCTCTCTGTGTTTCTCTAGAATACATTCTAACTGAAAACTTTTTAGGTAGAAGTATCTTAACAACCAATGAAACGAACATTTTCTATCAGCGAACCACGACTATTTCTTTTTCTGCCTTTTCTTCTTCACCTGAGATCCCGGTTGCCTCCATCTATTCCTACCTTCAACTCGCGTTTCGTCTTATCTTTGGTGTAGAAACTTTCTCTGAGTAAACCTTATATAAATCCTTGAAAAATATCCAAAATCTACAGTATTCACAAATTCTTTGATGGCCCGGAAATGTGAAATATCCACTTTAAGTTCAGTTTCTGTCTCATCGTCTAGGATGCTCTCATTTTACTTGCATAGTGAGTTATGAGCGCACTGATAAGTTATGTAACAAATTTGCAACTTAAGAATCTCCTAGTCAAGCGCATGAAAAAGTGCTGTTGATTTTGATAACATCGTTTGCCTTTTTTACCAAATAGTAATCAGAATCCTCAGGATGCATTTTCAACAGTTTGGCGTGATAGATCAGTGCTACGGCACTTACTTCCGATGCAAGTTTATTATTATTATTATTTGCTCTGAGGCTATACGAGTTTGTGCTGAACAACAAGGGTGGACACAGGCGAGTTTTAGGGCGCAGTTTGCACCCATGAGATTATTTGGGAGGATATAATTTTTCATTGAAAATGGTACAAACTAGAGAACCCTAAATTTGAGGGCAGAAAGGTAAATTTATGGGGAGAATGTTAAGTTCGAGAGTTGCACCCGAGCCCTTGAGAGAGGGTGCCATCCCTCTGCTGGACATTATATTGGTAGGTTTTTTTTTTTTTTTTTTTTTTTAGAATGGTCTCGCCATAAATTATTCCATAATGCGTAATTCAGTTTTATTCGTCATCCTCCTTATAACTCAATTTATGGGACATTACACGAAACATTTCATAGTTACTATTTATCTTTTCTTTTTCTTTTTTTTCTTACTTTTTTCTTCTTTTGCTATCGGACAGTGAACATGTAGCAAAGGATCTTTTATTCTACAGCTTTTAATGGCCAAGAGTCGACGAATTTATCGTCTTTTTCGAATTCGGAAAAATGATAGCTACTTCTCTATACTTTCCAAGTTGATAGCTATTTTCATCGCTTGCGCAACAGTTAATTGTATTGGTAACAGAAACTACTTGCGTTAGCTTTGTTTCTGACACCAAACACCTATCGACCACATTAATTCCTTATTGAAATTAGAGCCAAATCTGCCTTCTTAGTTATAGAATGAAATTTATGACCGAACTTCTTAAATTTATGTAACGTACCTCTTTACATTTATTCTCATAATGACATATAACTCATTGTTTGACGCATTAAAAAAGATTGATTTTGAAGCCGGAGTATCTGACCAACCCTTATCCCAAAAGGAACCCCTTTGATATCTGAACCAATATCTACTCAAAGTTCGGATTTCTTTTGTTGTTCGTAGATATACAAAGTTGTTCAGATCACTCCATCAAATTTCCCGTGTCCACAAAAATTGTTCGAAACTCGAAAGCTGAGCCACACCGATTTGTATAGAACAGTGAAAATTCCTGCTTCCTAGTTGTTGAAATAATTATATGAGGACACAAGAGCGACAAGTGTTACTTGTATTTTTGTTCTCTTTAAGTAAGAATAATAATAAAAGCAGTCGTATCATATAATCTTCAATCATGAGCTGAAATACCAATATAGGTAGAAGAATGCAATAAAAATTAGGACGATCTATACTAAACAGAGTAAGTATATGCAATTTACTTTGAAGAACAATTAAAGCTAGTTTCGTGATACTAGTGAGATTTAAGCAAACAAAATCATTAATCACAATCGTACCCCTTATGTAAACTTGATTTCTTCCAGAACACTCTTGTAACTCTTAGTACTCCCTCCTCTAAAATACTTCGTAATAAACTGAACTGAATGAACACTACCAGTTTACGAGTTCTAAATACTTCAAGTTGTATAGCTGCACTCCTAAATTGCAGACCATACATAATTATGATAAGATTTATTTTACAGTTAAAGATAATGATTTTATAAGATAAAATCATTTAACAGTCACCTCTCTCTCTCTCCCTCTGTTTTTTAAAAAACTCCATATCACCATTAACCTTTGTTGAATTCCTATTTTCTACGTTCTAAAAAGTTGTATGTATTATGGAAGTTGCCAGCTTTTAAAGTAATATCCTTTTTTGCATTTGGAAGAAATTGTACTTCATAGGTGTATTGATTCCAGAGTTATTGGCGAAAGAACATATTTTCTGTTTGAAAACTTTGGAACTATATTTCCTAAAATTCCAGAGACCAAAGGATATTTATCTTTCGTCTTGCAACTCAAGTAAGTTGTCTAAACAAATATGTGAATTCCCAATGAACATGGGAATCTCATCCAAAAATCTTAAGCTAGTGTGGTGGACAAAGGGTTCTTGAAGTTTGGTAGTGGTTCTGAAGTTTACTTTATTTTCATTTTCGAAATTATACCGTTTTCATTTTGTTCATTATGTATAAATAGATCCAGAATCTAATCAGGATAGGGACAATAGACGGATCTCGTTCCTTCTTCCATAGAACGAAAACATCACCTACTAATATACAATTTTCGGTTATTTGGTGTATAGACAATTCTCTTGGAAGATCCTATTTTCACTGGGGCCTTCTACGTTATAGGATCCGTGGAGTATTAGCACCACTGCATCTGTAATAGAACACTTGGTACAGACAAGTTATTTATCATTTTATATACAGTAATACTCCCTACCTGTTAACATGCCTGCTTGTGTTGAGAAATACAAGTCATACGTCATTGAAGAATATTGAAATATTTTAAAGATCACGTTACAAGAAGAATTCATTTTGTTTTCGAAAACAGCCATCGTATGGCAGTTTTGAGATCAGTTTTATCTTTAATTCATGTTTTATATATGTATATATATATATATATATATATATATATATATATATATATATATATATATATATATATATATATATATATATATATATATATATATAGTGTGGGACACGAGCAGTGAGTGGGTGATGCAGTTCGTACACCTTCGGTGACTTGCACACTGATAAGTCCTTGAGCAATTTTTAGCTGTGCAGAAGCGTGTCGCCACGTTTGGCCTAATCCTCGTTTCGCCTAACCAATTATCTGACACTTTTATGACAGATAAATGATAAGATTTGTGTCCGCCATTTTAGGCGAAATAAGGATCCTCGTTTGGCCTAATCCTCGTTACGCCTAAAATGGCGGACAATAAGAAAAAACCGTGCAAATTCAACACAGGGAAATTATATAAGAGAAAATTCCCTAGTATATAAAGAATTAAGAAATGCAAAATATATAGATTAATATTATATTAACTATTTTCGAGGAGTTAGGATTACCAAAACTTGTTTATGTATTTACTAGGACCATGGATATATACGAATATATATAAGTAAGCGAATAGCAAAACCCGTTAAATTCACATTTTAAAATTTGTGACAAATGGAGAAAAACTGTTTAAACACGTCAGAATTGTAAAATAACATTAGAAACTAGAGAACATTAAACAATTAAGAATAATGTGAGTGTTGGTCTGTGGAAAGCTGTATAATCACATTAGTCTGTGAATTGCGTTATTGAAGAAAAAGTTTGGATTTAACAGGTTTTGCGTATGTAAATGGAAATAACAGCTTTTGCATCTGGACTAGCGGCCATTTTTGTTGAGGCTCAAGATACAAAACCTATCACAAAGAAAGGGAGTCAGAGTCAGAAATCAGTATTATGCCTACTAAAATATTGGGGAAGGGGGGGGGATGTATTATCAACTATACATTGCACAAGATTGGCACAAATGAATATGGATACATAAATGCTACATTAATTTTGTTCTAAATTGAAAACAATGGACCCAAATGTGCAAAAAATTGAGTTATGTAACCTCCTCTCCATCATCATCTACTAAATGGAAATCCATATCGTCGTCGTCCTCTGGTGCATCACCATTTTCTCGGTTTTCTATTCCTCAAAAACCTCTTTATAAAACGTGAGCTTTGAGCTGCTTTCAATCGTCAAACCCTTCGTAACTACAAGCGGAGTTAATTATACCTATCTGTATACATTTCTAAACAGAATGACTATATTTTGGAAGAGTTTGTAACTTTTTATGGACTAACATAGGGTGAATATTAATTTGCCAATTATCCCAATATATGAATTTGAAATATAGCAAAACAAAATGTGCAAATGTTGAGTTTGAGCAAAACAGCGGCAGAAAGAGAATCAAAAATGGTAAATAAGTGGCATTCTTTTAAAAACATGTTGTACCAGAAGCATGTTAAAATTTTGAATGATAATTGACACGAGACATTTTAAGAAAGAGGTTCTGCTGAAGCTGAAGAGACTGTTTAGAGAAGAACCTAATCCAACAATGTTCTGTTCAAAGTAAAGAGTTACCCTGAAATACAAAACAAACGACTTTTAAGCATAGGATAGTCCACTCACCTTGTTTTTTAGACTACATTTCGTTTCCAGCTTTTCATGTGTCTTGTACGTTTTCTAGACAATTTTGGTGTTGTCTGATAACAAAATTATGATCATCGCTGCCTAGAGTATCGTTTTCTTTCGATTTTGCGTGCATTTGTCTAGTAATTATTAGAGAAAAGAATATAAGCACAGAAAAGTTTCACGAACAGTTAGGTTAAGACATATAGTGTTTTCATTTTCAGTCCAGGGTGCGCGGTGATTCAGTAGTAGAGCGTTCACCTCCGGTGCTTGGGGTTCCTGGTTCGATCCCAGCTCGCGCCGTGTGGACTTTGTGGTGGACAAACACCGTGCTCGTGGGTTTTCTCGGGGTTCTTCCGTTTTCTCCCACTTTCTTCATTCCACCAGTTCATTCATTTCTCATCATCACCGTCTCCTTTAGCCTAACCGGCATAACCGTGAGACTTAAAACTAAATATTTTATTTTCATTTTTTTTCAATTTTCAGTCCAAAAATAAAAAAAATAAAAGCACACACTTCAAATCCTGTCAAATAAAATTTCGAATGATTTACGAAGAATTGCAATAAATATTCAGATTACTAAACTCATATAGTTTAATCTGAACTCATAAACTCATATACTAAACTAAATTCAGATAATCCTATACAGTACGAAACCTCAAATTGTTTGAAATATGGAATTAACCGGGTTTGATTCTGCTTTTCTCATGAGGTTATTTGCAGATTTGGGATTTAACAGTTTATGAAACTGAATATGGAAGAGGAATTTAACTGGTTTTGCATCTGTTGTCATGATGGATTTAACAAATTTTGGTAATTGGCACATATTTCAATCTCAATTTTCAACTAGTTAAAATGGCTTTTTCTACTGAATACTGTTTGGAAATAATAGCTTTCCAACTAAGGTTTCCAGAGCAACCACTATCTCATTTTTTTTTTTTTTAAGTGAATTTAACGGGTTTTGCCATTGGCCTACTCATATATCGCATATATATCGACACGTTCTCTAACGATCCAAACGATTTATGGTATGGATTCCAAATCTTAAGAATAGATTTCATCTCAGCTTGAGTCTTCTATTAAAGTAAGAACTAGTACAACTTTCGGTTTAAATATTGATTCCTAAATATTTAAAATCGTAAGAGATAATGAGAAATCGTTTTTGATGAGAATTCAGCTTCCGATAAACAGGTTGCATGTCTCACACTATCACTCTATTCCTGCCGTAAGTTATAGATATATTTCCGGTTTCAATATTGAATCTGCATAATTTGGAAATCTACAGTAATTTAACAATGTAAAAGAAACTCACATGTAAGAGAACAAGGTATAAATGTTTTCATAACTTTGCTCACTGCACCGAACACCAGTAAACCTTAGCCAAGACGGACACCCAACTGAATAAGGGGTTCAGCCAGATAGTTAGTAGACAACGTTCGCTTCATCGTATGGACTTCAGAAGCCGATAACCCACGAGGTTACTACTTGTCATTATATGTCACTACCGTTAATGTTTTACACTGGCAACAGAATGCTGTGACTAAACCATAGAAACGAATAACATGGTTAAACAGGGTTGGCAAAAACCATGTTTAAAAAAAAACAAAACAATAAACTTTTTTTTGTTTAAACCCGGTATTTTTTGGGTTTGAACCAGGTTTTTTGTTTAAATAATTTGCTGTATGTATTTATATCACATATATAGAGAAATAAGTTTGTTTCATCTTAGGTTATTGTGCAACAACCGGGTTATGCTGGAAGAGGTCACATAAGCTTAAAGCGGAATCAAACCGCTTCTCGGCTTACATCCGAAAGAAATTGTCCTCCATTTGAACTCGAAACCGGGACTAATTGACCACAAATGCGATATATCTGCCGACTCACTCATGAACGACTCCTGGTAAAAATACGTTGTGCTGATCTTTAGGTACTTGTAAAAGTAACTGTCAAGAGTCATTTCAGAAGGACAAAAAGATAACCAGTTGCACAAGTGAAACCATTATACAGAATTACATATGGACAATTTCAAAATGCTGCAGAGTACAGAAGAACTGATTTAATCCAAGTTAGTTCATTACGACTCTTATTAGTCCAAGTTAAAGAAATACAACGAGAAGAAGAAGAAATAGACTTAATTTGCATATCAGTAAGAAAAGTGAATAAAGATACGAATTATTTGAGTCCACTTTGGCTCTGACCTATTTATACATAAATAAATACCAAAGATACTTCTGATTTCAATAAATGACTCTCGTGGGATTTGTATGAACCCTCCTCCCCCAAAACTACAGCATTTCGATGTATTTTATCAGTAGTAAACATTATTAGAACGAAACAATATATAGAATTTTTCTTTGAAATTGCATAACAATAATAACAAACTATTAAAAAATCACAAAAGAAGCATTCATAAACTTATAAAAAAAATACAAAAGTTGCTTTTGTAGTATAATCTTTTTGAGTAATGAATGGCACTTTTTAGGTCTGAATATAATACGAATAATATACGGGAGTGAATCGTAATAACCCATAAGTGTGTGTTCATCAAGATTTTACGAACACTTACACTTTTACGAACATTTTTCGTGTTTTGCTTTAAACCAGTTTTATTTATTTATTTATTTATTTATTTTTAACAGCTGGTTTAAACCAGCAAATCTTGGTGCGATGAGTCTCGTTTTCAATCTCATCACGCCGATAGTGATCAATAATTTGGTGCCAGCCCAACGAAATCATGTCAGGTTGGAATTGTACAAAATAACGGAGACCATGTTGATTTATAGTGTTTTTCTGTCAGTAATGTTTTGGACCTTTGGTACCTACTATTCACCCGTATTGTATCGAAGTACGAAGATCACCAGAGTCAACTATAGGCCTATCTTTATTTCTGTCATTCGAGTGGAAATGGAGTGTACCAGCAGGACAACCACCCTCGTAACAGATCCCGGTTGGCCACCATCTGTTTGGAGGAGCATTCAACTTCTTCCTGCTGAAACAACCACTGAGAAGCCCGGATTTCAGTCTCATTGTAGATCTCAGAGGCTTATGCTATGGACATTCCCGGTAGTGTGTGAAACGAGTGGAAATTCAACTCAAAAGTTGTAATTTCAAAAGTAATAATAAGAAATGAAATATATTTTTCTTCTTTCTTTGTCAGTAACACATTGAGATGTTTGAATTGTGGAATTATCCAAAGAGCAATTTGTCAGCAGAGCGATTTGTCACAAATCACTCATTTCGATCACAGTTGTCCATTGTTAAGTTATGAGCAAATTTACGGATCTTTTGCCAGATGTAGCTCGAAATAGCTACAAATTTCATACGAATTGTACTTACAATAGAATCACAATAGGATCCCTTGTAATGCATTAACAGTTACAAAAATGCGTTGAAACTGGAATGAAATCTGGTACAATTGTCGAAACACTTTTCCGAAAGCAAATAGTCCTATTACAAATTATTTATGGGAAAACTAATTTGTATTTCTCAGTTCTTCACATAGTAGGGATTTTTTTCCCGAAAAATTTCCCTCCAGTTTTATCTCCGCGATTTTTTCTATAGTCCACCATTTTAGGCAAAACGAGGATTAGGCCAAACGAGTATCCTTATTTCGCCTAAAATGGCGGGAATAAAGCTTATCTTTTATCTGTCATAAAAGTGTCAGATAATTGGTTAGGCGAAACGAGGATTAGGCCAAACGATGCAAGATCGTGCAGAAGACGAAGATCGTTGCAAACAATTAAAAGCCACGTGTTGTGATGCATGAGTAGCCAGCTGTTAATTACATAATCAGTTACACTACGTAATTCCTTCTTTCTTCTTCTTCTTCGTTGTCTGTTTAGACTTTATGAATAAACATTATTGTTTGCATCACTGACCAACTAGATTTAGATACACGTATATTCTTTTGCTTCTAAAGCGTGTATATACACTTTGTAGTTTCTTTACACACTAGAAAGATTTCCTGAATATTAATAAGATTGCTTTACGTCATAAACTAATCCAGAATTCATTTATGCTGACGCATGGAAGCGTAATACGTATTTCGGCAAAAATAGAACAACTAAAAGAAAAATGTCATGAATGACTTTCGGAACTTGTAGGAGATTAAATATTGTCAAAACCTTGACGTCACAAACACACACACACACACACACACACTATGGTTGGCAGTGTAAAAATTGCGGGGACCCTCACTACATTACTGCTTTCGGGTAACCGAGTGTATCGAGTTTTCGCACCATTTGCAAGCCGCGGAAAGAGAAAAAAACGAGCCACAAACCTGACATTGGCGTGAAAAGCTCAATAATTAGGAGATATATTGATTAAAGATCACGTGTGTAAAACCATGTATCTGGGGTACGAACATGTTGAGAACGTACTTATCGGGGACGGGAAGTGAGTGATGTAACTTCCGCAAAATAACATTATGCTAGTGAGGGAACATGTAAACACACCAACATATATGTACTACATTGGGGTACAATGTGTGATTATAGTTGTTTTCTCTGTCGTCTTGTGGGGAAAAGTACGATTCCATCATTCTTGTACATTGCAGTTACATCATACACACTGGGGAACTTCCGGTCTATCAATACATCATGACAACTGTTGCAAACTTTTCGTATATCTCGCCTAAAATTTTAGTTATCAGTACTCCACGCTTGGACTTGGAGCCTCAGGGTCTTATGCAGAGTCATTCTGATGCTTGATTAGGGCCATACTAAGGAGTTTGACTATGTTTGCTGCAGTAGTCAGGGCTTTAGTAATACGCTAATCATATGTAAAAATGAGTCTGCTTGAGACCCGAAGCGTGTATCATATGGCCTAAAAATGTCATAAGCAAATATTGAAAGAGGGCCTCTTTCCGTACTGGTTTGCGTTGAAACAATGAAAATTTTGTATTTTAAATTGCGATTATCGGCATAGCGATTATAATTGCTTGTTGCAGTATTTGCGCTGTGTTTCCATTCTAAAATTTTGCAAAAACCTATACGGAATGAGCACCAGAGTTTGCCTATAGCAAATATTTGCAGTTAAACCCACCAGACAAAAAAGTTAAAAATCGGACTCAAATCATCTTCGAAAATCTGAGCCATACGAAATAATGTGTCAAAGCGCATCAGTCATCTCCAGTGTGAAATCAACTTGCAGAAAGGGCCGATGATTCAGAAAGCCGTTGCATAATATTGTGGCCTATACAGCGTGTAAGGAAAATCTGTGTGTTTTTCACATGTGAGGTACAACAACTGTTACAAGAAGTATAGCATCAACAACAACAACAACAACAACAACAATAATAATAATAATAATAATAATAATAATAATAATAATAATAATAATAATAATAATAATAAATAACCTTCCATCAAGACTTTGGTACTAAAAGACAATATATGTAGTCGATATCAGTAATTCCTCAGACCAAGGATCAACGACAAAGAACTAATTATTAAGCATCTTGAATACCTCCACCATTTTTATTCTTCAGCCCATTGATTTATATGCCGAAGTATTCTTCTGTTTCTTTGAAATAAGCGGAGTTTTCAACGGTTTTATTTTACTCATGTTTTCTTCAGATCTATTTATATATACCCTGCTTTGTAAAAATGATCTTTTATTATATACCAATATAATATTACTTTAATTAATTTCATTTATAAATATTAAAAATATACAACTCAGAATTTAATTTCTAGAAGAGTAAGAGACATTTAAATAGACCTAAAGAAACAATCAGTAATATACTTCGACATATAAATCAATGGGTTGAAAAAGAAAAATGGCTGAGGTATTCACTTCTCTTAATATGCATCATTCACTGTTCACACATTATATCTGAACATTTTTGTATATCGTTCGTACGTGTGAGGGTCCTTCACGCTGGTCTAGTGGCTAGCACGTGCGCCTTTGGTGTACAGGGTCCTGGGATCGATTCTCAGTGGCAGAGTTCTTGTGATTTTTAACTGCCCTCGATATTTCTGTGTTCGTATCCCTGTCGGGGGCGCTAAGTGGAAAAATAAGAAAGAAGTCAGGAAGTGGAATAGCGCGTACGTCTGGTGCGTGAAGTCACTGGTTCGATACTAGCTCACGCTAAGTAAGCTTTATGGTGAACAAATACCGCAGGTGTGCATGGTTTTTCTCATTACCTCACATTTTATTCAGGTCATTCATTATTATCAGTGTCTCTTATAAAACTCAAAGATTTCATCTTACGTGTGTGTAGTACTAATACATTGAATGTTAAAGAATTTTTTAAGTTAAACAATTTCTGAAAACGAAGTAAAGCAAATAATGTCATATGAGGAAATTCTTACAACGTTTTTCAATTTGGAACAAAATGGATGGAGAATAAAAGTCTAAAAAGGAAGAAGCGCACATTTTATCACGTATCAGGATGAATGAAAACCTGGTGATTTCACTATTAATACTATCTAACTTCTAGTTACAACCTTCGGGAAAGCACCTAGGGAGTAGGATACGAAGACAAAACTATATTGTGTCTTACATTCACATAGGAGGATCCGCATCTTACATTAACAGTGTAGTTAAGTAATAATTTGCAGCAACTTTAGATCATCGGAGAAACCTTTCATCACCACTATCCCCAACCGCCCCTCTGAGGAGTATGCTCCCGTACACTCACCAGAATTTTTTGTCGGTGTTTCTTCAGATATTTCAACGTCTATACAAGCGCCAACTGAAACTTAAGACAGAATCTTTGTGTGTATTGCACGTGTCACACGGATGTGATTTAAGTTTTTGCAATCTACAAATTTCGCACAAAGAATTTCTGCCAAGAATCAAACATTTGGTTTGAATTTTTTCTGACTTGTAGGGCTAATTTCTAGATTTAAGAATCAATGTACATATTTTTTATAGTTCATATAGAATTGAGGATGTATCCGAGAAAAAAGTAGAAACATTTGCGCTACGTTGGTATTAATATACAGAGTATAAAGAAAAATAAACTAACGTTTACGTCAAAATCTTTAATAAGCAAATAAAAAAGAAAAATAAATTGTAAGGGATCCCAAGATAAGGTTCTAAATACTGTGAAAATATGGGATTAGGATGGGAAGAAGTTTCTGGGTGACAAATTATATATTGAAAATATCTCGTAAAACCCATATCTGGCAGGATACTGACACCAGTGTGCATCATAAATATGTATACTTAACAAAAAATGGTTAGCAATTTGGATTGCGTGAATATAATTTGTGCATACATTATAAACAAAACTGCATTATCTAGAACAATTACAAAAGTAATTTAATTCCGCTCTGCCATCCAAAGTAAAATCGTACTGAAATTTTGTGGAACTTTTTTTTTTCTTCTTTTGACTGTAAGACAACTTACGTATTCCATGTTCCGATTTACTAGGTGAACTTACTGTATTTACTAACGTATACGAAACTAAAAGAATACACTTCACGCATAACACAGAGCTTGTCAGTTGCCTGACACTGTCCCACAACAAAATTTCCAACTTTCATAGAATGAAATAAAATTTAAAAATTAAAAAAATTAAAACTCACTTCTAAGCATAAACATATTTTTATAATTCCCTTTACGAACTCAACAAAAGCTTGTTTTCTGAAAATGTACTATGAATGGTGATGATAATCGTCCATTTATTTTGAAACTAGTTTCAAAGGGAAGATGCATGACTTCAAGAGACTAAACATATAAGGTAGAGTCGTTTTGGCGCATCATTAGCGTCATACTAAAGGCCTGACTACGGCAGGAAACATGTTAGTCGAACTCTTTAGTATGGCACTAATCACGCGTCAGAACGACTCTGCATAAGGCCCATAGACAGCAGAACTGAATGTCAGAATATCTTTAGTCTAACGTTCAGATTGATCGTAACGTTTGAGTTCGCCTTACTACTAAGAAGGGCATATAGGCTATATACAGTGCGATTCACAAGCAGCCAAACTCTGAGTTTAAAATATTATACTTGGTAAACACGAAAATACTTATGACTATTGCTCTTTGCGGTATTTGTTAGGGATCTACGGAAATGTCTTGGTATCACATATAATCATCAAGCGACAGCGGAAGACTAGTTTGCAAGAAGTCAAGGACCAAGGAAAGCGAATCCATTATCTCACTCAAGAACTTAGTTGCTTTTGTAGAAGTGCATTTTGCAACAAATCTAGGTCCATGTTCCGTTAATGGGATCCAAAACTACACTGGATCCCCTTAAGCTAACCTAACCTAACCTTACCTGACCTAACCTAACCTAATAGAACTTAATATAACATTATATTATGTAATCAAACTAAAATCAATAGAAAGAAGTGGTGTCAAAGACACTGGACCCCCTTAACGGAACATTGACCCAAATCTATGAACTTTTCCTCTATATATTTTAACAGCAGTTCCTTGTTATTCCCTTACTCAGAAGAAACAACAATATATGATCCAGTGTAACGTTATCTCAAGCAAGTGCTATTGCAGACAGTGCTGGAAGCAGGAGACCATCAGTCGTTTCTAGGTGGCCTATTGTGAAGCCATTTTTTCTCAACAAAACTATAAATTCAGATATGATATGCACCCTGATATTATAACTCACATCGTTGCTATGTTTGGAATGCTATTCCTGGTTGCAACGGGACGAGGTGAAGACCCATAAATTCAACACAAGCATGAAGACGTTCCGTGAATTTTTCAGAGAACGACTGGTATCAAAAGATTTGTGCACAACTCACCTACATGATTTGAGGCTGTCAGGTTTTTATCAGTGCAACTATCATAAGAATACCACATACAGCAAAATCAGTTTGTTTCTTCAATATTTGCAGTAAGTCAGAATCGAAACCATTAATGGCACTCCAACTATACATAGACCAACTTATGTCGCCAGGTCAGTTGTGCCTTGAGGTTAATGGAAGTTACTTTGAACAACTTTGAAAAAGTACTGTAAGGCATTTGTAGTTTAAATTAAACTAAAATTTATTTCTTGGAAGAGAAAAGAACGTAGAAAATGTTATGCATCGCTACTTCCTTTGTCTATAACCGAATAATTTCAGTTCAGAGTTTAGGGATTTTAAATTGAACTATATATATATATACATCATATTTCAACCCACTATCTTTTATAAAACTGGATATGGGGGGGACATAATAATACTGTATATTTTCTTTGTTGTGTAACCTCATATTATTTTAATGGTATATTTTGACATTTTTAGTGTAAACCTTCGTAGCAATGAAACATCAAAATATACAAACATGAACTAGTAACTGCGAATGGAATTCTGAAACGAATACGAGGAGGAATTACAGTACGGGATCATCTAGAAACATTGGGTTACTGTTTTTTTTTTTTTTTTTTTTTTTCAGCTTCGGATTTATCATCTCAAAACCTATAAATATGCCGAGACGCTTAGGAACTTTAACAATCATTTTACTTACTTGTATTTGCGATTTCTGTATTAATGTATTAACGTTTCGAATAATAAAAATATAAACATAATAAAAAGGAACTGACTCATTGTGGTAGGGCTGTGCGAAGTACACCTTGCCTATAGCTCCAAGTTACAATTCAAATGTTGGTGCATCATATTGTGAAATGATGTGCTAAATCTGTGTTCTTTGCTCTGTTAAGGAAGGTTGCAAGCTCGCTTTAATGTTTTTATTTTTGTGCCAATGCTGTATGTACTTTCTAGTAATTGTCCTCTATTATAGTTTCTTTAACCACCCCTTATCTATGTAAAGTTTTTTTTTTTTTAAATATACTAGTCCTTATTGCTCGAAATAAAATTTTTGAATCAACATTATTATTATTATTATTATTATTATTATTATTATTATTATTATTATTATTATTATTATTAACGTTTCGAATGGATTCAAATTAGATGTTCAGCTTTAGCATCTCTGTGATGTTCCTTGACCTCTACTTTCAGCATTCATTTTGTCTTTACTATCAAGGCAATTGCACTTAATCTTGTAGACGCCTGAATTTCCATTACAGTCGGTGTAATTGCTCTTGAATTGTTTAATATTTCTTTTTTCAAAGGTTTGGAGATATTAGAACAAAAATAAAAGCATTAATGTGAGCTGGCGACGTTCTCCGCCCCCCAAAAAAGTATTTTTACAGTTTGCTCCACCATCATATGACGTATGACTGACAACTATCGGCAAGGTACAGTTCGTACTGCTCTACCCTAGTGAATTACGTTTCTTTTATTTTCCTGGTGTTTTTATTATCTTTCCTCCAGCTTTTATTCTCTGTGAACAAGGCTCTAGTGGAAAGCCAAAACCTCGGAACTACAACATATATTCAAGTACCACAAATACAAGTAAGTGAAATAAAATCTGTAAATAGCAAGATTCACCCTCGAATCGCATACATATAGATGGTTTAGAGTGAAAACCGTTATATACAAAAACGCAAACTTTACAGTATGAGCAAGAAACTTATGTATGGCCTTCACACTTAGTCTTGTGCAAAACCGATCCACATATTTTTTTGTAAGGAGCAACACGATGTTTTAATATTTATTTTATACCAGCTGTAATATGTAGAATACGGTCTTTACATTCCAGCGAAATTACCCAAAAAGTCATTTTCTATAAAACCTTAACTTAGGAGGTTTTGACTCTAAGACACCGAAATATCAAATCTCAAAACTGGAAAACGTATTTGAAATTATTTCGAACTATTCATGGAAGTTTCAATAATAATAATAATAATAATAATAATAATAATAATAATAATAATAATAATAATAATAATAATAATAATAATAATAATAATAATAATAATAATAATAATGTAAACTATCATAAGGAATTAGGTGGAAAGATACGGAAAATTGCATCAACACAGGCAAAACTACTATATTACGAATTGAATTATAAAGAGGGTTGCGAAATGGATCCACATCAACACAATTAGGAGTATTCCCATCATAACCTTCACACCATAACTCCTTGCCTATTACTTCTACGTACTACTTTGAAAAGAGCGTAACTATTCCACATCCAATTTATTCCAGACATAGTGATAATCCCTTCTTGTTGCAAAGGAAATAAATAAACGGTCATTTGGATTTGTAATACAGTAGAAACCCGCTAGTCCGGCCCAAATGAGATCGGAAGCCCAGTCGGAACGCAAAGTAGGTTGGATTGTTAGAGGAACACTTCTATTTACTTACAAGCACGATACAAAGACGGTGGTTTAATTGGAAATATTGTCTCAGTATTATTATGAAATAATCATACTATAAAAATGTTAATACCGTACAGTACACTTCAGTACACACACTAAAACTGTATTATCTTAAAACAATACAAAAACATGCAAAGATAGCAGAGGATATTCAACAACAGACTTACAGCACAGGAAATGAGTCACCGACAAGTATGTACAGACATGAAGAATTGTTGGAGTGAAACGTACAAAATGCCTGATGATAGCATGATCGGACTAAGCGAGGTTCTACTGTAATAATAATAATAATAATAATAATAATAATAATAATAATAATAATAACCAATCGTAGTTTGCTCCTATCGTCAATTCACAAAGTCTCAAAATAAAAAAGAAATCAATGATCGCACATTGAACTGAGCTGGAGCTAGTAGAATCGTTATCTTGTATCTCTTCATTCAATAAGTAACTTAAATGTATTGACAAGGACTTGAAGAAATAAAATACATATTTCCATAAGATTAGATTTTATTGGAGAAACGAAAACTAATAAAATGTATATTTTGTATTTCATAAAAATAGTTTAGTATAAAAGAAAGATTTTACTACATTTCGAAAGACTACTATTTTAGTATCTGAACAGACAGTTCGCATCATGAAAAGTCATATCAGTATTTAACCTATATAAGAAAAATTCAAAGAAGAAAATATATGATTATCTTTTTTATTTTTTATCTGCTATTACCGCAAATGCATTATAATTTCCTTAATATTTATCCGTACCTTTTATTACATATTCATACAGTAAAACTATTGCTTCTAAGAACAGATCTTTTTCGTATGGTAGAAATTTACTTTTGCAACGTATCATCAATTCAAACACATATTATGTATTGAAGAAAACCTGCCAGGAGTAATGCATTTAAGAAAAAAAAAGACATGAAACTATTATCTGATACTGATATTCAGAGTAAAAGTGTTCGAGATTGGGTTGGAAATTAGACGGGACACCTTCTCGCCGGGTACCGTGTTGGTGGGCTAACTACTAGACAATCCAACAAAGATGCAAACTTCTCTGGGTTCATGTCTACCTATTTTGCCTGGATTTATGTATGCCTTCAGACATTATTGTTTTATTTCTGCTAAAACCATATTTTAAGTAGGAATAAAGATGTGAATGTGCACTTTATTAATCTTTTTCACTTTTTTTTATTTAGTCATTTATTTCTCTTGAATATTGCTTTCGAGAAACTAAGCATTTCAATATTTCTAACTCATTGCATCTAATCGTGAATTTTATCGTTGTATATTGTATCTACCAAATATATCTTACATCTCGACAATTTCTTTTCTCAATAACTTCAAGACGTGTTGACCACTTTGGATTGATTAACCAGTTCAGAAATTATTGGCAGTAAAGCGTGAAGGGAGGTGAGCGACCTGTTGCTAACAATGTATCAATTATTGATCATCAGTGATTTCATCAATATTCAAACCTCCGAGCCTATCCAATATTATCCTAAAGGTAACGCCATTGCTACGTAATCCTTACGCAGACAAGTATAGTAATTAATACACCAACATGATAAGCCGGAAAAAAGGGTTCAATCTAGAGCGCAGTCGCAAACTTTTATTATGTTTAAATTTAGCTCGTCTATAACAGAATACATATTTGAATACATAGTTTGTATTCTCACTTCTGAAAGTAATATTAGTCGAAACTCTACATCAAATAACTAAAGCACAAAACTGATGTTAGGTATAAAAAAGCTTCTATCCTGTATAATAGATTAAGAAATACGAAATATCATAAAGAATAAAAATGTTGCACAAAATATACACAGAACAGGCAAAAAGCTACAAAAATCGTAGAATTTCTTTTACGTACAATCTGTCTAAACTAGATCAAACAAAAATACACATATAAAATAAAGCATTTTCCTTTGATACAACATTAACAACGGTTAAAAAAAAGTTAAAACTAGATCTCTAAGATTAGAAGTCCAACTTCAGTTTCTAAACAATTCTTCCCACATTTTCGTGAAAAATACATTTTAACGTCACATACATGCCACGATTTATAACAGTAATTGAAAGCACAGAAACTCTTGTTAGGCCATTTCGATTACATTGCAGTTCAATAGAAATATTCATCTGTTATTCTTTCGCTAGTTACATAATTTGAAAAAGAAATAGCTACTCAGGGAAATCAATACAAAATTACACCGATTATTCATATATATATATATATTGCTGAGGTCATTTTCATTTTATACAGGGTACACATAACGTATTGTGCTGATTCCAAAGTTAAGGAATTTACTTCTCACCTTAAGGGAGTACACCAATGTATTTTTAAATTAACTGCCCTGCATATGTTACCTGAAACCTGAATATCAATATACCACCGTCTGTTTTAGGTAATAGAATTCTTTGCTTTCTTTAGTTCATTGTAAACAAAATACTTAACATGTTTCCAAGACCTTTTATCAAGAATGCCACCTGCTAAAGATATACATTTTACACAATCAGCTTTTCCAGGGATCTTTTTCAGCAGAAAAAATTTAGACATATGTTCCTTAACAGCATCCTTTTCTTCTTCAGACCATGGGTCTTTCTGATGCAAAGTGTTATGAGCCCTACTATTTTTACCACGTTTCTTCTTCCTTTGTACCTTCTCTTTCTCATTCAGGTCTTCATCTTCTTTGTGGTCAAATCCATTATCACAAAGTATATTATCTGTACCATTTTCAGAAACAGGATAAGTAGTTCGTGATTCAGACTCTTCTTTATCACATTCCATTGAATCTTCTGCATTACTATCATTGCCACTATCCTCTTCTATGGAAAGATTGTCAATGTCGTCCAGTGTTTTCCCATAGTAATTATTCAGATTGCCTTTATCAGCAGCCATAAATAATTTGCTTGTTTTAGCAACTGTTAGAGTGCTATCTGGAAGTCTATAGAATTCTTTATGGACGTCAAGATCATGTCCGAGAAATGATGCAATATTTTGCATTTCACACTTCTTTAAGTTTAAAATTTGTGCTATCGTGGCAATATGTTTACGAAGCTTTGTGGACGTAATAAATTCTGGATGTGCAGCTCCACATTCCTTTGCATACCGATGAAGAACATCCCATCCTCGGTAGCATTCTTCTGAATTATATTGAACTTTCGCAAAAATGTATTTATTACTAGAACACACTCCAACCTTTTCCCTCATTTGCACCAGTAAGTCGATTGCCTCCTTCATTTCTGAGGTCAGTAATATTGGAACTTTTCTCCCTTTCTTTCCTCTTGTGTAAACAAGCGTCAGAGAGTGAAGTAACTGTTTCTCAAAACTTGACAAAAATGCAACCACTTCACTATTAGTTGTACAGCCATTTTTCTCTTTGTATGTCTTAACTTCTATTCTCTGCGCTTCACCGCTTCTTCTTCTGTTGAAGAGAATAACTGCTGCCAGTGTAGCCTGACAAAGATCTTCCCATGACTTTTTGTCAGGTAGATGTTTTAGTCGTTCTGCTGCTTCTGCTATCTTCTTAGATAAGTGTGTTTTCAGTTTCTTTAGATCTTCTGCTAATGGTAATAATTCTGGTTTATTCCACTTTTGCCTAGCAATGGTTCTAAGTGCATGAGATGAAACTTCATTTGTCCATTCCAAGTTACATAGTTCGAAAAAGTCCTCTGCTTCTTTCCTTAATTCCATGTTCCTCATTTTCAGTGCTTCTCCTTTCAGTATCATCGCACAGCTTTTAAGTGCATGGCCAAGTTTCAAAGCTAGTGAAGGTATCTTGTAACACTCGTCAGTATTACTGTATCCACAAACGGTTTTCACAGCCTGCACAATTTTGGAGAAGTTCTCTACTTTTATGCAATCTTTAAAACTATTAACGTCCTGACTAATTTTTCTCATTTCTAAAAGTAGCCTGCCCAATTCCCTTAATTTCTGGCTTATATATGTATAGAGATGAGTGTCACTGGCATGTTTCTGGCATAACTTAGCTCCATATGTGAGAATAAGATCATCATTCTTGACAGCAAGGGAAATACTGTCACACTTCATTCGTGAAAGAACTTTCTCCTTCAGGTCAATTTTTCGTGGACAGCCAACCAAGAGATCTCCCAAGGCAGTTCTTTTAGAATATTTTTTTCTACTTCCGTTTTTATCCAAACAATTTTTTGAATGTTTCCACATATGGGATCTTTTGAAAAAGCCAAGACAATTTTCACATGCAACATACTGACTGGGAGAGCCTGACCTCTGAGATCGTTTGGTGGGAATAATAACACCAGCTTCTTTCTCTATTGAATTTTGATTGTGTTGAAAGTTGCCAGCATTTCTTAGTTTTATCAAAGCTATTCTTCTTTCTTGGGAACCCTTCTTTAAAGACAAAACGTCAATTACTTCCCTTTCATTATAATGTTTCCTAAATAAGTGTTTGCTTAGTTTTGAAAACATTTTGGAACAATACAAACAAGAAGCTTTTCTGTCATATATTCTTTTACCTGCCGCATTATTAGATTCAGCTACGTGTACACGCTGTCGATCTTCTTTCAAAATATATTTAAGTGCCGTCTTTCGTAATTCAAAAATTTCAGAATGATTGGAATCGGAGCAACTAGAACATTCTACAATATCACTGTTACTAATAGCTTCACCTGTTCTATTTGTTACGTTATTAGAATTGCCCAATTCAATACTTTCCTTAACAGAGCTCTGAAAAGTTATCTCACTCCAGGGAATTATTGTCCTATCTGATATTGCAACATCTGTTGATTCACTGTTACACGAAACACTTTCTTCACCAGGGTCATAATCCGGATCATCAATATCACTTGCACCTGATATAGCATCGTCTTCAAAACTGCTAATATTCGTTAAAGCGTTGCTTTCTTCACTTTTACAGATGGTTACTTCACTTTCTTCAGAAGAACTATCTGAATATTCTACGAGACGTAAATTGTGTTTTTTGTTTTCGTTATTTTTTGTTGCTTTTCCTGCTTGTTTACACAAAGTAAGTTTTGAATACATATCTTTGTGGTTCGTTTCAGATTCAATATCTGGTAGTACGCTTCTTTTTATCTTCCTTCGAACTGTTTCTAAAGATCCTTCTTCGTTTGTTTCCGATTGAAGCAGTAACTTTTCTTCTGTCATGGAAACGGGAACTGAAAGGATTTCGTTGTGGTTCATTTCAGATTTAACATCTGTTACTAGACTTCTTTGTATTTTCCTTGAAATGCTTTCTGAAGATCCCTCTTCGTTTGTTTCAGGTTCAAGTGGTTCCTCGTTTTCTGTTATGAAAACCAGTTCTGAAGAGATTCCATTGTGGTTAATTTCAGATTGAGCATCTGGTAGAAGGCTTCCTTGTATCTTCCTAAGAGCGGTTTCTGAAGATGCCTTTCCGTCTGTTTTAGGTTCGAGTGGTACCTCATCTTCTGTCATAACCAGTTCTGAAGACATTCTACTGTGGTTAATTTCAGATTTAAAGTTTTCTTGTATTTTCTTTGAAATGACTTCTGGAGATCTCTCCTCGCTTTTTTCAGGTTTAAGTGGTTCCACATTTTCTGTTATGAAAACCAGTTCTGAAGATATTCCATTATGGTTCATTTCAGATAGAGCATCTTGTAGAAGGCTTCCTTGCATCTTCCTAAGATCGGTTACTGAAGATCCTTTTCCGTCTGTTTTAGGTTCAAACGGTACGTCATTTTCTGTCATAACCAATTCTGAAGAGATTCCACTGTGGCTCATTTCAGATTTAATACCTGATAGTAAGTTTTCTTGAATTTTCCTTGAAATGGTTTCTGGACATACCTCTCCGTTTGTTTCAGGTTCAAGTGGTTCCTCATTCTCTGTTATGAAAACCAGTTCTGAAGAGATACCACGGGGGCTCATTTCAGATTTAACACCTGGTAATAAGATTTCTTGTATTTTCGTTGGAATGGTTTCTGAAGATCCCTCTCCGTTTGTTTGAAGTTCAAGTGGTAACTGTTTTCCCGTCACGAAAACCAGTTCTGAAGAGATTCCACTATGGTTCATTTCAGATTCAACGCCTGGTAGCAGATTTTCTTGTATTTTCCTTGGAGTGGTTTCTGAAGATCCCTCTTGGTTTGTTTCAGGTTCAGGTGGTACCTCATCTTCTGTCATAACCAGTTCTGAGGAGATTTCACTGTGGTTCATTTCAGGTTGACCATCCGTTAGAAGGCTTCCTTGAATTTTCCTAAGAGCAGTATCTGAAGATCCCTTTCCGTCTGTTTCAGGTTCAAGTGGTATTTCATTTTCTGGCAGAGTAGAGAATGTTTCCATAGCCTTTGAAACGTCGCATTTGCCTAGAAAATAATTTATTGTCTTATTATGAATTCATATACGTTTATAGACATTTTGCAAAACCTAAAATATCACCTTGAATTCAATAAATCGAGTTAGATATCTGACAAGGGAAGGATCACTCAGATCACCCCGAAAACCTACTTCAAATTTCGTTCACGTGTAGGTCAGCCACAAAGAAAGTGCCATTCAAAAATAGCTGCCATTATGAAGTGCAAGGCCTTTGAATAGAAGGGTAAAATTTTGATGGATGCGATCTCTTATACAGAGTTTGGCGAAGTTCCAGAACTGCTAAATATCTCGGTTAGAATGAGTTTTTTTTTTTTTTAACTTGGTGACAGAAGTTTCAGAATATCAACAGAGCTATTGGGTGGGCTTGCCTATAAAATGTAGGGTCCTATTTGGGCCCCAACTTTCATTCTTGAAATTGAAACCCCCATTTTTATTGCAATTTTATATTTACAAAAAATAAATAAATAAATAAATAAATAAAAATAAAAAAAATAAATAAATAAATGAGAATGTTCTGCTCAAAATTATACGATGTGTCCTGGTCTCTCCAGGGCCGGAAAGTACATTAATAGTGAGAAATGTAAAAGGTTCGGAATGGCTAAAGATTTTACTAAGAATGTGTGTAAAAAACTGAAAGAGCCAGAAGTTGTTTAAAAGAAAGCACTAAACTACCAGGCGGGGGAGGGGGGATCAATTTAAATATACGGAATTCAATCTTGCATTTTTGAAACTGAAACATTAAATATTTTACTGCAGATTCCTCCGTAGCCTTTTCACACTTCTGACCATTAATCTATTTTCCGGTCCTTTACGATCCAGAACTTACATCCTACAGTTCTAAACAGAAAATATTCTGATTTAGTTTTTTCAGTAAATATAAAATCTGCAATAAAAGGAGGGGATCTAATTTCAAAAGTTGAAGTTGGATCCCATGGGACTCAAACAGGGCCCCACACCTTTTGATCGACTAGCCCGTCCGATAGTTTATTTGATACTCAGCAACTTCTGTCGCTTAGAGATATTTAACAGTTCTGGCACTTTGACAAGAACTGTATAAGAGACGGCGTCAAAATTTTGCCTTTTTATTCAAACGCCTTGCACTTCATAATGGCAGGTAATTTTTTGGTGATACTCTCTTTGTGGCTGACCTACATGTGTACGAATTTGAAGTAAGAATTCGGTGTGATCAGAGTGACCCTTGGGAGATTACATCAGACTCAATTTATACAAAAAGTAAAGAAACATTTTAATTACGCAAATGTTTCTAAAAGTACAATGTGTTTCTTAACCTACTAGTGTCACCCCCCCTCCCACCAAAGAAGTGATAAGCACAATTTTCATTGTGGGTCAAGTCACGAAATGGGGTTGCATTAACATTTTTAATTTACCTAACTTTTTCCACATTGAAAGTTGCATACTTCCTGGGTTCAGAATCACTCTTTATGTTATTATTATTATTTGAATCTGGGAGATTAGATTTTAATATGTTGTGTGTGTAATTTTTTGCGTTGTTTGACATTTGTGTTCTTTTAAACAATATTTCACAAACTACTTGACTTTAGAGATCTGAAACAACAATCAGTGTATTCTATACAAAAAACACTACATTTTATGTTCTGCACATATTTTCCCATCTTGTACATTAACAACCCTAAAATTAGTTCCAAGTAAGCATGGTTTTAATTTTCACACCAGTATTTCACTGTGAAGGAACATCAGTTCTAATATTAAGACTCGTGCTTTACTTGGTTCTAAAGAGCTTATGTTTCATTTTTGAAGCCTGATATCCTTTTAATTTATTTTTAAGGGAGGAGACCAGTATAATACCTTCAAAAAATCGATTTTTTTTTTAGTTGTTTGTTGAAAATCCGGTGTAAAAATTAGAAAACCGCCGCCGCTAGAGCTGTTTCCGTTTCCCCAGGCGCGCGCGTGTGCTGCGTTGTTGCGCGTAAAGTATTTTTATTACATACGAGATAGGGATAGTAAAATCCATAAAGTTGTGGTGGAGGACAAACCATATGGTGAAGATTTTCCAGTCAAAAAGAAAGAGTGTGTTGGCCATGTGGGGAAGAGAGTTGGGAGGAGATTGAGAGAGCTAAAAGATAAATAAATAAATAAATAAAAGTCTAGGTGGAAAAGGAAAATTGACTAGTGCAGAAATTGGTAAACTTAGTAGTTATTATAGTAAGGCTGTGAGGAAAAACAATAACTCAATGGATAAAATGAGAAATGCAATTTGGGCAACATGGCCCTCCCCAGCTAACTATCCTCAACACAATCTCTACCCAATAGGGCCTGGAAGTTGGTGCAGTTGTCAACATCTAAGAGTAACAAAGAACCTTATCAATTTAAAGCAGGATTTCCTCTCCAAGTATCACAGGCCATTAAACCTGTTTATGAAGACCTTACTAAGCTTGATCTTTTGAAGAGGTGTCCTGATGCACTCTCAAAATGCTAATTAAAGGTTTAATCAATTGGTATGGAAAGTGGCCCCCAAAACAAATATAGGAAGCACTTTAATAGTGGAAATTGCTACTAATGTAGCTGTATGTATTTTCAATGAAGGGCACACTACACTTACGTCAATTCTGAATGAATTTTGAGTCTAAGTTATGCAATAGTGCGATTTGGACTGTACTGAAAGAGATTCCGTCAGAATCCAAAAAGCCTCCCCCCCCACAAAAAAAAATCTTTGCACGTGTCAAAAGAGTACAGAATTACTGCCACAAGATCATGGCTGACTCTCCAAGGGGGGACTCTTCAAGAAGTAGACACATTGGCACATTGTTTGGTGCAGGAATGGATTCTGACTGGTGATTGAAAAAAAAAAGACACAAAAAACTTTAACCTCAAATTTCTCAGAACGCGTTTTTGGTTATGGCAACCAGCCCAGAGCCTAAACAGAGGTTCAGATGATTTTTTTTTCTTTCTTTTTGAAATGTTTCACAATAGTGGCTATCGTCCAAACCTCCAACTTTCTTCAAATTAATTCTGTCTTGAAAGGAAACAAATCTTTTGCAAGCAAAATTGTGTGGTTATGGGTTGTTCAAGTTGCGCATTTAATTTTATACCTTTCAGCTAAATATTAAAATCAGAATTGAGGTGAGGTCGAGAGGTACATTATTTTCCTTCACTTACCTATTTTTTTCATTCTTTTTAGATCACATGTCTGACCTGTGCCCTGGTTGCAGCAAAGAAGTGCACCCAGTTGCAAACTGTTTTTCTTTATTTTTTGATGATATTATACAGGGTGTTTTTTTTTTCTTTTCAAAATTCACGGATTTCATTTGGGTCTAGAATCTCTAACTAAAGTCCTATTTTTCACGCAGTTTGTAGTGAATGATATAGGAAGGATGGGAGATTTGTGGAACTATGTTTATTGGTTTAAATTCATCCGGGATAATATCGGCCAACCCTCAAGAAAAACAGCAAATATTCGCCAATGTACCTTACAATTGGAATGAAGTGCGGTGCGTTGTGGAGATTTGAGGTTTCTTCGTTAGATGGCAACCTCGCTAAGGTCAATAAGAAACAGGAAACTATGCCATTGTATTGGGAATTGTGCTCTACAGTTCTGTGCTACTGTGTGAGTATGATCGAAACAAAGTGAGAATAGTGTGCTCTTTGGTGCAACATGAGTTTATCCGTAGAAGCTTTGGAGAACGAAATCTGTTGTTGCTATGCAAAGGGCATTCAGAAACAAATTTGCCTCACGTTCTGCTCCAGACAGCAACATAATATGGTCACTAGTGAATAAATTGGTATAAACAGGATCGCTTCTGAGTGAGACAGGAAGCATCGGACCCCGGAGGCAGATGTTGCGGAAGATATCAGTTATTGACTCCTAAGGTAGCCTAAGAAAACTCTTCGTCGTTTGTCGCAAGAAACCGGCTATAGCTATTCAACATGTAATTTCTGGGAGTTACCACTAACACTTAATTTGGATTCGGCAATTTTGCTTTAAAAATCCAAAACCTCATTCCAATTGTAATATACACTGGCGAAAATTTGCTGTTTTTCTTGAGGCGTGGTCGATATTACTCCGAGTGAGTTTAAACCAGTAAACATAGTGCCATACATCTCCTATCCGTATTTGATCATTTGCCACAAATCACATGAAAATCGGACTTCAGTTAGAAATTCTAGACGCAAATAAAATCCGTGAGTTTTAAAAACTCACCCTGTATACATTTTCCAATGATTTCTTTATGCAAACAAGTAAATAAAGGTTCCTTTTTGATAAGTAAATAAAAAACATGTGATTGTCATTGATCAACAACACACTGGTGATTTTTTAAAAGAGATGCCACTTTGGGTTATGTCATTCTGGTCTCCTCTCTTAAATTCAAAATTAAAAGTCATGTTGTTTTTTTCGAACTTAGGACTTTTGACTTCATGTACCGCAGATCGGGATGATGATAAAAAATCGCAATTTTTTCTGTTTGAACATCCATAGGGGTAAAACAAGTAAGAAAATTACAACACTGATATTCAACCGGTAAGCAAAATATTCGAAATCGAAAGCCAAGTTTTCTCCTAAACTACGATTTTTTGCTAGTTATTTCTCGGATGGGGGCTGCAATAATAATCAGAAATTTTATTGTTCGAAGATCCATAAGCGTAGATTAGCAGGAAAAATTAGAACACGTATATTCAACTGGTAAGCAAGTTATTCAGAATACTAAATGCCGAAACTCTTGTTCAATATTTTGATATAGAAGATGCAGACCACTGTATTGCCCGGATCATATAAATATATCACTGCCAGGAAGCAATATCTGGACCAAAGGATGCACGTGGTCCCCTAAAATGGCGACGTAATCACCGTCAGTAACGTACACGCATGTAAAAAATTATTGTCGCGTGTCTATAAATATGTTGTTGTAGGAATATAATTTGATTACGAATTCGCCCGGTATTTCTGATAATATTAATATGTGTATAATCGGCAAATACATGTATGTGGCAAATTTTATGTCAAAAGAGCAGTAAATAAGAACAATAAAACGAAAATAAAACTTTCTTGCGAATTTAGCAACATTTTGTTTTACTCATTCTAATTTTCGTATCTGTCATTCTTTTCCTATGAAATTTACCACAAATATACATTTCCCGATTATACATATAGTATCAGTATTAAAAGTACCCTGCACAATCATTATCAAATTATATTCTTACAAGAACACAGTTATAAATATGCGACAATCATTTTGGACATGAGTGTACCTGGTAAGCGTCAGTACAAGACCCACTGAATATAGGATATTGTTGCCCACAGCATCACAAAGCCGCTGTATGTTCCACGGTTGCGCGGAGATAATCCGGATCATACTCTTTTATGGACGTCCACCACACATAAACAGATCTCTTGTTATAAATAAGGTAAACGATGATTCATCTGACCATATTACACATTTCCAGTCATCACAAATCCATGTTGCATGTTCGCGGCTCAATTCCCATCATACTAAAACCTTATGGTCTCTTATCAGTGGTTGCTCGTACAACCCGAACCAGCACGTACACCTCATGTGACTTGCGGACTATGATTGCCAATACAGGCTGTAGGAAATGCCGACTGAGTTCGCAGTCACTTGCATCAGTTCATCTGTGTTTGTTGATAATGTGTGGTTCTACAAATTGAAATTAACAGGTCGAGCTCTGATTCCTTAGACTGGGCTTAGCCTGACCTGGCCATCCTTTGGCTACGGCTTTGATTTACAAAGAAAATGTTTTTAGAAGGAGGAGCATATGTCTAAAGGGAGAATAAATATTTTTAAAATAAGATTAAAAGATTTTGAATACTATATTATGCAATAAAATTTTTACACGGAATTAAGTGGGCAATCATTTCCATATCCTCTTTGTTCACAGGCTTATAGATGGAAATTCATACACGACTAAATCGTGAACAGAGCTAATGTATTAACATATTCATGAATGAATTCTAGATACCGGTACGCTCATGCAAAAGAAAAGTCGTTAGGAAATATGTCTCTGTATAAAATCACATTCCAGTATGTGACACGAACTTCTCAAAAGTACATCCTGCCATTCAAAAAATAGCACAGCTGCCAAGAACATCCAAAAGCGTTTTCGCAAGTCCCTAGTGAAAATGTTAATGGCAAATCATTAAAAAAAAAAAAAAAAAAAAAAGATGATCTCACTTGTATATACGTATGTATGTAAACGCGAGGAAGAGTCCAGTCAAAATACTCAAATGATAAAGGCTAATAGATACAAAGGTGATATTTGCAATGCAGGTACAGAAGGTTGTTCACTTTATATCCGATCACTTTCGATTCCGTGCTGCCACCTGGCATCGTGCTGGAAATATGGGTCTGCTGGCGGAAGTAGTGTTGTCTTACCTGGTAGGAGTGTTATCAACTGACGACAAAAATTAACCGGTATTGGTAGGATTACGTAATGGCGCTTTTCCATGCTAAAGTTCCGTACGTATGCATTGTGAAACAGTGTCGGAAGAATGGGTTAATACCCGAGATAGCTGCTGCGAAAGCTATTTTGTCCCATTACATAAAACAGGCTCTCCCTTGCGAACATTCACCCACGAAAACCACCAGAAGAAGAGAAAATGAAATGAAATCTGTGAGTTTTACGTCCCACGGTTATGCCGGTTAGGCTAAAGGAGACGGTGATGATGAGTAATGAATGAAATGGTGGAATGAAGAAAGTGGGAGGAAACGGGAGAACCCCGAGAAAACCCACGCACACGGTGTTTGTCCACCACAAAGTTCACTTGGCGGGGGCACACCAGAAGAAGAGGTGCAAGCAAAGTGACACAAATAGTGCTAAGGGGAATCCGTCGATTGGCGTGCCGAAAAACATTCCCCAAATCAACATGATATGAGCCACAAATTTCACCTCGCGCCAACTGTGAACAAAACAATTCACAAGCGCCTTAGTTTGAAGTGTGTGTGGAAGGCCCGTATACACTACCTTCTACCGTGTCATATAGCCAAACGTAAGACGAACTGAGGAAACTATGAAAAGTACCTGCTAGGAATGGAAGACTTGTCACAAGAGTGAATCATATGTCCGTATCACTGCTTGTGGTCACACTCGAGCGATCACATGCCGTGACATTGACGGCAAGGGGTGCAGCAACTTTGTTCGTGAGTGCAGGCAAAGTTTTCCTCGTTGCTTTATGATTGTTACGGGATTTGGATATAAGGGTAAGTTGATGATATGCAAGGTGGATTAAAAGTTGAAGGTACATATACTTCAAGAATCTATCGGAGACTGTCACAATTGTATAGAATGAACGCGAACCAGGTGGTGATCCATATGAACAAGGCTTCGAGTAATACCGCTAGAACATCATTACGTTTTCATCACGAAATGGCAGAGGAATTAGGAATCCATGCCACTTAGTTTGAAGACATTCCTGTGAAAAGCACAGATGCCAGTCCAATGGATTTTTGTGCATTTGAACTGTTGAAACCACATCTTCAACATCACCGCCCGCGCATCCTAGATTTTCTATGGAAAGCCCGCAGGGAGAAGTGGGACAGAATTTCCATGTCTGTCCTGCAAAAGAGCTTGCTGCAACAGAAACTACGATTGTCGGGTAGTAGTGCACAATACTAAGAATCCAGAAGAACATGATTGGTGGTGTCGGCGCGGTATCTCTTATGAATATCCGTCAAAAATGGTCGGATATAAAGCGAACAACCTTCTGTATTTTGGAGATGATCTATTGTGATTCCAACGTTATTAAGTAACATTTGACATGATCTTGTGAAAAGCTGTTTAATTTACTTACTTCCAACCAATAATATTGTTGCAGTGTATCTTCTTCCATCTTTCCATCTAACAGATTTTAATTCGCCGGGTATAAATGATTGTAGACATTCGTTTTCTTCATCTATGTGATGAATATGAAGAATTCCATCTTCTACATACCGAACCAACGCCCAACAATCTGGAATAGTAAAGTATCGTACAGAATGTTGTTGAAAGTAAGATTATAAAATCAAAAAACTCAGTCTAAAGATTTCGGAAATATGAGTAGAAAGGTAAATTGGCTTTGTTGCTGATAGATATTGCTAATCATGGTTGACTCGTTTAAACCGCGTTAATTGTAATTAAGTTTTGCCCTGCAATCAAGTGGTCGTAGCTTCGATTGTCGGTGGAGTCACAAAAGTTTTCACATAACCTTGCTGATACGTAAGAACATTAAGCCTAAAGTTTGTTTAAATGTACTGTTAAATGTTGGGAAAATTTATCGACAGATCTGTAGCTTATCAGTAA
Organism: Thermobia domestica; assembly: GCF_964235325.1. Taxonomy (NCBI): domain Eukaryota; kingdom Metazoa; phylum Arthropoda; class Insecta; order Zygentoma; family Lepismatidae; genus Thermobia; species Thermobia domestica. Next base: position 109,948,083 of record NC_137462.1, on the reverse strand, counting down.
GACTTTTTAATTTTCTGGGATGATGTCTACATAATAACATTTTAATCTTAAAAATTACACATGATTATTGTAGTGTAGAGAGTACACTGAATTCAACAAAGAACTTTTTGCGATAGCGTGTATTTCAAGTGCATTTCTTATTTTATGAATCCGTTGAGCATGTTCCTTTCCATCGATGTCTACTTTCTTGAAAAGGTTTACTTCCGTAACTCGGTTAAGACCAAACAACTTTACTTCTATCGATATGCAATCTAAATAAAGAAATTATTTAAACGAAAACCGGTTCAAACAAAAAAAAAAAAAGTTTAAACCACAAGACTTCCGTTCCTTGTTTTTAAACATGGTTTCTGCGAAACCTGCTGCTAGAAAAGTATGTCTTTACTAATTACAGATTCGATGCAAATTGACTTTATAGACCTAAATGTGCTTGTTTGAAAACACATTATAAAAATAGGTCCACAAAGCATTCACGAAATACTTTCTTGAAAGGGGAATGCTGAGAAGAAGTGTCTGCATATTTCTTGTTGTTTACTCAAAAAGTGTTCTGCTATTGCCTTAAGATCTTATATAAAATTACCTGCTTTTCACTTTTAATAGTTAAAGCTCATAAAACCCGGAATTTTTCTCCGGGAATGTAGTTTTCGTTATTATTTTTAAATGTGCAATATTTCGATTTTTTACATCATACTGAACAAGTCATGATGGGCACAATCTTCGGAAAGGCTTCTAATCGGGTGTAGATTTTCAATGATACCTATGTTTTTGCTTATTATTTTGTTAATATGAAGCGAAAACAGGTTAGAGAAGCACATAATCTTAGATATCTGATATTTTGAGAAAATGTTAAAAAATATAATCTTTGTTTTCTCGTAATTTTTATTTTTTAGTTTATCTACTTATTTTTTGAAGAGAAAATATAGTTAAGCTAGCGCAATACAATTTGGAATAGCTTATATTGATTGATCTAACAAATAAATAATTGAATAATACATAATTAATTCCCTTATAATTCTTGAAAGTATTTTTATTAAACTTTATAACGTTAACTCGTGTGTAATGCAAGTCAGTTATAACACTACGATAAACTCTAAATACCAAACAATATTAAAAATACTTTCCACCTAATAGAGTATTGAACTCACAATACTCTGGTTTACTATGCGCTATTTCTCAAATGCATTATTTAATTCAAACAAATACAAACGTTTACGAAGACACTTTATACACGGGCACGCGAGAGGAAGTCATCGATGCACAACGTGAGGCGTGTAGTTACTCCCGTTGAAAAAAAAATCTGAACAGATTACGATAAAACAAAAAGATTATATTCTCTAACACTGTTTCAAAATATCAATATAACAAAAATATATAACTGATATTTTGAAACAATGTTGTTTTACCGTAATTTGTTCAGATTTTTTTGTTTTTTATCCACACTCGATATGCTTTAGGAGGGCTCTCTGGAGGTCGTACCAATCATGATCATTTTGCTCAGTATGATATGAAGAATCGAAACATCAGAGATTTAAAAAATAACGGACAAATATTTCAATAAAAAAGTGTGTGATTCTCTGCAACAACTTAATGATTATATATTAGGTAGTGTTGCTATTTAAAAAAAAAAAAAAAAAAAAAACCTTGGCCAACCACCTCTCCGAAAAATCCTGCACTCTTATCCACTCAGAATTAAATTAAATATATGAAGATTTGCTCTGATCAATTGAGATCTTTAATTTGAGCCAAAGAAGTACACTTTCCTGAGTGGTTTTCATAATACCTTTCAATACAAGGTGGCTGGCAAAGTTTTTGAACAAAGACTACATGTCTACAAATTTAAAGCTCTCCAGTAATGAAACTAGTGCTGGTAAATTTCTGAAAACTTTAAACCGCATGGAAAACAGTTTTTCCTGTTTTACTTTTTCGGTAAAGATCGGATTCTCAGAAAAAAATAATGAGAGACAGGCAAAATACTTTTCAGTAGTTCAACGATGATGAATTTTGTATTCGTTCTCAATTGTCGAAGTATTTTCTTTTTGATATTTTATAGTGCTTTGTTGCAGGATTGCTTACAGGGGATTATATAAATAATTTGAATATTTATGTGGTTATATGGATATAAACTGTGCTTATATTTCAATTGTTCCTAAAGCAAGAAAGAATGATATTTGTACCAATAAAAATTTGTCATTACTGCGATGGACCGATTAAAGTAGCATATTTGACTAATTCATTATATTATTTTATTAATTGATTTACTTATTTTCTACTGCACGTGAATTGAAGAAATTTAGTTTTTAGTCACCAGCTAGTAGAAATGGACACAGTAGATTAAATTTGCTTCACGTTTAAGGTGATTATATGATTCGAACTCACTGCAAGACCTCTCTTGAGGTCAATTATATTTTATGGCATGCACTGCTCCATTCGCTCATTTAACAAACCTACTGGCATTTTAAATATTTACAATTTTACTTTATTTGGGTTCAATATGCCCTTGTATATTAAATATTGCAGCAATAAGTGTGAAAAGAAAAATAATAAACCAACGAAGAAAACGGATCAGTTAACTTTGTATACCACAAACTAGAATTGCTCCTATCCTTACATTAAATTTGCTAGCATATTTGTAAGTCTTACAATAAAAACTATTAATTGCTGCTATCGTGCTTTTACCAGTAAGTCATGCAGTAATGACCGTAAGTAATAACTTGATGTATGTAGATTTTTTTAAAAATGTAAAAACAAATTTTAATTAGAATCGCCGATCCACATTTACTGTATGGATCCACAATTTTGTAAAATTTAGAGATGAAATTTGTAATAATATTTAAACAGACTATTGTGTTACTAATCGAAATATGCTGTTTTCTTATCAGCGAGATACGTAGGTACGTAAAAATACATCAATGAAAGTCAACCTCTTATGTATGGATTCCCCTATAAGGTATGGGTCGCGGACATAAGCTCACTGCTAATAATATAATTGTATTATAAGATAATTAGTGCAATAAAGAATACAATAATGACAACTAATTACATTTATAGGTTAACTAATTTAATTAGAAAGGAAAATAAATCTGAATAAAATAAATAAGCAACGGAAAAATCACAAACGGAAAATATGATAAAAATGAAAAACTAGACTTTGAACATTAATATGAAGTAGATTTGAATATTAAAATATAAATTGAAAACAGATTTTTACAAACAAAAGTATACTACTTTCTTTTCCTGAAGAGAGCCCCCTCCCCCTCCCCTGTACTGAAACTTTCGGTGAAAAAAATTTTGCAGCACAGAAATATCGGTAAACAAAATTTTGGTGAAAGAGTATCTTCTTGTTATCTTTTTCACTATGACTGAAAGTATCTGAGATATATTTCATTTTACTTAAAAAAACGTATGATGGGTATGAAGAGGTATTAACATCTAGACTTTAACTAGTAGTAGGCCTAATTCAGTAGAAAATAGAGCCAATAATGCTATATATCAGTTGTCAGATATCAGAATAAAATAATAAGAATGTTGCAGGATTTAATGTGTTAAACGTAGGCAGGCTCTGAGGAATTTTGAGGAACTTTAAAAGAAAATGCTCCGGATATTTAAGTCTTGGCTTTGACTACTAGTAAGCTTAGTTCCTCAATAAAATATGGACAATATGACTAATGTCAAATATGAGTTATCAGATATCAGCATAAAATATTAAGAATGTTGCAGAGTTCAAGTCTTAAGGCTGTTATCATACTTGCAGACCAATATTCATCAAATGAATCTCTTTCTTGTTTACTGACCAGTGAGAACAAAACAACAACTTATGAACCAAGAAAAGCTTAGTGTTAATAAATAAGAAAGAGGTTTGTTTGAGCGTTGGTCTGCAAGCACGACGGCAGTACTAAGAAGCAAGGCTTAACCCTACATCTGAGTATGATGATTTCGTAAAAAAAAAAAAAAAAAAAAAGTCAAAGCAGAATTACCAATCCTGTTAGTAAGCAAATTCTGATAGGTAAGTATTTATTCCTAATCATGAAATTACTTTAATGCAGTGATGAATTGTCCGTCCTATAAGAAAAATTTGGTTCCAAAATTTCCAGGGCCAAAATTAGGCCTACTGCCACCCATGCTTCACACATTAAACATGCAACATCTGATATCTGATAACTGGTATACGACATTAGTAGCTCTACTTTCTAATATTATTAGGCCTATTTGTAATTGTAATCAAGGCGATTTTAATATCCAGGGCATTTATTGCAAGTTCCTCAAGGTCTGCCCACATTCAGGGGTGGGTAATTACGCGTAAAAAAAGGTTTTCTACGTGACGTGTAAAATACGCGTAAAAAACGCGTAATTTACGTAAAATACGTAAAAAATTAGAAACAAGTCTACAAATTAAAAGAAAACGTTCTACGCACTGAGCTTTAAATAATTCTTCCTAAAATTGTATGGAATCTAGCTGGATTTTGCAAAACTTAATCCGTAAGCATAAAGTGGGAATTTTGTATTGGCTTTGTAAAGTAGCATTGTATAATACGGTTTGCATGCGTGACTGTTCAAAACCCATTTCATCATGTTTCATGTTTTAAACCCTCTGTAATCGAGAAGTTTTATGCCAGAGAAGCCATGGAAGAAACTATTGTGCAATATAACAACAATGGTAAGCCTTCATGGTCTCCATTTGTGACGACTATCTGCAATGTCTGAGAAAAGCACCACGAACAAGTAGAGGAGTTTCTGTTGGAAAACCTCGACCCTTCAGGAATAACTAGCTACCAGCAATATCGGGGAAATGTGGAAATTTTGAAGAACTTATGAAGAAGGAAATTACAACACCACGCACATTCTGGTCTTTCGCTACTCGGCAACATAAGGAGTTGTCGGAATTTGCTATGAAGTTACTGAACACCCATGCATCTTCAGCGCAAATTGAAAGACTTTTTCTCAAATTGGTCCTTTGTCCATAACGTCACAAGAAACCGGCTCAGCTTCGAACGTTCGAAGAAACTACTTCAAATATACTACACCCTCAAATTACAAGATCACTCAAGTTATGAATATTAGTGTGATTAAGAGTATTGTGTTCGAATCGTACTAAACTATAATGGAAATGGCATGTAACTTTTTCTTAGAATTAAAATTATGGATAAGTTTTAAATGAAATGATATAAGCAGTTTTATTGGAACCAAGTGAAATATATTCAGTATTCGAACTAGGAAGAAAGACAAATTGTTTCTTTCCACACACACACACACACACACAAAAACGAAGAAACAAGTAGTTCAATATTCTGTTGAGTATTTTCTTCAGTTTTGTCGACTTATTATAAGCATGAAAAATGTCTACATTAAATGTTCAAATGATAGTCAAGTGCTAAAGGAAGTAATATATTTAGTGTTGTTGGAATTGGAAGAAAAGAGCAAAATAAATTAGTTCATTCCGAAAAATTTAGTACAATGTTCTGTTGGGTGCTTTTATATTTTTTTCAGTTGTGTGTGTTTAAAATGAGAATCTAATAACTTTTACATCGAAAATTCAATATGTCCCAGTGCTAAGTGAAGTGGTATATATAGTATCGTTGAGACGTGGAAGAAAAACAAATCAGTTTATTCTAAAATTTCATTATTTCAATATTCTGATCAGTATTTTTTGTATCAGTTATGTGTGTGTGTGTTAGTGTGTAATATGAAAGTGAAATGAGCCTAACAGTCAATCTCTTTTTCTTTTCTAATAGAAGTTTCAAAATATACTGAAATGTTTCGAGTTTTATATTAAAAGCTGCAAAGGTATTACAATGAATTGTTATAATCAAAAGGTTACTTGATACTTTCAAACATCCGACCCAACACATATTTTTAATGTGTGTGTTTATATGTTGGGTGGTTGTGCTTGGGTGTGCGCTAATAGGTGCAAAGTATTAATGGGCCGGCGAGGGACTATCCAAAATTATCTTTTATTACTATGATTTGACATGAAATCATTACTTTTAAATATAATGTTTAGAAGATAATAATGTTTTAATATTTAAGTAAGAAAACTAAGCTTACAATATAACCGACTATTCAAAATGATCTTAGTTTTAATGAAAGAAATATAGTTTTCTACGTCTGCGTAAAAAACTGTTTTTCTACATTACGTATATTACTAGTAAATTACGCGTAATTTACGTAAAATACGTAACAAGTAAATTACCTTGCCAACCCTGCCCACATTTAATGCAATACAACTCCGCAACGTCCTTATTATTTTTTATACCTGATAAGTAATATAAAATAGTAGCTCCATTTTCTGCTTAGGAAGTAGCCAAACTCCAAATTTCAATATTCGGTGAATTTTATTAGAAGTCCCTCAAGGGAGCTTATGTTTGCTATCGGTGAGCTTTTGCCCGCCCCTGTAATATAAGACTGCCGGTGAGCTTATGTCCGACACCCATATGGTAGCTAGTAACGGTATGTGAAGTGAAGACAAGTATCTGAAGTTAACGTGCTAACTCATAACGCGCAGCTATACAAATGTCTGAGAATTAAGAGATCCACATAATTGTGAAATTTACGTTAGTAATGTGTGATGTTACTTTGGACATTTGTGCTGTATTGCCCGTTCAAACGAAAATAAAAAAGTAACACGTGTCCTTAGATTATATTAGATATTATATTAGGTTAGTTTAGGTTGAGTTACAAATAAACTACCTTGAAAACAGGCGTGTAAACTGTTACAACTTGGAATAACCTATGGCGTCAGGATATATGGCATGAAAACTATATTGCAAGAAACATACACCAACCGGTGCTACTAAAAAGCACAAATGCTATCTCAGCGAGTCAGGGCAAGGTGAAGCTGGTGAAGCCGCACAATAGCGTAGGGGTGCGCTCGAAGGGAGCAAGTACGTCAGCGACGGCAAGTACGCGCGTAAGCTAGGGTAGTAGAAACAGGAGGGTTTTGATAATGATACGAGTTTCAATAGCACTTGTCATAGTTTCATACTAGTAACCATCTACTTGTAAACATAAAATACACCTTCTGCACTGTGTGTATTGTAGTGGTTATAGATTAGGTTGGTTAAGTTACATTAGTTTAGGTTATAATTCGATAAAACTCAAACAAAAGTGTCAGAACTTTGACACATACGAGGTATTTCTACACTGCTTTTCCGCCACTAAATCATAACAGACAACAAGTGTAACTCTCCGCCAAATAGTCCCTTCCGCCTCCATATTCAACCCCGCTTAAATCAAAAATAACCAATAACTACAGACACTTTCTTAACTTCAACCATTCCCATCACCTGACTTTCACTCATTCTTCATCAGAAATCAAAACAAATCCATCCGGTAAATTTCCTAAAACTGTCCCGGCAGTACTGCACTTAACCCTTAATTTGGAACACAAATATAGAACCAATGAAAACATCGAGATATTACCTATAACGTCTTTAGTACCGCACAAATACATTATTCAACATGTAAGGCAAGTAATTCGATGCCATATATACTGTTTGCACTATCCTCGTTTATTGTATACCCATCTTTGCTGACGCACACCCTCGCTACCGAGCCTACCCTAACTCGGTTAGATACCATTCATGTTTTTTTAGTGAGCATGTAGCACAAATTGGTTAGTGTCTTTTGCACAATAGATCTAACATACACTGAAGATCCCCAGAAATGAATGCACAAAGTCATGCAAGTCTGGATGTGAAGAACGATTATTAAGATACAAAAAGTCGACTTAGTTGAAAATGAAGTAGGCTACATATGCAAGGATTTCGTGAATGGATCCGAACATAAATCTGCATCTCAACGCCAATTTTTAACATTATAGAAATCCGACAGTGAATTACTAAAATAAATTTTGCTTAATTAAAAGGGTCATATATACATACACCAATTCTACTTTCTGGAATGAAGCATAAGCAACTGGCGACATAAATGTTCTTAAAATGTTGCTATTTTTTCAGCGGATTTGGCGCGGTGGTGCAAAGGCAAAGTCAAAATTTGAGTTTTAAAAGTTGGCCAAACAGAGTCGTGGGGAGGTGGATTTCTTGATGAAGTAATCGTTAAATGAAGTGTCATGGTGAGATACTGCAACATGATGAGCTAACTTAACCTAACCTTACTCACTCTACTCTATATTTCAAAATAATGGCTAAATATTGGATGTAAGATAACCTGACGTAACAACCTAACTTACCCTACCCTACATTTGAAGCGCTTACCTCTGGTGTGTGGAGCCCCTGGTTCGATAGCTGGCCACGTAAATTTGTTTTGGACAAAATGGTGTACGTGGGTTTTCTCAGGGTAATATCGTTTCCTCCCACATTCTTATTCCACCAATTCTCCCATCATCACTCACTTGCCTCAATCATCGTCTCCCTTAACCTAAAATGCATAATAGTGAGAAGTTACACTTAAATATTTCATTTCATTTTTCTATCCTACATTTGAAAATAATGGTTATACATTGAGCTAATATAACCTAACTCACTCCACCCTACCCTACATTTGAAAATAATGGCAAAGCATTGAGCTAGCGTAATCGAACTTAACTTACACTACTGTATCCTACGGTACCCCAATATGCTCTACTTATCCCTATCCTACTCAAATACTTGATTCCAAAAACCGAACGTTGGATTTAAGAAAAGATGGTATTTGTGTGGAGCTAAGCGTAGTTTGTAGACAAATATTATTTAAGAAAAAGGGACTACCCACCTTTACTTGAAAACGTTGCTTAACAGGCGGATAAAGATGTGTGATCTGTTAGAACAGAGCCATTTTTTTTATTTTTGCCCTTTAATATTTGGACCCCAGTTATCTATATTTGATTTGGTTTGGAGTTAAGTTTCCCTTTCAGCAGCGAGGCTATATGAGACGCTGTTCTACAGTTTAACGTAAGATCAGAACTACATGAGCTCCCGCCGTCGGATCTCCCACGCCATCCCACTAATACAAAAATCACTCCTATATAGTGATTCTTTTTTATAAGTAGGATGGGGTGGGAGATCATGTAATTAGGATCCTACGTTAAGCTGTATAAGAGCTTTTTCAGTCCTTGATATGGCTTTGTTTCTGTTAAAGGATAAGTTTGTTCACCAGCATTCAACTTCGCCTGCTTTCTTCCCATATCAAGTATGAACAGTTACCATATGCTACGCAAATAAGTTTTCAGTTTGTTACTGCACTGTTTTAGCAAATCAAACATAAGATATTGCATGACGTCATGTAAACGCCATTATTTTATACAACTTCCGATTATTCTTAGATAAGTTAACTTCTACGAAACATAGTCCCTAAAGGAAGAAACGGGATTAAGCCTTTCTGTAAACCAAAATAATCGAAGTAGTTTCAACAACTAGTTTGAAACTGCAAAACTTGTGTAAGATTTTTAAAAAAAATTTCCATTGCCCTTATTTTTCCCGTGTGAAGAACAGGCATTCTACAAGTTATTTTATAATTTGAATTAGATGCAGGGGTAAAAATAAGGGGAAGCGCGGTGGCTCAGTGGTAGAGCGTTCACCTCCGATGCTTGGGGTCCCTGATTCGATCCCAGCTCGCGCCGTGTGGACAAACACCGTGCTGATGGGTTTTCTAGGGGTTCTTCCGTTTCCTCCCACTTTCTTCATTCCACCATTTTCATTCACATCTCATCATCACCATCTCCTTTAGCCTAACTGGCATACTCGTGGGACGTAAAACTCAAAGATTTCATTTCATTTAAATAATAATCCAGAGTTATTTCGAACAGGAACGTAGGGATCGATTTGTACGTATTTTTGTGAATTGCTAACAATATCATGTAGTCATTAAATAAAAACTAGCCTCACAGTTCTTTAAAATTCTGTATTTTGACATATCAAGGCTTTTAAGAACATTTTAAATTGAAGTAAATATACAAGTACGAGCAGTTTGGTAAGGAGTAATTTCCTCACACAGGCTCCTACACTTTCCCCTGAGTCACAGACGAAGCATATTCTCTTCCAAGCATAGGCCTACCAACTTGAAATGGAAAATTACTAATAGTACATGAGCTCTAAAGACACTAAATGACAGTCCTTGCAGATAAATTTTTATGGCAGTGATTGTGTTGGGCCCCAACAGCTTCATCTATACCACATTATGTACGTTTATAAGGCATTAACTGAAGTTTTTAGCCGTTTCTAACTGTACCCTCAACTTCACATATTACCTAATATTCATAATGCTATCCTGTGAAAATATTTTGCAAGGGAAGAAAGATATTTGATGTTTGATTTTCGAATGGTGTCTCAAAACGAAAAATGCATGCAAGAGCACCATATGTGTAACTAGAACTAGTAGGCTCTATTGTCGAAAGACTATATTTATCTGAATCGAAATGCATAATTTCAATGCAATTTCCCCTTATTAAAAAAAAAAAAAAAAAAAAAAAAAACTAACACGTTGTAACAGCTCATTTGGTGCTAAGGGAAGTAAATATTTCATGAATGTATTTGTGTATTCCTAACATAGGACAACACGCACATTTCTTCCGTAAATTTTACAAATTTATGTTGTCCTAAAATAACTGTCATGGCTCCACTAAAACAAATAATGTTTATTAAAGTAATGCAAATGTCGTCTTACCATTATTATAGTGTGCACCGAAAATGGAAAGTTGCACTTATATATAATTAAAATACCTTAAAACAGTAATGTACTTACCTTCTTTAATACGAGATTTTTTTCTTGTGAATACCATCCTTAATCTTCATATCACACAGATCACACAATGTTGTTTCAAACGAACAACCCTTGATACTTGAAGAGTTGGTAACATTGCACGAATATGCACCAACGCGAAAATCATCATACACACGTTTGAGAGCGGGAAGTCACTTACACACGGAATCGATTATGCTGCCACCTGTTGACGAAAATTAGAACTATTTTACACACATTGTGTAAAGTTTACGGGTATAGAACCCTCTACTTGGGGAACGTTGGGGAACTTTTTAGGAGTCGGTAAAAAAAAAATTAAAGCATATTTTGGCCCTCCTGAAACGGTTAAAGCTATTTTTCCTTCCGGGGAATCGGCCTTGTTCCCCGCATGAAAAAGCTGTTCCCCAGTCGCAAGGTGTGTATTCTTGAAAAGTACCTCGCTCACTCATTTTCGTCAACGCACACACACACACACACACACACACACATAGATAGATAGATAGGTAGATAGATAGATAGATATACAAGGAGTGCTGAAAAATTATAATACATACGTAGTTCGTATATATAGCAACAGACTGTCCCAAAATTCGTGTATAAATTCATTTTCGCGTTGCATAGAAACAGTAAACCCTGAGAAAGTGAGACTGGAGGAGGTTATAAACAAACATGAGAAGTTTCGTGTGACACTAAAGCGAGTTCGCAGGTATCAAAGACTAACGACTTCCATCAATCGAGTACGTTACTGTTTTTCAGTATCTGAAACTGAACACACAAGCTTCGTGACCTTTGACCTTTTCTGTCACTGGTGATTTTATCCTTAGGTTTACACTAAACTGTGGATTCGTTCTTTACCTCAATGTTGAAATACATGATTCTTGATTGAATTATTTTTATACGGTAAGCTGTTGAATTTAGCATAATTTCAACCAAAGACCAAAGTCACAGGTGACCTGGTAAATGTCAGGGGTCAAGGTTTCCAGTTCTTTAATGGAAGTTTTTTTTTTTTTTTTTTTTTTTTTTTAGTTCAATACTACTCATATATCATTTATTGTTCTTCAGTTGAGTATATTGAGGTTTTTCAGTATCTGAAATAGGACACAAGCTTCGTGACCTTTGGCCTCTCTAAGAATTAATGACCTTATTAGTGACCTTGTTACATAGGTAATTGTGTTCGTTTGACAAATTGTTGGCAAGGCATTGAGTTACAACGTAGGGCCAACTTTACCGCTTTGCCGAGCATTTGTCAACTGAACTCAATTACCAACATAATCCCTGCGAGAAAAAGAAAGTAAAATTGCGATTGGGAGTGCGAGCGAGATCGAAAGTGTCGTAGAAATGACGACAAATTATTGGTTCGCCAATATACACTTTTAAACAACGTTGAATAAATAACGGCAAATTGTAGTTGGCCAACATACACTTGAAACAACATTGAATAAATGACAGCAAATTGTAAGTTAGTCACATAAACTTTAAACAACGTTGGCTAAATGACAGTAAATTATTAGTTGGCCAACATACTCTTTAAACAACATTGGATAAATGAAGGCAAATTGTTAGTTGTCCAACAGGAATTTTAAACAATGTTTTATAAATGACAACAAATTGTTACGTGGCCAACATACATATATCTACACTACAGAGATAAATGATGGAAAGTTGTTGGATGTTGACAAACATACACTTTAAACAACGTTACTTTAGACAACGTTGGGCAACGTATATTTCAATTTCTCCAATTCCCAACCATGCCAATTACTTTATGTAGGGCCTACCAAGCATGGCTTGAGTATGTGACATGTGACACTCGTGAATTTTTTGATACACGTTTAAAAAGAATCACAGTGATAATAGTATCATGGTCACAACAAGAACCAATTAGAAAAATCTGGACGGAAGGGTTGAAGAAATTTCTTTACTCCATATATAGAAATTTGGTTAATTGATCTATCAATACTCGTAGTTCCTAGGTCTACTTTGATTGAGCGATATTTTGTATACCTAGCTGATTGAATTTAAGTGGTTTGTTTCATTTGACCAAGAATTATGACATGAAATGCTAAAACAGTTTGAAACTAATACTGAACGTGTTCTTAAAATACAGAGAACCTACTATACATCTGCTGCTGGTGGAAGCTAATTAATAAATTTGTGTTGTAAACTAATTCAATGATGACTGCAGCTGACGCGATGATTTTATATATATAGGCCTATATACATTTTGAAAAAAAAAAAAGATAGAAGAAAATACTAAAAGGAAGGAACTAACCATGTGACGTTAGATTGTATGCTCTATTCTGCACCTGACTTCTACTATCATTATTACTACGTATGTAGCATCTGGCATCAGTCAGTGGCTAATGTTGTGAGCCAGATTGCGTGAGCAGGTGCCAAACACAAAGGTCGTTCGTTCGATCGGCAGGTGAGGAACACCGTCTGACCCGACAACTGCCAGGAAGCTGGATGGACACGTTACCTACTTTTTAATTTATTTTTTTAAAAAATAAAACTTCCTCTTTATTTTACTTAGTGAGATAGGTGGGAGGCCGGATATGTAGACTAAAGCAATGCAAATGTTCATTGTTTTGTCCTCATTTTGATCCTCTTTGCTGGAAGCACGTGCCTTTCCCGAAACTCAACTTCCAGTCCTTGGTATTACTTATTGCCCATGAAGGGCTGTGGGTAGCCAATAAAATGCTTGATGCATGACCGGGAACATTGTTTCTGGTAATTATCACTTGCAAAATCATTATTTGTAATAAATAGTTTCCCAATTACCTCAAAGTGTTGGATAAATCCTTCCATGTATCCAGCAAGAATTGAACCCAAGTACCCAGGACCACTTCAATACACTATACAATAACATTCCTCTCCCCTAAAACTATTGCAAATCAGAAAAGTATTCCGATGTCACTGACTGGCCAATTGAAGCACACGAACTTCCATACAATATGATCATCCACTTATCTCTTAGATTAACTAAAATTGATAATGTGCTTACATATGCTTGAATATTGTATTTGAAATCAAGAAACCACTGCAATGAATAAAGGATATTGCCAGTCACCAGTGATGGAAGAAACGTTAGTAACGGAAAGCAAAAGCAGTGACGTATTTAAGGGGGGCTTCCAGGCTTAATCCCCCCCCCCGAAATTTTACTTACTATTTTAAAATAAATGAAATATCTTGCAGATTTTTTTACATTTCCAGGGACAAAGTTACCAAAGCCACCCCCGAAACAAAATCGTAAATACACCACTGAGCAATAGTGATTGAATGCTCCAGTATGAGCCGATATGGCATACTAGCAGTAAAATAACATGCTAGAAATTATACCAAAAGTAAAAATTTAATAATAAGTTTTATCTAAAGCAGCCCTATCTAAAGCAGGTTTGTGCCCACCACACCAGTAGCAATTTAAAAAGACTGATAGAGGTACTCAATATCTCTGTATTATTTAGTGACTTAAAACAAAATATATGCGTCGTAACACAATAGAAATTTACTCCATTCTCTATGAGAACGAAATATTCTTGTAATATGAAGAAGGCTGAGCCCTTGAAAGTAATAGAATATTGGAGGGGCTCAAAGATCCTAAACCAGGGGCAAGGGACCTTTTTTGTTTCAAAGGCCATATTAACAAAGCTCATTTCTCAAGAAGGATGATTATGATAGCTTTGAATAGACATAATTTTTTTGTAGTTATTTTACGGTTGTTACTTACATAGTTACATTAATAATTTACATGAAAATCTATAACATTATCTATATACAGTATTGTTGCGGAAGTATCGCAGGATTCTGAAATATGGATATTTGGATAGGGCACATACTAGTTCCTAAGTAAAGTCTTGACCCGACTACGATAGGTCCCATAGTTTTGGAGCAATGTACCTTTAAATTTCATTTTTTCAAGTTTTCGGCAGCCCTTAACTCCGAAAAGAAGCATTTGTGCACCCAGGTTGGTCTATACTTTTTGTCTTATCTTAGTGTCAGGAATCACCTCCCAAACGTCGTCAGTATTGTTTTGAAACACCCTGTATATCAAAATATTCGTTTATATTTGTGGACAATTCCTTTTGAGAATGAGGTCTTGGAAATCACCAACCCTAGAAACGTGCCGTTTTCGATTCCAAATTTAGTGTAGATTTTTCAGTTCTCTTCCAAATTTCCCCAAAAAAATCGAGCGTTAGTCTCTTATTCAACATTTCTTATTCATTTTGACCCTGAAAGATTTAACATTGTCGCTAGGGCGTTGCTAAGGTTGATATTCCTGTGTTAAGCAACCAGTAGAAGAGTTGCGTATAGCGAGTTGACGGACATTGTAGGCGTTTTGCTTCAATCTGAATGGCAAAACCTATTGCATATTGGAACTTCAAAGGCCTCCTGCAATGATGCTTATTCGGATATATAAGAAATCCATTTCACATCTATCACATCTCCAAGTCTGTCCCCAACTTCTACATACTAAAATTCTACTTTATATGTTTGTGTATAGCAATTTACTCCGTTTGTGAGTCCTCTCATCCTTCACTGGTATTTATAAAAGGATATGTACAGATACAGTGAGGAAGTAGGAAGCAGATTCTTGTTCATATTAGAATGATATACTGCATGGATAGCGCAAGTTCAACCAGCAACATATTCGAAAGATAAAGTAAGAAAAATTATCATTAGTTTACGTTTTCATAAATACATTTCTTATTCATGATATAATTTAGTATTTTTCACAAGAGGCCCACAGGGTCGAACTTTATGTGTCTGAAGATCGTTGGTATTCCATCCCTGTCATAAAACCTAAGTTTCTGGCACATATAGATATAGATTGTATCAGTACCACCGATTCTAAATGCGCATATTCCTCAGTATCACATTTTATCTACAGTATATGATTTACTTTCAGCAAATGTTTTCTATTGCATGTCGCTTATACATATTAGTTACCTATAAAGTCATTCGCAAAGTGTGAGAACAATGTAACACAGAGTTCTCAACTTAAAATCACGCCATTTATTTCACATGATCAGTTGATGGTGACACGAGATACGCCTACCACAGCAACGAGAAGCTCTTTAATTACATTGTACTATAAACAGACAATGAATCCAGAAGAGGTCAGATTATGCTTAGTAAGTAGATGATAAAGCCATTTTGACACCAACATAACACCAGTGCCAACTACGCATTTTTAGATAAGAAAACGTGTATGATGTGTTACGTTTCTTTCTCTTGTAGACAATCCATTGCTTCACGCTTGATATTAAAAACAGCACATGAACATGAACAGTTACTCGCAGATTGTATGAATGAAAAAAAAAAAAAAAGAGTATGCATTTGTGTGAGTTTTAATATCCATTTTTTTAGAGTGAGATTTTGAGATATACTCGAACGGCAGTGTCATTTCAAATTTTGTTTGGAAGGTATGGAGGGGAGCAAAATTTGCTAATATAAGTAGATTTTTTATGTTTTTCATTAGTACAATACATTATTGATTAAAATGTGTACACATCTCAAACTAAGCGAACCAACTGTCCTCCCTTCCCGGCGGGAGCTCATGCTGTTCGGATTCCACGTTAATCAGTAGGTCCACGTCTCGTATAGCCTCGATGCTGAAAATGACGCTAAACTAAAATCAACTCAACTCAACCAATTGTCCTCCCTGATGGTCCAAATAACGCAACTGGGCTCGAATCAGGATCAGTCGCATGCTTATCATTTAGTCATTTAGTCTTATGGTAATACAAATAGAAAGTAATAAAATTGTTAGTTTTACACAGGGTCGCATATAAGGGAAGGTAACCCCGACGAATGTAGAGGGCAGTCGTTCTTTCAGAAAAAAATGTTCCAAGGAGCACTCTTAATATTCTGGTGGGCACAGCTGGTGCTTTTCAATTTATTATTATATTATAGACGTATTATTTTAGTGTCGTCCGGGGGGGCACTCTTAGAGCTCCGGGGGACAGTGCCCCCCCAAAAACATGTCTGGAAGAGACACTCTGGTAGAGGGGTCCATGAAAAAGTTTTACTTTTTTTTAGTTTTCTTTATTCAATTTTGATTATTTTCAAATTTGGAATTCTGGAAAGCGACAAAATAATAATATTTTTTCTCTAGAGGTTAAAAATTTAAAAAAAATGTGTTTAGTTACTTTTTTCAACATCCATTGATGACAAGAATAAAGTTTAGTCAATTGATAATACAGGAGTAACGACTTTTTGAATTGTCACTTCACTATTTTCATAAAAATGGAGTTCCCAATAATGAGGACCATGACATTTGTTAGGGAGCCTATGAAATCTGTGGGCGACCCTGGTTTTACAGTCCACAAATAAAAGCCTGAAAGACAACTACCCGTTGAGTGTGCTTGGTCAATACATTGGCTCTCATATCATTGTTATTCCAGTCTTCCTAGACCAGAATCCACTAATACATCTTAATTCAAAAAGCTTCTCAATTTTGTCCACAATGCTGAATCAATTTTCGAAAAATTTTCAATCATCTTGTATATAAGTTCAGCTCGAACCACACGCATTAAAGTTACGCGTGTCTATTTTATGTTATTCTTATTGTAATTGTAAGACGTCTTTAATCTGCCAGTTACACTTCAAAGTTCACAATCAGACCAATAGTTGTTATTAGCTGCTCTCCCTCCTACTTAATGTTGCTATCGTGCAGGCAATTTGTAGGCGAGTTGAAGGCTTGAGGGGGAACAATTAATCAATAATAATAATAATAATAATAATAATAATAATAATAATAATAATAATAATAATAATAATAATAATAATAATAATACCAGTAGAAGTGACACTAGTTAAACTGTTATCATTCTAGATTCGTATTCACAAGAATCTGTGACTTCGAATTTAACTAGAATTTTCTGTAAGTTTCATCACGGTAAATATTAAGCTAATATAGTTTGAAGCAAAATTTCGTATCGCTTTCCAATCAATAGCTTTCGATATATACAAGGTCCAGTTCTCAAATTAATTAATTTGTTCGAAATTTATTGGTAATAGAGAAAAGACAAGAAAAACATCACAAAATGAGAGGGGATATCGTCTCTTTTTTTTAACTTTCCAAAGAGAGATCGCAAAACAACTTACCAAAGAGAGTTTGTATTTCTTTCAGTATGAACTTGGGAATTCTGAGAAGGTGTCTGTTGTCCCCAATATCAATTCACTGGGCATTTCCTTGGGGGGAATGATATGTGCTTTTTTTTCTCTTTTATATATAGATATATGTTGCCTACTATAACTCTTCAGTTCCAGCGGTGAAGTTGCTTGTCTATCTGTCGGACGGTAGGTCGTCATAAACGATTGCAAAATTAATGTAATGTGATATAAGCCAGTAATCTTCATGCCCTCTTGGGCTGCTTCACGCTCCAGTGATGCGTGCTTCTCTAAATAGTGTAGGGGGAGGGCGAGGAGAAGTGATCTCTGTGAACAGAAAAAAGAAAGAGAGACAAACAGAAAGAGGAACTTTCAAGTCAGTTAACCTGTTCGTAATTACGAATCAAGAAGAGGATTTTTCGTGACGTGGTTTTCTTTTTATATAGTTATGTTAGATATTTCTTTCAGTTAGAAGGTTAACTTTTTTTCTTCTTCTTCTTTCTCTCACTAAAATGTTCTTTCAGCATCAGTGCTTCAGATAATCACGTCATGAGGAGATTCCAGGCGAAAATAACCAGAACACTCCACTGACCTGATGACAACATATTATATATACTGTACCTGCATCACAGACACATTTGTATATACACTATACCTGTATACATATATCTACAGTAGAAACAATCAGATGCTATTCACTATTTATATACTAACAAGGAAAATAATTTCTCCTTTTTCTTAGCAAAATGTGAACGAGAAAATATATAAATGCTAAAACTCATAATATATGAGAAGGTCAATACTTATTTCATGGTACTTATATTAGTAAATAAATAGTAGGTAGCAGTGGCGTATTTACGATTTTGCTTCGGGGGGCCTTTGCTAACTTTCGTGGGGGGCTTTGCCTGAAAATGTGAAAATTCTGCAAGATATTTCATATACTTTACTATAGTAAGTAAGATTTCGGGGGGGCTTAAGCCCGGAAGCCCCCTCCTAAGTACGCCACTGATAGGTAGTCTAAAAAGTAATGAACCTTTACAATGAGATTTCGTTAGTGTCTGAAATCTCAGGATATATATGGGGGTGAGTCACAACCGATCAGACCTAACTTCGTTTGACAACCACCAGTCCAATTGGACCTAGTAAATGTGCAGAAATTGTTGGAGTTACTATACTCAGATGTAAGGTGTTGCGCCGTGAAGATGACTGAACTTTCCGTGAAACTGCGCTACATTTTAATATTTTATTTCGATAAGGGCGCAGGCCCGTGAAGAAATTCGTGTTATTTACAAAATTGTAATCAAAAGCAACAGTCAACAGGTGGGTTCGATGTTAAAGATGCTCCTCGTGGTGGACGACCAATCATATATATGTATATATATATATATATATATATATATATATATATATATATATATATATATATATATATATATATATATATATGAACGAGTTCAGGCAAAAGTTCAGCAAGACCGACATGTAAGCAGTCATGACATCGCCAATGACCTAAACATCTACCAACAAAGAGAGTGTTAAAACATTTGGAGAAAATTGGCTACGAAATGGTCTGACTCAAAAACATTTACTCGATCGAATTTCTATCTGAGAATTTCTATTGAAACGTAGCGAACTCGAGCCATTTCTGAAGCGGATGATCACAAGTAATTAAAAATGGATAACCTACGACAACAATGTGCGAAGAACATCGTGGTCAAAGCAAAGAGACGCTTCACAGTTTCTGGCCAGGACCCACACTGACGTTCAAGAAGGTTGTACAATGCATTTAGTGGGATTGGAAGGACACTGTACATTACGAGCTGCTGTCGCCAAGCTGAACAATAGACTCAAAAATGTAGTGTTGCCAATTAGCGCGAGTGCACCTAGCAATTCTAAAGAAAAGGCAGGGGCTGGTCAACAAAAAGAGTGTCGTATAACACACTGACAACGAACGCTAGACCGCATACATATTTAACGACCCGTGAGAAATTAAAAGAACTTTGCTGTGAAGTTTTAATGCATTCACCGTATAGCCCGAATCTGGCACCGTCAGACTTTCATTTGTTTCGGTCTCTGCAAGACTTGTTGAATAATGTTGAGTTAGTTTCGAAAGAAACATATGAAAACCATGTGTCACAACTTTTTTGCCCAGAAACAGCAGAAGTTCTATGGTGATGGGATTATGATGTTTTCGGGAAAGTGGCAAGTCATGAAGAAAAATGATGCATAAGTGGTTTCAATAGTGTTATTTCCAAATCACAATAATTGTATGTTCTATTTTGACCTTCAAAGGCTCAGTACTTTTTTAAACAACCTTGACATTTGGAGTATTTTCTACGCTCATATGTAATTCCTGCTTTATATAGTACTATATATGTTCTGAATATAGTAGATCGGGAATATAGTAGAGAAGACCGCAGTGGATCAATGATAGAGCGTTCACCTCTAGTGTGAGAGGTCCCTAATTCAAACCCCGCTCGGGTCAACTGGGTTTTGTGATGGACAAGCACTGTGAGTGTGGGTTTTCTCCCATTTCCTCCCACTTTCTTCATTCCACCACTTTCATTCATTTCTCATCATTACCGTCTCCTTTAGCCCACATAGTATACCGTACGATGTAAAACTGAAAGATTACATTTCATTTCATGAATATAGGGAATTATTCTCTATTTTTCTACCCGCACGAGGTCTGTGGGACCGATATCGCTGCTGTAGATGGAAACTACAAAACCTAAATAGAATGTTAGAATTTTTAAAAAAAAGTATAAAACATATTCAGCGTTTATTTATATATTTATGACTGGTTTATCATAGTCTAAACATACAATCCCAGTGTCATTTAAATTCAACCTTTGACATCCTTGACCACGTATCTGCTTGACCTTTGCTCCTTACAATCAGGTTTATACTGATGCTTACGATGAAGTGATATTACTCTGAGTTCTATACAGGTTTTGTTTCTTTTCTTCTTCTTCTTCTTCGTTCTTAATAGTTCTCTTCCTGGAAAGGAAAGTAGGGCCATGGAAACAGTAATCATAAAATTATATTTCGTTGTGGTTTTACACATTTTAAAATTCTTTTCTTATCAAAGAAAATTATCCTAAAGTAAGTTGGTTGCTTGGATTTGGGTTTATTGATCCTTTCAGCACCGTGGATATATGGTACGTGGACCTACAGCTTAATATGGAATCCGAACTACACAATCTTCCACCAGGAATCGAGCCCGGGTCTCCAGCGACAAAGGCGAATACGCTAATCATATAACTAGCGAGGGAACTCTATTCTAAACTGGAGTCTATTATATCGAATGCTGATAGTTCAAAAGCAATCATCAATTTGAGGGTATTCGGTATCTTTGATTCTTTCGAACTAGAATAAAATAATTCTTTTATGACGAGACGACTTTAAATAATTTATTGTCGCGATCTTTACAAGAAATATTTTGAACTACTTTGACATGGGTCTAGGAAAATTCGGTGTAGGAAAATTCGGTGTAAGAAAATTCGGTGTAAGAAAACTCGGTGTAGGAAAATTCGGTGTACAGAAAATTCGGTGTACAGAAAATTCGGTGTACGGAAAACTCGGTGTGGGGAAATTTTGGTGTAAGGTAGATTCGGTGTAATGCATATTGAATATTACCACTTACGATAATTTACGACATTCCATATTGTGAAAACGAAAACCATATAATGTAACGAATAAAATGTTATTACCTATTTCAAGAAAAGCAAATCTATTTTTCTGCCTTGAGTCCAATACCTCTTGCATGTCTTTTGCGGGGTATTACTATAAACTACTTTTCATCACACAATGAAGCTGACACTTTTTGTCAGAAATAAAACAATTACAACTATAAGTTCAGAGAATAGTTATAGGAACAACTAAAAACACCTTTCCTATATAGTACATCATAGAACATATACAAGGTTATTCTTTTAAAACTCACGGATTTCATTTGGAGGTCTAGATCTTCTAACTGAAGTCCGATTTTCATGCGGTTTGTGGCAAATGATCAAGGAACGTTGGAAGATTTATGGAACTATGCTTACTGGTTTAAATTCATTTGGGGTAATATAGGCCGCGCCTCTAGAAAAGTAGCAAATATTCTCCACTGTACCGAATTGGAATTAGGTGAGGTGCGGTATGGAGATTTGAGTTTCTTCGTTAGATGGCAACCTCGCGACGGTCAATAAGAAACAGGAAACAGGGCCTTCGTATTGAGAATTATGCTGTGCTACTGTACCAATATGATCAGGACACAGTTACAATAATGTACTCTTTGGAGCAACGTGATTTTATCGTTAAAAAGATTTTAGAGGCTGGGATCTGTTGTTGCTACGCGAAGGGCAGCTACACGCAACTTTGCCTCACGTTCTGCCCCAAACAGAAACATAATATGGTCGCTAGTGAATAAATTGCAGGAAACAGGATCTCTTCTGAGTAAGGCAGGGAAGCATCGGACACCGCTGGCGGATGTTGTTGGACATAAAACTTAAAGATTTCATTTCATTTCACTAACACTTAATTTGTATTCTCACTAACACTTAATTTGTATTCTTCAATTTCGCTTCAAATATCCAATATCTCATTCGAACTGTAACGTACAATGGCGAATATTTGCTGTTTTTCTTGCGGCCTGCTCGATATTACCCCGGATGAATTTAAACCAGTAAACATAGTCCCATAAATCTCCCATTCTCCCTTGATAATTTGCAACAAACCTCATGAAAACCGGACTTCAGTTGGAAATTCTAGAGCCCAATGAATCCGGGAGTATCACTCTGCATATACATATGTAAGATGCAAAAATATATTGATCAAAAAAGTCTTAGTGGAAAGGGCAATATAAAGCAGGATGGTTTTATCATATAATATTTGTACAAATAGTTTTATTCTCCTCCAATCAGGAACTTTAGTTTGTTTGCCTTAAGTTAAGGTAAACAAGTACTGCAACCCTATTGACTCCTTATTGACTTCTCCTCCAATCAGGCGTAGATACTTTAGTTGAGGCATTTATTTTTACACCTTTGAGTAACATAAATAAACTATGTCGTTTTTGAAGAATTTAAATTTAAATATTTATTTATAAAATAGACATAAAATCGTCAGAACATTTTTGAAAAATCTACAATTTTCAACTTTACCCGTCTAGTAACCTACTTTTTTTTTTTAATATAAAATTCTAGGAGACATCCTCCAAAACAGCATAAAAACTTAAGTTTTAAATGAAATGTCGATTGGTAGCGATGATCGCTTCGCTAAATCACACAAACGGACATCAATAAACAAATTTCTCGTCATGTAAGGGCCATGAAATGCTAAAATCCATCGAAATCTAGAATTCAAATTATTTCACTATCACAATTTTTCAAAATTTGGTATAGCAGACAGTAAAAGTACGTTATACACAAAGTTTGAACTTAAAACTAATACGCTCATTTATCCTCAAAGTTGAGTTTTTAATAAATCCTACGGTCTACAACAACGAATCTTTCTTTACACCGAACATTCCCCACACCGAGTTTTCCGTACACCGAATTTTCTGTACACCGAATTTTCCTACACCGAGTTTTCTTACACCGAATTTTCCTACACCGAAATTTCCTACACCGAATTTTCCTGCTCCCCTTTGACATAACGACTGTACTGTATTGTTGGGCACACATTGGTCCAGAAATAGCATACCTCAACTCGTTAATTCTTTAAGCAATGTTATACGCATTGCTTATTCACATTGAAGGCTAAAATTTAGAAATTACTAATAAAATATGCACTTAAAATTGATTGCTTACATATTGAGTCTTGTTGTGTGACATTCGCTAAATGGCATTTTATGTCTGTACACGTACACAGTGTGATCAAAAAGTATAGTGACTGTAGCTGCACAGTGTCATCTATCGATGTTGCTGTATCCATTTCAACTAGTAAGCCCGGTAGCCTAAATCTTTCGTACAGTCAATGTCGAGTTTGAATGAGTTATGACATGTTACTAGTTGGCTTTCACAGGCAGGAGAGTGAGGACGTGTTAAGAATGTCTGTCACTCGCCAACATTAAATTTTGTTCAAAACTGCAAAAATAGTGTCAATAAAATCTCACGAAATGTCAAAATCAGTGTATGCCCATGAAGCGGTGGCATTGTGGACTTTACAAATGGTGAGTCATTCAAAAGCAGCAAAAGTTGGTTGAAAACGAGCAACGATCAAGAAGTGCTTCGACGTCATAAACAGATGAAAACGTGCAAAAACTTACACAAATGATTTGTTCAAACTCGCGAATGACTATTCGAGAGCTTTCTGAAGAACTAAACATCTCGTATGGGTCCATGAAAAGCATTTTAATCGCCAAGTAAATGAGCAAATGGTTACCTTCTTCACCACGAAAATGCTCCGCGCCACACCTTGCTTTTGATCTGCGAGTTTTTGGCCGGAAAAAGTGTTCCTGTCTACATCCACCTTACTCACCAGTTTTATGTCCATGGCATTTCTGGCTCTTGCCAAAAATTAAAACCATGCTTAAAGGAAAACGTTTTGACATCATTCCTGACATTGAGAGGGCCACGACAGAACAGCTGAACCCCGTTCCAGAAGAAGCCTTTCAGAAATGCTTCCAGTCATGGATTCAACGTTGGGATAAGTGCATTGCTTTCAAGGAGATTCAATCAAATTCCATGGAAGCTTATTACTTTGTCTCTAATAAAATAATTCACCGTGCTTTTTGATCATATCTCATATATACAACTGATATTTGTTGTTATTCGTGATGTCATACCTAGTAACATCGCCATGTCCTATGAATATACCGTACATGATAGGAACATCTAATTGAGGTACTGGCTGTTAATTTTAACATATTGATATAAAGTGAAGTTGGCATTCCTCTAGTTGCCATCCTTCTGGTATACTATCAGACCTAAAGAATTATATAGAAAAGGTATATATATATATATATATATATATATATATATATATATATATATATATATATATATATATATATATATATATATATATCAGGGGTGCCCACAAGGGGGGGCTATGACGCAAACTGCGTCATTGAAATATTTGGGGGGGTTAAAAATCTATATAAATATGTTTGAGGGGGTGTAAAAATTAATCGAAAAGATTGTTTTTTCATGGAAGAACACCTACGGATAGACAATTGAGGGGGGGGTGCGTCATGGACATGAGGGGGGGTGGGCACCACTGTATATATATATATATATATATATATATTGTTAAATATTCATCATGCATAGTAAATGATAGTAGCACTCAGCCCGCTCGTGTTCAGTGTTAAATAGCAGTTGCATCACATTGGATTGTTATTATTTTTAAATCTATTTTTACACTTGACTGAAATTTTTGCTCAAAGCGTTTGAAGCGTGACCTGCACCTAAGATAAGTATTCTACGTATATTTTATACAGAACTTGTTAGACACGCCTTTCGTCATTCCAGAACCAACCAGCCAACAAACCCGTTTCTTTTGGAAGTTCGTGTCTACCCCACTGGCAACACCAAAAACCAACTTATTAAATGTGTTCATTGCTTCACTTGCACAGGTGCTTGTTTCGTTGTTGGATTGCTTTTTAACTTCTTTTGAGTCCATTTTTGAATATGAATACCCTGGCTTGGCTCATAAACAGTACACAACCATTTTCTTTTCTTTAGCTTCAGATATTACAAGCAAAAGGCAGAGGACTCTTTT
Organism: Thermobia domestica; assembly: GCF_964235325.1. NCBI lineage: Eukaryota > Metazoa > Arthropoda > Insecta > Zygentoma > Lepismatidae > Thermobia > Thermobia domestica. The sequence goes on along the minus strand of NC_137462.1, from coordinate 109,922,595 downwards.
TCTCTAAAAAACTATATTTAAATCAACTCTCTCTCTCTCTCTCTCTCTCTCTCTCTCTCTATTTCGTTTATTTATTTACTTTTTTTTTTTTTTTTTTTTTTTTTTTTTTTTTTTTTTTTTGCTGCGTGTTGTTAACATCCTTTTTCACCAGAAATCCTTCTGGACAGGTGCAAACTTGATATTCATGTCACGTAATCTTACAGACATCACAGCACCACTTCAAATAACGATGCAACAGACAGACAAACCTTCTTCAGTTCAGTCTGTTAGACCATAATTTTCTCTTCTGTTTTTACTTCCTCCTCCTGAGTCCAAAAGAAAGAAGGAAGTAAATATAGCTACGTCATACAGACAGACAGATAGATATCCGCCATTCTCGCATAAACTATTCGACTCATAAGAACACACTTCTTTTTCGTTCCTCGAAAAATGAAGGGGAAGAAAGAAATCAAACTGACAATATTTGAGTTTGATTTACATAAAGAAACAAACTCAAGATATTTTATATCCCCAACTAAGAAAAAAAAAAAGTACCTGGATATTATTTAAGCTTACCAAACCGCTTCGGAAGAACAAAATAAAAGGACTTAAAACCCAAAGAAGTCTCTTTGTTTTCGAAGTATATATACACACATTCTTGCATCAAATGCGACAGCGCATAATCTGAACACCCTTCAAGATGTAAGTAAACATTTTGTCTCGTTGTGAAAAGGCTAGAGGAAAGAAGACAAAGCTTTTTATATCTACCGAGATATCTACTTGGAAAGCAAAGTTTCGCAGGTCAAAACAGAGCACTGAAAGGAGATTGCTTATGCGTTATGAAGATTGCTCATGAAAAGTCTGTCAAAAAAAATAAGGAACTAACTCATTTTTCTGATAACTGAATTTCATCATCTGACAGCTTTTTGAGTGTTTGCTCGACTTTCAATGAGTCCTTTTTTCTTTATTTTGGTGATGTACGGAAAGAACACCGAGTATATATATATATATATATATATATATATATATATATATATATATATATATATATATATATATATATATATATATATATATATATATATATATATATATATATATATATATCCCTGACTATTTCATGATGCTGCCTCTATAACAAAAAATACGTCACTGAAACAAATATGACAATGAGTACTTCGTATAAAAGATTTGCAGCAGTGAGGATTTCAGAGAATGGAGTGAGGTGGAAATTGCTCCTGGAGCTAAGAATCTCCATAAAGCATAAGATCTGCTTCATGCTAAATGTAGGTCATTAGTATTTTCGCAGTACTACATTTAATCCTCGTGTATTGAAATTCCTCCCTAAGGGAAAATTTGAAATTGCTACTGATTCTCAATGTGCTGTCGTGACGTGGACTCCCTTGCCTAACTTTCAGGTCATCATGTAGTAATAGAAGGTAAAGACTATTAGTTCCTGGTTCTTATCACTCGCAAGAGGCTCCTATAGAAGGGATTCTAACTTAAAAGAAGTTGAAGAAACAATAAATATAAAGAGTGTTGATGGATAAAATCCTTCAAATAGGGAAAAAACATCTTACGTCTTGATTCTAGTAATTGGTAAAACTGCAAACTCTAGCATAAACTGAAGAACGAACGGCAGATACCCAGTTACTCTACTCCTGGTGCATGTTATGGTTTGGGACAAGCATGCCTAGAACTGAACAATGGATTCTAATTCGAGTTACAGTTAAAGTTCAACAGATGAAACGTTCATCGAACAAGTGCGTGTTAACCTTTTAGCTCACTACTACGACAAAAGGTGTTAAGTACTTTTTTTTTTCTTTTGTAAATCGATGACATATTTGTTTTTTGGATTCGTTATTGGGCTCCAAGTAATACTTAGCAAACATTATTTTAAATAAACTAATTTATTGGTTTCAAGAGCTTTCATATGACACAAATTAGAGTGGTTGACAACTATGACTGAAAAATTGACCATGTAGATTTCTGATCTATAAGAAAGGCCCTGGAAATTTATTAGTTTGTACTTTGTACGTATTATATGACTTACTTTCTACATTTTTATGTTCGTTGCTCGGTCTATAACGGAAAATAAATAGGATTAAAGTTCTAGGGCGTTCTCCCTACACAAATAGGAGGAAATGAATGTAGTCAGTAGACTTTTGCACCTCGTTACACTTTGCACCACAGTTATCCCCTGGTTCACCAGCCCCCTCCCTTTCCTCGCTATGGTTCTGATAATTTAACAAACAGCTCCACAGAGATGTGAGCCAAATATGTTTTATTCCATATATTTTGTGCATGTTTTCATCCTAACAGTCTTTTACCTATTTACTTCTAAACAATTCAGTTCTTTTATTCTGAAATTAAATGAAAAGTTATGGGTTAATAGGCTAGTTTTCATACTACTAATTTTGATGCAATATTATGGCATTTACTTGTCAAAAAAAAGTGTGATTTTATTAGCAATACAAAGGAATAGCCTATGTTGACATTTAAGATTGTTTAAGAAAATGGAGTAAAAATACAACTTAACACATGCCGTAATATCAATTCACTGACTCAACAGCAAACCCGCAACTAGAGTTTGTGTCACCCGGGGCAAACACGAAATTAGGCGCCCTCAGTTTATATATATATCAATACCCTTTTATCCTCCAACTACATGCCCGGGGTACATGCTTCGCTTGCTCCCCTCTAGTTGTAGCCCTGCTTAACAGTGGCAGACAGATGATAAAGAACTTCCAAGACCTAAGATCATTTGACACATTTATATGCTAAGCTTAATATTTCATCATATTTACATTTGAATTTACAAGAGGCTGGAAAATCTTAACTCATTGATTAGCATCACATTACCTGAACATGTTTTACATGTCCGCCACCATTCTACCTATACCACTTCCTTAAACATTCCACCGTGTTAATTTGAGTTGTCCTGCGCACTTGAGTATCCAGATCAACCGTCACAATAATTATTTATTCTCTGCCAGAGATATTCAAATCAGGATTTTCTCAGTCTACACCACAGGTTTCAAGATTCCTCCAACTGATAAAGTGGACAAAGTCCATTCCCCTTCTGCATAGTTGATTATAGACTGAAATAGTGATTACGTCATTTCTTCTCCGTTACCATGGTGATCGCCATTTTGTCTTCTACACAAACGTGAGTTGAAGTATGAGGTGTTGTGTAGTTTCATGTGCATACAAACAATGGCTGTGAAATTATTTAGAATTTTCTAATACTTTGAGGACGAAGTGAAGTTGGTGGAACAAGAAACAACTAATCATGAGTGGTTCTGCACATATTTTTAAAAACTTGTTAAAACAGTAATTCTTCGTGCTTGGAATACTGTATAATATCCATACCACTGAGTGAAAATTTTAAACTTACACTTTGACAGATATTGTTAATATCAAAATGAAAAATAAACAAAAGTATGATATGAAAAAGAACATTTCATAGGGAATGTAAACTTACACTGATTTCATTTTAATACTTGTTAATATAGGCCTATATGTTTCTCTCTACAAAACTAAATACTACTTACCTAATTGTTTTTTGCACCTCCTTTTTTCTACTTCATTCATGGGGAATGTAAAAAATTTACAAGCGTCCCTATCGCTATAATGTTTACAATCAGGTACATAACACATAACCATTTTTGAGTTATTTCTTAGCCATCGCTCGTGTTTGTATAGAAAATAAAATGGCAATCGCCATAGCAGCGAAGAGGATGTGACGTCACAGTATTTCAGTCTATTATTGCCACTGTCATCTACGATAGTCGAAGATTCAAATGACTGATAACATACCAAACAAGAAAAACAAACTTGCTAGTAGGCTTTACTGGCTCATTATTGATTTTGTTTTACATTACAGCAATCGAATTTATATATATATATAATATATATAAAATGCAATGAAATGAAATAATATAAAATGCAATGAACTGATCAGTACGGTACTGTATACCTACTTTGGGCCACCCTGTATATACACCTAATAATTAAAGTTGGAAGTGGCGCTTATGGTCTTCCCCCGAGCCGCTCACGTATACGATAGCCATTGAAAGCAATTGATTAGCCAGACTGATTAGGCAGACAGCACGTTTATGACAGTGTATCTGTGTGTGCTAGAAAACGAATTGTTACAATTACTACTGGTAATTAGTATACCTTTCAAATATCATTTATTTATGCTTTACTAATTCTATTCTGTCAACATTATTTGAATACCCCAATTGGACGCTTTATGATTGCTGATCCTTTCTAGGCTTTAGCTAGAAGAGAAAGAGAGAGATGGTTGGATACATATGCAATTCAGGACAGACAAGAAGACTGAAGAAGAAAAATAAGAATTCAGACTCAGCATGCATTCAACTGAATCCAACCGACCAACCAACAGATTCCAAGCAAGCATAGGGTTAAAAAGAAAGAAAGGAAAAAGAAAAGCGAGAGAATCACCATCTGCTCCTGGAGTCCAGGCACGTTGCAGCCAAGAACATCACGTCTCCAGGAACCAGGACGAGGTCCCCAGCCGACACAGCCTGTAGCTTCATTAGCAATTTAGATTCACTTGCGGTCTGGAATTTAGAAGTCAGCAATTACCGCCGGTTATTGGATTTAATCCAGTTTGTCAGAGATGCTTCGGAAACCAAGGAGGAGAGACTTTACCAGAAGGGGCCAAAATGAAAGACGCAAGTGGAGGACACACACAAGAGTTTGAGTTTCCAAGGAGGTCAACAGACGAAGAAGTTTTCTGGAAGTACCACAGTTGCATAGGTGGAAGAATGGTAGAAAGCTACCAAAAGTAAAGAAAGAATCTCTAGTTCGTCCGTATTGGCAGAAACTCTGAATACAAACGAACCAAAAGATCTAATCAAAAGATCTGTGCTCTAAAGAGAGAAACAAAATTCTCCTAAGTTGATGCCTGCATTGTTCGCTAAACTCAAAGAAAGAAACGATCCGGCTCGTCAATCACAACCACCTACCTTCTCCGTGTCTTAAACGTTGATTGAATCCCAAAACACGAAAAGTACGTAGCAATCAAAGGTATAAGTGGTCAACATACAGTAGATCAGGTAGAGCAGAAAGGAAAATTTCGATTTTTTGTAATTGAAGAAAGAATTTAATCTATAGTGCATTATAGTGTAACGTTTACTGGAATGGAGTACTATAATTACGTAGAGACAATGTGGTTGACTACCCGTTGAATTTGCTTAATATCTTGACTAAATATAAGTTTAATGTTTCATTTGGCTCATTATTAAATCATAGACGATCAGAATGTTGCCAAATAAAATTAACGCAAATGATTTTTTATTCTTTCGTAATAGTGGGATAGAGTAAATAACATTTTTAACGCTACAGTCATCAGAAAATCTGACAATAAAAACAAAATGAGTAGATAATTGGGGCATTCAGAGCACAAAAGAGTTAAGTCCAAATACCAAAGTTGTTAGAAAAAGAGAGATAAAATTTGTATGCTCCGTTTTAAATATATGGAAAAGTGAAAATGCGGATTTTTTTTTTAAATATTATAATAGTTATTTACATATCTAAAAGGACCAAAAATGGACTTGAATCCTTTGTACACTGAGCTCTCCAATTATGCCTTATTGTCATAAGAAACTAATAATAAAGTAAATATTTCGATCTGATTCTGAACTTATGAAGGATTATAATTTCAAGAAGCAATTATGGTATTGTTTTTTGAAGTACGCGTTTGAATCCAGTTGGACAATGTTTTGAAACTGGAAGAAAGAGTCGTATGGAGTTTGCACTAGGTTAGTAGACCTCTCAATCTTATGGATTTTACCATACAGAAAACTTTAAAATATAACCGTGAAAATCCGTATCTGATTCATCTTCGGAAGAGGATAACCATTTTAATACATGCTCTGGATAATCATATGTTGAGAAAGGAATGAAGAGGCATCGAGGCAAATATGTGGAGCTTTTAATCAGTCCTATGTAACCATCCTTCTTAGAAACTTAAAAAATAAAGTCAGTACATTAAAAGTTTTTATGGACATGTTGGAACATACGAGACACAATATCCCCCTTAAATTAGCCCCTGTAATCAAAAAACGTCCAGAAAGAAGATAATTTATACCTATTACTACTAGAATAAAAAAGTGTGAATTTATTAAATATGTTAGAAGAAAGATACGTTGGAAGAAAGTGCTTAAATATTTTAACGTGTGCTGGGAGCAACCAGCATTGGAATCGAGATTCATACACCTTCCTTTATCACCCTTCATTTCCATCAGTTTTCATATTTAGAATACTTTCCTATAAAACAATTACTATTTATTGAATCCAAGCCCGCCTGCTGTGCACTATAACTTAAAATTGTGCTTAATTAAATACTCTAATTATTTATAATTTAACTTTTTATTTATGTATTTATTTTGAGTTTGTGCACCAAACATCCTAAAAGCTCCATTCCATACTTTTTAAGGAATTCAAAGGCTGCCTAAATATGATGTAAGTATTTCTCATTGCACCCATAGTATTTCTACAATCAACATTACAAAGATTGTATACTCCTAACATTCCATGATATCGTGATTGTCAGACAAAAAGTTTCCCTTTATAATTAGGATGACTGGGAATAGATCTGCTTCTAAACATGTACAGCGGTGGACACTTCTAAATGGTACAGCCATATGGAGATTTACGGCTAAGGTGTACCATTTAGAAGTGTCCACCGCTGTACAACTTAAATTGAAAATGAAAATGAAATCTTTGAGTTTTGAGTTCCACGATTATGCCGGTTAGGCTAAAGGAGATGGTGATGGTGAGAAATGAATGAAATGGTGGAATGAAGAAAGTGGGAGTAAACGGGACAACCCCGAGAAAACCCACGAGCACGGTGTTTGTCCACCACAACAACTTAAATTGAGGTTATGAAAGAAGAGTGTTCTGGAATGTATCATTTCAGTTTCGTGGTTTTAACTCAGCCGTTGTTGTTCACGAAGTTCTTATTCAAATTAACTTAGATATATATTTGATACTAGGGATGGCCAGACGCATCCGGATCTCGGATATCTGGATCCTATAAGATCCGGATCCGAAATTTCGGATCTTGGATCCGGATCCAAAGTTTCGGATCTAGGATCCGGATCCAAAGTTTCGGATCTAGGATCCGGATCCGGAATTTCGGATCCAGGATCCGGATCCGGAATTTCGGATCTTGGATCCGGGTCCGGAATTTCGGATCTTGGATCCGGATCCGAAGTTTCGGATCTGGAATCCGGATCCGGAATTTCGGATCTTGGATCTGGATCCGAAGTTTCGGATTTTGGCGGTATTTTACATAAGCGGTATTTTACATAATACATATAGACGCAGATCAGTCAGTTGATTGCTTAAAGTTTATAGCAAAGCTATTACATTTCTAAGACACTGGCGCCCTCAGAACAAAATCCATGGCTTTCCGATAAGATCTTAAATCTCTCTATATAAAAAGGGCAAAGTCCTGAGTGACTGAGTGAGTGAGTGACAGATCACCGTACAGGCCAAATCGCTTAAGCTACAAACTTGAAATTTCGACAGTTTATAGGTTTTGTGACGTAGGATACCACTAAGGAAGGACTTTTGGGAAATTCGACGAAGAAGGGGGGAAATGGGGTGGAAAATATTGATGATTCTTGACGTTAAATACTTCAAATTTGGTATTTGGGTTTCTCATTGAAAATAATTTGATACTTGTTTAATTGCTTTTTGATATTTAAATTAGAAGGGGCAGGGAAGATGTAGAAAGTAAAAGAACGGGTGGTAATTCCAATTATTGCAATTAGTATAATAATATGCCTATATCTCGGAAACTTAAAGGGTTAGAAACATGGAATTTGGTATTTGGACTTCTCACTTAAAATAATTAGAAAAGTATATCAACGTTTTTTCTATATGTGGCCCAGAATGGAAGAAAAAGGGCGAGAAGAAAATTAAGTGGGGATTACAATTATTGTATTAATATGTTCAATCCTTTAAGGTTTGAGACTTGAAATTTGGTATTTGCATTTCTCACTGAAAATAATTTGACATATGTTTCAGTGTTTTTTGACATTTTAGTAAAAAGGAAAAGAAAAGAGATGGAAAGGAAAGAGAGTGGGGATTGTAATTATTATAATAACATGTCGATATCTGGGAACCTCTGAAGGTTAGGAGCATAGAATTTGGTATTTGGACTTTACATTTGAAATAATTAGGTATGTACTTAAGCGTTTTTTGATGTATGTATTAGAAGGGAAGAAAAGGGGCGGGGAGAAAAGACTTTTATATCTCGGAATCCTGGAATGTTAGAGAAATAAAACTTGTTATTTGAACAAAAATTCGTTATGAAATGAAATCCTTGAGTTTTACGTCCCACGTTTATGCCGGTTAGGCTAAAGGAGACGGTGATTATGAGAAATAAATGAAAAGGTGGAATGAAGAAAGTGGGAAGAAACGGGAAAACCCCGAGAAAACCCATGAGCACAGTGTTTGTCCACCACAAAGTCCACACGGCGCGAGCTGGAATCGAACCAGGGACCGCAAGCACCGGAGGTGAACGGTCTACCACTTTTTTTTAAACTTCCTGACTTATTTTCTACTTGAACCACTTTTTCAGGATACTATACACGACAGGGATACGAACACAGAAACATCGAGGACAGTTAAAATTCCATCCTTGCTACTACAGAGGGATTCGAACCCCCAATGGGGACCACTGAGCCACCGCGCCCCCTTAAAAATTCGTTATGTTTGCAGGCGTATGATGGGCGAAGCCGTAGACCGAGCAAATGTGTGGGCTGGGGGGAAAGCCCCCATGTACTCGCACTGAAATTCGGTATATCTCGGGATACCGGAATGTTATTACATACAAATTGATATTTGAACTGAGATTCGGTATGGTTGTAGGTTTACGAGGTACGAGGTCATAGGCCGATCAAATGAGATTTCAGAAGGTCTAAGGGCAAATCCCCAGACATTTCTTTGTAGATTGATTATGATTAGAAGCTTTTGTGGTGCGAGGCCCTAGTAACGGGGGTCTAGTGGCGAAGCCCCCAACTAGCCGAGGTCTATTAAATATATAAATGTATTTGCGTAATGACTGGGAATTGCATGTATGCCTGTGGACAAAATTGCATAAGTAGCCACGAGAAATGACAATCCTTTAAAATAAAAATTTTAAAAAGCCACCAAAATGTACTCTTGAATGAGTTGTATATTATGTTTGCGCAGGGGCGAATCCAGAACAGACTCCTGGAGGGGGCGGATGGATTCTTAGAAGGGCGGTTGGAGATGCTAGCAGTGAAAAATTACTTAGATGATCTGAAATTGCCACAAATTACTACTAAAGTACACTGTTAATGGTGGCGCTGGGTAGGGGCGCACGACTTTTCGCCCTCCCCCTGGATCCGCTTATGTGTTTACATGAATGATATAGCTCCTTATACAACCTATGCAGAGTTAATAGTAGTGGATTACTAATTACAAAGATACGTATTACTGCTCGAGGCTCCATATGGTATTTTGTATACACATATAGTACATTAATACATTGATTTTGATACATTAATTGCCATTTAGAACTTTATCTCTACTACAATTCTTAATTCTAACTGGAGTGGTACGGTCACAGAGAAACGTATTTTTAAAGAAAGAGAAAAAGCTCATCAAGAGCAAGAAAAGGAAGTTGCTCCTTAATTTGATTTGATCTATATTTTATGGGCTGTTCTATTAGCAATGGCCTAGCCCATCACGACTAGGAAATGGCCTCATTCAGTGACCACAATAACTCAGAAAGAATTAGAAAAGTAAGCAGCCTGAGCCTAATGAAGAAGCTTGGGCTTGAGACTAAGGTTTCATTCTAGCATTTGACTAGTGTTATAGAAAACAAAGGACAAATTTCCATCAGAACGACCGCTTTAAAAAGATTTACTACCTTTTCGGTCAAGTATTTCCACTAGAATCGAATCTGACAATGAGATTGCTCTCACCAAAGTCGACAGTTTTACTCAATCAAATTTGGAGTAAGTGTGACATATTAAGGCACGAAAACCAAATATCAACAGAACGAAGAGAACGCAAGGCTGTCACACGATCAGATAGCAAAAGTGTCTTAAAATCTTATTTTAAGCATAGGAATAAAAATCACTTTGTCAATAATTTCGAAAATTTTGCTGATTCGGAACACCCGAATTTTCTGACACGGAGTTTCGAATCCGGATCCAAGATCCGTTTTTTCGGATCCGGATCCAAGATCCGGTTTTTCGGATTCGGATCCAAGATCCGTTTTTTTCGGATCCGGATCCAAGATCCGTTTTTTCGGATCCGGATCCAGTGTCCGGATATCCGGATCCAAAAATATCCGGATCTGGCCATCCCTATTTGATACTGTCTTAATGAATGAAGAAATTCACTTATGCAAAATCTTATGATGAAATTAAAGTGATCAAGTCAGTTTATGTTGTTGAAATTATGGAGTTATGATTGAGCATATTAATTATCGGTGTCATAAAAGATTGGTGAAGGATAATCCTTGAATTAATCAGTAGTAGTAGCAGTAGTACTAGCAACAAGGCACAAATTACCAGATAGTTGATGAGGGTGATACTGAGATATCCTTGGCATGGATTCTCGTCCTAGCCTATTTCCTTTCCCTAACAATAAAAAATAAAAATAGTTGAACAATAAAAATAGTTTTAAGTATACTGTCAAATTCCACTGGTTTTTGTCCTTTTATATAATTTTTATCTCCTAGCTGTATTCCAAAATCAAAGATGTAAAGTATTCACTTTTGGCTTCTTAGAACTTTATTTTGAAAGCATCCCCATAATGAGACGCATACGCAGGAACTTATTTCGGGAGGCTCCAAAGCTTTTGGAGGGGGGGGAGTCAAATTCAATATATGTATGAATGATGTTAAAATTTGTAAAATCATCTCTAAATTAGACTAAATTAACAAAAAAGTCAGGATTTCAGGGGATCGGACTCCTGGAACTCACTCCCTGTGTACGTAGCTGCTTATAACACACTTATTTTCCCTTGTTTTCACCGTAGTCCAGTTTTAGCTTTTTTATTATGCCTACAGTAGCGTTGTCACATTTTGGCAAGTCTAGAGCAGGACACATCTATTAAATAACTCCAGATCGCCGATTCCTCAGACCGAAAGTCGTACATGAAACAATTGATTAAGAATAATAGTGAGAAATTCTATATACTGGTTCAGGAGTGAAAATTGTAATGAAAACAAACTAAAATAAATAAATAAATAAAATTAAAAATTAAAAACAAAACAGAAATCTCGTATAGCATCAGTTTGTGACCGCTAATTGAACAGGAGCTACGAAATACTGAACCGCCAAAGAATAATATGATTGGCGAATATTTTTACCGATAGAGCCATACTTGACATCTCGACAGTCATAGGTACATATCATAGGTAAAAAATTTACAAAATTGCATAATTTATGTAGTATATTTTGTAAGGCGTCAATTGTAATTGTATCCACATACCCTTCAGTTCATCGTTGGAGGTGAATTTGGAAGACGACGACGTTATACTCAAACTGTACGTATAACGTAGTCATGTATGGTTTTGCGAGCTTCCTACATTGAACATTCATTCCTTACTCAAATACATTCGGAAATGTTAGGTGCAGGTATTTCAGGCAATCTATAGTTAATTTAGTTATTGCTCCTAAGTTTATTGAATTATTTAACTAACTAATTCTACGGCCTATGGAACACGGAGGTTCAATGCCACACTCACAAAAGCTCTCCATTGACTTCTGTTCTTAGCCAAATGGATCCAGTTTCTACTTTATATAACTATTTCTGCGAGATCCATCTTAATATTGTCCTCCAATCTGCGCCTAGGTCTCCCTAATGGTCGTTTTCCGTTTGGATTTCCGGTCAAGACTTAGAAAGCATTCCTACTTTCTTCCATTCTGGCAACATGACCTCCTATCTGAGCCTCCTAGACTTGATGACCCTAACAATGTTTGGAAATGATGTAGATTATGCAGTTCTTCGTTATGAAGTTTTCCCCATATATGGTTGAGGTAAATGGTTACAGGTAAATATATGGTTGATAGTTGATCGATTTTGCGTAAATCTACACTATTAATCTCCAATAATTTCATCCGCGTATAGGTTCAATCTTGTTAATAAAATGTTTTGAAAGGATTTTATGAATGTTAACGGAAGATAAATGTCTCGATAATTATTACAATCAATTTTGTCGCCTTTTCTGTGAATTAGAATAATGATTGATTCTTCCCACTCTTGTGACACTTTTCCTTGTTCCAGGCAATGAGAACGAGTTTGTGTAACTTTTTCCCCTCCAGCTAAAATTAACTCAACTGGAATTTCGTCTACACCCGGAGATTTGTCTTTCTTTAATTTCTTTATAGTGATTTCTATTTCTGCTCGGTTAGGTTCTGGAATATACGGTTCTACTGTGTGTATTTCACTTTTTCGTCGTACATTAGTTTTTGACTGTGTGTTAAGTACATCGACAAAGACATCTTTCCATCTATTCAAAATGCTATCTGTATCAGTGAGAATTGTTCCGTCTACTTTCTTTAATCGTAGGTTTGATAGCCTTTCTTAAATTCAGTGATGCCCTCATACATGTCCCGAATGTTTTTATTTTTACTATTATCTTCAAGTTCATTAACTTTAGCTTTCAAAAAATCACGTTTCTTTGTTCTAAAAGTTTTGGAAATTTCCCGCCTGATGTAAGCGAAATTTTGTGTAATTATATCATTCGAATTTTGTAGCCAACGCTGTTTTGCCTTTTTTTTTCTCTTCTTTGCTAGTTTAGTGCATTCCTGATTGAACCATGGTTTGTTTCTATGTATTCCTGCGTGCCCCATTTTTTCTTTTGCTGAAATTTTAATGGTATCCCTAGTTTCAACCCAAGTATTCTCAACAGTAGTGTACTCTGAACCTTCTAAAACCGAGAATCTATTCGTAATCCCCTCTCGCCTGTTATTTCTCTAATGTCTTTAAATTAAACCTCTCCATCTTCAGATATTGAATATTTCCTTTATTCAACGATAGTCTCTCTCTTATTATCTCTGCTATTAGGTAGTGATTAGTGTCACAGTTAACTCCTTTGAACGATCGAATATCAATTATGCTACACCAATCATTTATGGTAGATTGTCTTCTTCTGTCTACTAAAATATGATAAATTTAATTATGTGTTTTTCCATCTGATAGGGTCCAAGTGTATTTTATGAAAGTCGCGATGTGGGAATTTTGTGCTCTTCATGATAAGGTTTTCGGGTGTTGCAAAGATCACGAATCTAACGCCGATGTCATTACTTTCCTTATGCAAACTTTCATTCTCCATAATCGTTTTGAAAATGTCCTCTCGTCCTACCGCGGGAGTGGTCTAATGCTTGTTCTACTTTTTCGTTAAAACTGTCTTTTAATCGTTATCTTTATCTTCTGTTAGAGCATGTACATTTAGAACAATAATATCATATCACCGACCCTTAAAAGTAATAAAAGAAAGTATATCATTAACAAATTCAACTCGTTTAATTGCTTTTTTTTTTTTTTTTTTTTTTGAAGAAAACCCTGTATTTAGATGGTGATTTTTATTTCCTTAACCGTAAAATAACGCACTTTAAAATAATTACGTTAGTAACGTAATTTCTGGACTTCAATGTTCCCTTTTCTTCCCATCTAATTTTCTGAACTCCTACTAGGCCCATGCTATATTTCTCTAATTCATTTACTACGAATTTTAACGCGCCTGCTCTATAAAGACTTCTTATATTTCATGTTCATGTCTTGCGACTGTTTATTCAATATATTCGCAGCTAATCTGTATATCTAGAGACCTTCTCCTCGATCCGCAAACTGAAGACGCGCCAAATTATTTTTTTATTATTATTGTCAGATAATCAGATTTGTATATCTGTTTGGAGGGGAGTAAGGTGTTATTGTTTTGTCTTGTATTACTGCACCTTCAGGCATCTATGCCCTACCGGGGCAACTTTATCCTCTCCCTCCAATATCAATAATAATTTCGACATTGACTAGTAATAATAGCAGTAGTAAAAGATTTAGACCTACTATTCACATAGGTAGTCAAGAAAATCACATCTGGAGCAAGATGCAAAAAACAACAGAAAATGAAATGAAATGAAATCTTTGAGTTTTACATCACACAGTTATGCCAGTTAGGCTAAAGGAGACGGTGATGACGAGTAATGAATGAAATGGTGGAACGAAGAAAATGGGAGGAAACGGGGGAACTCCGAGGAAACCCACGCACATGATGTTTGTTCACCACAAAGTTCATTTAGCGGGGACTGGGATCGAACCCGGAACCCCAAGTACCAGAGGTGAACGCTCTACCATTGAGCCACCTCGGCCCTTAAGAAACAACAGAGAGTGCACTTAACATTTAAAATCAAAACAAGATGATGCCATTAGGACATATTCATACCAGTTCGACTGGACTTTCATACACTTTGTATTTAGGCACAAAAATCTAGCATGTGATTGTGAAAAGAAAACTAGCTAGTTAACTGCATTCATTACGAAACTAGTTTTCTTTCCGTTTTTTAAAGCTATTAAATTCTATCTATATATATAAAAGAGAACGTACAAATCCTTTGTTAGCTCATCACGCTAATACGGCTGAACCAATTTCTTTCATTTTTGGGGGGTTATTAATATTTGGACCCTAGATGGTTTTTATCATATCACTTTAATTTTCAATTACCAGTGTCTTGAGATAATTGACCATTCAAGTGTCCATAACGTACAAATCCTTTGTTAGCTCATCATAGCTAAATCTAACCGTATTTATATGCAACCCACATGACCGTGTCACTCGGCGGGTTAACATAAATGACAGGCGATATAATGTTAACATTTACTCCATTCTTCTATGGTTTTTATCATATCACTTGAAAGCGAAAAAGTAAAAATTATCTAAGTAACAAAGTTTATTGCGTTCCGGGGTGATCCCAGCGAAGCGGGGTGAACGCTGCTAGTATTATATATCAATCTAATCGAATCAGGGCTGCATTGTGGAGCCTGGATTGAAAATAAATTGAGTGACCAATTATTTAAGTGAGAATTTCATATCCATCTTTTTCTGCGCCAACATTGACTTTTTCATATCAGTGATGGTACCGTATCTCTCTATGGGTAATAAAAATCCCTTACAAAATAATGGTTCACTGATTCTAAATGTTTTGGATCGCAAGAATGATTTAGAAATAGTACACTCTTTACCTTTCCTGAAGGGCCGAAATATTTCTTTTCATGGGCTATCGCTGGTCGCCCCTGATTCCAATCAAGATTTTGTTTTTCATCTTCCTAAAAGCTTGGATATTATTTAAATTGTCTTTTGGTCTAGCCAAGGTTCCCTTCTCTTCCCAACAGGTTTACAACTAGAATCCAGTCAAAATGTTAAATAATAATAATAATAATAATAATAATAATAATAATAATAATAATAATAATAATAATAATAATAATAATAATAATAATAATAATAATAATAATAGATAAATGTGGTTGCTAGTTTAGCAGTTTAGCAGTTTAGCAGTGGAGTTTAGCAGTCTAGTGGAGTTTAGCAGTCTTCAGTCTTTGCAACACTGAAAATATGTAAGACGTAGATCTAGAGTTTAAGATGAAATCCGAACACCCGTAATGTGTTTTAATTTCAAGTCTCTCTCTCTCTCTCTCTCTCTCTCTAGAAATAAAAGCATTATAAGTGCGCGCGCTAGCCACTGGACCAGCAGGGAATACTATATACAGAAATATATGTATACTTACTACTAACGCAAAACAGAATGCATAATCTACTCCTACACGCACTTGCCCTCAAGCTCGGTTACTTAAAATGTACATAAGATAAAGACAGAAGTGGACGTAGAAACTAACGGTAAAGTCTAAATGACAATTTTTGATGAACAATATTTAGATTTTCAAACGGAGGTAATGTTGTTGGTTGAACGGAATCTCAAATGGAATCTACGCAAAAGCTAACGGTGATTCTTACCGGTAACTGTTTTGTAAGATGAAATCAGATCAAGAATGCAGAAAAAAATGAACTGAAATACAGTTTGAAGAAAAATAGTGAAACTAGCACAAGCCGTAATTCAATTTACAAGGCACACATGTATACAATAATAAACAAAAACAATGTATTGGATAAACATAAAGAAGGAATCTAAACCGTGCAAAAATCTTAGATGATGTTCCAAACACGTGAAGGTAAAATTATATATCTAGGTATATATCTTTCCTTTGTAGCTGTTGTGTTTCATTGGGATGCCAGATGTAAATACAAATTACAAGGTTCTTGTAAATGGGTCCAGTCTAGATGACATACCAAACACAAAGTATGTCAGATGAATGTTAAAATTAAAATAAATAACACCTCAAAAGTATACTTTCGAAAGTATTTCAAGTTCAACCATGCCATAGCATGAGGTGCTAAAAGTTATCATCATCATAGGTAGACTATTATTCTGCCATTGTTGGCAGGTTACTTGCTGCAACTGAGAAGCTATCATGCTCCACGATTTTCAGCTAACCTCTTCGTCTTCACGTACGACTTTTCTATTTTGAGGCCTTATATCAACTGTAGCCTCCTTCGCCCTCTTTTTCCTGCCACCATATCCTCTAGCACGTCAATTTATTATACATTCCTTTACAACCAATGTTCCAACCACCTTCTGTCCCTCTCTACAATGATATCTAAATTTTGTTCTTTTCCCGTCGTTTCTAACATCCTTCCATATTATTATTATTATTATTATTATTATTATTATTATTATTATTATTATTATTATTATTATTATTATTATTATTATTATTATTAATATTATTATTATTATTATTATTATTATTATTATTATTATTATTATTATTATTATTATTATTATTATTATTACACCCAGTTATAACACGATAAAGAGTAATAACAGAGGGTGTATCAATTCCTGCTGCATTTAAGATGATTGCAGATTTTCCTAATTTGTTTTATCATTTTAAAAAAATAACCTGGAACTTTTTTACTGCATTATTTGATTTGGAATAACCAGGGGCAGATACAAGGGGGCGATCGGGGCAATCGCCCCCCCCCCCAGGTAGAGCAAACTTTCTTATTTTATATATATATAAATACAACCCATCAAAAAGTTTAGAGACCTTAAAAGTAGCAGTATGACAACCCACCGCTCCCCACCTAAATATACTCCAGACAAGACTTAGCCCTAATTTAGTCAAACTTTAATATTTGGGACTTCAACACATTGGAAACATTCAAATTCTTTCAAAAGATTTATCTTTTTTAAAAAACAAAAATAGCAATGTACACTTCTTTTTAAAACAACTATCTTTTTTGAAAACGTAGTATTACATTCTCTTTCCAAACCACGTTTCGAGAGTGATTTGAATAATTGATTTAATTTTAGGGACATAAATTTATTCTCTGATTTGTCTTCTTTTCAGATTATTGGATGCCGAAACTCACAGACTTGACTTCTACAACAGAATTCGTTTCTTTCTCTATACCAAAAACTTCGTTGTGAAAACATGCATGTTCTAATTAAGTCATAAGAGTAATTCTGAGAATCCATTCTCCAAGAAAGATTTTAATAATCTGACGCTAACTGTTTAAGAATTTATAACATTTCTTGTAATTTTAAATAACAAAATGCAAAACAAATATGTCAGACGATTCAAAAACAATTTATAAAGGTAACCAATAGAGTTCTGTCCCTTTTTGTGGAGATCTGTGTTTAATTGGCCCTCACACCGTGAGTTGAGTGCGAATGGAGATAAGGGAAAGGTCGGTTATTGGTGTGGGTATATTCAATGTACTACCTGGTTCTGGCAGTTCAGTTACACCGTGAACTTGCTTAAGGACAAAGTGAACATGGAACCTTCACAGAGCGTCATAAAGGCGTATATGCTGTACGAGTTCAAACTAGGGTCAAACGCCGCTGCAGTGGAGCAGACAGTGACTACATGGACAGTGCAGCTGTGGATTAACAAGTTTAGGGACAGTGACGAAACACTCGGAGACGTACCACATGCCGGAAGACCAACACATGTACAAAATGAAGATCATCAGGCAGCAATTAAGGCGAACAGTGGACATGTAGGAACTGGGATCACCATTCAGTGTGAGTGGAGAAACCATTCGGCAGCACCTCTATATACTTGGGAAGTACTACAAGTTGGGTCGATGGGTCCCACATGATTTGACTCCGAGCCAGAAGGGAACGCGAGCAGACACCTGCGTTTCTTTGCTGTCTCGTCTGAGGAAAAAGCCATTTCTGGACAGGATGTTGACATGTGCTGAGAAGTGGGTCCTGTACGAAGCTCAACTGCGTCGTCATTATTGGTTAGCATCCCATAAAACGGTTCCAAAACAGCCGAAACCAGCACTGCACCAGAAGAAGGTGCTCCTGTGTGTTTGGCGAGCTGCTCGCGGCGTCGTGCATCGGGAACTATTACCAGCTGGTCAGAGCATCAATACAACTGTGGACTGTTACCGTGCTCAAGAACTCAGAACTCTAGAGCCCGCACTTCTGAATCGCAAAGGGGTCTTCCTGTTACAGGACAACGCTAAGCCCCAAGTGACTAAGATGACTAGGAACACCATTCTATGCCTAGGATGGGAAACACTATTGCATCCGCCATACTCCCCGGACATTGCACCATCCGATTATCACCTATTACATTCCTTGAACAATCACCTTAGAGGACGCCAGTTCAAATCCCTAGTAGAGGTGCAAAATGCACTTGATACCTTCGTTGCCTCACGGTGCGCCAAGTTCTACCGCGATGGAATCCGTGACCTCCCAGAACGTTTTCAGAAGGTCTTTAATGCTGATGGAGTCTATATTTGATCTTCCAGATACGTCTTAGGTGACTTATCGATGTTTGAAGGTGGTGAGTAAAAAGCAACAGAACTTTCTTGGTTAACTTTATAAATGCCTATTGAACATGGTGAAAAATCATAAAAGAAGGGCATGTCTGGAGATAGCCGGACGGGTGACAATCCTAACCTGAATCCTTATTTTAGCCAAAATATTCTAATTTCTAACAACAGTTGTAAGATATGAATTATTTATTTATTTAAGCAAATGGATGGTCATTTTTTTTTTAGGTGGAGGGGGTAAGACTATGCTGTAGCAGACTAACATGCTTTGCAGTTTTAAGCAGGCAATTCTGGTATCCCTGTGAAATTTCTCAGATATCATTTTATCATAGGTTTTTCAAATGTCGATAAAGGAAAACCAGAATGCTCATCGAGCTACAAGGTACAAGTGCGTGAAGTTAACTCAGTTCAGCACTTCTTACAAAACATCCAGAAAATTAAAACTAAAAATAAGGTATTAAATCATAATTTTCACGTTATTAAGTGTACTTTAGTTGGGAAAGATAATGAATTCAATTTCCACTCTAAAACTATGTATGGTTCAGAGACTTAGACGGACATTATGGAAGTTAGAGAATAAATATTTAGAGATCTTTGAAATGTGGTGTTGGAGGAAGAAGAAGAACATAAAATGGACGGAGACAGAGAGTGACAAACGAAGATGTTTAAAAATGTGTAGAAGAGAAGAGGGAGGTTTTAGTTAGCATCCTTTGTAGAGAGGCCAGTTGGATTGGATGCATCTTAAGGAAATATTGGGAGTTAAAAGAAGCTAAAGATCGAGGAACGTCGACGAAACATTTCCAGATTCAAACATTAAATAATAATAATAATAATAATAATAATAATAATAATAATAATAATAATAATAATAATAATAATAATAATTAGTCCTAAGATTTGCCAACAGGCAGAACTTTTAATAACAAATAGAACTATGTTGGTAATAGGATCATACACATTAATATGTTCTATATTTTCATAATTTTACTACATAATCATGTTGTATACAGTAATTCATACTTCTGTTATTTCGTACATAGATCTATATACTCTGTGCAATTTTCTTTGAAGTGCATTTAGAATATCATATCTGTTTTGTAATATATACTAATAAATAAAATCATCTGTGCCTATGTAGCACCTAGAGCCATCAGATTTTGTACACACACACACAAAGCTCTAAGGGGGATTATCTGAAAGTCAGCATTTATGGACGTTTCTGGTTGTTTACAAGAACGCCAAGCCCATATACAACTAACAATACATATTTCTTATGCAGATTTACATAACGGGAGAGGATAAAGGTATTGTTCTTTGTTATTTATATATTTATTTATTGATTTACATAAACTTTGCCTTTCCCGTGTAAATAGGGTTGCCAGACCGTTTTCAGGGACAATCCCGGTTTTCAATGAAATAATTAACTGTCCCGAATATGGCTTTCGGGACGCCTGTTTGCCCCATTTTGGTTCTTCAGATTGAAAAACATTCAACTGGCAAGAACTAGAATGTCCCACATACAAAGAAAGGTTTTCGGAGTTTCATTTGAGATCCCGCTTCAGCGATTACAGAACTGAGTTGTCTAATATGCTTTCTCGTGTGTGGATAAACATTTCTAAAGATGTTGTGCACCCAATCAATAATTTTGGATTTATAATTTTTCCTTTATCTTATAAAATTTTCAGTAAATCTCAGGTTAAAATTCCATAACAACTTACTCTAGTACAAGAAATGGCAGTTAACGCATAAAGGTAGGACCTATGTCTTGTTTAATTTGGATACCAGATTTTTTTCTGTCAAACTTTTGGAGAGCCTGCTTAAGTCTTTAAAGAGATTTATTTTTTGTTTATTGTTCTGAATTTAGCGTAAATGTATTTGTTCTTGCTAAATGTTAAATTTGTGTTTGTGACTGAGGTGATGACGCAACGAAGAAAAAAGCATCTCGTCAATCATAAATGTGGGGAGGGTGTGTTGGTGCAATATTTAGGATCTGTTAAACACAACCAATTGAAATTTGGAATAAGAGCCAGGCAGCTCTTCTTATGTTACCTTTCACATTCTTTATACATCCCATGTGGGGCTTGATTTGTTGAGTTGAGTTGATTTTGAGTTTAACGTCCCGTTCAGCAGCGAGGCTATATGAGACGTGGACCTACTGATTAACGTGGAATCCGAACCACATGAGCTCCCGCCGGGAATCGAACCTGGGTCTCCCACGCTATAGGCGCGTACGCTAACCGCTTAGCCACGAAGGAGCTCAGGGGCTTCATTTGTGTTAACTGTGTGTAGAATGAACTAGAAAATTGTCAGTAGTAATCTGGAAAAGACAGGTAATTAATTCTGGCCAAAGGAACCCTGACCTTATAAAAATATATATAGTCAGCGATTAGTGTCCCGGTTTTTCGTTTACAAAATCTGGCAATTCACGTGTAAAGAACAGACATTTCAGATGCAGGTAGTACTATAATATGGCTTCAGTCTGATATTCTTTGTGAATGTGTAGAATTTGTGTAATTTTTGTAGTTTCTGACCAAGAGAAAAGAATATGTGAAAGTTTAGGATTACAGAAATAGAGAGAAGTTGCGGATATTATAGTGTAAGAGATGTGATTGAGGGAGGGGAAAATCCCTCTCATGCCCTCAGCAATTCACACCCTCGTCTGAACTCGACCAGCGATTTCATATAACTTTTTTCGTGTAACCACTGAAGATAACACCTAAATTATTGTTACAACCTTTGGAAAGCTCATGACTTTGAAATCCCATTTACAGTAGTTCTGTACAGTGACATTACGCTCATGACTGTGGGTACTACCACGACTATTTTGGAATTCTGTACTATGGGACATCTATACGGTGTGTACAGTTGTGCAGGTTGGAAAAGAATCTTAAATACATTAAAACTGGTACATTAATTACTTCTATTTAAAAAAGAAAAAAAACTAGCCCTACAGCACTTACTGGGACAGAGCCTACCATCCCGCTTGTGGCACTCATGCCTTTGGGGTGATGTGTGGTTAGCACATCAGCTCTCCTCTTCTCTTCTGTTCGGTTTTTATATCATTACTAGTTTTCCTTTTTAAGTAGCTCCTCAATAATATTCACGGCTCTCGATGGACGCCACAAAATCACACCGTATTTCAAAATAAAAACATAGCTACAACAAATAATAAGTAAATGATTTCAGAACCCAGGTGTACCAAACGAGAAATTCGTTATGAAACGACGTATTGTTAAGCTTTGTTAACAGTACTGTCAAATGTAGCATTAAAAATAAGAGAGAGAGAGAGAGAGATTGTCGTGACTAACCAACTAGAACCATTAGCAAACTCTTTCCCTAATGACGGTTACGAACACCATCTGTGAACCCCATAGCTTTAGCAAAGGAAAAAGAAATTCTTTTTTGTGTATATCTTAAAGCATAGTTGTGCCAATGAAAGACGGCGGGCATTTTGTTAAGGTTATTCGAAAGCAGAAGGAGATGAAAACGTGTTCGCCACTGGTCGTCCATCCGTTCTCTTTCACGATGTCTGTTTGTGCCTGCTATTCTCTATGCAAATGTAAAATGGCTTACCCAATGCCCCTTCTTCATCGCCAGAGGATATAAACAAACAAGTGATAACCGCATTCCAACCTACTGACGTCATGACGGTCAGTTTTTTTTATTTAGTTTTTTGCTTTCATCACGCGTTTTTACAACGTTGCCAAATGTTACTATCAAGAAATTTTTCTCCGTAATCGTTCTGTCGCTTAGCTTAAAACACAGTCACAGATTCATATACACAGTCAAATATAGTGTCAACTTGTGTATTCCATAACGACATATATTACTATTCTTTTAAAAAGAAAATTATTGTTATTATTATTACACAATAATGAAACCTTACAATGAAAGTTTCTATTTTAGAAAAGTACAAAATGTCTGACACGTTTTAAACTCACTATTAGATCAAATACTAATTAAATACAAAAAAAAAATAATTAAATACAAAAACTAATTAAATTGCGATAAACAAGCTCAAAAAATCATTTATATTCTATGCTTGTATCACAGGCACGTAGCCAGGATTTCGTAATAGGGGGGGTCCGAGATATGAAATACTGTGTTATCACACCAGAGTTCGATTATTCTAAACTAATTTTCTGGTAACATATATTGGTTCGTTTAGTCAGGATTTCGTGATAAGGGGGGGGGGGGGGAGTTTGATATGAAATATTGTGGTTATCACATCAGGGACTTGATCAATTTAAACTATTTTACTAGCAACATATTTTGGTTTGTTAAGACTAAAATTAGAACATATTAGCAAGGGCGCCGATTTCTCTGTAAATTTCGGGGGGTCCATTCAGATGCAGAAGGCATATATGAGGATTTTAAGACAAATTGCATTCAAATATGTCAAAGCTCTTATACTCGGGTTAGCCGTTTGGTTGTCCGCGAACTCCTCCTAGACCGTTTGGCCGATCTCAACCAAACTTAGCACGCTGATAGAGTATGTCGTGCTGACTGACAACATAGGTCGAAATCAAAAATCCGATGTACCATCGAGGAATAATGACCGAAAAACGCTTCCTCCTAGTATATTTATAAATACAACAAGGGGGCCCACATGACCCTTGGGGGGCCGGCCCCCTGGCCCCCCAGGATTGGCGCCCATGCATGTTAGTAAGTATTTTAGTAACAAACTATGAAGAAATCTCGAATAAAAGAATATTTATATTTTTTTTTTTTAAATTACAATATCTACGTTGTAAAATATTTTATATCTGCGTTCCTTTCTCTGTTGAATCAAATGTTAACAGGACTTGCTTTCCATGTAACTTTTTTGTTTTATTATGCCGTCAACTACTGTCTGTTCCAAATGACAAGTTAAAGGAGCAGTAGAAAACCGTTTCTGAAATAACATGTGTGACAGTACAGGGAAGCGATGATAAAAAATTATTTTTATTTTTAGCTTTATTTTATCTTTATTTTTAACGCTGATTCTTCCTATTTCTTGTTTCTTTTTGTTTCGTCCTTCCTTAATATTTTTATTTCTGGTCTCGAAGGGGGGGGTCCGGACCCCCCGGACCCACCCCTTGGCTACGTGCCTGTTGTATCAATATGTTTCTACTAGTCTTATATGTGTTCCTTTCATAGCAAAGATAATAAAGCCAATACAATAATAGTTTCTTCCCAAGTTCCGGTCACACTGTTAACACCCATAGTGGTTATTCTATGGCTCTCATGTAATCATTTTGTCTCATATAGCTATAATGTCTTTTACGTACCCGCAGAGATTTAAAAAGAAAATCCAATGCGATTATGTCGGTGACCTTGGGTCTCTTGACCAATTCATCTTTCTGGAACGACGAACAGCGATATTCTTGATTTGTGAGAATACAAAATTTACCACTCCTACCACTGATGGTTTCTTGAAAAAGAAAGGGCAAATTACCCGAGGATGTGTTAACATCACAACATAATTCATTTTCGGGGATTTTTTTTTCTATCCATGATAAGCATGCGTTCTCAGACTCCGAAATTATCATATTTTGGGTGATTCACTGTTTCTGAAATGTGGAAGCAAGCTATGTCAGAGAGCATTTATTAAGAAACCATTAAGATGGCTGTCATTTTCTCTCTATTTTCCTTATCATGCCACTTACAAGAACTCTTGCTTTTTCAATCTTATCATCAGATGGGATGGCTTGCACAAGGTTAATATTACATGCATAGTACCATAACCTATTTCGTGGAATCTAGTGAACTGTCAGAACTAGCATAGCCAAATAAATTCCTTATCTTCTATTTTCCAGAGTTCCATTGAGAAGGACTGATTGTTAGATGCGTTCAACATCTTCATACTGTTTGTGTTGGAACGTCCTAAACGCTTATCAAAGACATCTTCAGTTCACTTGAAAACTTGAATTTTCAGTGAAGAATACTACTTTTAGGAGGGCAATATAATGTGTTCCTGGTAATGTGTTCTGAAGCTTCTCTGTGTTTTTTATCACCGATTTTGTTCCCAGAAATCAGCAAAAGTTTTCTCCTGTGGAGTCATCATTTTCTTCAGTTCCTTGGTAACATCATCTTTTGACCCACTTCTAATTGTTCCTCATGGTTGAAGTACACTGGTATCATATATTTTTTAAGAACTTATTTTAGGCATATAAGAGTTTGACACGTTTGCAGATAATTTGTCGAGTTACAAACACATTAGAAAATTATCGACTTGTGCATTACATATAAATTTCAAAAAATCTTTGGTACCCCAACCGGCCAGTGGCGCGCGCTGTACTGGATAGTACATACTCAGTGCATAAACTTCCAATACAAAATTTCTGATTTTCTAGATCGGAGGTGCTACCTCTCCCAATTGCTTTACCAAAAATTGTGTTCTTACCGGAAGTAGAGCCCCTGACAGCGTAGTAAAATCTTAAACCACATGTTTCTTGAGTGGGTGTGGCAATGAACACATTGAAGAATTGCACTGTATAGGCGTAATTCAAAATTTCAGTAATGAAAGGAAGAAATCCTTCTGCTTAACAAAGAAAGAAAAATCTATGTGATTTCGTTTGTGAGAAAAAGATTAACGTACGACCGGTGACATAAAAGACCAGCAAGGTGGCGAATGCTACTGAATGATAGTATTCTATAAGCTAAAAACAACAATAAGAAACAATTGTTCAGCGCACTATCATCTGAAATCGAATCCAGGATTATGGATAAGGTGAGTATGGTACTAGACCAAATATGGTCAACTCAAATCACGCATGTCATTAATGGCACACAAACACTTCGTAAGTTCACAGACACTTACTGAGATTGTCCCTACAACTTTATGCAGCTTTACACAGCAGTCAACACTTCGAACACCTTGGAAAGATCCGCAGAAGTTCTGTTCTTCAAGCACCTTCCGTTATTCGTGATTGGCTTTCACCACATTCCTAATACAATTATCCTTCAGCTTAAGCTTCATCTTCGGGGAAAGGAACAATATCAGCTTTGATATTTTCCATAAGTAGAAGCTTTGCTTTGTATATACTTAAACACAAACAAACAATTTTTTTGAGCAGAACAATATATTCACATAAAAAGCCACATATGTGTTAGTTGGCGAAACTGTAACATATGTAGTTTTTTATATTGAATATATTGTTTTGCTCAAAAAAATTGATCGTGTTAAAGATGTCAGGACAATTGTGGTGAGTAGAACGCATGACCAAATAAGTAGTAATTATGGTTGCGGCAGAAAAAATAAGAAAAGTTTTTCAAACTCTTGGTGAGCGGATATCTTGTTATGATGGAGCATCCAATTGTCCTCCCGCCACAGTTCATGTCAGGGAATATTCTTCCTAACAGTAAAACTAAGACTTAATAATATGGGGACCTTTCGGGATGAATCATTGTACTAAAAACCTCAGAACGTCAAAGAAAACGATAAGCATGCTATTGGTTACCCTACTGACATGCATTTCCTTCTTCGATTTTAGATATAATGGTCTCTGAATCCATCGTCGTGTAGACCAAACTCTAATCCTCATTAATGACATGTGACATTGAAGGTTTTTTCGTTGTTGAACACCTACTGATGAAGATCCTCGCAGAGTTCGAAACAGTGGTCCTTCTGTTCAAAGGTCAGCTCCTAGGCGTTAAACTGTTGCATGTTGAAAATAAAGTGAAGCCTTCACTGTTCTGTATAGTCTGTGCAATTGAAGTCTTTTCTGCCTCACAGAAACTTTTTTTTTTTTTTTTTTTGTTTCATCGCGCCTCCTTCTACAGACACCTGTTACACTTCCACATTCCCTTCTCTTCGTCCGTTACTACGATAATTTTATTAGTTTACTCGATTCATTGACATCTTCGAAAAAAAAAGTCTCTTAAATATTATAAATGCAGATATGTTATACATCGTATCTTCTTTCTCCAAATACGCGTAGGAAGAGATCAATACAGGCTGCCTGATCTTCCATGATTATCTATGCTACCACCAAACATACCAAACTCAAATACAATTCAAATCAAATACACCAGGTCTTCTATCATCACACTTTCGGAATCCAGAAGCTACTCAATAATGTAAACGTGGAACAAAGTGTGTACGAAAAATATATTATTAAGGGATTGTCTACTTCTTTAACGTTTAATGCTATTTATAGCCGTTAAAGAGGTAAATAAAACTGATGATATCCACATTTTGCAGAGAAATTATGATAGAGTTGCATTACTTTTATTGCATTTAAAACAAATCTTGTGAAATGTAGGGTATTTCCATGTTGATGCTATTTTGAAAATATTTGTCATTTTTAGTCCTACTTTGCGCCAGATTTTACAATCATGTAACATATTTTAAGGGGATCTTGTGCTCAGTGTATTGAGCGATTTTTACGGTTTGCTCAAATGTTAAATTGTTGTTTCCGTCAGTTTTATTGCGAATTCTAAAGACTGCTGGTCCCTTAACATTTAATGCAGAACTGATTAATCTCTCCGTTCATAGATTTCTGGTGCGAAGTAGGGATGCGTTCGAGTCGAGTCGAGTCGAGATTTAAGCCTGTCTCGACTCGTCTCGAGAAAATGTTGTCTCGACTCGTGTCTCGACTCGAAAATATGTTTCTGTCTCGACTCGTGTCTCGACTCGACAGTCTCTGTCTCGACTCGACTCGAATTCGAGTCGAGACGTCTCGAAATTCGAGTCGAGACAAAATATACGAGTTAAAATATACGCACACATCAGCCAGAATATTATGACTACCTACCTTATTGTCAGTGTGTCCAACTTTGGCACGGATAACAATGGCGACGCGTCTTGGCATGGACGCAATGATCCTTGAAAGGTCACTGGAGAGAGTTGATTGGTACACATAGGCAAGGGCGCCGATATTTCTGTAAATGTGGGGGGCATTCAGATGCAGAAGGCATATATATGAGGATTTTAATTCAAATTGTATTCAAATTATGCCAAATAATGTATATTCATAAATACAATGCGGGGGCTCACATGAGCTTTGGGGGTGCCCGAGCCCCCTCGGCCCCCCAGGATCGGCGCCCTTGCACACAGGTCATCTAATTCCCGTAAATTCCGGGGAGAGGGGCGATGCGCTCTGAAGTCATGTTCAATCACATCCTATTTGTGTTCGATTAGGTTCAGATCAGGCGAGTTGGGCGGCCAGCACATCACTTGGAACTTGCCCCTGTGTTCCTCGAACCACTCCATCACAATCCTGGCCTTGTGATATGGTGCATTATCTTTTCGAAGAATGCCACTCCCGTTGGGAAACATGGTCGTTGTCTGCAAGCAGTGTGTGATACGCCTTGGCCGTCATGGTGCCTTGTTCGAGCTTCACTAGACACATGGATGCTCACATGAATGTTTTCCGGAGCATAATTAAGCCACCGCCAGCTTGTCTCCGTCCCGCAGTACAGGTGTCAAAGAACTGTTCTCTTGAAACACGACGGATTCGCACCCTCCCATCGTCATGATGAAGAAGGTATCGGGATTCATCAGACAATGCAACGCTCTGCCACTCTGCCAAGGTTTAATGACGATGGTCATGTGTTCATTTCAGTCGTAGTTGCCGATGTCGTGGTGTTAACATTCGCACACAGATGGGACATGGGCTTCGGAGGCCCATCGTTAGGGGTGTTCGGTGCACTGTGTGTTCAAACGCACTTGTACTTTGCCCAGTAACAAAGTATGATGTTAGTTCTGCCACAGTTCGCTGCCTGTCTTGGTTTACCAGTCTGCCCAGCCTATGACGTCCGACATATGTAATGAGGTGGGAGCGCCCAACCCCTCGACGTTTGGACGTCGTTTTCCCTTGGTTTCGCGACTTGTTGAAGACACTCACCACAGCACTCCTCGAACATCCGACAAGTCCTGCAGTTTCCGAAATTCTCCTGCCGAGTCTGCGGACCATTACAACCTGCCCTCGGTCAAACTCAGATCGCGCACCTTCCCCATTCTACACACGGCCAGCACTCTCACTGATACTACATGCACCGTACGCGTGACTGACTAGCAGGCATTCGTCGGCAGGTGACACAGATATCGCCTGGACGGAAATTATATCGATAGTAGATTGGTAGTCATAATGTTCTGACTGATCAGTACATACTAAATAAATTTAAAATGTAGGAAATTTTCAACATTCTGATTAACTTGCAGGAAATTTCACAATGAAAAGAAGCAACTGACTTGGATAAGACAACGGTTAGTTGATGGGGCAATCTTTTTTTCTGGTCTTTGAGGTGTGAGCTTTGACCATGCCTTGTGAAATTTTGATGTTTGGTGCTTCATTAGTCGCGCTTCCATTTTTTTCTAATTGTTCCAGTTCATGATAATTAACAATACATTGCACAGTCCGAATACATGTTCACGTTTTCATTCAATCCAACTCAAGCCGCTTCAGATACTATAGAGTTGTATTTGTTTATGAAGAATTAATTGTGTGTTAGAAATACACCCCAACAAAACATTCTGCGTGCTCATCTGCTCAGTATTCAAGGTTTTAATTACAACCTGAATTGTTAAAATGCGAACGTAAGTTGCATATTAGATATCTAAGCAGTTCCTAGTCTATGGATAATTCAAGCAATGCTAATTAAGGTCTTTCTAGCAAGCACTTCTGCTGTTCATAAACCTTACGCATTGCAGTACGAAAAAAAGAAAAGAAAGAAAGAAAGAAAGAAGTAAAATTGGTAATTTTGCAACCGTGACTCACTCGGGCTCATGCTCTCTATCCTCAATGGACCTCGCGTTCGCTAATCTCAATGAGGATCACACTAGTCAAGTTTCTCACTAATTCGAGCTTGAGCTTGATATTTACTGTGAAATTCTCTTTAGCTCGATCTCGTAATGCCACACGTCCTTTCTTGTTTTTACATTTGTCTCACCATTTTCGACTTATACGGGTGGCCGTGGACTTTTCAATTAAGTTTTTGTCTTCATTTTGACCCGCCGCCATTTTGCACAGGGTTGTCGTAGAGAGTCGAGACTTGCTCCATTTTCCTTCATTTTACAACAGATTTCAAACGATGTGCTACTTAAACCCCCCTTGCCATTTGAAACTTTTTAGTTGGACCCCGTCTGGGGCCCTGCGGGGAACCCTGGGGCAAACTTTTTACCCCAAAAAAGTGTGGCCTTGAAAATGATGCGATACATGTTCACCGAGTTTTCCATTTACCCAATCGTTTCCGAACAAATGACTAGGTTCAGACTATTCTAGCAGGTAATTTCCTAGCTATGGCTTTTTAAATATCTAGAAATTGGCCATGTTTTTGGCCAATATCACGGGAACGGTAAGCCATAGAGATATGATATTGGTGGTAATCAATCCCTAATAGAATGTTAAACATTTTTGTCCTGATATTAATTGGTGGCCACTGGCCATTGGCCAAACCACTGGCCAGTTGGACAGTGAGTACCGGTTCCTATTTGGTACCAAAATGTTTACCATCCTTTTAGATATTGATCAACACCAATATGATCTCTCTATGACTTACGGCTCCCGATATATGGCTACTTAAATTTCTGTAAATCGGTCATTTTTTGGCCACTATCTTGCGAACGGTTAGATTTAAGCGAAAAATTTAATCATTTTGTATGATAGTTTTTGATGCTCTATCTAATGCAGTGTACAAAATTGAGAAAATTGCAAATAACAGACAGACGGACAGATAGACACACAGACATAGAGAATTCAGTAACGAGCTTTTTAAGTTCGTTGTATATGTTGTAACTTACGATATCCCGCCCGGTGACACGTATAACTTCGGGATTCGTCTAGTTATAACATATCCAATGCGAACACAATTGTCTCGTTCGCATCTCAGTGGAGCCACTCCTTTGTCAGTAAGCAACTGTCTTCTTCAAATAACAAGTTGTTATATCTCGAATTATTTTCTTGGAAGATATTTCTGATAAATACGATAATTTATTGTAATACACTGTAATTCTAGTCTAAGATACACGATATCGAAAATATGGCATTATAGACTAACATAATAATATGCAAATGTTACACTGGAAAATAAAATCTTTGGAAAATCGCAAAGAGGAACCTGACATTCATGTTCACAGTCATTCCTCATTATTTGATTTTAATTATTACTTCATTATCAACGAACTTAAAAAGTTCGATACTGAATTCTTTATGTCTGTGTGTTTGTCTGTCTGTCTGTCCGTCTATCTGTTATTTGCGATTTTTCAATTTTGAACTGTGTATTTGATAGAGCTTCAAAAAGTATCAGAAAAAGTGATTAAATTTTTCGCGTCACTCTTACCGTTCTTAAGATATTGGCCAAAAAATAGCCGACTTCCAGAGATTTAAGGAGCCGTATCTCGGGAACCATAAGTCACAGAGAGATCACATTGATGTTGTTCATTACCTAAGAGGATGGTGAACATTTTGGTACCAAATAGTAACCGATTAACACTGGCCAATTGGCCACTAGTTTGGCCAATGGCCAGTTGTATAGTGGTCACCAATTAATATCGGTACTAAAATGCATACCATCCTCTTAGGTATTGACACCAACACCAATATCATCTCTCTATGACTTACCGTTCCCGTGATATTGGCCAAAATGGCCAATTTCTAGCTATTTAAGGAGCCATAGCTCAGGGACCATAAGTTGTAGAGAGATGACATTGATATTGATCAATACCTAAGAAGATGGTGAACTTTTTGGTACCAAATAGTAACCGGTGGCCACTGTTCAACTGGCCACTGGTTTGGCCAATGGCCAGTGGCCACTAAATAATATCGGTACCAAATTGTTTACCTTGTAAATTGATTAACACCAATATCATCTCTCTATGACTTACCGTTCCCGTGATGTTGGCCAAAAATGGCCAATTTCTAGATATTTAACGAGCCATAGCTTGGGAGCCGTAAGTTGTAGAGAGATCATATTGGTGTTGATCAATACCTAAGAGGGTGGTGAACATTTTAATACCAAATAATAACCAGTGTCCACTGATTAACTGTCTACTGGCCAACTGGCCACCGTTCTCCAAATATTGGCCAAAAAGTTCAAATTTCTAGATATTTAAGCAGCCATATCTCGAGAACTGTAAGTCATAGAGAGATAATATTTTACTAATTTTTGCAAGAGAGAAGGTGATGCGGATGAAATTATTTACTTTTACATCTAGGAACAATGACAGTTTTCCTTCCCGCTCCATCTCTCCATTCTTTTTAAGTTCGTTCTGGCAATGCTCATGGAACATTCTCAACTGGTTTAATTCAGTGAAACTGTTAGAATTAATTATAAGCTGTGTAGAAACGCTTTCAAAATGCATTAAAATTATAAATGACAAGTAAAAGGTGCCTTGCTGAGCGTACCTTGTAGAGGCCCCCTCTAGTATGCTCCCCCGCACCCCAGGGTATGCGCGCCCTTTATCGCTGTCACTGGCTAATATGAATACGTATGAAACAGATGTCAGGCAAGGACAACTAGCGGTGTTTCCCACGATGACTTATTTATGGCACGAGCCATAGTAGAAGGCGGCATAGTTGAAGAAACTACACCCTCTCAGTAACCTAAATTGCACGAAAATTTCCAAAGCAGGTTCATTGACCTGACTACCGCATGTTACCCACTTTGTCCAAAAGCGGGATGGTTTGTTTCTAACTTTTCTACCGAAAAGCATTTGTCTGGAATGGTGTTTCGGAGACAATAAAATAAAGAAAATATACTAGGCAGAGAGAGAGCAGGGAGGAGGGAGTGTACCAATTATTCTTTCCTCTAAACCAGCGTTTCCCAACCTTTTTCAACTTGCAGCACACTACGGGTGTAACATGGATTCTCGCGGCACACTTATAGATATTATTATTTGTAAATATAAAACACACTGGTATTTTTTTTCTTTGATTACTGATCTTCGCACAGAGAAGAAAGCTCGATCACTGGGTTTTCCTCGTGGTAAATCACTATGCTTATTTTTCATTCTAATTTAAAAGGAGAAAATAACTGCAATGAAATGTTGGACTCAGGTTATTAAAAATACGCTTACTCTTTTGAAAACTGTATCCAACCTTTTACTAAGAATGAAGATCATTAAATAACGAACGAACAAATAAATCTATTTTACTTTTAAAACACAAATGTAAATAATTTATCGAAAGGATTGAATGATATTTTAAATTTTCAAGTTACGAAATAGTCTGTAACGATAAAGAAGCAATAATGGTCATAACAATAACAAATAATTTTTTCAACATTAGAAATGTACAGAAAAGTAACACGGCATGAAACTTAAAATTGTAGATTCATAGTAGAGGTTCACAGTAATGTGCAATACAAATATACATTTTCCCCTACGTTTTGCAATTTGATTGCTATAGAATTAATAATTTTGTTTTGATATCCTCGCGGTACACCAGTGGCCCATTCGCGACACACCAGTGTCGCGGTATTTTCACTGCTAGCTTCTCATTGTAGATAGGCATATTTACAACAAACGGGGGGGTAGCGTGCACCTTTGCACCCCCCTAAATCCGGCCCTGTCCAGAAGTTATGTAGCCCTATGGCGTTCATGGAAATAAAAACACAATAGTTATAACTATGCTAAATTACTATAGACTGCCAATTTCTCATTCAGAGAATTTATGATGTTCACTTTATTGCAATGTTCTTATACAGACTAGATACAGGCTACGGATAATAGTTTTATACAAACTAGATAATCAATTATTATTATTATTATTATTATTATTATTATTATTATTATTATTATTATTATTATTATTATTATTATTATTATTATTATTATATTTGAAGTACAATCAAATATCACGACATTAATTACTAGTTTTAATTAACTAAATTGAGCTGAAAATTAAATCTTGATCTTGGAAGATTAACTATTAAATTTATACGTTCTGTACCTTTCTAAAGTAATAAATGCTGGAATTGGTTTCAAGGCTGTTCCTGAGTGAATAATTTCTTCATAATAATATTAAAAGTTTTAGAAAAATTTTCGAGACATTCGAGTCGAGTCGAGATTTTTATGAGCTGTCTCGACTCGACTCGTGTCTCGACTCGAAAATTCGAGTCGAGAAACACGTTTGTCTCGACTCGTCTCGAATTTTACAAAGTGTGTCTCGACTCGAATTCGAGTCGAGTCGAGTCGAGATTCGAGACATGTCTCGACTCGTGCGCATCCCTAGTGCGAAGAGTTCCTGGCTCGATTTTTAGATTTTCTCTGAACTCTTCCGTTTTTTCCCAGTTTCACCATTTTTTCATAATTTGCGCGGTACAGCCAGGTTCGATTTCTGATGGAAGCTCGTGTGGTTCGAATCTCACGTTAAAACTGTAGGTCCACGTCTCATATAGTCACGCTGCTGAAAGGGGCGGTAAACCTTAATCCAACCAACCAATTCTTTTATCATAATAGTTATTCACTCGAAAACTTGATCCATGGAACGTAAGGGTGGATTTTCATGCAATCGTCCCGTTGCGTTCGTTGCTTGCGATTTCTATGTGTAGAGAACAGAAAGTTGTGTTATACTCAGAACTGTACTTAACTTTCTCAGTTGGCTATTCAGCCACATCGCAAGCAAAGAACGCAATGGACGCTTGCATGAAAATCCGCCTTTCAGAAATTTAGTACAGAATGCTAAATTACATTTATCTAATGTTCTATCTTATGTTTGCAAAGCTAATTTTGAGAGAAAGAAATGGAAAATTATTCTGGAATACTGTGAACACTCAAATTCTAGTTAACATCACTTATTCCCAAAGTGGCACTAAAGTGTTAAAGTATCAGACGCAATTATTTAGAACCCTCTATTCTCGATTAATTTTGTATTCTTCTTAAGTCAAGCAAGCGACCAGTCGTATATTATGATCTACATTTCATACATTGACAGACGAAGGAAGAAAGGATAAAAAAAAAAAAAAAAATTTGTTAGACATTTATACATTACACGTACACCACATATAACTTCAAAAGCAACCAACCCACTTTTTGTCTTGCTTATATGCTTCATTCCGTGGATTTTTTTTTTTTTTTTTTTTCATCATGGCTGATGTATGCTACCCGCGTACAGGTGCGGTGCTTCGGCTCTGGACCCTTAGATTAGCAACCGCCACCCGAACAGAATCCACAACAAACCGCAGCACGTGACCTGCAACCTGGAAAACACGGAGGCACGTGCACAAAATGCATTATGCAGTCTCACTAACCAATATATTTCTCTCTCTTCAGCTTCTATCAAGTGTTCGAAATGTAGTCAAGTCAAAATTTATAGACTATTCGAGTTCAAGTTTCTGATTAAAGTATGGGTGTATTGGGATTGAAGTAACTTTAAAAAATGAAATGCAAATGAACCACATCTACTTTCATGAAATGGAAAATTAATCGTCAATTTTCCATCCACATAACAAATAAAACTATTTTGTATGATTCTTATTATTATTGTAATAGACATGTTAATACATAGTAGGAAATGTTGATAGGCAAATCAAAATACAGTAGTAAGGCATCATATTGCCATAATAAAATAATAATAATTTTTTTTAATGACAAA
This sequence comes from Thermobia domestica, assembly GCF_964235325.1. Lineage (NCBI taxonomy): Eukaryota > Metazoa > Arthropoda > Insecta > Zygentoma > Lepismatidae > Thermobia > Thermobia domestica. The sequence goes on along the minus strand of NC_137462.1, from coordinate 109,887,168 downwards.
CAGTTGCGGGTGGAGATAGTCCAATTTGACTCCAACCACTTATTTATGAAGTGAAATGGAACTCACACTGAAACTTTATAATTTCATTGCGAAATATGATAAAAGAAATAATTGATGAATGAATGGTGATAACCAAACTGGACCATTTTTAAAATGCTACACGTCCATTTCTTTTCTGATAACCCTTTAGCACATTACCTTAACCAAACCAGTGGCGTCCCTTGCTATTTTATCTTCCTCAATTTCCTACTTTTCTATGGCATATGATCTATCCAATAATTCGAAGTACAACTTTGTCGGAACCTGACGTTAAATTAATTGTTATACATATCCCTCTACTTTTTAGAATACATATTTCAAAGAATAGAGTTTCTGTTTCCTAACGTTATTAACTACACTGCTAATATTTAAAATATTAATCTCTTACTAGCTGACAGAACAAGGTAACTGAAGGAATAATTGTGTTGACACAACGCAGCCAATTTCTCCTTCGTTTGGAAGATCTAAAACATCTATTGTCTTGGGTCTTTTCATGGCCAAGTGTTTGCTTTCTATGACGTGGCTCTGAGTTTGATCTCTGATACGGTACTAGACTAGGAACTAGATGAGTTGTGGTTTGGATCCCAACTTTAAGCAATGGATTCTGCTTGGTATGGCATCAGTGCTAAGTAACTTTAAACTGTGATCAATCCATCCCATCTTTTTTTTTTTTTTTTTTTTAAATAGATGTTCCCTTTATTTCACTCTATTCCTGCCCAATCTGTCTCTGATTCGTTTGCTGGCAGAGTACATAAAATACACACAACGTCAAATTTATCACTTAGACTTGACTCACTGATATGCGGGCGCTTCTGATATTGTTGAGTACATGAAGCAGACTTCTAGTTTTCACTTTGGCAACATGATTCATTTAAAAAAATATATTTAAAAAACTTAAGAAATAACATACTAAAATGAATATAAATAAAATAATTAAATTCAAATTCATTAATCAAACAAATGAAGTATACTGAGAAAAGACATAGCTGGAAACATGCTTCCAACTGCTGGTTTTATCTTTCATATTTTAACGTGTTGTGAAAACTTTTTATAGATTATCGCTTCACTGGAATCAGATTTTTTTTGTACACGTATGTTAGTTGATTGAATTGAGTCTAGCATCTCTTTCAGCACCGAGGCTATATGGAAAGGGGAAATGTAGTTTAAGGGAAATCCGGACTACCGTGATGCGCTTAAAGTTTTCAAGACTCTCCCATCGGGAATCGACTCCGAAAGACCTGTAACAAAGGTGTGCGCCCTAGCCACTAGACCAACACGAGCTAGTGTTTCCATATGTGATTTAATTGTATAAAGTATGGAAGTTACCATTAATACCATGAAAGAAAATAAAAATATGCTGTATATTTCTAAGCACATCAAACACAGCCATAACTAGATAACGGAGTCGGATAATGAATCATGTCCAGATTATCCGCTTTTCAAACGCAATACACCTTGTCTAACATGTAAGTTAACCACAACACAAGCGTTCCGCAGGAAATTTCCCAACTTCTGTATAACGTTTGTTCAAGAGGGCAATTTACGGAATAATTCTTTAAGAACATATTTGGATGGGTCAAATCATAGTTTTACTGTGCTATCAATCACCCGGATATCATTTCCCATAGAATATCAGTAATTTTAGTATTATCAATCTGTCATTCACAAATTATCCATATATCCATATTATCCTTATATATATATAAGAACTAGGCCCCAAATTTTCTGAATCATTGACTAACTATAAAGTGACTCGTAGACTTTCACAAATTCCTTCAGCTATTCTCTTTTCTTAAAAGAATTCTATCTCTTTTACTTGTAAGTAACAGTCAATCATATAACAGGATACAGATGTACTTTGTAAATTAAGACAACAAAAACAGTTTGAGCTCTGTCACATTCATGAGCAGGTGTTCAATATGTATATATATATAAATATTACTTTGAAGAATAGTAAATATAACAGTTTGACATTCACATACAGTATATTTGACTTATGTTTGGTTGATAGAAATGTAACGTCTATTTTTAACGCTGGAGCTGGAGCAATATGACACGAGATCTATCGTTTAAAATGGGACCTGAGTCACTATTTTGGTTTATATTAGAGGCAAGTAACCCTAACAGAAGTCGAACCCAGGATCACGCGCCTTAGCAAAAAAAGTTTTAATGAATCAAAAGGCCCCATAGACTACACTAAATTCAGTGAATTTTGATTATTGACTTTTGACAATTGCAACACATGTGCTTGTTGTTTTTTTCTAACTTATGTTCTCTAACGCCCTATACTCTTTGTTTGAAAGGCTCCCCCTTCCTTTCTTATGTTTCTCTTCACTATCAGGTTGAACCTTCTTATTTTCTCTCTTACCCCCTTGTTCTGTACTTCCTTTGGGTCTAATTTTGGTTTCCTCACCTTAAATTTGTAACCTAAACTCAGTAACTTCTCTCTTTCACTCTAATCTCACTCCTTTCACCTCTTTGAAATAGAAAGTGATGGGATCATGAAATGGAATTCATGACTTAAAATTGATAAACGCTTGAATAAATTACTAGTATTAAGTAACATGTTAATTGTACAAGTTTATTTACTTTTGTTACTTATTTAGTTATTCTGTCATTTATTTTGTAAATGATCTCTCTCTCTCTCTCTCTCTCTCTCTTTTGTGTGTGTGTGTTAATAGGGAAGGGAAGGGAATTAGCGATTTTTGTTTCTGTTTTATATTCTGGTTTTGTGGTTGAAGGGGATGGGCTGTAGTAGCCTATAATAGCCAATCAGCATTCAGGGATTATTTCGCTGTCTTTTATATATAAAATCTGTACCTCTGTATTCATAGTGCTTGATGAAACCAAATGGATGTATTGGCGAAACATGTTTGAAACATGTTAATCATTTTTCAGTAAACGTATTGTTTTGCTCAGTGAGTAGGTAGTTTAAATCAGATTTAAGGCTTCTAAAAGCAAAGCTCGTACAATGTAAAATAAACTCTACAACGTAAAGTCCCTCTCTTTCGCTTCGCTTGAGACAGTAGTAACACGAACGGCACCATGCACGAAGTTAAATAACACAATGTTATGCACAAAATACTATGGCTAATTTTGTTTCAAACAATCTGGAAATCCTGATTTATAACACCGACACACACAGCGTATGATGCCTTCTAAAAAGGTTCAGTAATAATAATTTTAATTTATGGAATCATTTCATTAGCGAAAATCGCAGCACGGCGCTTCTCTTTGAGGGTGATCCTGGATTGTGTCTAGTATGTCGACCCTGCGTCTATATATTAAAAACAAGTGGAGAATGAAAGAACCATGAGATTTTGATGAATGCATGAGATATGAGATATAACACTGATTTTTTAAAAAAAATCAAAATTGAATTCGTTGCAACTGTAAAAAATGTAAAAGTAGCTTCTGATATAACGTCCGAACCAAGGGCAAGATCTGCTTTGATATTACCTATAGATAAGATTTTAAATGTTCAAACAATACTAACCAATATGTTTCCGAATCGTGTATCATGAAATGTTATATTCTGCTTTCCACGAGTATTTCCCAATGAGTAACCAAGCTGACCAAGCAGGCGGGCCCTTTCGTGATGCAGCACAAAAGCAATTTGAAACAGACATTGTGTGTATAAATAAACACGTCATTGGACGAACGATTATATACGTCAACCTTCACAGTTGTCTCTTGCTTGATGTTTGATGCGTGTGTGGTAGAGAGAGAGAGATGTACGTGATCACCTTTCCGCACCCTTCTCGCTAGATAGTCATGCGAGATGAATAACACACGGGAAGACACGCAGACACGCATCCCAACACTGCTCTCACATGCACCCACTCATTCATTATGAAGGAGATGCAGCAGAGCCTTATTTGGTACGCAGATAGACCACAGCTCAGCTATTGTTTATACAATGATGATGCCAGTCGTCAGTTAGAGGGAAGAGGACTTGTTAATGAATTTCCACAGCAGCTGCTGCTTCACTAAAGAAGAGCCTTTTCACACGACACAGACTCATACGGTTTTATTCTCTAGAACGACACAAAAGCTGGACACAAAAGTATTGAACTTATGAAATCTCGATTATCATCAAAGAGGTGCTGTTTAAATAAGGGTTATGCTTACTTGGACCTACCAGGATTTTTTTTTTTTTTTTTTTTTTTTTGAATTCTTTAGGTAATTATTGTTCAATTTGCCTAATTCTAATTTCCAACGTCACATCGTTCTAAAGTTAGTTTTACACACTATTTTGTTTAAGGAGGAGGGGTTAAAACAAAGGAAACACTGATCCATTTGTAATTAACTTCTATCAGTTAACAGTTTATCTTATGGTTGATACTAGTACATAATGGATTTGTACTTTATACCTCAACAGGTTTCCCAAATGTTCTGGATTTTAAGGGAAAATTCCTTATTTATGATTTTGTCCCGCGTTCCAGGGAGCTTTGATACGGGACGACTAAGTTCCGTATTTTGCCGAAATGACAAATTTAGCTCAGACAACTACTTTGAAGCCCGCATTTTAATGAGTCGTCATGAGTGTGAGCAGTAACTGGCTAATGCTATTTCAGAAAAGCTCTGAGTTGCCAATTTTATTCAAGGTCGTCTCCTTTTTCCTAAGCATTCCATCGTCAAATTCATTTGTTGAAAGAGTTTTCTCACATATGAATTTGAAATGAACTGACACAAGAAATAGGTGTCCTGCCCAGTTGATGAAAGCTGAACTTATAATAGCAATCAACTCTTCGACTTTAAGTTACAATGAGTTTTTCGACAGTCTAAAGAAAATCCAAACCGGAAAATGAAGACCGGTCAAGCGTGAAGTACCTTTTTTGAAGAAAGTGTACTGTAAGTAACCTAAATCAAATGTTTTAAAAGTAAGATTTACCTATTTTTTCTGATAATAACTCTTTGTATTAGTTCATACTTTTGTACTTCTTTCAGTCTAAAATGATTACTCTTTTTATTTGATGTCTTGCTCATTTTTTGTAACCACTAGATCATGCTTATCAAAAAACCCCTCCTGTAATACTTATTGAAGCTCTCGTCAACCCGTCCCTTATTTTGACTATTGGCAACCCCGACCTACAATTCAACGATACATGTGATCTTAGGTTGTTGGTGCCCAGGGTATAACGGCAAGAAAACGAATCATGTACAAGACTCTCTTGACTGTTTGGTTAACACTGTCATCTTCACTTAGAGAGTCAGGTTCGATCCTCGGTAGATTAGGCGCATGCCAGGGACCTCACCAAAACTTGACAAATCGACATATATTTGTACACTTTCGTAATAAATTCGAAGAAAAATGTTCAAACGAGGAAAGGATAGGCGCAGGTAGTAACGCACGGTGGGAACATATTAAACGTTGCTTACAGCAGGCTGCAGAAGAAACAGTAGGTTACCGCGAGCACAAAACTGCTAAGAAACCATGGGTTACGGAGCAGATGTTGCAGAAAATGAGGGAGAGGAAGATGTGGAAACAGGTTGATGCAGAATAGGGCAGAAAGATGTACAGAAAGTTGAATAATGAACTACGAAGAGAAACAGACAAAGCGAGGGAAGAGTTTTACAAAAGAAAATGCGAGGACATAGAAGAATTAGAAAGAGTTGGGAAATATGAGGAAATGTACAAGGAGGTGAAATCTATGGAATTTCGGAGGAAACAAGGGAGTATTATGATGGCAGTAGAAAATAAGAATGAGAAAGTAGTCAGCGAGAGAAATGAGGTCATAGGAAGGTGGAAAAAATACGTTGAAGACTTATATGAGAGTAGGGATAGACCGTGTAGCCTAAATGTTGAAGTGGAAAATGAAGTAGGCGAGGATGATAAAGGATTTAGTATTCTTCGGGATGAGTTTGAAAAGGCTATATCCGAGATTAGGAATGGAAAGGCAACAGGAATAGATAACATACCAATTGAATTCATTAAAAATATAGGAGACAAGGGAAAGAAAGAATTGTGGCGACTATGCAATGAAATATATGAAACAGGAGAATGGCCAAGAGACTTTCTGAAAACGATCATGATACCGATGGCTAAGAAATCGAACCCAAAGAGATGTGAGGATTATAGAACTATTAGTCTCATATCTCATGCAGCCAAAATTCTGCTCCGAATACTGAACAGAAGGTTATATGGAAGAACAAATAAAGATGTTGAGGAAGAGCAGTTCGGGTTCAGAAGAGGCAAGGGCACAAGAGATGCTATTGGATTATTAAGGGTGATCGGTGAAAGATTTACAGAAAAAGGGAAAGAGGTGTATGTTGTATTTATTGATCTAGAAAAGGCTTTTGACCGCGTGAATTGGGAATTGTTGTTGGGAGTTCTAACAAAGATAGGGTTGGAATGGAAAGTTAGAAGACTCATAAGAAACTTATACATGAACCAACAAGTAAGTGTTAGGATAGGGGAAGAACTGACGGAAGAGAGTGCAATTGGAAGGGGAGTTCGACAAGGATGCTGCCTCTCGCCAACACTATTTAATGTCTATCTAGAAGAAATAGTGAAAAAGAGCCTACATGATGATGATGGCATTTCGGTAGGAGGTAGAATAATTAGATGTATAAGATTTGCAGACGATATGGCGCTTGTTGCAGAATCTGAAAAGAAAATCAATAAAATGTTAGAAAAAATGAGAAGGGGCTTTGAAGAATATGGGATGAAAATAAATGTTAGAAAGACAAAAGCCATGGTGATTGGAACGAAGGGGTCTGTGTCAAATATAAAAGTAGGAGGGGAGAAAATAGAACAAGTGAATAGTTTTCGATACCTGGGTAGTGTTCTTAGTAATGACATGAAATGCGAACGTGAAATAAAAGCAAGGATAGGAATGGCGAAAGAAGCCTTTAAAAGAAAGAAAAGTCTGTTTTGTGGGACCTTGAACAAAGAGTTGAGAAAAAGACTCATAAAATGCTTCGTGTGGAGTGTTGTACTGTATGGAGCGGAAACGTGGACATTACGTAAAGGTGACGAAAATCGACTGGAAGCCTTCGAAATGTGGGTGTGGAGAAGAATGGAAAGAATTAGTTGGGTCGAGCGGAAAACGAATGCGAGAGTGTTAGAAATGGTCGGTGAGAAAAGAACACTTTTAGATATTATTAGGAAGAGGAAGAGAAACTGGTTGGGACATTGCCTAAGAAGAGATTGTATTATGAGGGACGTCCTAGAGGGTATGGTGGCGGGAAAGAGAGGGAGGGGGCGAAAGAGACTACAATTAATGGATGATATTAAAACAGAAAGATCATACGCGAAGACGAAAAGGTTAGCGGAGGACCGTGGAGCATGGAAGCTTTTCAGCTGCGGCAAGTGACCTGCCAATAAAGGCAGAATACCTATGATGATGATTCGTAATAAAACTATACTTGTTTAACAAAGAAATTATTGATATATCCTAAACATTTTGATCTTACACCATTTGTACTCTTTCGTTCCTTATAACACGGTGTGCATGGGTTTTCTTGGAGTTTTCTCGTTTCCTCTCACTTTCTTTATTCCACCATTTCATTCATTTCTCATCATCACTGTTTTCTTCAGCCTACACGGCATAGTTATGGGATATTAAACTAAAAGATGTGATTTTCTCTTATTAAACCAATGTAGTTTTATCATTTTGTGTGACAATATAAGTGATAGTACTTTATGATTACTTATCGTTTTCGATTTTCAAACTATGCTATGCATAAGAGTCGCAAATCTTAAGGTCGGTTTAAAGGGACAAGTTTTGCCGATAGATGTCACTGCAGTCTTCGTATATCTCTCATGTATTTTTTACCTTTCACAAACATTCAAGATTTCTCGTACAAATTTCAACCTAGAGACTATAAATTTTTAAAGAAGCAACTCCATAACCTACCAAAGGCAACAATCCGTACCGATTTTTATTTAGAATTTTCTTCATTGTTGAAATAGCTTGATTGTTGAAATGGATATCTAAATCTTTAACAATATAACCAATGGTGGTTTAAATGAATCATTTCCAGTTTAAACGTTTATCACCACAGAACGAAAACGGTAACAGATAACGAGAAGTTGTTTTAGTTTAAAACGATTCAGAAACTCAAGAGAACATGTACCATTGCTATTCGCAACACTCTATCCAAATAGGAAGTCGTTGAAATTCACTACTACTGCAGGTTTAAATATTGATTTCCGTAGAGCAAAAATTGATAAGAGATATCAAGATGTAGTTTTTAGCAATCGATCCAGCTACCCAAAAGTAGATTCCCTCTATTCCCTTAACACTCTATTGAAATCTGAAAATGGTTAAAATTAACCATTTCCACTTTCAACATTTATCGCGACAGAACAAAAATAATAACAAGTAGCGACAAGAGGCTTTCTGCATTCGATTGAGGGTCTCAAGAACACATACCATCAAAGAAGCAACAACACTATATCAAAACCGAAAGTGTTTGAAATTTACTACCATTTCCGGTATCAATATTAATTTCCGTAGAGCAAAAACATTAAGAGATATCTAGATGCAGTTTATTTCCAATCGATTCAGCTTTCCGAAAGTACGTTCTATCGCTCCCCTCAACCATCTATTCAATCTGGAAGTGGTTCAAATTAACGATTTCCAGTTTCAACCTTTATCACCATAGGGCAAAAACAGTATGGTATAGAGTAATGGATTTTTTATATGAGTTCAGCGTCCGAGGAACAGGTTCTATCTTTGATCTTACTAACAATCTATCGCAAACAATAGATAAAGATGTAATTTTTTCAAGTTTGAGTATTAAGTTCCCATAGTTTGGAAGTCTATCGTAGTTACACACTGTGAAATAATCAAGGATGTTATAAAATAGAGGATCTGTCCATACAACAAAATCGTGAAGTCATACGTCACAGTTCCGCCACACCTACTCTGCTCACTCCGAGCCACTAAGATCGCAATGTTTCGAGCCAATAAACATGTCGGAAACGAGAGTAGCCAATCAGACGTACCAGCTCAGACGATGCTCAGTTGTTTTTCGGCTTCACTGAGTTCATAGGATGAAGATACGTGTGGGCAGATCCTCTATTTTATAGCATCCTTGGAAATAATACTCACTTGTTTTCAGTTGTAGAATAACATCGGTTCAAGAAGGTTCGGAATATTATATGATAGGTCAAGAAGTAATATAAAAACTAACATTTTTCGGTAATTAAAATAATAGCTGCTCCTGCATATATATATACCCCTCCACTTCCTCCTCCCAAGAAAGTAAAGCTGGCCTCGTCGCTGGTTGACCTGCACAATACTTAATTTTATTTTACTGCACCTGATTGGCAAAATGTATTGACAAATACTATTTTTTAAAAAGTAATTTACAGAACTACCAATTATGTTCCAAAATCTGGAACGGAAATGTCATACCACATTTATTAACTTCTTGTGTCGCGACACAAAAACAGGATCTACTACAATCTTCTCGTTTGTTAATGAAAAAAAACGTCAATTTATTGTAATTTATTTCAACTTACCACTATACTAAAAAGTTTAGGCTGTATCTAAGTTTTTCTTCTCCTGCTTAATTAACGCTAAAATCAATTGTTTCTCTGACTGTAGTAAACTGTTTGTTTTTCTTTTAACTCCAATAAATGAAGAAAATACCGTATTTACTCGACTATATGACGAGTTTTTTCTTCCTTTTTTCTGTCTTATATATACATTCAAAATCTAAACTTTTGTAATTGAGATTTTTTTTAACGTTGTATAATAAGCTCATACCGAACGTTAAAATATACACCAACTGTTATAGTCACGGTTATAGTGCTAAATTCATCTATGCCCGAGCACTTGATGGGATATAAAACTAATAATAATAATAATAATAATAATAATAATAATAATAATAATAATAATAATAATAATAATAATAATAATAATAATAATAATAATTTAAGCATAAACACAAAACTGAAATCAAATTATGAACGTTTATTTTAATATTGAATAGTGAAGGAATACATAATAGAAACAGCCATAGCATATTGTTTTAGTATAGCAACATAGTCATAGTACAACAACTTCGCAACCAGGCCACCTCGGGGTATGTACTGGTTATTTTTCATGAAAGAAAATCCTTTCTTCTTTCCAATAAGAAAAATGAAATATTTCAGTTTAACGTCTCACGATTATGTCCGTGCGGCTAAGAGAGACGATGATTAAAGCAAGTGAATGATGATCGCAGAATTGGTGGAATGAGAAAGTGGGACAAACGGGAGTACTCCCAGAAAATCCACGGACATGATGTTGTCCACTGCAAACTTATTTGAACGGGAATCCGGGACCCCACGCACCAGAAGTACGCGTTCTACAAAGTAGGAATACAAAGTAAAAACTGGATTCAGCTGGCTAAAAATAGAAGTCAATGGAGAGCTTTAGTGAACGCGGCATTGAACCTCCGGGTTCTAAAGGCCATTGAGTTAGTTTTATTATACAATTCATATTTACAGTTTTGCGTCTCTATTCTTCTCCTCCGTCCCGGACATTGCCAAGTGTAATGGTAAAAGGTCAGTCTATTGTTGAATATTCATATATTTATATGACAGTCTTCAGATCACTGCTTGATGTACATAGTCACTTGTTATGATCTGTGCTTGTTGAGTGCAATTCATTTCCATTAGTTTGCATTTCTATTTCTCCTCCCACCTTCCAGACAATTCCAAATGTAATGGTTAGGCCAGTTCATTATGGAATACACGACTTTATCAGAAGATCTCTGCTTGATGTACGTAGTCATTTGTTCAGGTCTTTAATACGCCTGTAGTCATTACATCTTGTAGACCATAGAAGTTTTAGTATTGCTAGAACGAAATTTCATTGCTTGTGTATTAACAAAAAATGCATATTATTTGTGTTAAAATACTAAAATTATAATTGAGTCTGCAGATACTATAAATTCAAGTTCAAAGAGACTTACAGAGTTGAGTTCACGGTTAAGATTATAATGGATAGATGAGAGATAGATGGAGAAATACAGATGGATAGATGAGAGAAGTGACTTGGTTAACACTGTAAAATTGATACGAATGTGTTAGTACAACTTGAAATACATATAATATTTATATATTACTATAATCGTATCGTATGTAAGAGAAATTTCCAGGAGAATGTTGAAGGTGGCAAAAAAATATATGCTTTTAAAAAAGTAATTTCTTCAACATTCCCCCGCTAATCATCTTATTAGTAATGTGCTTATCACGTGTTATATTTCTAAGAGAACAGAACAAGTCTGCAATCAGCAAGCACGGCAACAATGAGTGTAGGAAGAATGCGGATTGGGGGAATAGCAACAATCATTGGTCACATTTCACCTTTTAGTGGTTCTTTCATATCGCTGACGTAATCACTGAAATAAACCTGTTCCTATCCAGTGTTACACCATACCAGTTTCTATGTCTACAGGTACAATGCACTCACATACAAGGCTAACCACTTGTAAGTTCCTTTCTTCTTTAAAAGAAAAATTGCTAGAAAAAAATAGTTTTACAACATTATAAATGCACTTGCTTATTATACATGCTTGTCAACACACTACTTCTAGTGACTTTTACGACTTTTGTTGTAGTTAAAAACAAAAAAAGTGCCATATATTAAAATAGACTTTAAATGCATTGAAGTGTAACTCAGGTGACAAGATGTATAAAATAGGTAACGTGTTTGCTTGGTTGCAGTTTAACGTTTGCTTTTAACACCGAGGTTATATGAAACAGAACTTATTCTAATAGCTTCTTATTAATGTATTTTATATTAATATGAGTATTATATATTCAAGGGCGTCTCTGTCGATGGAGACGAGAAGGACGTTTCCCCCCAATAATTTGAAGTACAAAATATTCAAAATATTCTACGTAAATTTATTTACTGTTGAAATGTGTTGAAAAAACAATGTTTAAAGTGCATGATGGACGAGAAAGTTCGTCGTCTGAAGCGCTACAAGCTCTCTCAAATAAATATTCTTAACCAACAATCGGGGATCTAGACATCCTAGTCTGGGATCAAATGTCCGACTTTTGGTACCAAATGTAAGCGTTCGGCCATAGGGCAATCGTGACTCCGCCAAGTATCTGAGATGTTACCTTCACTAACATATTTTCAAAGTTGAACCCATTTTTTTTTTTTTTTTTAATCCTGAGAAGTATTAATCTTTGGCATCAGCTATAACAACTACAATAATATTCGAAGCTTTATATACTCTCCCATACATCAAGTATGTGAGGTTTTAATCTCACCAATATTTTTTTGAAGTTTAACAAAAAATGTTATAAAAAGATATTTCAGTTTTTAATCTTAAACAATCTAACCTTAGTACATATTTATTTCCATGTATGTGATACGTGATATTTATAACCACCGTTAAAGCCACCGTTTTCCTGTAAAGATGCTAACGGATCGACTCCATTAACCCCTTCAGTGCGTAATTTTCAGATGCGAACCGCTGTAAAAAGTGTAGTTTTTTTTTAGAACTTTGGAATTTCTTACCTTTTAATAACTTTTGAACCTCTCAAGCAATCACAATGAAATTTTCGGCATTATGAACTTTGTTGCTTCTAATTAGCTACTATAACTTGTCATTGTCGTATTTATGGTTTTCATCACCATCATCATCATCATATGGTTAGGTTACACAAAATTTGGGAATGCCTCAACAGATCAAGCCCAATTTTTCTGTGTGGTCTCTTGGGGTTCCTAGGTGAGCGCAAACTCGCTAAATATTGTCGGAAATAACATTACTCATACTATGGGCAAGTATATTCGCCATACGCAATACAAAATAGCCAAAGCAAAATGAAAGCGTATATATACGCCATCCGCACAGCAGGTGCGTTTTGAAGACACGAGTTAACTCGCCACCCACACTGAAGGGGCTAACGAACTAGGCCAAGATAATTTCAGTAAGAAAATCTAGGTCCTTTTATCGTATCGTAGGCAACCAACATTTCTTTGCTGATGTGCAGGTTGCATAGAAGCTAGTGATTGTTCTAGATTACACACGGGATATGGATAACTAAACGGCGTGACACACATCTTGGCATTTGAAGGCGGCGCTCCAAATTCCTTTTAAATGCTGCTAGCAAATGAGAGGCCAGCGGTATTGCCACGTTTATTTTGTACACATCCCACGTCTATCCCCTGTCACCTGATTGCGCTGTAGTTTGTCTGCTTAGCCATAGCTACCCCCCTTTACCACTTAGCAACGTCGCCGCACAGCTTGCGTTTTATTCGTTTAGCTGAAATGCCAAGATGTTTGTCACAGGCTTTAACTACTCGTAAAGATGTTAACGGATTCGGTAGAGATAATCGCTCTAGCTGTCTACTGCAGAAAAAAAAACTTTTTCGTTTCCGTTAAAAAAATATATATATCGTGTGGAGTATCGGACGGACAGATGGATGTACAAACATTACAATTTTATGAGTAACATTAGTATGAATATAATAAAGGAACACATTCTCACTTAAAAGAGAAGGGTCTGTTTATACATGGTGTTTCAAAACAACACTGACAACGTTTGGGAGGTAATTCCTCACACCAACGTAAGACGAAAAGTATAGACCAACCTGGGTGTACAAATGCTTCCTTACGGAGTTATGTCTGCCGAAAACATGAAAAAAAAAAAAAAAAAACGAACTTTAAAGGTCCATTGTTCCAAAACTATCGGACCTACAGCAATCGGGTCAAGACTTCACTCGGAAACTAATATGGACGCTATCCAAAAATACATGTTTCAGAATCCTAAGGTACTCACACAACAATTTTTATAGAGGCACTTCAGCTACGGGCATATAATTTGAAGCACTCACCAACTCCCTCTATAAAAATTGTTGCGGAAGTGCCGCAGGATTCTGAAACATGGATATTTGGATAGGACACGTACCAGTTCCCAAGTAAAGTCTTGACCCGACTACGGTAGGTTCCATAGTTTTGGAGCTATGGGCCCTTAAAGTTTATTTTTTCATGTTTTCGGTAGCCTATAACTCCGAAAGGAAGCATACACCTGTATATGTGTTCGGTATGGTGTGTGGCTATCGTCACATCAAACCCTAAAAATATTTAAGTGAAGCTCTATATCAAACCTGCCGGACCAATTTTACACAGTAGTTTTATCAAAATTCTAAAATTGAAAGACAATAACAAAAAAACAAACAAAAAAAACTTAAAAAAATGATACTGATGAACTATATGTCAATACCAGTCAATAAAAATATAAGATTAGGCTCCCTCATTTCAGAACTCTAACAAAATACCTTTTAAAATAAGCCTACGTCTTAAAAGTCACAAATGAAAAAAAAAAAAAAAAAAAAGCTCCGAGTAAGTACATTCTCGGAGCAAGCTCTTAATTTATGGATCCGGATGAGAAGGTACTGTGTACTCTCTTCCATAGCAGCACAAAGAGATAGGGGTCCAGTAGTCCAGTGGAAGTTGTGAAGATAGTGTCCCTCCCTCTCCCATTAGCAAGAACTGTGTTTACGTATATGCTTGGCCATGTGGCTGGACATGTCACCACGGTTTTCAGAGCATGAGAGATATGGAAATCTGCAATGATCACAAACAACACGCTCATCCCTAGTTTTAACAGAGTAAAAGGAGCCAATAACGGTCAAATGTTGCCGATTTTCCGTAGTTTTAGATACTATACTGAAAGGGATCAATAGCGGTCAGATGTTGCCGATTGTCCGTAATAATCGATACTATACTCATAAGGGTCGAATAGTTATCATATGTTGCCGATTGTCCGTAATAATCGATACTATGTTCAAAGGGTGAATAGCGGTCAGATGTTGCCGATTGTTCGTAATAATCGATACTATACTCAAAAGGTCGAATAGCGGTCAGATGTTGCCGATTGTTCGTGATTTTCGATACTATGTCTGCAATGGTTAACATCCACAATTGCATTACGAAAGAAAGAGGAACGTACACTGTCCAATCTGGGGCTCTACATATATTCTATAATACTGTATATGTAAATATATGTATATTCTATATGTATATTCTATAATACTGTATATGTACTGTATATAGGGTGACCAGATTTTTTTAAATCCAAAAGAGTATATAAAAAAAATTGACTAAATATGAAGACAAGATGAATTACAGTGTTTTATCCAATGCGCATGCAAATGAGTCAAATACTTAAAACAGTTTTACTCGCCATCATTCATACTTCTGCGACGATCTTGCTTTCTTGAGTAAGTAATGTCATACTTTATTGCCAGTCTAAACTCTTCGCAGGTCATGCTTACATTGAACTTCACTTTCATCACTTGTTCCAGTGTCGACACTATGAGTTGACTTTTTTCCTCGCTCCAGTAAGTGTTAATAGCACTGAAGAACTTCTCACAATCAACATTAGTGCCCGGTAAAGTAAACATGAATTGCACGAGTGGCACAATCACTTTTAAATTTGACCCAGCCCGCACTAAATCTTTGTACACTATTTTCAATTTGCCCATCATTGTCTCTTTTCTCTCCCCATTCTTCAAGGTGTTCTTTAACACATCTGGATATTGCACAGTAAGTGTCAAAAATATCATCATTGAATTCCAACGAACTGTCTACATGTTTTGCCTGCTCATAGAAATATGCAAACGACTCCTGAAATTCTTCATAGGTAACTGATGTGTCAAGTAGTAAATGTTTCATCTTGTTTACTTCTCCGAAGAAACATTGTGACCATGTCTCTAAGTATGTTATCACTTCAAACTAAAACCTTCTTGACACTGAGTAGGCATATTCCTCTTTTATATTCCCTTCTTTTACAAGCCTCGTAAGTAAATTTCTAGCAGAAAACGGAAAAAAGTTTTGTTCAATTCTATCTTTGCATTTCCTCAGAAGTTCAAAATATTCATCAGAAACTTCAGTCGCTGTTATATCCTCCCTCTTAATTTTTGTAATTGTTTCAGTGAACAAGATTAGCTGAGTATGCAGGAAATACAACCACAACTCACTTGTTTCGTCTCGAAAGAAATTGACTATTGGAGCATTTTAATCACTCAAAAAGTCCCCCGTAAGTGGTTCATACTGACGTATATTTTTTTCAACACACGGAAGCAGAGACAAGAATCTCGTCTTTGAGCGATACAAAAGACCCTCATAATAACAGCCAATGACTCACAAAAGTTTTTCAAATTTTTGTCCTTACAGTAAAAATACTGAAATGGTACTATATTTTAAAAACCAAATTCTCAATATCGATCGGTATTACTCTCGAACACGCCACAGAAATTCCATTGTGAGCCCCACACCCGATAGGCAAGACATTTTTCTTCAACCTGCACTCTAATTCGCTATGCACATTTCCTGTTGTTTTATTTTTTATACTTCCAAAATTTACTGGTGCATTATGAGCTACAAAACCGATTACCTTATTTTCCAAACAAAACTGACGTAATGTACCCATTAATACGTTCGACACAGTTTCCGAGATTTCATTTGATATGGTATGAATTTTTAGAAGACATGTTTTTACATTAAAGTATTGTCATCGTCCAAGTTTTTACAGGAAAACAAATGCGATTTTCAATGGGAAAATGCATTAAACGTTAAATGAAATTGAAAATAGCACAAAAGTGTATAATTCGATATTTTTGGGAAGAAAAAAGAGTATAGAGTATATGAACCTCGAAAAGAGTATAATACTCTTAAAAAGAGTATGTCTGGTCACCCTAACTGTATATGTATATTCTATATGTAAATTCTATATTTTTAGTTTAAAATCACAGCTGCTTCAGATTTGTCCCTTACTTCCGAAGTTGGTTAAATCTAGGTCCGTAAAACCGGAAATGACTGTATTTATTAAAAGATAGAAAAAAATAAAAAGAAAGAAAAGTGCAATACAAGATGAAGACTTGTGAAATCAGATTTTCTAGTTTAACTATGTGGATATCCTCGTGTGTACCTATAAACATCGAATAACCAATCCATTGCGTTTTGTACGAACACATATGAACATTTTCTTTGGATGGAATGCAGTTAACAAGGAAAGGAGGAGGGCACGTGATTATAACCGTGACCTTCAAATGGTTCTTTCCCGAAGAAGTAGCACAAATGAAATGAAACAAACAGCAACAACAAAAGAAGATGAAAGATGTGAATTGTGTATTAGCTCGGGTATTTGTGTTATCATCTTCCCGTGCACACATCACACCACACACACGCGGAGAAAACAACACGTTGTCGTCTGAAAGTAAGAAAGAAGAAGAAGATGAAGAAAAAGAAAAAGAAGCTTCCGCCGAACAGCTGGAAACGTGACTGACTATTACGAAATGTGATGAACTCCATACGTCAGGTGTTTTTCATCGCTTCTTATTTTTCCTTTCTTTTTCCCCCCTCCTCTCCTTGCTCTTCTGGTATAACACAACCAGCGAACGAGTGCGGGCGGCCGATTTTGGAACTAAAATGCAAGCAGCAGTGTTTCTAACCGGACTACTTGTAATCAATCTATCACAGTTCTGTAATCAATCTATCACAGTTCCTTCTGTCTTGTTCGTAATAAACCACTTCACGCATATGTTCAAGTCAGGGGCGGAGCGATCAGGGCGATTGACCCCTTAGAATAGGATATTTTTTTATTTTAAAAATAAAACCTAAGAATTTTCACCTTTATATTATAAATGTAAAATAAAACCTAAAATACGTAGGCCTTACTTTTTTTTTTTTTTGTTTTACGTTGCAGAAGTCAAATAAAACAATAAATAGCAAGAAATTACTTACCTTGGCGTTCTTGCTTAAAAAAAAAAAAAAAAAAAATAGTACTGTTCTTTCACTTCGACCTACAGCTCGAGCTGCTCTTGCAGTTGCCTGAGTCAAAGGAATTAACAGGCCACTCTTTTTCTCTTCTTGACAAAATTTTAATATTTTATAAATAATACTTTTACTCTGAGACCGACTGAGACCGAACAGCACTTCTCGGTGATTTGTTAGATGTCGATGACATGATGCTAAGAAGTTCAATCAAGTAACCAAACGTTTGTACAGGAAACGCAAACCACCACACACCAATCACTGCACCCTAGTTACGTTGCACTACTCACGCAATAATAACCTTCGATGTTCTTTTAGTATTAGTTTCTAACACTACGAACTTCTTAGCAGTCGAGTGTAAGAAAATTCTTATTCTCCCATTAACAAAATCGCGAAGCTCACCATTGTGAATTAAAGTTAAACATTTGGCAACTGCGCTTTCATTGTTTAAATCAAGTTCTATTGTGTAGTTTTGAAATAAAGCATCTCCGAAATTACTACCATGTCGGATCATGTGATCTCCGATCCATTGTCGAAACGGTGTCTTGAGTAAGAAAATTCTTGTGCATTGACATCATATTCGGATGTACTTCAAAAGTTTGGTGAGAGAGAGAACTGATAATCTTTCACCGCCACACTCCTAACCGTCTCCTCAAGGTCATGGGTCCACCCTGGGTCCACCCCCTGATTGAGATGGTACATAAAGATAATTTTGTCTAATCTCTGTCACTATTTAGCATGGATTAGTAATTTTAAAAAAAAATATATTTCTGCCACATTTTGAAAACTTTCAAATAAAGTTTTCAAAATGTGGCAGAAATATCGTTTTTCTTTTTTAAAAAATACTAAACCATGCTAAATAATGACAGAGATTAGACAAAGTTATCTTTATGTACCATCTCAATCAGGGGTGGACCCAGGACCCCTGGGGAGACGGTTAGAAGTGTTGCATTGACGGCGGAGAGGGAGCGATTAAAGTGGGGTGCCTGATAATTGAAGGTTCCTTATAACTCCAGTAAAATTCAGACAAAATCTCTGAATTACGTAAAAAAAAGAAAACATACAAAATACATTTTCAGGGTAACTCTTACAGCCATTACGTTATTCTAAGATTAAATCTAATTCTGAAATTGATTAGAGCGAATATGAATTTGAATAACAAAACCACTTTATGAAAGTTTTTCAAAGTATCAAGTTTGAAAAGAACGAAGTTTGTCTTCCATTGTTATCTCATTGCTCAAAGATACCGGTGATGAAGTAGTTGGCTGGAAATCAATCGGCCGTTTCTTACATCAATTTATAAAGAAGATGAGTGCCAATGTTAGATATGTCAGTTCAGTATTAAAAAAAAAAAAAAAGAAAGAAAAAAAAAGCCACCCAACCTCTTGCAACCATGCGTAGCGCATTTTAATACTTACACTTCAAATCAAATAAAATTGAACAAATACCTTTAAGATGTTCAACAGAATAATGTATCAGCATTATTATATACTACAGATATACATATAACACTAGGCTCCCAAGTTTCAAAATTATATTGCGTGTGAAAACAGTTAGTAGATTTAATTCTTTGCCACCTGATAGCTAAAACCTGAGAGAAATTCAGAGTTAGTCCAGAGGTAATTTCTTTTCTCATAAATAAAATTTATTGTGTGCTGAAGCAATGATACTTACTCTTACACTATCCACACGCTGATGTTTTATCAATACTTTTATTCGATCTCTACCAAAGGGCTGGATTTCTATAATGATCCTAAAAGAAGGGTGCACTGAACCAAATTGTACAAATCAATCCCTAAAGCAGCGTTTCCCAACCGGTGTGCCGCGGCACACTGGTGTGCCGCGAGTGGGCCGCTGGTGTGCCGCGAGGAAATTGAAACAAAGTATTAATTCTATAGCAATCAAATTGCAAGAAAAATGTATATTGCAGAAAAATGTATATTTGTATTTCACATTACTATGAACCTCTACTATGAATCTACAATTTTAAGTTTCATACTGACTTACTTTTCTGTACATTTTTAATGTTGAAAAAAGTATTTATCATTGTTATGACCATTATTGCTTCTTTATTGTTGCAGACAATTTCGTAACTTGAAATTTTAAAATATTCAATCCTTTCGACAAAGCAAACGTGCATACAAATTACCTACACTTGTGTTTTAAAAGTAAAAGAGATTTGTTTGTTCGTTCATTATTTAGTGATCTTCCTTCTTTGTGAAAGGTTGGATACAGTTTTCGAAAAAGGAATTGTATTTTTAGAAACATGAGTCCTATATTTCATTGCAATTGTTGTCAAATTTTAAATTAAAATCAAAAATATGCATAATGATTTATCACGGGGGAAAACCAGTGATCGAGTTTTCTTCTCTGTGAGGAGATCAGTAATCACAGAGAAAAAATACTACTGTATTTTATATTTACAAATAATAATAATATCTATATAAGTGTGCCGCAAGAATTCAAGTTACACCTGTAGTGTGCCGCAAGTTGAAAAAGGTTGGGAAACGCTGCCCTAAAGGAAGCTATCCAATCCCATTAAAAAATGAAGGAAAAATTTCTTCATCTCCTTTTACCCCAAAGGGTTCACATTTCTCGAACAAAAAAATGAAATGTCTTTATTTTAACGTCCCATGATTATGTTGTTTATGCTAGAGGAGACAGATGATTAATGAAAGTGAAGGATTGTAAAATTAAATTTTGGTCTCTCAATGGGAATCAAACCCAGAAGCACATACAATAAAAGCACATGCGCTGGCCAATAGACCAGCGGAAAGGAAAAATGAAATGAAATGAAATCTTTGAGTGTTACGTCCCACGGTTATGCCGGTTAGGCTAAAGGAGACGGTGATGATGAGTAATGAATGAAATGGTGGAATGAAGAAAGTGGTAGGAAACGGGAAAACCCACGCACACGGTGTTTGTCCACCACAAAGTTCACTTGGCGGGGGCTGAGATCGAACCCGGGACCCCTAGCACCAGAGGTGAACGCTCTACCACTGAGCCACCGCGGCCCCCAGTGGAAAGGACTTTCACATTTCTCGTGAGGAAACGTTTCGAGATTCCTCCCTGGCTAAAACTCGAAAAAATAATTTATTTGTCACTTAAACAGCAGCATCACGAGCCTTAACCTTAACTTGATTTACAGTTACAAGATGTTGCGCAAAACTCTAAGCTATCAACCCAAAATTAATCTTTTAGTCACTGACATTGTCATTCCTGCGTTTTACAGGCTGCTACTGTTTTATAATGAAATCGAATAAAACGTAATCAATTTTTATACATTCTGCTTAATACACGGTAGAAACTCACTGAATTGTCAACTGTGCTATGTTGTTCTTAAATTGGTAATTTCCATTCATAAATCACTATTCACAATACATCTGCATTACTGCAGGAATGGTTCACTACAATACATACATAAGTTAGGGCGTTTTTTTTTTTTTTTTTTTTTTTTTTATTAAGCGTAAAGAGATTAGACTATGCATAACATCTAAACTGCAACTTTAAAAAACCGTTGGATACACTGCAAAGTGAAACTCTCCGCACCCCTGTCCCACCGCGCTTGCCAAGAAACTGATGTAAACACAACAGCAGCGCCATCCTCCCAAAACCGCACAGCTATCCTGGTCAGGTTATACCTCGTTGTCTTTTGTGAATGCAGGTTGTGGGGTCTTCTTCCTTGGTTTTGCTTCCTTCCAGCTGACTCCAAAACAACAACAGCTTGAGCTAAATTTTATGAGCTAACAACAGTTGTAATGTTCCTGTCCTTTTCTAGAACGTCATGCTATCTATCTATATCACACGCTGACCACAAGGTTGACGAAAATGAAATTAGCACTTATATATATATATATATATATATATATATATATATATATATATATATATATATATATATATATAAGGAAGAAGTAATTTTCTCCATCTTTTTTCAGTTAAGACAAAAAAAAAAGACTTTTTGAAAGTAGTGATAGTTCCAACTTCGTTCAAATTATTCAAGCAATATTGCAGTTGATATTTAACAGGTGATTTTGTTTCAATGAACATGAAAGATATAACACTTGTCTTTGTTAATTTGGTTAGTTTGGTGCTTAACATTTCTTTCAGCACCGAAGTTTTATGAAATATAGACCTACAACTTAACGTGGAATCCAAACCACATAAGCTCCCACTGGAAATCGTATCCGCATCTCCCGCCTCGTAACACTTATCTTGCTCGAATTACGTGCAAGTGTTATTTTTTTTTTTATTACGATGATAAAACATAAATTAAAAGGAGTTGAGTTGAGTTCATTTTGAGTTTAACGTCTCTTTCAGCAGCGAGGCAATATGAGACGGGATCTACTGATTAATGTGGAATCCGAACCACATAAGATCCCGCCAGGAATCGAACCCGGGTCTCCCACGCCAAAGGCTTGGGAGCCGCTTAGTCAAGAATGAGCTCTAAATTAAAAGAAAGAAAGACGCACAGGAAGATCATGGTTTCATTTACTTATTTTATTGAAATTAGAGTGCGTTTTTCAGCACCGAGGCTACAACGAGACGTGGACCTACAGTTTTAAGGTGAAATGTGAATGCGTTCTAATTTCGAAACTTTTCCACCGTCAATCGAACCCGAAACCATATTCACCACGAGCGCACGCTAGCGTCTAGATAGCGCTGAGGGCTAGAAGAAAGCCCATGGGACAAAACTTAAAAGTTGTATTAATGCTTTTTAACCTACACTATGAGCGTATTTTTTCAAAACTACTAGTCTTGTAATACTAGTGCAATTTCTTCTGAAATCAAATATTTTACAATTTGTATATGTATACCATAAAGTCATCATAAATTAGAGGTACCGGCATTAGTATTTAGAAACGACCTCTACTATTATTACTACTTACTACTAATGCACTATATTTTACAATTTGTAAAAAAAAAAAAAAAAAAAAAAAAAAACTACAACGCTACTAGTTTTGAGAAATTGGCCACAGAGCTGCCCTGCTTCTCAATGGGCTGATGGCTAGCACGTATATACAAGGTTTCAGATTCGATTTTCGGTGGGAGAGAATCGAACACGTTACAATAATCCAGATCCCATATTAAACTTTATGTTTCGGTTTATATAGCCTGATTGTTGACAAAAGATGTTAAACTTTACGTTTCGGTCTACGTAACCTATTTGTTGACAAAAGATGTTAAACTTTACGTTTCGGTCTATGTAGCCAGCTTATTGACAAAAAATGTTAAACTTTACGTTCCAGTCTATGTAGCCTGGTTGTTGACCAAAAAAAAATGTTAAATTTTATGTTTCGGTCTACGTAGCCTGGTTATTGACAAAGATGTTAAACTTTACATATGTTTCGTTCTAAGTAGCCTGGCTGTTGAGAAAAGATATTAAACTTTATGATTCAGTCTACGTAGCATAGTTATTGACAAAAGATGTTAAACTTTATGTTTCGGTCTACGTAGCCTGGTTGTTGACAAAATATATTAAACTTTACGTTAGCTTGCATGGAACTGCGTACGGATTTCCGTTCTAGTGTTCTCTATAAGAAAACTATGGTAGCTTGCAATCGACTTCTCAAGATTTTATGGTTTGGTAACGATAATTTTCAACATTGAGGCTCTGAGCATTTAAGTAGGATCTACTGTTTAATTCGATATATCATCTGAGCCACAAACACTGCCAGGAGAATAGAACAGTAACTATTTTGTCATCAGAGGTTTCTTTTAGATGTATGTAAGATATTCTTCATAATATCGTTTTGGTATGTAATCTGTACTGCAATCCTAATACCTTATATATAAGATGTTATTTACAAAGAATTCAATAATGAACAAGGAAGCAACAATAAGACACTAATTACTCCCGTTTTATATTCCCTTTAATGACCCTTCTATACCTCCTTTCTATGGTATTCGAAGGTTAACGCAGAAATTAAAGTAGGCAAAATCTGAACTGGGTCCACTTTCCCTTCAGATGTTGTCGCAATGTCCCACTAACCTTTAAGCAGCGCTCACTGAGATCGGCCCAAATACAGCAGAATGTGTATAAATTCTATTGCCACATCTCCCTTTTTTCCCCTTTTTTTCACGTCCTAAAGTTGTTGGAGTGTCAAAGGACATTGTGCTAATGTCAAGGATCGTAAATCAATTCTAACCAGTTTATAACGTTACAATGTTTTGTGTTTTGTACATACAATATTACTTACAGTCTCATTTTAAATATAAACATTTGAAAACAAAAGGAATTTAAGAATACTTCGTCTTCTATTTACAAATTAATGTTTTATAAAACCACAGAGTAACAAAAAAACACAGCAGGCGTTACAAAAAAAAAGTCGAGTAATTGTCCGAACAATTTAATTAATAAATTGTTCGGATAAATTAACTAGTTCGGATAAATATTCGAATAAATTAACTAGTTGAATGAAAAGAATAAATGTTCGAAAAGTATTCAAAATGAAATTTTTAGTTATTATTATTATTATTATTATTATTATTATTATTATTATTATTATTATTATTATTATTATTATTATTATTTCTTATGCATTGTATGAGTTTATGCCTTGTAGTTAAAGTAAATGATTGATTAATTAAAGTGAAACATTATGAAAGAATTGGAGGAATGTGGAAATGGAGAATTCTGTGAAAACCCACGAACATGACAATGTTCACCATACCACCTGGGATTGAACAAGTTATTTTTCTCTAAATTTGTTGCAATCAATTGTAAGGAATTCCGAAGAATGCAGAAATATAAGCACTACATAAATATTCACATTTATTATTTTTTACTTCTAAATTTTCCATTGCATTTTCAAAGAACGTGATCAAATAGTGATCTCCCTATTTTGAAAAAAAAAAAAAAAAAAAACGAAAACTCTATATATTTTGTAATACTGGATTCTTTGACACATTGCATGTTCTGGGATTCCTTCTTGTGACGGGAAAAGAAGAAGCATCGCTCGTTTACAGTATCAGTCGCACGCTGGTACTGTTGTTCCCTATTTGACGTCATTGCTTTTTTTTATTTGAATCTTTCTTCTTCTTCTTCTTCTTCTTTCATTTTTCAACAATGATATTCAAGAGGGAAATATTTACGTCAGAACGAGACTAGCAGAGGGCGTTGTACGTGGAAGCTGTTTAATTTGTAGCAAGATTATAAGTGTAATTGTGATGATGATGATGTCTTTTCTTGCATTCAAATTAATTGGAAATATTTATTTTCTTTAATTCTAAACTACTGGATTTTCTTCCTTGCAGTGTTATGGTTTGTGTTTCTTCGTTTATGTTGATCCAGTGTCAACAGTTTCTTCCAGGCATACATACGGTACTTTAGGAGGAAAGTTTGAAGTTGTGGAAGATTTCCAAACGGTAGGGGCCGAATATACTCTTCATCACCTTCTGATTTCACTAGAAAGATAAAGACGAAGGTGGAACATATTCTTGGGACGCTGAATTACGTTAAAAATAATTTCTAATAGTTTATCACCATTCTTGTTCTATGGGCATCCAATATAAGGAAACCTGTCTCCTTTAGCTCACACAGCATAATCGTGGGCCGTGAAATTCAAAGATTTCATTTCATTTTCCAATTAACTCTATCACTTCCAGCTTCAATAATACGATAAGGTAGATGAAGAAACATGCTTCGCTATATGAAGTTTCTCGCTCGGTTTTTATTCTAATACTTCCAATCAATGTTTGTAGTTTGAGGGATCGTCCTATTTCCTTAATCTAGAGAAATTTTGTAGGTAAATTTAGCAAAAGAAAAAAAAAAGAAAAAGATAATTGTTCTATAAAACGAAAATCCAGAGAAATTCTCTTGCTGACTGATTGACCAATATAAATGCTTAAATTTTTCTTTGTTCTTCAGAAATAGACCAATACAATAGCAATAATTGGTGTGTGTGTATTCAAAATAGCATAATTTGCACCCATCGTTCGCTAGTGTATTTGCAATTTTTTTGCAAAAAAAAACGAAGGAAATGTACAAAAAAAGCAAAAAGCAAATAAATAAAACAAATATGGTGCTAAATATATAGCTAAATTAATATAGCTAATTAAGTCTATCACATAACTTCTGTCATAGGGATTCAACATTCAAAACACTAGGGAAAATTCATAAGAAAAGGCAAAAACTTGAGTCAGTTAACGGAATTTTTTTTTTTAAGGGAACCTACTACGAACACTGTTTACAATGCGTCTTATACAAAGAATAGTTTGAAATTCTAAAAGTAATCGCTATATGGATCAAGTGTTTAAAAGTAATTTATTTATCTATCTATTAAAATGCTACAATAACAATTAAAAGCACCTGAGCTCCAACTTATAACTTTAGCTTTCAAATCTTTCATTTACGGTTATGTGTGATTTCACGTTTAACAGAGAAAAATTTTAAGAATTTGTACTTTAAATAGTCTAAATTAGTTAACTATATCTGTTTCATAAAGTTTATGATATAAAATTATTGTTCAAAGCCTTTGTATTTTAATGAGCCTTCTCTAAAATCAATGCATGTGAGTTGTGCTTCCATCTTCCGAGCTCTTTTAAACTATGTTTATATGTTTGTGGCCTTCCTTTCGACAATGAGATCTCGGAAACTACAGGCTCTAGAAAGATGACGTTTTCACTGATCGATTGGAAATTTTGAGTAGATTGTCCAGTTCTTATTGAATATTTAAAAAAAAAAACATGGCCATTATTTCTTTATTACCATTTTTTAGGGTACGCTGGAAGCGTTGAAATTAAAAAAAAAGCATACTATCCTATGTGTTATACATTCCAACACCACAATGTTGTATATTGGGATTGTATATGTCTCAGGCGTTTGTTCCATAGCCAAATAATAGTGAAAAAGGAGGGATAACCATTTCTCGAGTCTTAAGATAAATCTTTATTTTTTGAGTGTTTTGCCCAATGAACACAATATACAACTGACATTATAATTAATTGTATATGTAATGTATTTGCTTATTACATACTGCATGCAAAAATAAAGAAAACACTGGTCATACATGAATTAGAAACTCCAACCGGAAGTAGGCTTAAATCTTGCAAACGGTGCGAGATATTGAAAAAAAATAATCGAAAAAATCTCCCTTTTTATGATACCCCTTACCGATTTTTTTAAAATCAAGACGTCTTTCACTTGTGTCTGTAAAGGGACATGTACATATGTTATGAAGAATGAGAAGGAGATTTATGCTCATATGCGAATGATGCGCTGTGTAGAGAACGCAGGTTCAGCTAGTCTCTATATATCAAGTTAGAAATTACCTGACTGACTGTTCAACAGCTTGAAATTTTGAACACTGTAAAGGATTTGAGACTAAGGATAGTAAGAAGGATTTTTTGGGGGGGAGGGGGAAAGTCACTGTGAAAGAGTGAAATGGAGGTTACAATTATTGTAATAAGATGTTTATATCTGGAAATCCCTTAACGTTGGAGATATTGAATTTGGTATTTCGACTTTTCATTTAAAACAATTAAATACATGTTTAAGCGTATTTGATACTTGATCCAGAAGGAAAGAAAACAACGATTGCTTCAGTAAGGTCCCATGCCGAGTGTCCGAATTTCCTGAAAACTTAGAATTCACCGAAATTGTAAAGGAAAGAAAAAGCAGCAGACCTATAGACCAAAAAATATCCTCCGCAGTAACATGTGTGGATTCATTTGCTATTTGCTACTAAGATAACTCAGATTTTAAACGTATTTTGGTGTATTTATTTATTTATTTCCAAGTATCTGGTCCATTAGCCAATATTCGAATTTAGTCCACCGCGTTTCAAGTTCGATTTCCGGTACAAAACCAGTTTCCATTAGTTTCGAAGGCATATTCATAAGAGGTCAAAGTAAGTAAATAAACTGACAATTCAATATTTTATTTACATCATCTTAGACCAGATTATGAACCAGGTTACATCGAATACCTTAAGACATCAAATACAGCAATATAAATCAATTAACACATAATAATAATAATAATAATAATAATAATAATAATAATAATAATAATAATAATAATAATAATAATAATAATATTAATAATAATAATAAAGAACTTAGCGGTCATCAAGAACTAAAGTTTTTTTTCGTGTGAAAAAGAAACAAATTAGCTTCCTATTTCTTTCCTTGTAGAGGTCAAAAGTAAAAGAAATAACGTAACACTGACGTAACTTCATCAGCGCAAGGGAGAGAGGAAAAAGTACATTAGACAAAACGAACTACAGAAATTAATTTTTGAAAAAATGTGACACCATTGAGTAATACGGGTAGCTTTAGCTTCACACAGAGCATTGATGTTTTTTTTTTTTTTAAAAAAAAAAGACGAATTACGTGGTTAAATGTCAAATCGTAAGTGAAAACAAGAGATTGTGAAAAAAAAAAAAACTTTGAAACAAAAAATAACACGGAAAAAAGGAAAGTAGTACGTATCTGTTTAATACATGACGTCACGTTTTGCAGCAGCTTTCTTCTACGTGGCATTCAAGGATAGAAGGAATTAAAAAGAAAGAAAAAAAATCGTAGCTGGAAGAAATATAGAGAAAGTTCTCTTGCAAGGCGATATACATACACAGTATATTCTTTCTCCCCAGTCCTACTTCTGTGTTCTAAAACCTTTGAGAAACTTACTTGTCATCCTTCTCTGAAGTTATTTATTTTAGTCAAACGTTGGCTTTTACAGCCCAATCCGGTTTGCGACTTTTTTTTTGTCTTTTTCTTTGTGATTTCGTCATTTTGCAATATAACAACCTGTGACGACAACAACGCAAATTAAAAAAAAAAAAAAGAAAAGAAGGAAAAGGTAAATGATTGGGACACAGTTTATCAAAACAAAAAGAAAAAAAACTAACTTTTTTTATATATATATAGAAGGTTGAGACAAACAACACAATTACATTAATGACAGGCTTGTTGGAGTATTCTATAGGCTAAACGAAACGATGTTGTGTGTATATTATAGCAAACATAGGTTAAAAATACATCCTGCAATCACCATGAAATAATTAGGCAACTATAACGTCTCAAACTTTTATTAGTCGCAATTAATGCTATAGATGTAAGATCTTATAAATATAGGCCTACCTTTCGCACTTCAATACTTAATAAATACTTTACTACTTTAGAATCTGTGTGTTTTATTTACGTATGTTTATGCATGGGTTCTCCTTGCATTGTATTTTTCTGGATGTTCCTTTAAGCTTGGATGCCTATATTCTACTATAACTGGATAATAAGTTTAGTATAATGTGACACAGAGGGACGTGAGCCGAAAAATTGAATACAAATTCGATATTCCGGCGATCGCTTATCTCAGCAATGCGGCAATCTCCGATTGATTTTCTGTCAAAATCATAATGTACCGGCAATATCAATAATAGATACCATGGGTTTAGAATTTCCAGTATGTAGCAAAAGTCTGGGAAAACTTTAAATAAATTATTGTAGTCAAAGGAGTAACATTACAAAGTAACAAAGCACATCATTTTAAAGAGTAAACTTGTAAGTTTTTGTTTTCAAACTGCACCCAATTTACAAACAGTTTATTTCGGAACCATATGTGATGCAACAAATGTCGACGTGATAATCGAACTCTTGCCACACACTGCCCAACATGTTTTTCAAGACTGTGACGGTTATTTGTTCAATTCTTCTTGTGAATTCTACATCACGTGGAAGAAGAGGGATCCACATATATGGATCTCATATATGGAAGATTCTCTACATAACACCGTAAAAAAAAATCATAAGGGGTGATATCCTCAGACCTATATATACCTAGGAGGCCATTTTAGCACACATTGATCGGTTGCTCCATCACGATCAACCCAACGATTAGGTAACACGATATCTCCTAACATCACGGTGAAAATGCGGGGGCCCCCACCTAACTAAAAGACAAAATTCTCTGATTCATTGTGCAACACTGGCATTAACCAGTTTTCCAATATCTGAAGGAAGGATTCTCCAGTTACAGTTTGTTCTCCAAAGAAGATGGGACTCATAAAGTTTCTTGTGAGGCATAGCGCATAAACATTGATCCTTGGAGAATCTCACTCGTGCTCAACAATGTTATGTGGATTTTCTGTTCCCCAAATTCTATAATTGTGCCACAAAAGCATCATCTTTGATCTGCAATGCACAGCAAAACTGGAAACACTGGTCTCTATCCTTAGGATATAACTTTTGCACTAACTGTAGTCTGTACGGTTTCAGGTTTTACGCAAGACACTCCACAGACAGTCATTGTTGACATTTCCAACTCACATGAAGCTTTGCATGTAGATTTTCTTGGACTCCTTGTGAAAAGTTTTCTCACTCATTCAACTGTCATTTGCACTCACATCTGACCGATCACTTCTCTTCTTGACACACAAACATCCAGTTTCAAAGAACTTCACATGCCAATTGTAGATAGCGTTGCTGGTTGTAGCTGCTTTTCCGTACTTCATCCTAAATTTTCATTGGACACTTGTTTCATTCTTTGTTTTGTCAAAGTCTAGCACGCAGAATGGCTCTCAGCTTAAGAAGGCGCCATCTTGATTATGACATCACCTAACGAAGACACACGTTAACAGTAACATCTGCAATGAGAAAAACTTAGAAGTTCTGTTTACTCTTTAAATTATGTACTTTGTTACTTGGTAATGCTGGTAATGCTACTGCTTTCGTTACAATAATATTTTAAAATTATTCTTGGACAAAGTTGAAATATCTATATCTCTATTTCTCTCTCTCTCTTTATATATATATATATATATATATATATATATATATATATATATATATATATATATATATATATATATAGATAGATAGATAGATAGATAGATAGATAGATAGATAGATAGATACAAACTGCACCACTCAAAAATTTACAGAAACATTGAAATATGTTTTAATATCAAACTAATTATGTACTCTACAATGTCGAATCGAGTCTCAAATTACTACTTGGTGCTATTTAATGCTTTTGTTTGATGGTTGATGCCTATTAATTAGATATAGTCTGCTTACAGGTGGAAATTGTGAGGATAATCGTTGTTCCAGACTTACTCAGTCATCAAATAATTTTCCATGAATTTTCTGAGTTATATTGTGCATTATTGTAGCAGTTTGTGCAGTAACTGTGATTCGTAATATATTTCATGGGTAAAATAATAAGCTATAGGTCACCACGCAAACAAGGGATGATACTTGCTCTAAAGTCAGCTAGTTTTTCGCAGCAGATAGTTGTAAAAGTTCGTGTGGATCACACCATTCAGGAAGGGTTATTAGGAAGCAGAGTAACCTTGCCACGTCATCTTTGAGGAAAAATTGTGGGAGAAAAACAAAAATAAGTCAGTGTGTTGAGGGAAAGTAAAGGCTGTAGCATTAAACGATCGCTCTTCTATCACAAGAAAAATTGCTCGAACTTTTTTTGACGGTGTTGGTGTCACTGTGCTCCTCGTGAACATTGCCAGGACACTGAAGAAATAACGAATTTCCAAGAAGAGGGCACGGAGCAAGCCTTGTCTTCGGAAAAAGTACATTGAAACGAGGAAACAATTTTGTGGCATGTACGGTACCTAAGATGTTGACCAATGCAAACACGTAATATTTTTCTGACGGAAAGAAACTTATGCTACCTGGGAAGGATAGTGGTGTCAGGGTCTGGATGAAGAAGGGCGAGGAACTGAAGAGCAATTGAGTTTTGGTAACACAAAAGTTGAGTGCAAATGTTATAGTGTCGAGTTGTTTCACCTCGAGAGGTGTGAGCAGATTTAAAATTTGAACTGGAACCTCTTCTGATGACCAATACACCACAATACTATCGAAAAGTTTATTAGCAACTACTAGAGATGATTTTTTATGACTACTTCATCTTTCAAAACGATAAAGCTCCTTGTTACAGAGTACGAGTAGTTAATGGTGGTGTTCTGAGATGGGCATTAACCGGTTGTGGTGGCCACTGAGCTCCCCTGATATGAACTCCATTGAGAATTTGTGGCATCTCATGTTCCGTCGGCTTCAGGGAAACACCTATAAGGCCAGGACAGATCTCATTTAGGCCATTGTAGCCGTATGGTACCAAAAAAAGAGTGATTGATGTGTATCAAGCATTGGTGTACAGCATGTCACAGAGGTTGGCAGCACTGAAGGTGGCTAAGGGATGGGAAATGATGTTCTGAGAGACATTTATGGGAAAATGAACTTTTTTTTTTTTAATCTTAATATGCATTAGGTCTTTCATTTGTACAGATACATTAAGTTTTGCTCATAATAATCATTATTGTAATATCATATTTCGCAATATGGCAATAGTATTACTTTATTCAAGAGCAAAATACCGAGACTATTTGTATCATATTGACATAAATTATGACATTATGTGAGCAATTAGTTTGTAAGTTATTAACATACATACATAACATAGACGTACTATTTAATATGAACAGTATTATTTGCTGTGAGTCATTAAACACATTTTTTTTCTTGCGTTGGGTTAAGTGGTGCAGCTGTTTTGTTACAGACTGTATATATATAATTTCTTTGCAATTAGTTATTTAATTTCCTAGCAATGTTTTTTTTTTTTTTTTAAAGTATTAACTCTTAGCTAACGGTATCAATACGCACGCCATTTTTCTCCCTCTTTGGTTTATATGGAGAAGCATTTTTCTATTTTTGGATCAAAAGGTCCAATATATTTCAGGGAAAATTTTATTGTACGCCTTATATCTAAAGAACTACATATACTGTAGCCAAACCCAAGCTATCACTTAACTCACTATGATGTGTTTATTCTGTAAAAAAATACGAAAACTCGATTTAGGGTCCGTTCAAAAATTTTGTGGCCCCTGATCCAAAAACCAATTATTGACCAGGGTCTCAATCTTTTGATGCATTTTTTAATCATTGCTAAAATTCTTGTTCCTTTGAAACGAAGGGGAGTTTTAAAATTTTGATTTTACTGGTTTCCTCTTCTATGATCTACTTAAATGTTCCTTACTTTGTGAAAATTAAATTTGACTATAATATATAATATTGATGTTTATTAAAATCAAATTTTGTTTAATACGAATTTAATTTACATATAATACAAATGCATTTTCACAAAGCGAAGGACATTTAACTAGATCTGAAGGAGGGGGGGAGGTAAAATCAAACCATTAAAATCCTTATTCATTTTAAAGAACCAAAAAATAAAACTTTCTCATACTTCCCCATATAAATCAATGAACTAAAAATAAAAAAATAAAAATAAAAAATAGAAGAAGGAACAGGTAATAAACGCCGAGGTCTCATAATGATGATCAATAAGGACGAATTAGCATTTCTGCATATAACAGTGCTATAGTAATTAAAGGTTTTAGTGATAAACTTTTGGTACCTACACATATTTAATAGTGAATTTAATATTAAGAAAGCCTAAATTTTCAGGAGTATGATATATAAATGTAGCTGATGAGTGATATGCATGTGAAAATTTAAATGTATCTAGTCTAGAATTCAAACAAAATTTAAAATATGTGCAATCGAAAGCCTTTTCTAACTTAATTTAAATTGAACTTATGTATTTTTTTCTTTCCTGATCATTTAGAGAAAACTACGATCTCTTAAGATTTTATTTATTAAACAAGTAAATATTTGTGTCCTTTCAGCAAATATTTTAAGATGTCTTAATATAAATTATTGTGGTTAGTACTAAAATGTTGAAGGTACGAGTTGTTTTGACCTTCAAAAGCAACGAGAAGAACAAATATAAATCATTTAAAAGTTCATATGGAATCTTAACACAAGGGAGCCCACGTATCAAATTCTCGAGAAGGGAACTAATATCTCGCTTGTTTCAGGGCTGTCCATAAGGGGACAGACTTTACAAATATCAGGATGGTGTGTGAAAAAATAATAAGTTTTCTTCATCTAATGTAATTGAGATTTTCTCAAATTTGAAATTCACGTCGAAGAAAGCTTCTCCACAGAGCATTTGTCTGGGAACTCATGAAATTTATGATAGGCTCTGCTTGTGCGCCATTCAAAATCCAGAGGGAGTTCACAATTAGCAATGGATAAGTTGAATAAAATTTTAATTCTAGACAAATGCAGTAAGTAGTTTTTGGGCTTATGTGCTACGTAAGAGATAGAGAAGACTTCGAACTCCATCTTGTCCCATGTACAGGCAAGTTTTACAGGAATTTTTAAGTTTCCACAACAAAAACAAGGCTCGTGATGTACTGTGAGTTGTCCAATTCTGCTCTTGATTGTTTTTAACTCTTTACGTTTACCTCAAAATCATTGTAATCTTTGTCATTATGATTTTCATCCGATACACTACCTCGTATAGTCTTTTCTGAAATGCTTTTAAAAAAATGCTTCCCGTCTTTCTAATTATTTCGATTTATCCAGTTTTTAACGAGTTTGGTTTACCAAAACACTCTTCTATATACTTACCCTGTTCGCCCAGGAGACAAAAAATCTCCGGAAGCATTTGATGGATCACTACCAAATTTGATAAGGATGTAGATGGGTAAACGTTAGAAACCAAAGTTCGTTTTTGGAGATGATATTCCAACCCAGAAGTGGTCTAGAAACCAACCATTTCCGGCTTTTACGTTGATTACTATAGAGGAAAAACGGTAGTAGACAAAGAGAAATAGTTTCATTCATCGATTAAATGTCTCAATAGTATATTTTATCTCCATTCTTTAACACTATACTAAAACCGGAAATGGTAGAAATCCACTACGACTTCCGGTTTAAGTACTGATCTATAGAATAAAAACGATAAAAAAAAAGCTAGAAGCGGTTTATTGGAATCGATTTAGTTCTAACAATATGTACGATCTTGAATCTTTTCTCTTAATCTCGTGTTCAAACATGAAATGACAGAAATCAACCTCTTTCGGTTTCAACGTTGATCATTATAGAGTAAAAATTGTAACAGATATCGAGAAGCAGTTTTTCTCTAGTCAATTAAGCATCCCAAGAATATATTCCATCTCCATTCTAATCTCTCTATTAAATCCGGAAGTGGCAGAAAATCAATCACTTCCGGTTTTAACGTTGATCGTTATAAAGCAAGAAAACGGTAACAAATATCGAAAAGCGGTTTTCTTCAATCAATCAAAGGTTTCAATTATAGGTTTATATTCTATCTCCACTCTAATTTACTGACTATAACTGGAAGTGGTTTAAATATATTGCTACTTCCGGTTTCTATATTGATTGAATAAAATACCAAGCTATACAAACGAAACTCCTGTACATGGTATCCACGTGGCTCTGCTAGTTGTTATTTTTAATGAAGTTGTACTAATCATTAAAGTTCCAATTAATTTTAAAGAATAAAAGAAATAAAATAAATATTTTTACCGTAAAAGTCAATGAGTAAAAAAAAATCAAATATGGCCTAAGTACTCCACATTATTAAGTGCAATAACAGAGCTATTGCTAGAGAAAGATAACACTGAAAATTCATTTTGTTTAATTTATTCATTTCACTTCTGTTGTACATGGTTTCATTCAATACGAGAGAAGTTACATTATTTTAGATATCCATGAAACAGGAAAATGTTTACGTCATACGAAGACTTTCTTGAATATAGATTTCACTATACGTTGAATTCACTGTATAATATTAGTGTGGTAATTATTATATATGTTTTGCAGAACAGTAAGTAGTTTTCAGTTGCAAGCTGATGTTCTGAACAATTGATAAGAAATGGGATCAATACTCGTTACTTCCACATGATCTTACTTTGATTTTAACTTCAGTATCAAAAAGTTTTTTTTTTTTTTTTTTTCTGCCAAGGATATATAGACACCAACCTTACCAGAATGAAATTTCATTAGGAAAGAGGAGAAGAAGAGTGTTTAGGTTGCTATATTATATTTTAGATTATATTTTCTTTTTCTGAGCACTTTTCTTTACTTAGAAAACGTAAAGGATTTTCTTTTCTTTTCTTTTTGTAAATGTAGAGATGGAAACACGCGATTATTGAAACGCTTCACATGTAACTTACGGCATGACAATAGGCACAAAACACAACTCGAGATGGATGATTCATCGGCACCGATAAGTTCGAACCAACAACGTCAGTCAATAAATAAGCTTTTCTAAAATAGTCACAGGTAAACACCAACTGCGCAATATCAACACAGTATATTGCACATTCAGCATAGATAGAGTCGATATACGGAATTAACAATACAGCTTTTCCAGTTTCTTTTGAAAGAGTTCATCTTAACTTATGCAATCGCGTTGGTGTAAGTTAATCTTGCATAATATGATAGTCAGGGAATCAGTTGCCAAATTCATCTGTACCAAAGGCTTGATGGGAGATAAGAGAATCAAAAACTCATTTTTAGCATAAACATAAAACTGAAATCAAATAATGAGTGTTTATTTTAATATTGTATAACGGGACAATAACTGTTACATAACAGAAACAGCAGTAGTAGGTTCTTTTTCATAAAAGAAAACATTTTCTCCTTTCCCATAAGGAAAGAGGCAAGGAAATAAATGACTGCGGAATAGTGGTGGAATTAATGTAAGTGTCACGAAAATATTTCACTTCCGAACATCAGTGTGCAATTTTTGTACAGTGGTTATGTACAGCATATATAAAAGAATAAAACACTTGGTCAGAGGCTATGAATCCTTGTGATGACATCATCAAAATGGTCACCATGTCAAAAGAAAAGACGTCCTTTTAAGTGATGCCTATCATATTGTGATTGTTCATTACACCATTTGAAAGATCTTAAGTTAAACTTAAAAAAAAAAAAATCATTAAGTTTATTCTAATACAAACTTAAGAAGTTATAACGGCGAAAATTTGGAACATTTCAAGAAAATGCTCTGTAAAACTATTTTAACGGCATTTTAGTGCGGCATTTGGACAACACGTATTTTTAGGATCATGCTGAACAGGAACGTAATTGTTTCCAAATCGAATTTTCCACAAAATCTACCATTTCCATCTTCCACAAGCCTTCCACTATTCTCAATACACTTCATCATACGTTGGACCATGTTTGTTTGAAATCTCTGCAAAATATTAGTATTCAGAGCAGTTACCCTCTCATGGAGGTGATCTAGGACGAGGATTTTCACAACATTCACTTAATATTTTACAATTCCCAATTTGGACAAATCCAGTGGATTATATCTGGTGATTGTAGAAGCCATTCCACTTCCTACTTTCTTCCAACGTTTGGGAAACAATTCACATTTTGTTCCAGACATTAGAGCCAATTTGAATATTCCTTGCATTCCCATTATTTTGAAAAATTCAACTCAAAATGTCTGGATCCAAATTAACAGAAGTGCCTCTTAGTTAATCGAAGTTATTTATAGTTTGATTTAGTTACCGTATAGAATAAATTTACAACATATCTTTGGTTCTAGTTTGTCTGCTGGGAGTATTAACCTATGAACCTCACAGACTAGCCGATAACAAGTACTCTGATGGGTAACACGAAGACGAGTGTTCAGGAAACAGATAGATGACCAATCAGATCTTTGGTTATATAACCTGTCTGCTTCAAATGTTCTCCTGTAATCTAAAAAATAAACAAAAAACACTTTAACAACACAAGCAGAGAAGTGTCCAGGAAAGAGATATGGGACAACCTTGGTTATAGTCTTCCTAAGCCAATAAGAATATCGCTTTAACGATAACTTGCAAACGATGACTCTGGAAACACAGGTGCTGGACCAATCAGATTAAGTCGAGCATGCTGCGCTGGAGGAATGTTTATCTTTGACTTAAGTAGAGGTCAATACTCCATGAGACAAGGGCTCTATGCGTTTGTGCGTATAAGCGATAAGATAATCGCGATTCCGATTACGAAACGAGCCGTAGTTAAAAATGGACAGACTATATACGTTTTTCCTGCCTGAAGCGGATTTTTCCATTGTTACATGAATGGTATATATATATATATATATATATATATATATATATATATATATATATATATATATATATATATATATATATATATATATATATATATATATATATATATATATATAATGATACAATTTAATGTACGTAATTTTCCAATAGTGCACAGTACAGTTTGA
Source organism: Thermobia domestica (assembly GCF_964235325.1). Taxonomy (NCBI): domain Eukaryota; kingdom Metazoa; phylum Arthropoda; class Insecta; order Zygentoma; family Lepismatidae; genus Thermobia; species Thermobia domestica. Next base: position 109,849,316 of record NC_137462.1, on the reverse strand, counting down.
TTTTCACTTTTTTATGAATAATATATATATATATTTCAACCTTCAATTGTGAGTTGAACGCAAACCGAACAAGCAAAGTTTGACACGTAGTAAATACAAAAACCACACGCGTGTTTTTTTCTCTCTTTGTCTGTATAACGATCGACAGTGGTGAGTCACCACCATTTCTCCTCGTATGATACGCTATGGTGACATAAACCACACAGTGTGAGTCATCAAGCATCTTGCGGAGTGCAAGAAGGAAAGAGAGAGAGAGAGAAAAAATGCAACGGATCTGGAAAATAGGTGAACAAAAAAATAAAAGATAAAAATACAGAACGAATCTGCACATGATAAGCTTCGGAATTGTCACACAGCTGGTATTATTATTATTATTGCTATTATTACCCACTCAAATCACTTCATATGGCTTCCAAGTTACGTAATACTTTACTGGAAGTGCGATGCAAAGTTAGGATAATGATAAAAATAGTAACACCTCGAAAACATTAACCTTGAAATGAGATTATACACGCAGTATCATGATGATGGTAAAACTGTTAATATTGTGTATATGTCACTAACAAATGGTTTCGAGACATAAGTGGCAAATACAAATACCTATATATACTGTGTGTGTGTGTGTGTGTACATATAAAAGCTAGTACTCTCCAAAACCTACACTTTTATATAACAGGAAGTTTATGTGAGCTGATTTTAAATTTCGCTTACAGGTGGACAGCTGTTCTCAACAATCCAATGCACTTGAGCTAATATTAGAATGTTCAGAAAGAAAGTAAAATTCAGCAGCACTGATTTGTGTAAACAAATACGAATGAAATCGATGAGGTAATACAAAAGTGGATTAAAATTATTGACCACCTCCACCATTTTGGGTTTTTTTTTAGCCCAGGGATCTTTTTCCTTCAGTGAAAATTGTTGATTTTAATGATCTGATTTTAATAGTTCCTTACAAATTTGTTCAAATATGCCTTGCTTTGTAAAATTGAATTTCTATAACACATAAATTTAAATTACATAAATTAAATGGGATTTATGGGATATAAATTAAAATTGTACGAGGATTGTCTGAAAAATAACCAGGCTGGTGACACTGACATTTTTTCTATATCGAACCACAAAGTAGAAGGATTCTCTCCCCCTCCCTCATTCATTAACTCTAACACATCCATCCATCTCATTGCTAAGTGTCTAAGTACTACTGTAATGATTCTGATGAGATGTTCCAAAGCTCCGTCGTTACTGCCTTCAAGATTTCAGAATAGGCTCTCTTAAATTTCTTCTTCAGTTTGGGGAATAAATTAGAATATCACAGGGGACAAGCTCTAGTGAATAGGAGAGTTGGTCCAGGACCAGGAATAGGAATATTCTTTCGGCTAGGAATGATTTGGTGCGTTATAGTAATACAGTGACCTCTATTTGACCTGCTACAACTCTCTGTCTCTTCATGCGCATTGAGCAATGAGCATACTGTTTGTCTCCAGGAGCTTCTGTCATAGGGACACTGGAGGGGGGGAGTCAAAATTTGAAATAGGAAGGTATATCATTTGACATGTCAGTGAAAAAGATCATGAAAAAATAAGCAACGTCGAGTGGGGAACCGTAAACGAAATGCCCGTCAGTTAAATGCGAGTTCTTAAACGGTCAGATAAAATATGCAGCACTTATATGTGTAAATTACAAATGGCAGAAGATAAGATGAAACAAAAAGAGAGATAGTGAAATGTCACATGGCGTACTGAATGCAGAGTGCTGTTTGTCCCATAGGGCCTCCTATCATGGGGCACTGTTGGGTTACTCGTAAATTTTAAGAAGAAAGGTTGTTATTTGATATGTTGTTGAAAAATTGAAAAGAAAAATAACTATTTAGGAAAAAAATCGAGTGAGCCGCCGTTAACTACTTGGCCACCATTTAAATGTGAGTTATTGCACAGTCAGAGGAAAACATCCCGTGTTTATAAATCACAAACAGCTGAAGATAAAAGGGTAAAACAAAACAAGTGAGATAAGAAAATGTCATAGAGCACATTGAATAGGGTGTCCCTTCATCATCACTTGTTAGATCGAAACGAGATTCAATCATCTAAAACACTCACTTATAAAATAAGTGTAAGTTGTATAGAAACGTTTTATAAGGCTACATTTTCTAAAATCAAGAAGGCTTATTATTCTAATATATCAGAAGGTAATTACGAATATTGGTTAAGCTATTGTGGATTCCAAACTTTATTTGAAAAAAGAAAATTTATTAATACGTCATTTATTTAAATTATAATATGTTGAACAATAAAACATTGTAGCGAATATTATTTTAAAAGTGTAGAAATTAGAGTACTGAAATCTGAAATACGATGTACTAAGATGATTTACAAAATCTTATAATTTAAACAGAAGAATATATTTTAAAAAATCAATAATTACTAACATACCGTTCGTCACATAGATTAACGAATTATCTTTAGTATTTTTTAACCAATTTATATTTATGTTATAGATTTGAAAAGAAAGTGATATTATTTTGCCCACTGGGCTAAAATTTTTAAGAAGATTGACTATTTCTTTCAAACACGGCTTTAATTACATTATTCTGAAAATAGTTATTTTTAAATATCATTTGATTTGAATCTTATTTTTAAAAAATCAATTTGAATTTAGGAAATTTTAACCTAGATTCAAACTTTCTGACGAGAGTATTTATCTGCTTAGTTGATAATAATCTTATATTTCATTATGTGTTACATTATTATTTTCTTCTATCCTGCTTTACAAGTTTGTATTAATATTTAATAAAGCACTATACTGTAAACTATCGATTATTCGTGATAATTCCTTTCCTTTTTCTTCTTCTTTTTTGAGACGATAAATTGTCTTAAGATGTTAAAATAATTCCAATTACAAATGCGTAAAGAAGAGATATTTTAACACACACACACACACAAAGCTGACCGATCATTTTGTGTGTGAAAAATAAAACAAATTTCTAAGCGCAAACCATTGCTGTTTATTAAATCATAATTGTAGCCAGCCCTCCCTAGAAATAAAAATTTTTAAAAAAGCATTTTCGTGTTGACTTGTATTCTTTTTCGGCAATTTTTGTGGATTGTCGCGTCACTCAATTTCACGGATAATCAGGAGTTTACTGTCTTTTATCTAAAGGCTGTTCGCAGCTCTGAAAATAAAGCTCCTGAACGTCCCTCTCCGATTGTTAATTGGAAATTGGAGCTTGTTGGTACCATACAATCATACATTTTCCTAACAAGTACGGTACAAAGCACTTGTTAGACTAAAAATCATGCATGGTTGTTGCTTGCTGAATTGCTGGTGAACGCTTTTATTTCTCGCTTGTGTATCCAGGACAAGGAAGGGTTTGGAATTCCATATCATATCAAACTTCCTTCTCTCCTCTCTCTCTCTCCCAACCGAGGAGCTTTTATCTTTGCATGTCATTTCCACATATCCTCTTCCGTTTGAAAAACCCTATGTGTCAGATGCATCTATAATACTCGTAGATAGTTTTTCTGAGATGTCTTATTCAGACCAACATAATCCAGATTTATCGTGATTATAATATTGTTACTCGGTATAGATATCTGTTACACAATATCTTCTACGCAATGCATATAAACCTGTCAACCATTTGAGCGGTTATATAGTAGAAGATCTATGTTTTGACAATCTATTGCTATAATAAAATAGTTTTTTGTGATAAGAAGTTAACTGTTTTGTCTAATACTATTTTATTATTATAACTGCCTGACTCTATGGTGAAACAAATCTTTGGTTTAATACTTTAGAAACAAAAACCCTTATTGGACCCTAGGCTGCATTAATCTAATCCAGTTAGGCTTGTTATTCAATCACTTCTTCAAATCTTGCTTTTTTGTTATCTTCCTATCTTCTACCAGATCTACCCAAAGCCTTCCGAATCATATATGTCCAATGCAAGCCACATATACAAGTATTTTTTTTTTTTTAAATTTAAGTGCTCATAATGTATGAGGATCTGAATTTTATCTATAGCGTTTGCGTGGTAGACAAAAACTCTTGGAAAATACCGTAAAGATCACCTCCCGCGACATTCAAAGTTAAAACCTCTAAATTGCGAATCATTCACCTACGCCCTATCAGTAAAACTAAATTAAGAAATCTTCCATGATTTGTTTTCAGTAACGAAATTGATACTACTTTCTTAAGATTCCTGTATATTAATGTAGTTGTTAGCTAAATTAATATATGTATATTGTTACAATATTTTCGTTTGCCTGATTTTAATTTCATATTACTACTAAAGCTCTGCCAACCATACATTTTTCCCAACGTATTTTTATTCTTTTATTTCGAGAACACGTTTCCACGCACAATATTACTCTATCCTGGTTTTCTAATATAAAATTTCCATTCATTGCTTTGAGTATGTATTACAGTAGACTTCCGATTATCTGGCCTACTGTGGCGAAACGGCAGGCCAGATAACAAAAAAGCCTGATAGGACGTATTTTACAATTCTCATTTTATGCCCTAGCCACACTGTTTAAAACACATTATTTATGCCCAAACTCGTTGTTATTCTTATTTTCTGACCTCTTAGTCTTAGACCAGTACTTTATTAAAATTTGTTAGGTTTTGTAATGCATGTTTTAAAATATATGGGCCTATACTACAGAAAATGAAATCACAAGAAAAAAAGTACACATTTTAAGGTAAATTTTAAATTGTTTAACTTAATTGCACGAAACATAAAATGATGTGCAGTGTACAGACATGCAATTTTAAAATAAACAAAACAATGTAAACCGTAAGCATAATTCTTGAAAAACTATTTAAATTTATTTTAGTGTTCATTGATAAATTAGTACACACAAGTGAAACGGTAGACCTAAAATAAACAAAAAGTCAAAAACTTACTTTTTTTAAAAAAAAGAAGTATTGGAAAGTATTGGAAGTATTGGAAATTCTTGATAGATGACCATTTCTCCATGGCAAAGTCAAATTTTTATGGAGTTAAAAGCTGAGTGGATCGTTAGGAAAAAATCCTACTTTTATTACGAAGACTTTTTTCTTTTTAACCAGGGCAGATAGAATGGAAAGCGGATAGTCGAAAGTCTACCGTACTACAAAAAAAAAATTGAAAATTCTGTAAATTTATAGTTCTTGTGATGATATGGAGTTATTTCAAGTAAATGTACAACTGTATAAATACTGGAAGGAAAGTGAAGCTGAAGTAATAGACACGTATATACATATATATGGAGATTGGCTGGGTGGTGTGCATATATATATTTTGGAGTTACTCGTTCTGTGCCCTTTATTCTTCTATTTGTTCGTGTGATATTGCTCAAAGTACTTTTCTCAACACTGTTTTTGTTTCGATCATCCAGAGCTCGTGTTCATTCATCCCTGTCATTTAAGGACAAATTTGTATATCTATACATTATAATAGCCAGAATTATGCTTTTATATAGGTCTATAACAATTTCATATCAATCAAAAATAGAAGATTTAAATGAAGTAGTAGCATGCTTTTACCGTCACTAACCTGCTTTTCTACTTACTCGAAAACTTCGTATTTCTTTGTCCAAATTAAAATCTTAGCTTTGATTAAAGAAAACTGCTACCATAGATTTTACAGTAAATTAGATGAACTAATTAAATTTAATTCATTTACATACACTATCATCATCATTATTATTATTGATATGGTTGGTTGTATTGAAGTTTGTCGTCCCTTTTCAGCAACGAAGCATATTAGACGTGGATCTACAGTTTAAAGTGGAGTCCGAACCACCGTAATGTAATGTGTTCAACTTTCAAGCCTCTTTCACAGGGAATCGACCTTGTGCACCAAAGGTACACAGCTAATTATAGATAATAAAGTAAAGCTTATTAATTATTATAGTTTTATGTCTTACGTTTAGGTGAATAGACTAATAGAAACTAAGCTCTTACTGGGAATCGAAGCGAGACCATGCACAATACTTATCCGGCTGCACGAGGACTTTGAATTGGTAATTATTTTGAAAGCGCAAGTCGCCTTTAATTTTGAACATGAAATTTCTCCTTTAAATTTGTTTTATATTTTGAATGCTTTGATAGTGTCACTGTGTGGGAAGATGTTAACCAGAACTTAACTTCTAAACTTACGAAAGCATAAAAAGAAAGAAAAAAGGAAGGGAAAAGGAAGAAACTAATTTCAATTTAGAAATAGACAAAGAGAGTAAATTAATGTTTGTTGATTGGAGTGAATGTTTATTCCGTAGCAGACCACGTAAAGCGATAATATTGGCCTCTGCTGATCGATCGATCGATAGAGGCTATGTTTGGTTAGGTTGGTGGGCGTCCGTTGTATACTGAAACCAGCCTCGTGACTTGTATGTGAAACTATATAGCAGTCTTTCTCTTTTACTTTACGTAAACAATATATTTCTCTCTCTCTCTCTCTTTCTCTTTCTTTTACAAATAATGAACTGATGGGATGCAGCAAAGAGGTTTCCAGAGTGGAAACGGGAGGGAATCGATACCTTTCTTCCTTCAGAGGCTGGTTCATCGTAGCTGGGTTGGGAAACCAATAAAGCTGAGAGAGAGAAGGTAGGTTTACCAATGCGCGCGCATAGCATTTTCAAGTTCATGGTTGTTAATGTTGTTATGTGCATAGCTGTATGGATGACTCATGCGAGAGACCAATAGCAACACGGAAATGCTGTTATTTTTATTTTTTAAAGCAATTTTAACTACTTCTCTAGCTGAAAGTTAGAGCTGCTATCCACTAATGTTCCACTTTGTCCTACATAATATATAACATCAAAGCATTGACTCAATGTCATATTTTCGTATTTACACGTCTTCACAACTTTCTTATATTTACATTTCTTCTCCATGACCTTTCTCCCAAAACTCCCAAGTATCCGAATGGGTAGTAGACGGAATTTCTGTTCGTATGTTCCCGAGTTCCATCACCAGTAGAAACGCATGTGAATCAGAACTCACACTAAACTGTAGACCAAGAACTCATACAGTACGTTTACTGAAAAGAGATACGGTTGTCAGTACAGGGAATTCTCAATAGTTCGATAGAATCATAGAAGCGGGGATATGTCCGAAATATGAATTGTTAGGTATACTGAAAGAAATATCAATTTATGCCTAAGGAATGAAACTTGATGTGCTGTACTATCTACAGTAACAGTATATGTTTCAATATAAATACGTAAAATACACATTGCAAGTGTTATTTGCATGTTGTTAAATTAAAAATGCCACATGTTCATATTTTTTCAGTAAAAATTTTTCAACTCAAAACTTCCTAAGTTTATAAAGTAGGAGAAGCTTGGAAAGGTAGTGTTGCTAATCAACAACAGATAATACTGGCGTAACTTATACGGTTGTGGAATAAGTTGTTTCTTTCTTCCTTTTCTTGAAGCTCAGCGTACTTTTCTCAGCATCAAGGCTATATGAGACATGGATTTGTAGTTTAAGGTGTAATTTGAACGTGCAGAACCCGTTCAAATGTTCTCCCATCGGGAATCGGACTCGAGACTACCTGTGCCAAAGACATACGCGATAGCCAATAGACTAGCAGGGAAGTCTCCTCGAAATTGTAAAGAAATTGTAAAAATGTCCTAGGTACTAAGAGATTTCTGTGTATGTGTATAGCGAACGAGTAATCAATTCTTCCTAACACTTATTTTAATTTAATGACAATTTAGATCGTTAAGTTTAGAAAGTCAGCTGTTAGCAGTTGCAAAATTCTGTGAAATAAATCAATAAAAAAATGATTTATTGATTTCCAGGTTATTTCCTGCTTGTTTCCTAGAAATTGTATGTGCTGTCTATGTTGTCACAGTTTTCCATTGATCTTAGTAACATCTATTATTTTATTTAGTGTTATTATATAAGTAATAACCAGCGTTCTCTCTTCTTTCTAGCATGTTGATATTGTTCAGTAAAATTGAGTTTCCAATAATAATAATAATAATAATAATAATAATAATAATAATAATAATAATAATAATAATAATAATAATAATAATAATAATAATAATAGCACAGGAAAAATGTGTAGGTCTTGATCAATAACTTAAATAATTATCAATACTGTATAAATAGTAGGATACTATTGGGTTTTGTCTAGTGCTAGATACGTAAGCAAGAATTAAAACTTCACATCACTCCCATTCCTAGAATTAGGAAACAATAATTTCCTATATGATTTAATACGAAAATTAAGAACTCTCCCTTACCTTAATGCAGTGACGTATGCAATGTTTTGTCAAGGGATATAGCATTCAATTTGATTTCCTTACGAGGTAAAATATTTGTATATATGTCTTAATACGGTAAATGTTTATTTTTCTATAATATCTTGCTCAAGGAGCAAGGGGTAAACCCTGAAATGCTGTTCTTTACATACACTATTGTGAATCAGAGAAGAGTACGTTTTGCGTTTCAAATTTTCGAACTATGCTATGCATAAGCATTGGAAGTCTTATAGAACGGCTATGTCCGTCTGTCTGACTGTCGACATATATTAGAGGAAGAGCTGTAAATTATAGTGAGAAATGGTTTTCCGGTATAGAGTCAGCATGTCAAGAATACGTTCCACCCAATCCCATATCCTTCTGTTGAAACCGGAAGTAGTAGAATAGAAATTTACTCGTATTATCACTTTCGGTGTTAATATTGGTTCTCATAGAACGAAAACGATAATAAGTAGCTATAAACGGATTTTAAGTATAGTTTCAGAATCCTAAGAATAAGTTGCATCAACCATTAACGCTTTACTAACACCGGGAATAATAATTTAAAAAAAATACTATGATTTCCAGTCTCTATTGATTCATATGGAACCAAAACTGGAAAGGATAGCAAGAAACGGTTTTCGAAATCACTAAATATTTTACTTATTTCATCATCATATTCTTACTGATCCTTTAATATGTCATTATTGGGTCATTTGATTTCAATAGAGTGATAAGGTCGTAGATAGAATCCGTCAAGGGACATTAAATCTCAATAGGTAGGACATCGAGGGATTTATTCAGCATCGAGGACATTACATTTATAATTACGACCTAACCACAGCCGTTATTCAATTCTACGCGAAAAGGGACAAAAGTGTTGAAAATTATAATAAAAAAATAAGAACATAATTTTAGAAACTTGTATATATCTATTTGTTGGAGATACAGAAGCAAAGCAAGCAAGAAAGATAAATAAAGTGATGCGCTTATGTTCATTGTCTTCTCCATAAAAAAATCTTTAAAACGCCTAACTGGATAGACAACCTGTGCAGCGGCAGAGTTGAAAGGGTTTCGTCATCACCAGGAAATTTACCTCGCTTGGTCTGCTGAAGGCTTTCACTTCGCACAAATTTAATATCAAAGAATGAATAAATAAATACACTACGATAATACTCGAAAACTACGGTATTTAATATGTAATTTTAGACATATTGCTGAGCCATATTTCCTTACTGAATTGGAACAGGATTATTTTCCTGCTCACATGCTCCAACCTTGAATAAACAATACATATTATGAACGATATTCTGAATTGAGAATGCCTCTTTCTTCACATTAGCACTCAAATGTTTCTTCTGCATTGGGTCAGTTCACCACTTAAATAATTACTTCCGCTTTATATTTCATTATATTTATAAATAATTAATTTACAAATACAAATAATTTAATATATTATCTCCAAGTTTTATTAGTAATAAGATGGAATATATGTAGCCCATGGTACATCAGCCAAATTCATACATCGTGATGCACGATCATAAGGGTTTAAATAAATAAAATATTACTTTTTTCAAGAGAACCAAAACAAACTTCAAGATGATTTAATTTTTTTTTAATGCAACTATTTATAATTGATGTTGAATACTCCGTATTAGTTGGCCCAAGTTTTCATTGGTTCCTAAATCTACCTTCTACCATTTTCATATCCTAAACTGACTTATTATACCCTTCTATCATTCACAATACACACTGTCAACTTAATTCATATAACTTGTGGCTTGAATTTATTTAGAAAATAATCACTTTAAACAAACTAATACGGATAGTACTGAAAATTAGTCAAAAATGAAACATTTTGCAAATATTTCTATTATAACATTTTATTAATATTATTAAAAACACTTCAACGCTACCGTAATTCAATTTCAATTAGATATGAATCCTGAATAATTACAAAACAATATGCAGAAAGGCGATGGAATACTGGTGGTATAAGTGGTTGGATAAATACACGAATAGTTTGTATTTTTTCCACATGGCCGTTGATATATGTTCCTTCTTATGAAATTCAACGTTTTGAAATGATCGTTGCCTTAGAAATTATTATAATTTATAATATTTTCATTTTCAATGCATTAGAGTCATTGAACAGCATGCCATGATAAACGCTCTCTACTTATTATTCTTACTAGAAATCAAATTTGAATGAAGAGTCTAAGGATAACATAAAATTGTTATTGTTTTAATTCAACGACATTACTTTTCTTCAGTACTGCTCACCAGTTGATACGTAACACGAGAGTGATAAATTGGAATCTTACATTTTCCTTCTATTTTTAAATCATGGAATAGTGTACGTCACACTGTATATGTATGTATCCTGCAACTGGGAACGAATTATTCATTACCCTCTGATGTGACGGAATTCTGTCAGAGAACGGATGAACATTGCAGCAATATGAGATTTTTTTAAACTTTCAAATATGTCGGAACAAAATGCTATTTCTGAAATATTTTGGGGCATATGCATATAGTCAACTACCAGTATAAGCACGAAGTTACTTGCCTCTATTAGCTAAGGATTCATGCCATATATGTAATTGCCACGTATATAGTCTGTACTATTAGTTTGGTAAATCTTTGAGTTTTACGTCCCACGGTTATGCCGGTTAGGCTAAAGGAGACGGTGAGGATGAGTAATGAATGAAATGGTGGAATGAAGAAAGTGGGAGGAAACGGGAGAACCCAGAGAAAACCCTCGCACACGGTGTTTGTCCACCACAAAGTTCACTTGGCGGGGGCTGGGATCGAACCCGGGACCCCAAGCACCAGAGGTGAACGCTCTACCACTGAGCCACCGCGGCCCTAGTTCGGTAAATGTTCGACGATTAAAAGTATGAGATATATATGTACAAAAGGACCAAATAAATTTTGGTAATCATGAACCAGCTAATTTTTTAAATTGTTATTCTTAATTGATGTCTCATTACTGTTTCGAGAAGCAAAATTGGGCGAAACTTACAGCAATATGAAGAAAAGAGTTATTCAAGTGATAGCTCTGATTGTAACGAATAGCTTTCTTTTTGTATTTTGGTCTTCCAACACAATCATTGGCATTCCTGTAAAAATGTTTACCCTCTACTTTAGATAAGCATGTGGATACAATAATTTTAATAAGAATTTCAATGTATTTTTCTTATCCGAGCACCTAGCATAAGTATGTCAAAAGCGTTATTCAGTGTAAAGTCATACAGATGACCACTAAGTTTATATATATATATATATTAAAATATTAAAGTTGAAATATTAATCTTTAATTTATTATAACTACTAGATCAAGTTAAATGTTTGCTTATTTTGTTCATGTCAGCCTGCTTCTGTGCTTAAAGAATCACTTTCTTCTCAACACAAAAATATCTTGAATACTATTAAGAATTAGTGAATGATACTATTCCACCATCACCTTTTCAATCTTCAACAACAATACAAACATCAATCTTATAATCTTCCTCATTGACGTAGTGTTACCATCTCGTGCAAAGTTTATAATTCACGAATTATACTAAGAGTTCAAGTCAACGTAATTTCTTCGGTTTAACACATACTGATTATACTAAGGGCATATGTCGACATAAGCCCCTAACACTGTTCACGTGTTTGAAAATAGCCTTCAGGCATATTGATCACTGTTTATTATGAATTGAACTGCACCTAGTCGTAAGCCAATATATATATATATATATATATATATATATATATATATATATATATATATATATATATTAGTTGATCTATAATTTGCGAGTTATCAACCCAGTTATGTGTCGTAGTATATGGGAGATGTCAAATAGGAAAGGAGAAGTTGGAAAGCTTGTTTTCTTTTCGCTAGGTGTTTGGAGAAGAAAAATTAAAAAAGCTGATGGGTGATCAAATACATTAAGGATCAAAATTTGCGATACAGATTAATCACAAGTAAGTTTCTTTGCATATAGTGTAACTACAATAGATTTCCTAACTAAAAGATTTTAATATTGTAACTAGCTGCACTAAAAGATGTAGTTTCTGAGATGGAACCTGTTCATTTGACGCTGAATCCACCACATCGAAAAGTTTTTCGCTGTTTTACAATTACTACTATGTAGAAATCAATATTGAAACCTGAAGCGGTACTAATTGTTACTCATTCCGGTTTCAGTAGCGAAATGAAGCTAAGATTATATATATATAGTACAACCCCTCAAATCCGAACCCCGGAAATCTGAAAACCCGGCAAATCCGAACACGTTCTCAGGAGATAAAAAATAACTACAGCTGGAAAATTTAAAATAATAGATTTAATCACACAAATTTAGTTTTTTTAAGGTTTTAACATTTTTAGACAATGCTTATTCTAAATCATTATCTAATTATATTCTTACAAGAAGACAGTTATAGATATGCGACAATCATTTTGGACATGAGTGTACACCCGCTTGAGTGTACACTCGTTGTTTTACCGCCAATTCAGTGACGAAATAAGTACGTAATATTATTTCCCGGGTAATCCGAACCCCCCGAAATCCGAACAGGCTTCAGCCCCAATTAGTTCGGATTTGAGGGGTAGTAGTAATTAGTTCGGATTTGAGTGGTTCGGAAGTAGTAGTAAATTTGAGGGGTTGTACTGTGTATATATATATTTACTGTAATATATATAGTGGCGGATCAAGGATATGAGTGGCGGATCAAGGGATGAGCCAAACCATAGTTTACCGCTTTATCCAGTGTAAAGCAGGATTGAAGCCCATTTTATCCAGTGTATATCTGAGCGCCAAGGGGGGCTATAGCCCCCCTTAGATCCGCCACTATATATATATATATATATATATATATATATATATATATATATATATATATATATATATTGGAATCCTATTTACCATTTTCGTTGTATAAGAATCAATATCAGAACCGGAAGTGGTAGTTGATTTCTATAATTTTGAAAAGCTCCTTCGTGGCTAAGCGGTTAGCGTACGCGTCTTTGGCGTGGGAGACCCGGATTCGATTCCCGGCGGGAGCTCATGTTGTGCGGATTCCACGTTAATCAGTAGGTCCCGCCTCATAGAACCTCGCTGCAGAAAAGGACGTTAAACTCAAAATCAACTCGAATCTATCAATTTTGGTTCCACAAAAGAGGAATAAAATCTGGGTGGAATGTATTCTTGTGATACTGAATTCATAGATTTCAACCAGTTCCTGTTTGGGTAGAGCGAGAGAGGTTGAGATTAAAGTTCGGACACTATATCAAATTGACATTCTCAGTATGTCTTACCGTTTATTTTCTATGGAGATCAATATTGAAACCGGAAGTAGTAGTAAATTTGAACCATTTCAAGTTTCAGTAGAGATGTAAAAGTGGAAATGGTAACTTTTCTTCAGACATTGAGCAGTTTCGAAAAATAGATGTCCATTACCGTTTTTGTTCTATGGCAATCAATGTTTAAAGCAAAACTGATTGATTTCTACTACTTCCGGTTTGAGTAGAAGGTAAATAAAGGAAAGGGAACCTATTCGTGGGACTCCACATCGATTTCAAGAAGCCGCTTCTCGATGTCTCTTACCGTTTTCGAGCTATTGAGTTCAATATTGAAACCAGAAATAATATTCAATCTCTACAGCATCAGGTTTTAGTAGAGAAATGGGGATGAACGTGGTATCATTTTTTGAGACGTTGAGTCGATTTTTTTAAAAATGTCGCCAACTATAATCATTTTTGTTCTATGTTGAAACTGAGAATGATTAATTTCAACCACTTCCAATTTCAATAGAACGTTAACGGAGGAAATGAAATATTCTTGGGACAATGAATCGATTTCAAAAGACTACTTCTTGTTATTCTTAACACTTTTTCTTTATTGAAAACAACACAAGAACTGGGAGTTGTTGATTTTTTCTTCTTGCTGAAATACAACGTCCCTCTTCAGCACCGAGGCTGTGGACCTAAAGTTTAAGGTAGAATCCTAACTACAGTAATGCGTTAAATTTTTAATGCTCCCCCATCAGGAATCGAACCTGGGATCACGTGCACTTGCACTACCCACTAGACCAGCGGGAAGGGGAGGTGTTGAATCGATCTCCCCCCTCCCAAAAATAAAACAACATAAAACTGCTTCTAGTTATTTCTTAGGTTCACGTTTTGATTCCCGTTGACAGACGGACGGACAGTTCTATAATATAGTACTTCGATACTTATGCATTTGGGAGTGTAAAAAAAGAATGAGCAATTATTGCTCCATTACAAAGAAAGGCACTTAAACACATTAGCTGCAAGATGTTAGTAAGTACCATGGAAGTTCAATCTGAGCAAAGTTTCGCTACTATGCGATTTAGAACATTACGATCCGATCGATCTAGTACTTTCTTCTATGTTTTGAGAATTTGATGTTTCTGAATAAAGTAAAATGCAGTCCAATATTATAAATACCTTTTGAAAGAAATCCTAGTAAATAAGATACCTATTCGAACGGTTTAACACTCTAGCACGAAAACCATATGTCAAGTCCTTGTCATTTTTTTAACACACCAAATTGGATTACATAGCACTTTGTTGTGTGTTATTATTCTTCTGATAATTTGTATGTAATTTCTCCCTCTTCATGGAGAGAAAAATATGTATAACTAATATTGATTGTTCCATTAATTCTGCTGTTACTGAGAAGGACTTCTGTACGTACTAGACCCTATATTGATTGCTTCTAGATTTAAAATATTCTTCATTGCTTTTGTGTTACGATTTTTTTTTTTAAAGAAAGTTCATATCAAAGACAGCCAAACATTCTACAATTTGTCTTTATATGTACCTATGTACCTGTAGTTGTTTGCAGGCGTTGTTGTTATGAATGTATACATATCAAATGCTCGTGGTGAAACTAAAAGCAACAGGAACAAATTTAACTGTTGTTTTGTTTCGTTACTAGCGTATCTTGAAGCAATCGTAAAATGTATGATTTACGACCGAGCTTCAAGTACGAATCCATTATGAGTTCAGCAACCGGGAACGTCCACGTACCAAACAATAATTTCTTTGCTATCGTTCAGTTGCTTAACAGTTGTCGTCTTAGTTATTCGGTCACTATACAAGCTTACATACAAAAATATATACACACTAGAGAGGCCAATTTCTTAATCGTTGACAAAATACGCACTTTAAAACAACGCCAAAACATTCAAGAAAAACTATGTTTCAATCAGATTGTAATTTAAAACTTTAGCCACGCTGTAGTTATGAAGTATTTACCAAGCAATAGTATTTGTGTTAATCACAGAAGACCCGAAGAAAGAGAACTAAATAGAAACAAGAATTTTAGGAAAACAAAAAATGGATTAAAATGGATTTTGGCCAATAATTAGTTTTGGATCAGAGGCCACAAAATTTTTGAACGGCCCCTAAATCGAGTTTTCATATTTTCTACAGAATAAGCACATCATACTGAGTTAACTAATACTGAGTTTAGCTATACTACATGTAGTTTTCCAAATATAAGGCCTACAAGAAAAATTTTGTTGAAATATGTAGGATCTTTTGATACATCAAATTCTTATTGTTACCCTGAGGGATGGACGTAGAGGGATGTAACGGTGAATTCAATATGAGATATTCCAGAAGTTCAAGAAACAATAATTCAGTTGACAATTGCTTACTTCTACTACTACTACTACTACTACTACTACTACTACTACTACTACTACCACTACTACTACTACCACTACTACTACTACTACTACTACTACTACTACTACTACTACTACCACTACTACTACTACTACTACTACTACTACTACTACTACCACTACTACTACTACTACTACTACTACTACTACTACTACTACTACCACTGCTACTACTACTACTACTACTACTACCACTACTACTACTACTACTACTACTACTACTACTACTACTACTACTAATAATAATAATAATAATAATAATAATAATAATAATAATAATAATAATAATAATACAGTAATTATTATTGCTTTTATTATCTTTCTTCTCTAGTTTACTGGCTGGAGCACACGTCTTTATCGTATTATGTCCCGGTGGGAGCTCATATGGTTCAGATTCCACATGAATCTGTACATCCACGTCTAATGTAGCCTCGCTGCTGAAAGGAGTGCTAAACTTAAAATCAAATCAATCAATCCAAATCCTTGACTGACACTTTCATCCTTCATTTACCCGTTAATCTTTTGTAAGAACTTTAATTTGTTCGCTGATTTCGGCCAAAGCCTTTTTTTAATCATTTATTTTTTACTACTCGATTATAATTTTTTTTGGATTCCAATTCCTGTGTTATTAGTGTTGCTTTCCTTTTCTTCTCTTTGGCTATTTCTTCTGCAAACTTCTTCCCTCGCTTTTCTTGCAGAGCCAGTTTTCAACTTAACGTTTCTAACCGACAGCAGTAAATCCTTACCGATTTCAAATCTGTCCAATCCTCCTGTGTTCACTCTGGAATCGTATACTAATCGTTGTGCAATAATTGAATCTTAACGGAGGTTTTTCCAAGGGCGCCGATTTATCTGTAACTTTCGGGGCGGGACATTCAGATGTGTGTTTGGTTGCAGACAAGGATCTAAGAAGGCATATATCAGGATTTTAAGACAAATTGAATTCAAATTATGCCAAATATTGTATATTCATTAAAAAAAAATACATATAGCAGTATACATATAGTCATTTTGAAGGGAAGCCCTGCAATTATAGAATTAACTATGTTTGTATAATGTCAAAAGAAGTTCACTAAAGAATATTATGCTTTAGTAAGAATAAACTTTCTGGGGGGGGGGCACATGAGAATTAGGGGCCCCTTGGCACCCCCAGGATCGGCGCCTTTGGATTTCTTCACTAAAATATCCTTGATTGAGAAGCTCCTCTCAGCGATAACATTACCGTGCGAGATGGTCGGTGGCGTGTTGTTTGCCACGGTATTATTTGCCACAACTCGATTTTGGTGTTGTTTGCCACGATTTTGCCACAGTATTTGCCGATCTTATCACATCTCATTATCGTGAAGATTCACACACACACACACACACACACACACACACACACCTGGATAAAAAGGAAGGGTTGCCAGGCACCTCTGTTTGTGATCTGGATCAAGTGGTAAGTGTTATCGCCTTACGGACGAGAGGTCTCATTAGACTCGCTGCTGAAAGAGAACATTAAGCTCCAAACAAATGAACACAAAACATCATTATATCACAATAGCTTAGTAAATTGATGTATTTGTATTTTCTTATTGATATAATTGATATAATTGGAGTTCCTTATATCAGCTCCTTTTACATAATGTTCTATTTTTTGTTATGCTACGCGTCTAACGAACTGGATTTTATATATTTAAGAAAATAAATATTTCAGTTTTACGTCCTACGCTTATGTCGTGTAAAGTAAAGGATACGATTATGATGAGAATGAATGAAAAATTGTGTATTGAAGAAAGTGTGAAGAAACAGAAGAATCCCGAGAAAACTCATTCACATGTTTGTCCACTACAAAGCTTTCTTCTGCACTCTTATAGGAGTATTGCATGGTCAAGTGGAAGACAAGGCAGGAGCCTTAACTTCGCCATGTAAAATAAGGCTAAATAAATAAATAAATAAAAATAGGAGCCGCCTAGGACTAAGAACCAAACATGATGTGAAGTTATAATCATCACTTTATTTGATGCTTCTGGGTGCATAAATTCTCTGTAGTATATTAACTCTATAGAAAGCCTGCTGCGGGATATTAGAAACTTGTTAGAGATAACAGAAAGGCTATAGACATAAACTTCGAGCCTTATAAATTAACATTTACGAAGAAGAAACCCTATCAAAGTATAAAACAGCTCTCCCAAGGGAGATAAAAGTTTTAAAACTTCCATGTTGCCCACCAACCTATAGTTGAGATAAGAAAAACGTGTTATAGTTGACATTTTGTAAGATGGCTCAGTGGTAAAGCATTCACCTCTGGTGCTTGGGGTCTCCAGCTAGATTCCAGCTCGCGCGAAGTGGGCTTTGCGTATTTCTCATTAGAAAATGAAATGTATCTTTCAGTTTTACGTCTCACAGTTATGCCGGCTATGTTAAAGGAGACGATGATGATGAGAAAAGAATGCAATGGTAGAATGAATAAAGTGGGAGGAAACGGAAGAACCCTGAGAAAACCCACGTACATGGTGTTTGTCCACTTGGAGCGCTGGGATCGAATCAGGGATCCAGAGTATAAGAGGTAAACGCTCTACCACTGAGCCACCGCATATCTCAATGGAATTAACCTATACAAACTCAATAAAAAAATAATTAATAAACGATCGAGTCCTGTCTAATGTCAAAGGAGCAATAACATAAATCCACTAAAATAGCTAAAGAACAAAGTCAGAGGATACGAAATGAAACATTTAGATATAATTTAAATTTTGAGAATAAACTAAAACACTTCTAAAATACCTTGGAGAGAAATGTCTAACGAATACTTAAAACTATGGTTACGGAATAGAAGCAGTAATTGTGTTTGGGACCGTTTGTATTGTATGTATTCTGTTTATAAATATAATAGATGTAGCAGTCATCTGGCAACTCTCAGTTTATGAGTCGATTTTCTATAAATCATTGTTGGTCCTATCCTCTGAAGACTCACAGGGGTTCCATAAATCACTGGAAAAGAAATAAAACAGCTAGTATAAATAATTACATGTAAATTAAAACTAAGTGGATAAACTAGACAAGACTGACTAACATGTGCGTAAAGAAAATTAATGCTTTAAGTAAGGACGGTTCCTGTAGTTCATATTTCATAAATAAATGTTTCATTAATAGCTGTAAAATACGGGTTAAATCAATTCTCATGAAAAATTTATAAAAGGTTGTTTATTGTACGGGTTAGTTTATTTTTGGATGATTTTCTCAAAAATGACTCAGGTGATGTCATTTTATTTTATTTTTCATTAACAACTCTATAATATTGTAGGGCTCAAAGTGTCTAACTCTCTGAGTAGAACTAGAGCAGAAGATTAACACCCTTGTCGCCACTAACATAATATATCATTGTGTTCTGTTTCTGCACTTCATTTCATCATATAAATTATATACTATGCTCAGGTTACCTTCTTCTGTATATCAAACCAGATAAATATGTCAATAAGTCTTGATACCCATTTCCTAATGATACTTCTAATAAATGAATGCTCATGGCCCCAGAGAAGGTGTTAGGTTCTGCGGCTCACCCATCTTCGGCTGGGAATGAAATCGCACTTTATAAAAAAAATGTGAATGACTTCTCACGAAAATATCCTCAAGGGTTAGCTTATTTTTCTATTTTTTTTCTGATAATTTCCTCACATATAACTCATACGATTTTGTTGACTCATAAATAAATATTTCATTAGTAATTCTAACAGCCTTGTATGTCGTAAGTCATTTCTGACGAAAAATTCAGCGCAGGATAGTTTACTTTTGGAACTGAGCTTTTTTTGAATAAAGTTTTTCAAAAACATAATTTGTTCGTACTTCACAAATAAATATATGATTTAGTAATCACTGCAAAGTAGCATGATTCAGTTTAAGAATTTGGAGTGAGAAAGTTTAGTGCGATGGCCCGTCCTTTTTAACATTATTTTTATTTTTAATGTTCACAATATTTAAGAAAATCACGAATATCCCTTGAATGTTATACTGTACATAACAACTTAAGGGCATCGTTGGTTGCATAACGAAACAGGATATATAGTTAGCAGAGAACAATTCACTTTTACAGTGAAAAGGTATGCTACAGAGAAAATTATATGAAAATATTATATTGCCATGAGGTTTACGTATCTGTGCAGAATTTTAGTCAAAAAAAAAAAAGTCAGTAGCAAGTACGTAAAATTGAAGTTGCAAGATTTTATTAAATAAAAAATAATAATATTTATTAAAAAAAAGTGATATAATTAAAAAAACATTGTAAGAAAGAGAAAAAGAAAAACTAGAAAAATGGCCATGATTTAACTGACAATACTGGTTGCAAATTTTAAAAAGTAAAAGAAAAATAACCAATAAATTAAAAACTTAAAAACAGAAGCTCTTTCATTATCATGTACAGTACCCACCACAAGTGTAATCGCGAACAATTTCCTGTGTAGGGAAGACAACGTAGAACTTAACTAAAAGGAAAGTAGGAAGTCGAAGACAGAATTCTAAATTTATCACTACCTTATCTCTTACTGGTTGTACAAGAAATAATAATAATAAACTAGATATATCCAACCATATGACCACTTCCGCTTCCACTTGATAACCAAGGAGGATGAAAAGTATAGGAAAAGAAGCAGGGGGGGGGGCACGTGTAAATACATGTGCGCATAAATTCATATATCAATCACATTTTAAGTACCATATGTATACGTACCTATTTCAGATATCAAGTATAAAGGTTTGTATGTATACATTCTCACACACACACACACATAGGCGTTGGGCTGATAGATACAGACGATTTGCGTCAATCTCTTTCTCTCTCTCTCTCTCTCTTTTTAAAAGGTTTTATCTTATCGCACTGCTTTCTCCTTTCCCCGTTATCCCCCTCTCCTTTCTTCTAGTTAAGTTCTTTTGGAGGCAGGAACTGACAAAAGCAACTGCGACATTCACTATCAGTAAAGAAAGAAAAAAAGAAAGAAAATTAAAAAAAACGGGAAATATACTCTGAGATAAGAAACAATACGATTGTGTGTGTACTGCATATCCTAGTTCACAACAACACATTGTATGTGTGTTGCAAAAAGGAAACTCCTTTACCACATTGTGCGTGGAAAGTTATGAGCTACTTAACTATATGACAACCCTTTGTTACTCTAGTTTTTTTTTTTTTTTTTTTTTTTTTTTTTTTTTTTTAATGCTAGGAATTCGAAATAATTTTTAATACATCCATCACAATAAGTTTGCTATGTGTTGTAACATATTTCTTCTTTCAGCAAAATCTTTGGCATTGAATGCCATTATTATTTGTATATACGTAGTTTTGGAAAGTAGTCAATGTAATTTTTAAAACTGTACTTTTAGTTCGATTCCTATTGAATTGTCTCAGCATCAGCGGTCGAAATGTGGGGGAACGCGGAAGGACGCCGTTACCCCACTTCCAAAAAATACCGTATCTATGGCGTCCCTCAGTTCCTAAAAATTGCAATGGACAAAGATAAACACGGGGACGGCGTGACGTCATGAGTTCCCCTACCTTTTCAGAGCCACTTTTACCCCTGCCCAGCATTGTGAGACAAATAGAAATATACTTGTATTAAAGCTCTCCACTACACACTCCTCAGCTTTACTAACTCATAAGAAGTAATTTTAAAATATTACATTAAGAAAAGAAAGCAATTTATTTAGTAATTGCAATTATGCTGAAATTTAAAATTCTCATTAATTTCAAAACATTTTATACAAAATCACATACATTATTAAACCATGTAAAATCTTATTTTATTATAGCTTATGCGAATGCAGCTAGTTTTATATTTTACAACTACGATACATTTTTAATTAAAATATAACATTAGATTAACTTCTTAACTTTTATCTTAGATGTTTTCCATTCAATGATCCATAATATATATATATATATATATATATATATATATATATATATATATATATATATATATATATATATATATATATATATATATATATATATATATATATATATATATATGTGTGTGTGTGTGTGTGTGTGTGTGTGTGTGTGCGTGTGAGTGTGTTTTATGTATTCTTTTAATGTTTCTTTTCCTTTCAGATTCATCAGAGATCCACGTACATCGCGTCCTTCAAAAGTGCTTAAATGTGTGTTAAGTATACCCTCTTCCTACTTATTAATTAATATAGGCTTATATATTCAATATTTTTCTACATTATTTTAATTTTATTTATCTTGATTCTATTCTTTTAACACACATATATATACATAGATTTGACTCTAACTATTCATATTCTCATTTTCCTTGTACATGAATAAAATCATCTTTATTTATCTGCAGGTTAAGTTGACTTCCACTACATTAATTGTTTAACATTTTTGTTGAGGACCGCGTGCGTTAAGTAAGATATAGCTTCTGTATATCTTAGGTTTTTTAAGTATTATTTTCTCTCTCTTTTATGGATCTTTTTTTTTTCAGAAAATCACTAAGAAACATTAAAATAGCTTGCATACAAGAAATATCATTATATGGCATTTTATCTTGTACAATAAAAGTTGTAATCTCAGCTTCCAACATCAGTTGTAATATTAAAGTTATTTTATAAATGGCTATTTAAGGTCCTGAAGATTTGAAGTGTTGAATAGGTTTTTTCTGTAAACATATAATTTTGAATAATTTAATTCCGATATATATTATCAATTCATCTTAAAATGTGGTAGATGAGATAGGGAGAGAAAGAGAAATCTCCCCCGAATAGATTTTTGGACTAATTTGATCCATAATTATTTGTTTCTTACTTTTCCAACAAACACTGTATAATAATTAAATATTTTTCTATTTTACCTTTATATTATTACTAGTTCTCAAATCACATGCACAGAACGTTAATTAACTTTATTTTGTAGATATTTCGTCACTTCAAATCAATTCTTTCAACTTGCAACTTCTAAGCAAGGTATATAAAATAACCTATTCTAAGATTTGTTTGATTTGTCGATTCGAAAAAAATATACTTTTCTAAATTTATATCATGTAATGCAGACCAGTAAGCTTATCACCAATCTACATATCTTGTAATGCGCTATGATATAGGTTTAGAATAGCAGCGCATTACACGGTTATAGTTAACGCAGTTCCTTCGCATCTAACGATTAGATTTTGGAACGTACGTTCAGAAGATATACGAGTACGTTTTATTCAACTTATTGCTTAGTTTTAAAAAAATGATACAGAAAAAACCAAAGATCATACCACTAGTAAAAAGTGTTCACGCTTGGATACACTTCTAATTGTGCTTTTTGTGAAGAAACTGAATCCTATGACACTATTTCTAAAGATACATGTCTTGGAAAAGTGATACCTAGAAAAAAGATTTCAAATTTGGGATATAAATTAAACATAAACATCCCAAATTTGAAGTAATTTTTCTCATGACCCCATGGATGCATATGTTTTAAAATAGTTTCACTGGATTCATGATCCTCAAATTCGCAATTAGAAATTTATCTAAGCGTACTTACGCACTTTTTCATAGTGGCTTGATCGCTAGTTGATTATGGTTTGATTAGTTGATGTTTAAAGTCCCTTGGTCACCACCACTGCTATATGAAACAAAACGTCGTATTGTTTAAAGTGAGATCCGAATTACTAATGGTGTTTTTATCCGAGGAAAGTATCTACTTCCTTCAAGAATCTACTTTGGAACACGCATACAAAAAGCACATGCACTAGCCATTTGAGTAAAAATGAGTACTTTTCATATATAGACAGTCGAAATGAAATGAAATCTTTTAGTTTTACGTCCTACGATTATGCCGGCTAGACTAAAAGAGACGGTGATTATGAGAAATGAATGCAACGGTGGAATGGATAAAGAGAGAGAAAATGGGAGAACCACGAGAAAACTCATGAACACGGTGTTTGTCCACCACAAAGCCAACTTGGCGCCAGCTTGGATCGAACTAGGGTGGACGCTCTACCACTGAGCCACACATAGACAGTCGATCCCTGGTATTGGTGTATAAGGTTTGTAGCCAAAGTCCCCGGCCGTATTATATGGATAATATAAAAAAATGTGTTCATATTGAGGAAATATATGCTGTATTTACTATCCGCCATTTTATCATCATTCGGTTACTTTTTTTATGATATGCTGATCTAGTTTCGAACAAATTCTTGGAATCTTCTTCATACATAAATTCATATTGGATAGTATTCAATGATCTTCTATACAAATGTTATTTATGACACTTTAGAGAAACTTTATAGAATATGTCGAGGCTGGAAGTACGTAGCACAAAATTTTGTGTGATTGTATAAAGCGAAGATACAAGAGAAGGTAAAAATTATCAACAATTTTGCCATATCTTTCTTTAGATTGTGTGCATTGTCTAGACTGCCATTCTTTAGTGACGTGGCGAAATTACTGATAAATTTTCACTTTACCTCGTATTAAGTACATTAAGTTAAAGTTACCCCTGTAGTTGTATTATTGCCAATCACTTCGAAAAGAGTAGACTACAATTTAGGCCTATTCTCTCTATGCGAAAGAAAACAATACTCAGATATTTCCATTCATTCCATTTAACTGGCAAGAAAGAGAACATATAAATGTTACGTAACATTTTTTTTTCTGGGGAATATTGTAGTAAAACGGAGTACGGAGTAGTAAAACTGAGTAAGTTAAAGAATATTGTAGTAAAACGGAGAACGGAAAATAAGTTGATTTATTGTGACATCCGTTCTTTGAAATTAATATTAGGAAACTTCTGGAAGTTTTTGAGATTTCTTCTGCTATATGATGATGGTGATGAAATACATATATATATATATATATATATATATATATATATATATATATATATATATATATATATATATATATATATATATATATATATAAGCAAATTAGTCATCGTATGAAAGTGGTAATTCAATCTTCTAATATTGAGTAATATTAGTGGTTTCCTTCCCTAATATCTCTTGATGTAATGCAGAGTATAGGATTTTTCTCTTATCTCCTTTTAAAACTGAGAATAGAACAGCAGAACAAATTTATTTTGAGTTCTGTAACACAGTATTTTAGAAAACAGACCTTGAGATAATAACGTGTTGTGCTTGTGCAAAATAATATATTTTTATACATTTTCTGAGCTTTTCATTAATTTCAACTAATTTTTCCGGGACTCTGCTGGAAGTTCAATGAAGCACTCTGCGTTACACCTCTCTTTGTGAGCATTCCTGCTTTTTTCTGTTCGTTCTCGTTTTTCAGTTCATGTTAATCGACTCTTAATGTAAAGAGTATGTGACTAATGAGATTCCGCGTTTAAATCCAAACATCTGCAATGATGATTCAGCTTATCTTTTCTTGGTTTCCTGCATTTTGTATTTAAGAGAACCTAATAAGACACTGAAGCTTTATTCCGCCTACTCTCCTTTTTACATCACAGTACAGTTTATTTGACATTTATGTTTCATCACTGATATAGTAACGTTAGCTTCCTTTTAAATTCAAATTAAAATAACAGTAGTTTCGATTTTCTTGGTAGCTAAAATCGATCCGTTTGCATGATATTCATCATAAATGAGATTTATTAGTAATGAGATAAGGAGAAGTACGTGGGATAGACTTCCAGGCGTCGGACAGAATTTCAATTAAATAACGATTACCCTATTTATTAACGTATATGGTTTCAGTTCTACCTTGTTCGTTACTTCCTTGGCATATTTCAAGACCTGGCGAAGCAGAGTACACATTTTAAACGTATTATTCTTAATGCACTATTCTGAATATGTAATACATTATTCTTACACTTTAGTGTATTATTTATGTTAACGCATTATTCTGTTTAATTGTGAAACTTCCATGGATGCTATGCCTCTGGTTATTTATAATCTCAATCATATTAGCTAGCATTCATGGTTTAGTGTAATTTATTCGTCAATTCGGTTAAATCTTCTTTCACGTAACACTTTATCAGCTGCCATTCAAAAATGAAAGAAAATGACATCTGCCATTAGTGACATAGATAGCAAAAAACTTTCCGACAATAAAACAAACATATCGAACGATTAATAATTTTGTACATTCAATGTTTACTTCAAATAACTATACCATAAATTATCTCAAATACGCAAGAAATCACGTAATTTTTTTCAAAAAAAAAAAAAAAAACTCACTATAAAGATATTAATTATAATACTAATGGGAAAGAAAATAGAAGACATAAGCTTTATGATCCCTGAAACTTTCATTTCAAATGTATGATCCAATGCGCCATACGTTTAGAGAAGCGTAATTTACAGGTGACATTGTATATTTAGTAAATCAACATAACAAAAAATCTGATGTTAAAATTTGGAGACTGCCATTATTATTATTATTATTATTAATAATAATAATAATAATAATAATAATAATAAGTATTCTGGCTTTCGGCAGGTCCTGGACTAAACAGTTTTTTTAAATTTAATTTTAGATTTAGGCCTGGAAATGTTTCTTCCACGTTTTTCGATCTTCAGCTTCCTCTTTTAACTCCCAATATTTTTTTTCTGTTTTTCAGATCATCTATCAATTATCTTCTTCTTCTTCCTACTTCTCGCTTTGCTTCCATCTTTTCTTCTATGGCGGTATGAACAAGACAATTTCTTCGTAAGATGTGTCCAATCCAATTGGCCTTACTACGCAGGATGTTAGCTAGAAGTGTCCTCTTCTTTCCTATCGTTTTAAAACATCTTCGTTTGTAGCTCTCTGTCTATTTTATCTTCTCGATCTTCCTCCAACACCACATTTAAAGGCTCTCTAAATATTTAAATATGTTTTCTCTAACTTCTGTAATGTCCAAGTCTCTGAACCATACAGTCCAATGCTCCATATATAGCACTTGACCAACTTCTTCTTAAGTCCAATATTGAGCCTGCTAGTTAAGAGTGATCTCTTGTTGAATGCTTCTTTGTCTATGGCAATTCTTGACCTGATATCTTTGGTGCAGTAAGCGTCTCTCCTCAAAATACTTCCAGATACTTGAAATTCTCGACCTCTTCTAGTTCTTTTTGTTCTACTCTGACCCGTAAGGATGCGTTTTCTCGAGATAGTCTCATGACTTTCCACTTTTCGATGTTGATTTCCATTCCACATAGTTTTCCAGTGTTAGCTATCTTGTCAATCATCTCCTGTAGTCCTTCTTCGGTTCTAGCTATAATAACCGTATCATCTACATACCTGATCTTATTAATGATCTGCCCTCCAATCTTGGAATGCCCAATTCCCATTAATGCTTCCTTCATTAAACATTCACTCTAAACGTTGAATAATTGTGGCGACATACTACATTCTTGTCTGACTCCTCTTCCGATCTCCACACTACTTCATTCAAGCGCAACTTCACTCGTTGTCCTATATAGAAGTTTCGAATGAGTCGTCGGTCTCTCCAGTTGACTCCGATTTCTTTAAGTATTTTCAAAAGTTTTATCCAATTGACCCGGTCGAAAGCTTTTTGCCAGTCGATGAAGCACAAACATAGCTCTTCCTTCACATCAAGAACTCGTTCTGATATAATTCTCATCAACCCAATAGCATCTCCGGTGCCTTTCCTTTCCGGAATGCAAACTGATTTTCTTTCTAACATCTCTTCTATCTTATTTTCCAGTCGTCTGTTCAGTATGCGCGCAATTATCTTTCCAGTGTGGGAAATCAGGCTAATGGTTCTATGATCGCTGCACTTCTTTTCTTGCTTTTTTTGGGGCAATGCAATCATTGTAGTATCAAGAAAATCCTTTGGCCATTCTCCACTCAGGGAGATCTTCTTAATAAGTGAAGTCAGTACTTTCATTGCGTTGTCTCCTAATCCCTTGAGCAAATCTACTGGTATGTCGTCTTCTCCAGTGACCCTTATCCTTCGCATGTCTTTGATTGCTTGTAGTACTTCACTTTTCAACATACTGGGTCCTTTTCCTTAATCATCCACCTCTTCCTCCGCTTCGATCACAATATCTTTGGGGCGATTTTTCTGATTATACAGATCTTTTATGTATTCCTCCAAAATTTTAAGAATTCCTTGATAGTCAGTGACCACACGACTTTGTTTATATTCGATTCCAAACATTCGTATACTTTTGTTAGCTTTCCCCCTTAATTCTTGTGTTTTCTAATACATCAGATCATATCTGCCGAGCCGTTGAAGTTTCATTAATTCTTCACATATCTGTTCCACGTACTTTTCTTTGGCTTTGTCCGTCTCTCGTCTCAATTCATTATTGAGCCTTCTGTATTCATTGATGTCCGGGTTTCTTGCTCTTCTGAGTTCCTCAACCTTCTTAAGCATCGCTTCAATTATCCATGGCGTTCTCGGTGCGCTTTCCATCCTGCCAATGTTATTGTGGAGTGTGTCTAGTAGAATCTGTTTAACTTTTCCCCAACTATTTTTTACATTGAAGACCATATCACCCATTGCACAGAATTTTTCTTCAATCTCTTCTTTCACATCATCGTCGATATTTCTTAGTCTCTCTCTAAGTTCCATTTTCGATTTCTCCTCCCATTTTTCTCGATCGACTTTAATCAGATTTGCACTTCTGCCACTAGGAGATTGTGATCCGAATCAATGTCCGCTCCCGGTAGTGATTTCACGTCTTTTACACACGTGAAAATGTCTGGATTGTATTGTGTGATATTGTCTCAACAAATAGTGAAACCGGAAATAATAGTAGGTTTCTGTCACTTCCTGTTTTAGTAGAGAGATTAAAATGGGAATAGGATCTATTCTTAAGACGCTTAATTGATGGCAGATAAACCGTTCTCCTACTCTGGGACCATTGCTACTTTTGTATTCGTAGGAAAATATTTGGGAACGAATTGGCTGCAAACCTACTGTCAGTATATTAATGTAGAAACAAATGAATGTCTACTGCTTCAAATATATATCAAATATATCAAATTAGCCGCCGACTTCATGAGTGCTCTGGGGCTCAAGCCCTCACTGGAGATTTTTGACGGGTGTTCAGCATCTATAGGAGTTTTTCTCTCTTCCTTTGGCCGACACATTTGCAATTGAAAAATAAAATTTCAATGTTAGAGTTATGTTCAGTACAAAGTTTAGGTGATGGTGGTAATTCATAAATAAATTAATTAATTAATTAAAATAAAATAACAATCTTTACGTCTTTCATTTCATTGCAGTTGCCTGTACTCCCTTGATGGTTGTTCATGCTATCAGAACTTCCCCTCCCCCTTAGTTTGAAAACCACTGATCTAATGGATCTGTTAAAAAGAAATGGAATATGAGACTCGAGATGTGATTTATCTTAGAAGCATTGAAGCATGAGCATCCATTGAAAAAAATTAAAAGTCGGCACCTATGGTTATGGCATAATCTCCTTTCTTTTAAGCAGGGTCTATATACTCGCTGCACACTAACACTACTTGTTGGTAACACTGAGATAGATTGTCATTAATAACTAGTGACCAAACTTGAACATCTCTGGAAAATAAAGATTTTGAGACGTTTGGAATATTGTTCTTACCTCTTCTTCTTCTTTTTTTAAAGAATTATTTTACTCATACTTATTTCCCACCTTAATTGTCACATTGCCTCGACAGTTCCGCGCGACACACACAAAGAATCTTTGGTTTAAAGCTACCTACCATATGACATTCCTTAAAAAAACAGAACGTACTCTAATAAAATAAATAAATAAATAAATAACATTTATACAGGGTGTTTCGAAATAGCACCGAGAACTTTAGGAGGTGATTCCTGACACCAAGATAAGACAAAAAGTATAGACCTACCTGGGTGCATAAATGCTTCCTTTCGGAGTTATAAGCTGCCGAAAAAAAAAATCAAATTCCATAGCTCCGAAACTATGGGAACTGCCGTAGTCGGGTCAAGATTTCACTTAGGAACTAGTATGTACCCTACCCAAATATCCAAGTTTCACAATTCTGCGGTACTTTCGCAACAATTTTTGGAGAGGTAGTTGGTATTTCCAATTATATGCCCATAGCCAAACTCTCTTTTTACAAAAATTGTTGTGTGAGTACCTTAGGATTTTGAAACATATGTTTTCGGATAGCGGTTATTAGTTCCTAGACGCGACTACTGTAGGTCCCATAGTTTTGGAGCTATGAACCTTTAAAGTTAACTTTTCATGTTTTCGACAGCCTATTAACTCCGAAAGTAAGCATTTGTCCACCCAGTTTGGTGTATACTTTTTGTCTTATCTTGGTGTCAGGAATCACGTTCCCAACGTTGTCAGTGTTGTTTTGAAATACTCTGTATATTTTTTTATACATTTATACACCTAAATTTTACAATACTGTTTACGGAAATATTGTTTTATTTCCTTTGTGCTTAGAGCTAGATGTGTGGTTTGTAGATCTGTATCCTTTGGAAATTGAACGTGACAACAACATGAATAGTAACTTTTTCCTTTTCTTTTTTTCTTTTTCTTTTTCTTTTTTCTTTCTTTCTTTTTTTTTTTTTTTTTTTAGCTGAAGCTGAAGGAGTTGTCTGGACTGTCGGAAAAGAGAACATTTCTCCATTTTTCCTTTTGTTTTTAAATACATGTTTAGGTCCCAAAAAAGAGGATGTCTGGCGATCTTATTGTATAATGTTTCCCATTGTTCACGCTTTGCTTTAAGTATACGTAAATTTGATTTAAACTAGTCACTGAGTAAACCATTACGTTTATTGTAAAAATTATTAAAGTTTAACTGTTTCGCCAACTATCTACTTTGCCTTCATCAGACAAAGGTATTGTTTCGCTCAGCGAGTAGTTTAAATCAAATCTAACCTTATTTTAGCTTTTTTTTTTTTCAAAGAAGTGTGTGTGAAAAATTTTTTTGCATTTACTTGGTTGCAAACCGTACAAGGTAGTTGAAATGTTGCTCTCTGTATTATTGACAAGCAAATATAAAAATCTTTATGAATGACAGCTTTGAGAAAGCGTAGTATACTTACATTAACACTTTTTTTTTTTTTTTGTAATGATGACCCTCTGACATTATAGACAATGAACCAATGTTAGAAGTTATTAAACAGTAGTTTTTTTTTACTTCTGTAAATTGTTATTTAAAAAAAACAGATACTGCTTTTTCATTAAAGTACCGCTAACCGCAACAATGACATAACAATGTAAACGTCTGGTTATTTCTTTTTAATGTTCATTTCCACAGTTATAAAATAAAAATAAGCGAAGTAGGTTACAACATTTGATTTTTTCTTTTCTTTTTTTTTTTTTAAAAAATAAATAAGAATACGTAGTTCTTATTAGACCTACATTATTAGATCTATAAACCTGAAGAGCCATTGTCTGTTTCGTATGCGAAATGTGTTAACATCTTAAAAGTTATGGGTTATTGTTAAATACAATGTATTATACACGTGAACGTGGATAATTGTAAAAATATTTTTAAAAAAAAAAATAATGAAATAAGAACACAAGTTGGAAAATCAGTGAAGTGCAAAGCATTCTTGTACTCATATCTCGTAACAATATGTGACCTACAGACACAGTGCAAACTTGCAAGTCATTCAAATTGACCTTCATGATGTATGATAAAGCAATGGAAGGTGTTTGAGAATGGAGGGAGGGCAGAAATAAATTGTATCTACTGTAATAGAACCCTCCCCTCATGAAACCACAGATCATATGGTACGTACTATTTTTTTCTTTTTTTAATAGAACATATTTTGTTTGCTTGTTTGAACTTTCAAAATTAGGTTAGCAGAAATTGCATAGAATTGATTCAATTTGCATATTATTTTATGTTTTAAGCGTCTATCTCTATTATTAGCTTTCTAATCCTCTCTATATATACGTTCAGCATATTATATTCGTTTGTGATTTGCAAGACTGTTATTATTTAATAATTATCTATCTATCTATCTATCTATCTATCTATCTATCTATATATATATATATATATATATATATATATATATATATATATATATATATATCTACATATATATATCTATATCTATATCTATATCTAGATATATATATATATATATATATATATATATATATATATATATATATATATATATATATATATATATATATATATATATATATACATATATATATCTATATCTATATCTATATCTATATCTATATATATATATATATATATATATATATATATATATATATATATATATATATATATATATATATATATATATATATATATATATATATATCGTAGAACTTTGACACTAATAACTTTTGGGTCCTTAATTGGCACAAGTTGAATTTTTTTTTATAGTGTTTCGACTGATGAAGACTGTATAATTGAATAACATCAAATTCGAACTTTAAAAAATCAAAAGGCCTAGAAGTCATCACCTACTACTTGCTTTTATATTTTCAGAAAACACAGAAGATAAATGCAATATGTTCCCTATAGGATGAGATAAACTTAATTTTGTTTACGAGTTTTCGGCAACAGTTTTCTTTTACTACACCAACAAAAGAATTTTATGGTAATATTTAGGTAGGCCTATATAGTAAATAGCATGCTTGTAACGTCTAGCAGGCAACAGAGAAAAAATTGTCGCGCTAGCAACATGTAGTTGCCACTATGTTAATCTTGCAGTTACATTTTTTTTTTCTCCTTAGAAAATGCTGAGTTCAGAATAATGTAAATTTTACTTGGAGATGCACCGAAAGGGAAGAAACAGTCGGTTCCCTCAGTTCCATGGGGAAAGCACTACCGAGCGAAAGACAAAAAATGAAAAAAAAAAAAAAAGTACGAAAATTTGAAAATGAAATCTTTGAGTTTTACGTCCCACAGTTATGCCAGTTAGGCTAAAGGAGACGGTGATTATGAGAAATGAATGAAATGGTGGAATGAAGAAAGTAGGAGGAAACGGGAGAACCCCAAGAAAACTCACGAGCATGGCGCGAGCTGGAATCGAACCACTGAGCCACCCCGCCCCCCATTACGAAAATTTGATTATAATATACATAATTTAATTGTTTTCAATATAAATTTAAAGACGACAAGTCGAAATAGAAAATAATTCATTGTGCGAAAGTTATTAAAGGCTTTAAGAGCCAGTAACTAATGTTTCAGAGAGAGTTGAAGGGGAAAATTGTGAATTTTTAACATGAACCTCAACTGTTTGTTTATCATGGAGCAGATCTGAGGAGTATCCTTACATATGTTGTGCTTCAAAGTTTGATTTCTCTCCTCTGCAACTTATTTTGGTTTTGGTTTCTCTCCCCTGCAACTTATTTTGGTTTTCTTTTTTCTACCGTTTAAGAGTAACATCGAGGTATGAAGACCCTACCAGAACAGTAAATTCAGGTAAAATCAACAATAATGGGAGATTGACATGTGTAAATAGGGAATACGTTTAAATGTATTATTCCAGAATTCGTTTGGTTAAACTGAGGACAAACTCTGGAAAAGTTTCAGTCAGTAACGAGAGAAGTTCGCACCCAGAACCGCGCGATTGAGAAACAAGAACACTAACCACCAGTCTAACTCGCTTTATTTATTCAAGGTACTTATCAGCAGTCATAAATTTATTAATTTTCTGAGCTGCTGTTGCCACTCTTGAATTTATCTTAACATAGTTGGTATACAAAAGGACATTTCAGTAGAATAACGGGAAAACTAAATTGACTCTTCTCATACTCGCCTCCATACCATATGAGAATTCTTGGTCACACCCTGTGGACGATTGCTAATTGACCATGCTCCTATATTTCGTAATGTTAAGGTAAGATTACTAGGTTACCTCGAAAAGCTAATGTTGTAAGTATTCAAAGTAATAACAGCTCTCTCTCTTGCTTCTCCCTATTTCAGGTTTTACCACGCATAAGCCCTTGTTTCTTAACTTGGGCACTGGGTGTGATGTGTGACCACGTATTGTGGGCTCCCATTGCCACAGTTGCCGAAAAGGAAACGACGCAAAGGTTTGATGTCCATAAACACAAAAAGCCATCATGGCAGATCACCGCTCTCATTCGTTCAGTTGCGAAACTGGCA
The DNA here is from genome assembly GCF_964235325.1 of Thermobia domestica. Taxonomy (NCBI): domain Eukaryota; kingdom Metazoa; phylum Arthropoda; class Insecta; order Zygentoma; family Lepismatidae; genus Thermobia; species Thermobia domestica. The sequence goes on along the minus strand of NC_137462.1, from coordinate 109,815,381 downwards.
GAATTTTGATGAGAGAAACAAATCGTTCGGTCATCCCACATCCTCCCACAGAATCATTTTTAGCGACAGACAAATTTGAAACAACTTACAGTTTTATTTATGCCTCCTACAGTTTCTGGCGTCTGATTACAATCTGTGTCATCCTACACAAATGACACATGACGGAGACACACACATTTCTACAGAGGTTGAAATTTAATATACATACAATCAACACACTAGTTATACTGTACGCGCCTTGAATTTTATAAATCCTTACTTAAAATGAGAAGATTAGCCAGCAATAGCCAACATCTTTCATTTGCATAAAAATAGCTCTCTTTACCAGGCAGTTGCAAACGACCATTGTAGAGGATTTTTTTACTTCATCTTTACATTAATTGCAATTAAATAAATAACAAATAAAAATAAATAAAATGTAATGTTTATTTTAAAGTATTCATCCTTATCAAGGTATGGATGGTTATGTAAATAATGGAAACATCAGAAAAAACTGCAACTTACCTGGCTAATATGGAGTTGGGTCATCTTTCGGCCTCTCATGTGACGTGGAATGGAGCTATAGAGAGTCCTGAATGGTGGTAAGTGGAATATTACGCCATTCTACGTGCAATTCATAACTCAGTTCCATGGGCGCCCAAACAAAATTTTCTAGTGGGGGGTCAATCTCTGGTTGCAATATTACCTTTGTATTTTTTTTATTTGTATTAAGAAAATCTTAAGAAATTTAATACATTTTCGTGAGCCGGAGGAGGGCTCGATTTCCAGTCTACCTCACCTTCGGGCGTCCATATCAGTTCCGTAAGAGAAAATGGAGGCAAAAATCTGTCCCGCATTCGTGTCTCTAAAACGGACCACAAGTGTTTAATTGTGTTCAGATCCGAAGACTGAGCACGCCACTGAGATATTCAACTTTATCTTTCAGCTATGTGAATGGGCGCCTTACAACCCCGGAATATGTCCTCATTGTCCGAAAAAAAAAAAGTTCCTTAAAATGATGACATAATTACGCGACCGGCAAGTGTCAGGAATACGCGACAAAACGTACTAGCGACAAAACGTACCACCGACAAAACGTACCACTTACCCTGAGGGCTGCTTGTGAAGGGTTTTCTAAAAACACTTTAAATAATGACAAGCGACAAAACGTACCACTTGATACGACGGTATATAAGTATATATATATATATATATATATCGGCCAAAATAAGTTTAAAAGTTGAACAGATTGGTGTTGAGAAAAGTACCGATGCAAGACTAAGACTAAGGCTAAGACCAAGACCGCAAGAATCTTGCATATGCAATATTTGAATATTTGCTGATTTCCATCACACTTTATCCAGGCTTTGGACCAGAGACGGATAGGCATTATTAGAGGGCCGCTTTTTCCCACAAGGGCCACCAGCATCTCAATATCACAAATCAATCGCACAGTTTTCTTTCTACAGTAAGTCAATAGTATTAACAATTGAAATTAAAACCTGATATTCTTTCATCAGTATATTATTCTGAATTGTTCAAAATATTATATGAAGTTCAAGGAGAACTTATACTATATTACAAAATTAGAAGATGTTTTAGTGTACTAGTTTTTGATGCTACTGTATCTTATCACTTTTGCATTGGAAATATTTTTTTAATAAATATTTTTCCATAGACATCAACAAAATGTTTTCAAATGTTCCTGAGACATGGTACTCGTTAGCCTATTTTTAATGTATTTCAGTTTATTTCAATTTTGAAAAATTTCTCTCACATGTTACCTGAGTTACGGCCAAAGTCAATAAAAAATTGTATGCTGGAAACCTGGATAATTATTACTGCACAAATTACAATTTTGCAAAATTAAAAGGCAGCACATTGGACAATTTTGCAACACGTTTTGCATTCGCTTTCCTTGTAAACAAATGTATTTTCTCCTAATTCTGAATCACTTGCACCATCAGCACAGTCATTTTTCCTCGGTTGTGCTCATCATCAAGACTGACTTTCAAGGATATCCACGTCCTTCAAAAGTCCAAGAGAATACATTTATAGTATCCTTGGAAACTTCTTAACTGAAGTTTTTCAGAAAATATGTAAGTTTATCGAAAGGCACGTCTGGAAGTTCTGTTACTTAGTTGAAGTGGCTAGGGTCCAAATAATCCATAAAGTACATGGCTTCTTGAATCTTGAAGAAATACTCAAAACTACCATGTCCAATATTGTGTTGAATGCTTCGATGCAGTACCTGGTCATTGGATAGAAGCAGCTTCATCTTCATATTCACAGGAAAAATCTTTGTCCATCTCTGAAGGCGAATTGTCGATAGGTCAATAGAAAAAAAAGAAACCACTTTCTAAGTCTTCAAATTTGTTATTGGCCCATTCTGCAAAGCTTAATGCTGCATTCTTAACGAATTCAAAATCACCTCTCTACTCTTTCAGTTGGAACAGAGTAGTCTGCACCATCCGATAGGACTACACTAGTAGCACCCTCTATTTGGAGATAGTTTGACAGAGAGGTCGTCACTTGAAATATCTTAAGGAACTTTCCTGCTGTTGGAATTGTTTTGAACTTGAGAAGATCTTTTATATATCCTTTCGCTTTACATCTAGCTTTTAGTTTGATATTTTCTGTAGAAGCAATTTTCTTAATTGTTATGGTCAACTCTATATACAAAGCACTTTTGGGGTTCGAAAAATGACCAAACTTTTTCTGAAAAACAGTGTGGTTTTTACAATCTTGTTTCCGCAATAACTGTAAGACGCCTTTGTTAACATTTGATCTTCCAAATGTACATTCGCTGATGAGACTCGCGTATAAATATCGCACTGTCATTCAGCAGAACAATGACACAGAATCAATGCAATTTTTTGTCAGATCACATGACATGATTGAGTATATGAGCGTAACACCACACGTGTAACTGAGTTTCTTAGTAGTTAAGCAGTTAGCGTATGCGCCTTTTCGTGGGAGGCCTGGGTTCGATTCTCGTCAGGAGCTCATGTGCTTAGGATTTCCCGTAAATCAGTATGTCCCGTCTCATATAGCCTCGTTGCTAAAAGGGCCGTTAAATTCAAAATCAACTGAATCACACTTGTAACTGATCATAAGTGAATTGAAAAAATCCGAATATTGTCCTTGCATGTTACTTGAGCCATCGGTTGAATTTCAAATACACTTCTTAATATCAAGGTTCAACTTCTGCAGAATTTCCAGCAGTAAACCGCAAAGACACTGGCCTGTGGTAGATATGCATTTTACAATGACAACAATACTTTGTTTAACAACCATTTTAACAACATACCGTAAAACAACAGAGCACTGGCCTGAAACTACTATATCTTGAGTAGTGTCTAATAGAACAGAAAATATTGAAGCTTAAGAGATTTCTTTCGAAATATCTTCTCTGATAAGTGTGCTGATAGCATTCAAAACATAATTCACCGTGTTTAGTAAAAGTTATGCGACCACTATCCTGCTTACTTCCTCGTATATGACTCTCCTCTGTGACCTTATCTAAATTACTTTTAAGCGGAAGATCAAATTTGCTTAAGAAAGGAATAATATCCAAAAAGTTTCCATGATCTATAGCTGTGTCTTTCAGTTTATAGGCTGCTACATTTCCTCTGTAAATGAGCCCTCTTTTATCAATGAGTTTCTGCATTTTGACAACTCGATACATTAGCTGTCTGTTCTTCTCAACCTTATACTGCCGTTGTTTTACCTGCTCATGAGGAAGTAGTTTCTTAACATGAAGTAGTACGTTTTGTCGCGGATTAAATATCCGAAATGTTCTAATTAGTCCATGACAGATTGTAATTTATATAAGTGGTACGTTTTGTCGTGCAATAAATATCAGAAATGCTTTAATTAATACATGATAGGTTGTTATTTATGACAGGTCGTCAAAAGTGTTACGTTTTGTAGCGAAAATTCAAGTGGTACGTTTTGTCGCTGGTACGTTTTGTCGGGACACCAAGTGTCAGCACAATACCAACTGAAAACAGGATAGTACAGCCCACAACATCATAGAGCACCGCAATGCTTCACAGTTAGGCAAAGACACTGCGAATTATAGGCTCGTTTTAGTCGTCTTCCACACAAACACGGCCGTCCGTAGTTTGAAATAAAGTGAACAATGACTCATCCTACCATTTCACACGTTTCCAGTCATCACTTGTTCACATTCCATGTTCACGGCACCATTGATGTCGTGCTAAAGCTTTGTGGTTCTTTATCACCGGTTCCGCCCGTGTAACGTTACTCATGTGTTCATGTCATGTAACTCGCGGTGGACTGTGATTGTCAACGCAGGCTGTAGGAGATACTGCTTGAGTTCGTCCGTCCCTTGCACCGCAGTCACAAAACCTTTCTTAGTGACAATCTGTTTTAATGCTCAGCGAGACCTGTCACTGAGACTTTTCACATAAAGGCTTTGTCCTAACTCACCACCACCAACAGCCCACCGCTGCGGTCGCCGTCTGACCGTTGGCAACCAGACGTTCCCATTCCAACTCCAAATGTTTCCATCATACTAACAGCCATCTGTATATAGAAATTTGTCACGTTCATACTTTGTAAGAAAGAACAGAAATTACTATTGTACGAGTACAGATTGATTTTCGTTTTACAATTTTTATACTATACGAGAATAGGAAGGACCAAACACATTATTTATTGGCTTAACCATTTCAAGATTTTTAACTCGGTGTAAGTGACAGTGCACCCTCACGCACAATTATTTAGTACAGAAGCCAACCCTACCATCCCCTCCATGAAGGTCGAATTGCAGGATTATGTATGACTAAATATTTTACTGTATTTAGACGATTAAGTTCGGAAAGTCAGACCCACAACCAGCATCAAATGTTAGATGTGGCAGACGGGGGGGGGGGGAGGGTAATATAAAGTTTAGGGTGTACATTTGTACCATTGTTTTATATATAATCGACTGGAGTAAAGAAATTTTAGGAAGAACAGTGTTCCCAGGCACCTCATGGCTGCAGCTCTGGAAAGTCCTGTGGCATTCTGGAGGACATTCTGGACGATAAATAATATCTCAAAAGCAATTGTTACTTTGTTGGATAGTTGCTTTCCATTATCTTGTAGAGGTAGTCTATTTGCTTCCACTCTTACAATAAGGTTCGTGAAAGCTAGCGCAAGCAAGTGCTACGAACTTTTAGAGAGCGCGAGCCCATATAATGTAATAAGCGCGAGTGTCATTGAAGATAGTTGAGTGGAAGTCTGAGTTAGCGTGAGCCCCATTGATATTATAGTAAGCTTGAGCGCCATTGAGGACAGTGACCCTGAGATAGCATGAGCCTCATTGAAATTACTGGAGTCTCAATGAAGGTAGTGAACTTGAGATAGCGTGAGCCTCATTGAGAGTAGTGAGCGTGAGCCCCATTGAGGATAAGCCTGAGCCTCGTTGAGAATAGTGGGTGCTAACTTCTTTGAGGATAGTGAGTTTGAGATAGCGTGAGCCTCATTATGAGTAGTAAATGTGAGTTCCATTGAGGATATTGAGTCTGAGATAGCATGAGCCTTGAGCCTCGTTGATAGTAGTAATTATAAGCTCCATTAAAGACAGTGAGCCTGAGACAGCATGAGCCTCATTGAGAGTAGTGAGCGTGAATCCTACTGAGGATAGTGAGCTTGAGATAGCGTGAGCTTCAATGAGATTAGTGAGCATGAGCTCCATTGAGGATAGTGAGTCTGAGTCCGAACGAGTCGCGATTTGAAAATGACAATTTCTGAATTTAGATACCATTGCAGATAACGCAAATAAATATAGTTTCACACTTCGGAGTCAAAAGCTGATCCCAAATTCTTAGAATAAAAACAAGTAGTTAAAAATTTCCACCCCAAAAGTTGTTTTTTCTTTCTTTCTCCTTCCTTTTACAAATGGTAACAACGTACGTAAAGTATACTGAGTGAAGATAAAGGAAGCAAGCTAACCAAGCGAGTCAACATCCACCACCATTATTGTTCAACTACGCATATTACAAGAAGATTCCTAGAGGCTACTGAACGGGATCCTCATCAGAAAATTGTACGGGAGAGGTCTCTTAAGATGATGACCCTGATAAAGCGCTTTCTGTGAATTCTTAGCTGCCAATCCTGTTCTTTAGTTTCTCAAGATTTTTTTTTCTTTTTTAAATAAAGAAGTTGCTAACTGAAAACATGTGTGCAAGTATAATGGTTCACTTGAAGGTAGGTAATTATATAAGTTAGTCAGCGTAACATCAACAACTTCCAGCAGGCTGACAAATTTTGCTATCACAATGGTTACTGCATGCAAATAAAGAGAAGCACATTACTGAAATGAATATATAATGACTGCATATTTTTTATCTATTAAAAGGGAGCAGTTAGTATGGTTAAGAGCTTTCGATGTGTATACCTCTTTAACAACCCTTTTCATCTTTTTGTTACATCATTAGTTTTGTTGCTTTCATGTGTCATCATATCTTATGCGTCAACAATCTGTAGTCCGCTTGTGAGAACAGGAAAGAATGAATGTATGACGACTCAATGGTAGAGTGTTCATCTCTACTGGTTGGGGTCCACTTTCGATCCCAGGAGAAGTAAGTTTGTGATGGGAGAATATCTTGTCCGTGTTTTTTTAAAGGAATATTTCCATTTTCTCGCACATCGTAATTGCGCTAATTCGTTCAAAGTTATTAAATATCTGTCTCCTTTATTCCACATGGTATGGTTGTGAGTCATTAAACTGAAGGTTTTAATTAATTTTATCCATTACAATAATACCTTCTGTAGTTATGCAATCACGCACAACATACAAGAAACGCTTCGCTATTTTGATTCTGTTCAACATATCGATATTTTCTGTCAACGAATATTTATTATTTGCTCGCCGTTCCTTCACTTCCAAACATTATCTATGGCGTCCCTTCACTTTCTAAGAAATACAAAGGGCAAAGATAGGCACTGGGGACGGCGTGACGTCATGCGTTACCCTATCTTTTCAGATCCAGCAGGGACTTGTACGTCGTTTCATACGCCATGAATAGAACCCATGTACCCTAACGAAATATCCGAGAATCCCTTCATTTTCTGTGCGGGAATTCCTTGCGCCGCTACTAAAAGACTGTGAATCATTCATTTTTGGATAGACCAAATTACAAGTCTAACATAAGATGATAACATACCGGTACCGCCTCAGCCTACCTCCGAAGTTCATATTTGCACTCTTTCAACATCCTGTAACTCCGGGGAAATGCTTACTGGACTTTCCACTTATTTCTATGAGTAGATTCATTTCCCAAACGTTGTCAACCGTGCACATTAACTATGAAGTTTTTTTTTTTTTTTTTTTAAACTAATGGCACAATATTTGAGTAAAAACGGAAAATACCTTTCTGTGGTTTATACTCCGAGATTAAGGGAGACAGTGATGGTGAGATAGATGATAATAGTGGAATGGAGAAAGTGAGAGGAAACGAGAGAACCTCGAGAAAAGCCACAGACACTGTGTTTAACCATCACCAAGCTCACTTGGCGAGAACTAAGACCTAACTAGGGACCCCACGCACCCAGAAGTGAGTAACAGATAGGATACGTTAATGCATCTCTACCGATGGAAGCTTTACGGGGGATATCAAAGTTGTAGTTTATTATATGCGTATTAAGAATCGAAGTCTTCATAAGGAAATCGATTAATATAACAAATTACAACTTTAATGTGTTCATGTGAAGCTTTCATTGATATAGCTGAATTGACGGATCTGTCATTTTCAATTAACTCTTGTACCATTAAAAAATATAGACCTGAGATACACTATATAGTATATGATATTTTGTAGTGCGAAAATGTTCCGATACTATTTATCAGTAACATTAAAGAAATATGAGAAGCTTCTGTTTGCTGGAGTGCATCAACACCATCACCGTGGTTATCATTGCCACCACTCCCTGGTTACTCACCTTAAATTTAGAAACTTCCATAATGGACTTGTGCTAATCTTGCTTTCGTATAGGTCTAAGAACTGCACATCTACAGTATTATTTATACAGTATCATTTCCTTCTTGTATATTCAAATATGCCTTCTATAATACACCTCTAATAAGATGATTTATCTTCAATTGATATATTAATAGTAACCTATTTATTTTTCTACTTTTTTATTAAACTGCCTCTATTTCCAAATTTTGCTAAAACTTTCCAAATGGTGTTTCGTTTCATCCAATTAAATTTACATTCTTCTCCATATCCACACCTCCAATGTTTGCAGTTGTTTCTTACAGAACTTCCGTAGTGATCATATTATAATTTCGTATGTCGTAGTACTTCATTCTAAACACTTGGTGAGTCTTTTTTGAAATATCCCACAAAATATTTCCTTCTGTGGGATATTCATTTCTTTCTGAAAGGTTATTTTGATATTTCTCTCTTTGGTTTTATTTCTTGTTGACGTAACAGATCTCTAATTATATTCCCTACTAGTATTCCTTCTAATAATATTCCTTGTTCTACTTTTTCCTTTGAACTTCTGGAAGTAATTATGTACTAAAACACAACAACACACTGAGCAAGGCTCCACAATTGAAAACTACACAAGTGTTATTTTTAATGAAAGGGTGGAGTCTAATTAAAAGTTGATCTCCGGAGAGTATATAAGAGGTGACCAACTCCCAAGCAGTCAAATGGAGTGGAAGTCTGATGAAGACACAGTTATTGTGTTGAAACTGTTACGTGATTTTTTTTTTTTTTTTTTTTACATATTATCACATAAGCCATGCTCAGTGTGTTGTTGTGTTTTAGTACAAAATGGAAACAAAATCTGATAGAATAGTTATGGAAGTAATTACTATTGATCGCTGTTTTTTCTTTTTTCTTTTCTTTTAACATTTACTCGTATTTTCATTCCATATTCTTCACATTTTCTCAATTTTTCTATCATTTCATTACTTCTCATTTCATATTCTTCTATAAGAGCAATCCAAATCTGCAAAGCGAATGCAGGTTGATATTCAATAATTTGACAACCTCCGGCTCTAAGATAGGTCAGTATCCAGAACACTGAGTCAGAGGGTGCCGAGATACTTTCTTGGAGGGGAAGGCTGACTTGAGTTCATCTTATATTCAGATATATTTACCACAAAGGGAACTAAAAATCTGCGGGATTGAGCACCATGACCACCCCCTAACTACGAGCCTGAGATATGGACAGCCGGATTTTCGAAATTACCGAATTTTGGATGGTTATAATATGTTGTATAGGTTTAACAGAAAATGACTATCTGTACAGTTCTTTTAAGAAAGAAAATCAAGTACTAAATGAATAACAAATGAAATTTTAATGTTCACCAACCGAATAAAATAGTTCTATAGAATGTTAGTTCAATTGAATACAGTACTTCAGCTCATTATCAACTTAAATAACCACCAAAATATAAACGGCGTCTCAATAAAACAGTTGCACGTCGACCTGGTAACTGAAATGCACTCTGACATCCAATCTATGTCGGAAATCCAAAGGATCCGGGTTATCGATGGCCGGGTGATCGAATATATATAAGGTTAGAGGGTTAGGGATTGGTAGGTTACACTTTATTCATCGATTTTAATTTCCAAAATTATATGCTTTTGGAGTGCCTCCTAACCCTAGCCATTAGAGGGTTACGCCCTCTCTTTGGCACAGAATTGACGACACTGTTGGTAATATATACCATATAAATTGGTCTAACCGCAAGATAGTTTTATAAATTAATAGTGCTGAAAGTAACAATAAACAAAACATTAAGTGAGTGAATAAATTTAAATATTCATATCTAAATGGTGAAGGTATAAACAAAAGGAAACGTTGGCATAGAAGCAGTGTGTTGTGCTTTTATGAAATAAACGCGATGATGTAAAATGAAATACAGTGTGTACACGCCACACTCACAAGCACAGTGCTAGATAGATACAGGAACAGGGCCGTGCCGTGAGGGGGGCGAGCTGGTGACGGCCCCGGGCGCCGAAGTAAGGGGGCGAAAAAATCGGGAAAAAAGAGGCAAATGAAAGGAAAAATTACTTGGAATATATGTAGGGGGCGCTGTCGTATACTCTCGCCCCGGGCAATGATTTTCCACGGCACGGCTCTGGGAAAATGCATGTTAATTCTTGAGTCTCGGGGCGACTCGAGACTGATGGAAACACGGGGGAAGCCCAAAGTTAATACTGAATTGAGATATGATGAAAAAAATAGAAACAAATGATGAAGTCAACCTGTATATTTAACTCTTCCAGTTTCTATCGAAATACCATCTTTGATGCAAGCGGAAAGTAATACATTCTCAAAATATTTCTAAATAATTAATCACTATAAGATGCCTTGAAACTCTTAAAGATGTTCTAGCATATTTATGAAATGAACATTTCTAGTTTCTGCATCCCTTTTCTTTAATATAGTGAACTCAAAAATTGACGAAATAAATTTCTTTTAACCTAGATCCTATAACTACATTTTCTGTATTATTGGTACATTCCTAGTATTAACCTGACAAGATTAAGGAAAAACCGCGATCACGAAGGGTGGCAACATGATTTAAATCCAAAACTTCACAAATTAACACTGAAATGACAGTTCACCTACGTAAGAAGCTACTTTTCACCAGTATTATTTACCCTTTTCTCTCTCTCTCCCCCTCTCATCCAATTAAAATCTAGAATTACATCATAAAGTCTTGTGAAGCAAGCAAATGCACTCAATCTAATTTAGATTTTTTTTTTAAATCCATTAAACACAAAATTTGGTATGGAAAGCTTAACTGCATTTTATGGGAACTTCGTGGCTGAAGTAGTAAATACGTGTTCGTATGAAATTAACGTATGATAAGTACACCTGATTTAACTTCAACCTACGTAATGTTCTGAACTCATTTACATTTCCATAATACATTTACATTCTTGTACGTATAAAATTGTGATGATTCCGTTAGAAGCAAATATTATTAAAGATTTCCGTGAAAGTTGATACGTTACTGTCTGGCGTCATATGGGAAAAAGAGATTGGACAGATCCACGTTTTAATGTTGCTTGTCTATTCGTGGAACAAGATTGCTGAAGGACGTGCTACGGACATTAATTGGAAATTGAATCCCCAGATTTGTGTGTGGATTCGTAGAATGGTGATCATGTTGCAGATCTTAGTACGTGAGATAAGAGTCCAGGTAAATATGTATAACAAATATGTTGTTTATTCTTATACCCACACAACGGGAATGTACTCCCTACTCATGTACTGTATATAGCATCCACGTAACCGGAAAGAACATAATGAAGAATACGAGAGATGACATTGAGAAGTTTTGTATCATATACGAGGTATGTTCAAAAAGTATTGAGCCTTTTTTTTTCTCTCGCGTAAACCAATGAAAGGCAGGAGACTTTCTTCAGTGTAGATGTAGAGGGGACACTCATATGCAGTCGTGAAATTTTTCTGGCCTTCAGAAAAGCGTCAGTTGCTACTCGCTGGCAGTCGGCTAACAAGTGCAAAACGTGTAGTGAGCGGTCATCGGATTTCATTTTTTTTGTTGGGGGGGGGGGGTAAAATGACAGAAAAACTTGAAGAGCAATATTGTATCAAATTTTGCCAAAAGCTTGGCGATACCCCATCGGAAACCGTTCAAATGGATCGGTACGTTCAATTTTGAATGAGAATTTGAGCGTGAGGAGAGTGTCCGCGAAATTTGATTCAGTTTTGATCGCCAAAGACAACATTCTTATGTGTCGTCAAGCTCTGTACTCACCCGACATGGCTCCGTGTGACTTTTGTTTATTTCCCAAACTGAAAATACCACTACAAGGGACCCGATTTGAGTCAAGAGAAGACATCATACGGAATACAACAGCACGGTTGCTCACCATTCCAAATACTGCATTCCAGAAGTGTTTCCAACAATAGCTGTTTTCCAACAATGGTAAAGGGAAGCGCTGGGAGAAGTACTGTATGTGCATTACGAAGGAGGCTACTTTGAAGGAGATTAATGTTTCGGGTTTCCAAATCAATAAATGTATTTATGCCAACAAAAGGTTCGTTAATTTTTAAGCATACCTCGTATATACGAAAAGTTTTGTATCATATCGTATCATGTATCATATGTGTGTTATTTCTGTTAAAAAAAAAAAAAAAAAAGATTCAAATACTACTGTTTAAGCAGAGAATCGTGGTCGGCTATGAAGCATTCACAACATTCACGACTAACGAAATTATATTGAATATTAATGCTTATTAATTGTAACCGTACAAGAATATAATTAAAATTTCATACATAAATATATTTAATCCTCGCATATGGTCTAGTGTTACACAACAGTTTGATAGGTTTACAATTTGGTGTTTAATATTTATGATAGCCTAGGAATTTCACTTCTATGTAAAGGAAAGAGTGAAATAGTATCCACTTTTTGCTGTTCTCCGTTACATTTCGTTTTGCAGCGGGTTGGCTCTGATATATATATATATATATATATATATATATATATATATATATATATATATATATAAAACCTAAAGTAAGGGAAATAAAGTACATTGCTGGATTATTCTTTGTATACCTATACAAATATTTCCCACACTGGTATGTACATTTGCAAATAAACATACCAATTAATTTATGCATTTGTTTTTAATCATGGAGGAAGGTCAAATGAGAAGCTACTTCATTTGCCAGTCAAAATACACTTCACAGAAAACCTTCCATTAAAGAAAGAAAGAAAGAAGAAGAAGAAATGGCATCGTTCCAAGATCTTTGGAAGATACTTAACATAGTAACTAGTAAGAGAAGTTTGCGTGTTTCATTCTGGGAAATTTTCTCTCCCAACACGAAAGTTTGAGGTTTGTGTCTTACGTCACAGAAGTTCTTATTATCCAGTTCATTCGCACGAAATTCATGTAGTCAATTTGACAGAGGGCTCCACCTCGTTACCTTGAACTTCATAGAGGGTGGGAACTACAGTTTCTTCTGCTTCCTGCTTTTGATAAAGTTTTTTCGCAAGAACTCCTTTTCTTTAAATAGTAAAGATAACTTTGTTGTCTGACACAAGAACAATACAAGGCATTGCCTGTTAAAACTGGTTAAATCTGGTCTTTTCTTCTTTTTCTTCTTCTTTGTCTCCCCTTTTTTTACAGTTGAACTTATTTTAGCTTCATCAATATTTAAAAAAAAAGAAGATGAGGAGAAAAGAGTTGATGGAAATAATAATTATAAAATTTTTATAGAATGGATAGCAAAGGACATGGATATCGTGTGGAAAGCTCATAAGGTGCTTATGCCAGTATTTCTCAAGCGGAGTTCCATGATTCCATGCTAAGAGAAAATTCTCTTGTAGCTTGACTATGTTTGTTCGGGAGAAGTGGATTTGTTTCTTGGTGAGGGCCCATGTAGTTCGGATTTCCGTTCGAAAAAAAGTAGAATATGTTAAGTTACTACTACTACTACTACTACTACTACTACTACTACTACTACTACTACTACTACTACTACTACTACTACTACTACTACTACTAATAATAATAATAATAATAATAATAATAATAATAATAATAATAATAATAATAATAATAATAAAGCAAAAGGATCGTAAACCGGAATGTAAAACAAATTTACTCGCCAACTTCTTTTTAGTACACTGTAAAGAAAAAAAAACAAACCCACCCAAATTACATTGTTAGGGATATTTTGTATCTTTTTTAAGGCATACATTTCTACAAGTTTGCGGCAAATCAGGTGTCATGACTATATCAAGAACGTTCATGGAATATATCACTGTATATTCTCACGGAATTTTTCCGTTTCTGCAATTCTCAAACATAGTAATGTTCGTGTAACATTAAGTGATTTACATGAATATTTATAGCATGAGCTACATGCTGAAGAAATGAGAATCCATTCTTCTATATGAGCTGTGGCATATTTACGATTTTGTTTCGGGGGAGGCTTTGCTAACTTTATTCCTGGAAATGTGAAAATTCTGCATGACATTTCATTTACTTTAAAACAGTAAATAACTGGAAGACAGGGTTCATCAGCCCTATTTCTTCATTTTCATCGATTTTTTACATTAAAATTATATTACAAAGCAATTATCTATATTCATATAAAAAAGTGATCCATGTGTCTGTCTGTCATTAGATTTTCGCAGAGCAAGAAGTTCCTTAGAACCAGCAGATTTTCTACACAGATAGGCCTTCACCAGATCTAATAGCGTACGAAGGAATTTTATTTTTGATTTTCAACTTAAGGAGGAATTGAGGAAGGGGATCACAGGTTTTGGAGGTTTAAAATGTACAAAGTATTTCAGAAGTCCTTCAAATTAGGCAACCCATGTTACTATAATGTAGTGCAGGTTGAATACTGTTCAGGAAGAAGGAGCACATCCGCTAGTTTATGATAGAACTTATTGAGAAAGATGACTGAGACCCATATCTATCTGCACCTGAATATGTAAAACCTGAACTGAGGTTAAGAAAAACAACAAAGAAAAAAGAATTAGGTACATTATGTTACAATGAATCATACTGATTAATAATACTACTAATTTGAGTACACTTTTACACGTTTCAATTAAAAAAAAATATTTCTTTTAAAGAACATTTCTGAAATGTAGCTCTAATTTAGGACATGCAAACATTTCTAGAATGCCCAACACAAATTTAGAAACAGGTTTCTGGGTCTAGTACGAAGCTCTCAATAGCTCTGAGCAAATTGAGGTGGGAACATTACATATGCGATGAGAGCTATTAAGTATTCTTTTACTGAAAGTTCTGTAGGAAAATATATTTTGCCGCATTATAGTCAGTACCAAGATACATTAAATTTCATGTTAAAATTCAATGGTATCCAACACAGTTCTTCGGAAGATTTCTCTCTATCTGTTAACTTTTTATAATCCCATATAATGTTATACTGTTTTTCAAATTCAGTTTATAACATTATGCCATTCTGAAGAGTGCACAGAAAATGCAATGTCTGAATTGGTAATCTTTCGCCTACAAAGAACAAGAAAAATCTAGAATGTCGTACACAATGATATCTCTTATACTAGTTATTCCATTAGTCAGATATTTTGATTTATCACCAGTCTTGATAAGACGAAATCAAACTTGTTGACGTATACCCATCCGCTGATAAAAGTGATAAGAACAACCTTCCGATGTAGAGTACATAATTTAATCAGTAATGGACATTATCAAAGGAAGTGGCTCGGCTCTCCTTGCTGACCTCATTCTTCCTGTAGAGAACCGATTTCAACTACAAGTTTCTCCTGATTACGTTGCACACACTTCAACATAGTTAAGTGCTAATATACCTATAATTCAAAACTGCAAAGAATTGAAAAAAAAAAACACACACACACACAAAAAAAAAACTGGTATGCATGTATTGGATCGTACCAGACCTTTCTTCTCCTCTTATACGCAATTGTTTCTGAAGTCTTTCTAGATTTTAACGTTTCTTTTTTCTTTCTTCAAGCAATTATGAAGCTTTCTTGGTAGAAATTTATAGTGCTTTGGAGGTTTCATTGCATTAATAGCGGGTATATGTAATATAGTCCTACTGTAGTGGACATAAAGGCCAGGAAGTTTCGAGATTCAGTCAAGAGCATTAACAAGATACTTTAACCACAGAGGTTGTTCAGTCTACATTTGGCCAATTTCGACTTATCTAAAAATTTAGAAGAATCCATGGCGCTAGGTCCGTAAGTGCTCCATGTGTTTCCCTTGGTTCCTAACAATAGCCCGACAGCGTAATTTCCACTGTAATAGGCTTCTCTGAAGAACTGGGAAGGGAATCTTGTCCCATTCCCTTTGCACAGCTTTCCAAAGTCCTTCCACAATTGTCACACGCCGTTTTCCCAAAGCCCGCTTCAGCAATCCAAATCCACAATAGTCCATAGGACTTGCATCTCGAGATTTTACAGGTACCTCATTGAAAGATATCACCTGTATACCACTTGCCTCCTTCATCTCCCTGTGTAGAATGCGAGGGACGATCGTGAGGTATGTGATGAGGCCCTGTCCATGTGAATGCCCACCAGATTGGCGTCATTTCCGTGCATTGTTGGAATCTCATGCTCTGCTCATAGATCGGTCGCATGATCTGCTCCTGAAAATACTGCGAATTTATTTTGCAGTTCTTCGCCTCTCAACGAATCTTCAGTTTACCTCGGTAACAGTAGCCTGTAACGACCATGAACCCTTTTGGGAAGGATTCTTTACAGACAAGGACTCACCTTCTGAAGTTCTTGGCGCCTTTCTCTCGGTACATGATGGCTCTCGGTTTGCCGCAGTCGGAAAGGTAAATCCATGCTTCATCGAGCGTTACGACGTACATCCACCTTAGTTTTGCCAGATGCCGTTCGTACAGCTTCAGGGCGTTACACTTTCGTTCCTTTTGGTGGGCATCCATGAGAAGATGGCCGCGAGCTTTCATGACTTTTTCCAGCTTGAGTTGATGGTGTAACGTTCGGCTCACAGTCCCCAAAGACACCTAAAGACGATTAGACATTAACCTTTGTGTTGGCGGATTTTCTTGCATTGCCATTTTGCTAAGTTTCCTCTGCATGGTGGAGGTGGCCTTGGTGCATTCCCACTTCCTAGGCAACTTCGTTGGTGATCCAAATGGTGGAGCGAGCTAAGCGGTTAGCGTACGCGCCTTTGGCGTGGGAGGCCCGGGTTCGATTCCAGGCGGGAGCTCATGTTTTTCGGATTCCACGTTAATCAGTAGGTCCACGTCTCATATAGCCTCGCTGCTGAAAAGGGACGTTAAACTCAAAATCAACTCAACTCAACCAAATGGGGGAGCTTCGGAAGGAACGAAATCGGCCAAACGTAGGCTGAACAACCTCTGTAATACATACAGTTGGTGGGTTATTTGATTTAGAGTTTAGCGTATATGAGACATGTACCTACAACTTAATGGGGATCCGAGCCACATGAGCTCCGCCGAGAAGGAAACCTGGATCTCCTGCGCTGAAGAGAATTAGGTATGCAAACCAAATAGCCACGAGTAAGTCCACTAATATTTGAGGCGCCTAGTATCAAATCCGCCAAATCCATTTTTTTTTCGAAATTGAGTTACATATCGTTTGTTTTTTTACCTAAAAGAATGTTTTGATCTAAAAGAAGAACATAGGAATAATATTTTGTTTAAAAGCTTAATGTATTATACGAAAAAACTAGTTCAAATGTACGCGTATATATGAAGATTCACTGCATGTTTTTCAAGATTACTCGAAACTAAGCTAAATGGATGTAATCATTTATAGTAGTAGTAGTAATTTTTGTTGTAATGCTAATGAAAGTGTCAATTTTGACATAGCTGGTAATGATGAAAGCTAATTTAGAATATTTTAACGAGAAATCTAACAAATAACAAGCAGCAGTCTCACGTGTACACCACGTGAAGAAGATTGGTTGTTGATTTTGAATTTAACGTCCCTTCCAGCAGCGAGGCTACAAGTGACAGGATCTACTGATTAAAGTGAAATTCGAACCACATGAGCTTCCGCCGGGAATCGAACCCGGGTCTCCCATGCCAAAGATGCGTACCCTAACCACTTAGCCACGAAGGAGCTCGTGAAGAAGTTTGGTTTGTATGGCGTGTTATCTTCTCAATATTTATATGGACTAATAGAAATCCAGTGTCAGTAAAGAGTCAGAAGAGGATGAAATAAACGGAGCTTGTGACAAAAATCAGTTTTTTTTTAAATCTCATTTTTATTAAATGTCAGAAAATTTTGTCTTAAAGTTTACATATTAGACTACTTCCATATTTTTTCTGCATCTGCATTTTTCATTACAAGAACAATACAATAGAAAAAAAAAAAAGAAACCCAAATGTTTTGTCATAACATGCACCTTGCTGGGTTAGGTTGTGACAGAAGGAAATGTGCCCGATTTCGCTAATGTAATTTTAATATAAATTGTGCTAAACATAACATAAAGGTAATGTTTCGTAACAAAAATATTTTGCATACACAAAGCCACTACTTTCAATTTTTCATTTGAAAACTCTCTAAATTATCGTTATCGTACACAGTTAAATGTGCCAATAATACTTCCTTCCTAATACTCAGTTTTATAATAGAATCACAATTCTTTTCAGAAATGACTTATGATGCAAACCTAGACTACATAGACCCCCTATCACCGTCCGAGTTGCAATTGTGGCATACATATATAGGATTACCTTCTGTGCACGCTTTGTGTAACCATTGGTTACAGTTAACACATTGAACCCAGGTTCTCTGGGTTTGGAATTAGAAAATGGTTCCAGACACACAAAACAAAAACAATCGCCTTCATTATCATCGTCACTATCATTTTTACCTTTTGAAATTTTCACCTCTTTTTTCATAGAGCTGTTCAGAATATAAGGTCGATAAGGTTTCAGATTCTTTACGGTTTGTTGCTGGATGAGGCTGGTTTGTTTCTTTTACAAGCAGATCTGGGAGTTCTGAATCCACTTCTTGTGTAATGTTAGTTGGTCCTTGTTCTTCATTATGACCGGAAAAGTTCGTTGAGGATAAGGATGCTGTTGAAGTTGAGTGAGATGTTAGCGAAGTACGTCCAAGTGCTAACTTTATAATCTGGTCGTCATCTTCAATTAAACTGAGTCCTAGATCTGTCCAGTGACTGTCTATTAACCTCATATTGCACTGCAACTTGTCTTAAAGATCCCTTGTTTTCGTGGTATACTCGTGCTGCATCTATGTACACATCAAATGGTATCTGGCTTCTCTCTGTCTTTATTTTGTATGTTCGTACCATCTAAAACGAGAACGATTGAAGCTAACATTAAAATGCAAATTCAAATTGTTGCAAACTACATTGAAAAAGAATTTTGTTGTTATTGTTGTTAATGATGATGTGGTGTTTTGTCCAAAGGTTCCTGTACAAGGTGAACCCATGGCGGTTTGTCTTTGTTTTCTGTGGTATGGTGATGACGTCCTAAGGACGGGACCTACTACTAAGGTGAGATCCTAACCATTTGTGTCTCCACCGGGAATCAAACCCGAGATCATCCACAGGAGACACATGCAAAAGAAACCAGTCTAAATCTGCAAACATTGATGCATATACAATTAACAGCGAGCTAATGAGTTTATGCGTTAGAAATCGGAAATTTCTTCCCAATACTAATAACGAGTCCACTTCCTAACAAAGCATTAATATCCCTAATGTAAAATAAATAAAATTAATTAGACAATAAACTTCTATCGTCTGGTCTCCTGCGGGGTCAGTTGTGACATTTGTCACAATTTACCCCTAGCAGTTTGTCACAACGAGTCCCAATGTTTTTTTTTTTTTTTTTTTTTTGCTTTTATTGGCAATTCAGTATTTCAGTTTTACTTTACCAATAAACAAAACCGTTTACATGCGTATTATATTTGCTTTAGTTTTTAGAAAATGCCGTTAATATTTCCAAAAGTCCCGTTTTAAAAGGGAAAATGATGTTTTTAGGAGCAAAGGAGGGTTAAGTCACACTTCGTTTGCTACGTCTGCCCCCCGACATATTTTATTGTATTACAATGGAGGTTAAGTAATATAGAACTATTACTTTCGGTATACAAAAAAGTAGCTGCCCCCCCCCCACTCACAACAAAATAATTATCTGGCCCTCTGCTTCTTCAAGAAATTTAAGCTGGCTTCGTTACTGGGAAAGAGGCATTTTTAAAAATATTTTTTCGCTACATTGAAAGCTATGTCATTTGTTGTTTGTGATTGCATCACAAGAAGACTGCCGAAAAGTTTTAAATGAGTTTTGGATCATAGTTAATAGACTACGTACCTATCTCAAGTTAGGGTTGTATCAATGTCACTTAGACTAAATAGCGTATCCTGAAGAGGGAAGGGGGTTGAAATACCTATTATAAAACTTTTCTCCTCTGCAAAGAACTGGCATTTCTTCTAGTATTCTATGTAGAAAAATACAATCCAGCATTATTTTGAACCAGTGCCGCTCCTTGTAACAGAATGTCCACCGCGCCTGGTCTCGATTTCGAATCCGCAAAGTGGAATCAAATATGAATAATGCTGTTCATGAATAACATGAATAATAATGTTCGGATTTCTCTTTTAACTAGGGATGGCGAAAACCGGTTCCTGGTGAAACCGGTTTTCGGTTCTAAACGGATCCGGTTCTTGAAAATCCGGTTCCGGAACCGGTTTTTCGGATATAGATCTGGAACCGATTCCCAAGATCCTGTTCCGGATCCAAGCCTGGAACCAGTTCTGAAAACTGGATCTCCACAGGTCATCCTTACTTTTAACAGTAGGTTCTATCTCCTCTAGTCTCGGTGACGAAAGAGGACGTTATGTTGAACTAAAATCAATATAATCCAAATATTTTGGAAACGAAACAATATTGAATTTCTTTGTTAGTTGCCCATGTTTCAGGCCTTCTTCCTTTTCTTTTCATTTTTCTTTTAAAGGAATGAGGACTAATATTTCATGGGCTGTGCACATGCAGTGAAGAATCAAGAGAGCTCCTGTGGAAAACTCCATAAATAATCCCTGCTTGTTTGGCGGTGGGAACAGCTCCTAAGAGTTGCTCGGGTCATGGGAAAGTCCTTGACTTAGCAAGTCCACCATGGAAGGAAAACTTAAGTTTGCCATGCACGACGCTAATTGGAGTAATTCTCCCTCATTCTTTGGAACAACTATCCATGATTTCCGCTCGAAAAATAAAGAACGGAAGGGGCTCAGTGTGAATCTACATGTCTGTATACACCTTCTTTTCTTTCTTTCTTTCTTTCTTTCCATAGGTTAAAGAAGTGAACAGAATAGTATCTTTTAAATGCAGACGAATGTCACGAGAATGACAAAAATATAAAATTGCTACTGACTGTTGCACGTTTTCATACAATAAAAAATGTAATAAAATTTTAGCAGGGTTCACAAAGTTCAAAATGTAATAAAAAAATCAGCAACACATAACGTTATAAGAGAATTGTAACATAAACGTATCAATTTTGATTTTTCGTATTCATCTGAATTTCTCAAACTATTTGCTTTGGCTGACATAGTCATCTATAAAGTTTCACTGGAATGATAATTAGAATACGTTATTTTCAGGCTTGACCGTGCTTTTACTGATCAAAAAGGGAAAAAAGTATGTATCGGTCAAAAACCGAAGTGGGGCAGGAAATGGGGTGACCGTATCCAATAGATTTTCAGTGTGCTATATACCTAGTTATAAGTTCACCAGTCCCACTAAGTACCAAAGTGTACAATGATCTTACTTAAAACATGTTTGATTACTTAAAACATGTACTTATTTCACTCCTTTTTCATGAACAGTTCGTGATTTAAGATAACTAATTGTAAAGTCCAAGCCTTTGGTCCGCTGTATAACCACCAGAGGCGTCATTTGGGAAGGGCAGAGGGTAGTTGCCACTTCATCTTGAATTTGAGAAGGAAATTTACTTTTTTTTAGTAAATTCTATACTAATATAGCAACTAATAAAAAACGTAAAATTTTTATGTCAATGGATAATGTCCCCTTCCTCCTACTCCCTGGCAAACTCTGAAATTAAGCTACTGCTTGTAACAGTAGTTTTAAGTCTACAAATTGCCTGCACACTAGCATCATCTGTTGGCATCACACAGATAGAGGCATAGTAGCTCTTAACATCGTCTAAAAATCATGGAATACTAGGGGCACCAAGAACTGAAAAATGTGTCCGACTACTGCACTGTGTTAAGCGTTAAGTAACTATGCTACGTAGAATTGTACGTATATGTATAGACTGGATTTTGTTTTGTAATTTTCTGAAATTTTGAATAATGTTAGACCACTACATGTAACTTTATGGTGAACCTGGTGAGGATGGCAGACGTTAGTAGAGCGCTCAATCATCTCGTGTGCGAAAGATACATAGTTCAATATCGGTACATTTTAGCTTGTGGTGGACAATATTTAAGGAGTTTTTCCATGTTCTTTTGCTTCCTCTAATTATCTACATTTTAACTACTATTCTATTGTAATTTACTTGCATTTATCAAGGGTGGGGATATGACACTAAGCGGGTCAGTGAAATTTTACAAGGTTGATAGAAAACTAGTTGAAGCTAACGAGCGAGGATGTAATGGGTCGTATAGAGGCATATACAGCGTATACCCACCTAATATTTTTACACTCCAGCGTAAATTCACCTCAAATTTATATAGGTATAGGTATACTAAACGGTCTAGCGCATACCCACAAAAAATTCAAGCATTACATTACTGCTAATAAGAGCGTATATATTAAATTTATATATAATATGAACAACCTGTTTCAGTCAGACGTAACGTTTTTAGTTTAACGGTGCCCGATTGCTCATTGAAGCTAAGGAAGGCGGTGGGATGATAATAGTGGAATGAGAAAAATTGGAGGACACGGGAGAATCCCGTGGAAAACTGCTGTATGGTGTTTGTCTATTACAAAATCCACTTGGCGGGATCTGGGATGGAACCAGAAAACCCTACGCGCCAAAAAAAATGCAATAAATTTACTTCTGACTAATTGACATATACTAAACAGAAAGTATTATTTCCTAGTTAACGGTATTGAATACCTTAGACATTTTTTAAAGAACGTTGATTTTGAGTGGAATATTTTTTCTTTGAAATGAACTGCTATTTTAATTGATTGATTTTACTGATTTCTTCTTCAAATCTATTTTAAAATCCCTTAGAATATTTCATGAAAATTACTGTAAATTTTTGTTATATTTAAAATTTTAATATTTCATAATAAAATTGAATTTAAGTAATATTATATTCTAAGTATATATAAAACTATGAACTCACTCAATCACTGACATAACGGGTACTTCTGGTTGACGTGGAAAGTTATGATTGTAGCTTTTCGGGACTAACTCACAGAAAAATTGCCAAGAGTGAATATTTTAAATTTTTACTGGTCTAAAGGCGGGATGAAGAAAGTTCCCATATTATTTAAATGGGCCTTTTTCTTGGAGCTATAAACCCACGTTTTAGGTATTTGGAATTGGAATAAAAACTTGTAATTCAGCATGCTTGTACATTTTCTACAGGGTTATTTAATAAAATCACTAAAAATAAAAATGTCCAACTTAAGAGTGGTTTTATGGGGAACTGAAAAATCTTTCCCATGTTATTTATATGGCATCCTCTACACCTTAAAATGTTTAGGTACTTCTGACAGGATTAGAATGATATAATTTGGCATGATTGTAGTCTTCCGCTAGTAACCTACAGGAAAATAGCCGAAACTGAATGTTTTCAATTTTTAGGGTATCTAAAGGGGAAATTATGGGCGTTTTCTGGGGAAATCTTACCTTTCAGGTAGTTGATACAGGAAAAGAAACTTGAAATTTTTAGTATTTTGAGTTTAAGGGGTGCGAGGCCTTAGGCCGGGCTAAAACGGGTATAATGGAACGTGTTTATTTCAGTTGTTTTGTGTTGCTACCGTATTATTTATCTGCACGGTTATTGTTGTCTTACGTTATCATGACGGGAGTTACTGTTACATAAGAAATGCGAGACCGTAGGTCTAGCAAACGCGGAAGTCTGGGGGCGAAGCACCCAGCTAGCCAAGCTACAGACAGTATTTATAATTCAAATTCAATTTGAAACAGCCAAGAGAAATCAATAAAAAATTACATTATTAAAATTAAAATTTGTTTAGTAGAAAACAGAAAAAATAATTCCTCCCATATTAAATCAATGAGCTTTAAAAAAAAAATAGACGTAGGTACTCAATATAGCATCTAGGGTCAAATTATCTCGTTTGATTTTCTAGACAGATAACAAGAAAATAACAATAATGAGAAGAAAGTTTCAACGCTCAAAAATAATTGATGTTGATGTTATCACAAAGCCAAACAAACGTAAGAAAAAAATTCAAGTACGTCAGTGACTAGTAAGTTATTTACTCAACTAGCGTAATGAAGAAAGGTGATACATTGTTAACAAACTTGAAATGTCATCATAAGGCAATCTATATTGATTACGTAGTATATTAACTTATCATTACTTGAGGTAATACAAAGGAAAAGATATTAAACAATTATGTTTTAAAAAAGTCTTTCTTCTTATTATTATTAGGATATCGCTTTTGAGAGAGAAAAGAAACATTGAATTGAGCTAGTTCATCAAAGAGCTTTGTTAATAGCTATTTCGTGTTTTTTTTTCTTTCTTTACTATGATTGCTCTCACCTGATGGAGAAAAATGACAGGCTAAAGAAGATTTATCACACAGACTTAAGGAAAGAAAATGAGTGTGAAAAATCATGAAATGAGAATATGTGTGGAAACGGAAGACCCCAAGAGAACCAACGGACACGATGTTGTATGCCACAAGCTTTCATGGCGTGGTTTCAAACCAGAAACTTCATCCTTGTATTCACCTGATATTGACATGGGCAGTTAAAAGATGGTTAGATTTACCAAATCTAAACATGTTTTAATACTACAATATTTTGTCTTTATTTTATTACCATTAACAGACAACATATTACCATCAGATGGTAAATTAGAACCACTTAACTTACACATAAATATTACATAAATTTTAATGTCACAACTAAATTACTTTTCTCGAAGTTGGGGCCGATCTAAATCTCGCCTTCTCCTACCCGAAAGCGTAGAAAAATCGCCAGGCTTGTTTCCGACTCAAAACGTATATCGGATTATATTCCCCTTCCCCATCCCAGCCACCATTTAAAAAGAAGAAGAAGAAGAAGTCGAGTCCTATTGCTAAATCACTTTTTCGCACTTAAAAACAATAGACGTATTCTCATTCCATAGATGAAAATTGTTAACCTTCATCGAAATGAATTTTATGGAGCTTCTCCCTACTCGATTTTTTCTTGAGATAAGTCACCTTGTATATCGTGATGGGAACAAATAGCCTTGTTGTTATCTGTATTAAACTTGCCAATCAATCTGTGAAAATACAAAATAATCTATCAATAATCAATATGAGGCATTGGTGATGATGTGTATAGCTGTTTAACTTGGTTAGTCGTTGAAGAGAAACGCGGAAGTGATCGCATAAGAAAAACTATTACAAAGTCAATCTTTTACCATTATTATTATTAGTTTTCAATGTGCTACAAGGAGAAATGATAAACAGTTTCCAAATTTCCTTTTAGTTCGTCCTAGCAGACGCTTCAGAAAGAAGCTTCAGATATGTCACAAATCACTTATGACAAGATAATCCATCATCACTTTATTATTACTATTATTATTATTATTGTGTTTACGATTTAAAGTATTGATAAATAGTTATCAGTGTGACCTATTGCGATAATTACTAAAACAAGATATTTTTAAAAAATAAAACAATAAGAGATTAAAGAATTTAACCTTACATTTTTTTTTTTGTCAGTATTGAAGGGAAAGATAATATGGGATAGGAACACACAGAAGTTTGCGTCACATTTGCAATCTCATTGTGGAAATGACCCAGCATGTGCAGTTCACATGATAAATAATATGCTAACACTTCGACTTTTTTTTTTTTTTTAATCAATTGGGGTTTCCCATGTTTACAGCATTTTTTTTTTTTTAAGTATTACAACAAGCGAAAGATTGTGACGTGTTGCAAATTTATAATCAAATCTCTTGATTTCTGACCAATAAACTTATCAATGGTATTTAATTATCTAAATAATTGGTATTTATGAACAATTGCAATTAGAGCTTACGACAGTTATACTTTTGTATCAACGTATCTTTGATTGTCTTACATGATAACAAAACATTAGCTTGAATCTTCGAAAATATAACTTTTGGATTCATTTTAACTCCAGAAATCTTCGTAGCATTTCAAACTTTATGTTGTTTTGCTGAAATAATAATATGCATCTGATGATCAGATGTCGTATATTTCCTGGTAACGACACACTAAAAGTCCAATTCAACCAATTTAAAGCCATGATGTTTTTCGTATTGTTATTGCTGTAATTTGCACTAAATATTAATGTCTGAATGATATTAATTCCCTCTTACCAAATGTTTCTATTCAACTCAAAATCAGTTAAAGTAATCCTCGATGCGAACGGAAGAATTAGGTACATAAACGCTACTGTTTTACTGAACTTATAATGGCATTACTAACATGTTCTTCACCTTGAAACATTCGAAAGATCTACATCAAAATTACAAAGCATACGGAAAAATAAATTTCGTACGAAAGTACTGTCATTCCGTCGTCTATGCACACATTATTATTATTATTTTATATAATCCACCGATGCTTAAATTGTGATGACCCTCGTATTTACTAGTTTTGTAGTACTTCCGAAGTACATCAACGATCTTTCCCAATATTTATTTTCGTGTATCCCTGTACATCGGCTGAAAATTGCTGCCACAAAAGATTCTTAGTGAAATCTAGTATCCATTGGCCTGCAAGGCACGTTGCTGATGAAGCATTAAGCAAATAATTAATAATAATAATAATAATAATAATAATAATAATAATAATAATAATAATAGATACATCACAAGTTAGTGCTGCATAATGATTCCACGGACTATCTGAAAAGAAGAAAAGACTAATTTCTAGCACATAAAATGGAATTAATTACGAAATCAAACCATACTACGAATATAAGCAAAATCCAGTTCTTGAAAATGAAGTTATACTGAAAATCTGAATCCAGAACGAATATAACAGTAGATGCAAACAGTTGAGTTGAAGAGTTGATTTGGAGTTTAACGTCCCTTTTCAGCAGTGAGGGTATATGAGACGTGGACCTACCACGGGCGTCTCTGGTGGGGGGACAGGGGGACGCGTACCCCCAAATATTTTGAGTACGAGATAAATTGATCAATGCTGGAAGTATTTAGATCTATATTGAAGAAGTAAAAACATAGACAGAACAAATTAAAGTTATGTCTGTTCTTAAACATTAGTTTAATGTGATTAGAATGTGCGCTTGACGTGCGTCACTTTCAAGGAAGGATTTTTTAAAAAGAAAGTTACGCTTCTTGGTTAGTTAAAGTATTTTTCCAACAATTGGTTTCCATGACGAACAGAGACTTCAGAAGGGAAGGATGTATAGAAAATTTGGCTGATATTTAGTCTCGCCACCAATCTTGCACATATAAGATTTACAGTGTGTTACTTGCTTTATAAAATATAGCTGAGCTAGGGACAGCTAGCGAAGGGAGTTAGAAGCCCCCAGGGTCATTGTACTTCTACCTTTATCACAATTTAGACAAAAACAAGGTACTCGGTTCTGGAACCATGAAACGTATTGGGGGAGATACTAAATGCCATCCGAAAATTTATCTGCAAATTAAGAACGGAAATCTGAAAAACAAAAGATATACAATAGAAGCGAAGGTGACAGGAGGAAATTAGAAATATAGAGAAATTTGAATATTATATATGAGAGTAAATTTCATGCGAATACTCTAGAAGGGCAGCAAGGGACAATCAGGGATGAAATCAGGGGGTAGCCAGGGGGGAATCTCCCCCCGAAGAAAATTCTGTCCCCCCGGGGAAACTCCCAGAATTTCAGTCACAAAATGTAGAAATTACTTCACCCAATTATTTGCTTTTCTTTCCGTGCACGTGCAGACGAAATCCGATCTCTCAATATACATATAAATGGCTCAGACCCATTCTATATAAATATTAAACATGTAACATCTAAGATAGAATACCAAATAGTCAATAAAACCTGTATTTCTTAACGCTATGACCGAGTTTGGCAGAACATGAAATTGTCAACTGTTGAAGAAAGGTTTGTATTTTAGTAGGTACTATACTCTTGCCCTATATTATATATTAGTAGGTAGCACTAGCACAGATTGAGATAGGAAAGGAAAGATAGAGAAGATCTTTCTATCATTCCATATGATCACTGATATCCGCAGACTTCAGTTCTTGAAAATGTATAGTTCTTGTATTATTTGATATCCTAAGTCCTAAATCCCGCCTAAATCCCATTTCTCGCATCGGAAGTAACAGACGTAAATGTGTTTTACGATTATTGAAGTAAATACACCTTTCTTTAATTAAAAATAAGTCAGTTAAAGGGTGAGATTCAGAGGGCATCATTTAGAGGGATCGGGGAGGAACAGTTATCCCTCCTGGGTCAGAGATTTATATAGAATTTATCAATATAATAGTAGTATATAAGTGAAAGATTGTTATTGAAGGTGATGAAGATCCTGCTCAGTGCCCTGCCATGAGGGAGGGGCAAGCGGGGCGACGGCCCCGGGGGCCAAAGTAAGAGGCGCAAAATTCGGGAGGGAAAAAGAAAAGAAAAGAAGGGAAGAAAAAAAGAGAGGAATGAAACACATGTGCACATGTGGGCATGTGCACATATATAAAATGAAACGAAGAAGTAATAAAAAGTGCTCAAAATTAAGGAAAAGCAGGATTTACTTTTTAAACTTTTCTCACCTTTCGCAGGTGGTCTGTCGACCTCACTCATATACGGGGGTTCCGTCGTATACGTTCGCCCCAATCGCTGACACGGCACTAATCCTACTCAAGATTTCGTATACTAAACTATTGATGTGTATGCAGTGAAGAAACCAAGGCTAATATGCTTGATTTAGAATCAGAAGTGTGAGAAAGAATTTTCTGATTTAGAATCAGAAGTTTTTAAAAAGATTTAAATTAACTCAAAAAATATTTCAGTTAATTTAAATCTTTTTAAAAACTTCTACATTAGTAACAAACAGTAACTACTGAATATAGGAAATAATAACAAAAATAGTTATTGTAAATAGCAGCTAAAGTTTAGTCTAAAATATTTTTGCTGTCTTTATTTAATGTTTTAGATAAAATTAAACGATTGTTTTTTTTTTTTAAATATATAATCTCACATTGAATATTTATTAGCAATTAGTCTTAATATTAGGTAAGACGTGCATGTGAATGGAATTGTTAAATATGCTGCTTTCTTGCAAAAATACAGAAAAACAACCCTCCCCCCGACGAGCTCACATCCCCCCCGGGCAAAAATGTCTGAATTCAACATTGGGGACAACTACAATGACAATAAAGAAACTAAATATAGAAATGAGTGTTTAATGAGCAAATTGAGATGAGGAAGATGGAAAGAATACATTGAGGAGCCGGATGACAGCAAGAGTAAACTGTACATTTTAGACATTAAAACGGAAAACGAAGCAAACTGGATGGTTCATTGGACAAGTTCAAAAAAACATACTGAGAAATGAAGAACAAAAAGGTAGATAATATACCTTTTCAGTTTATCAAGAATCCAGAAGAAGAATGAAAATCAAAAATTCGAAATACGCAATCAAATCAAGTGTCATCGTAAGACTTCTTTCAGAGAGTTAAAATTTTGTTAGCTAAACAATCGAAATATATGACGACTATAAAACTACACTTCTGCAAATGCGTTTAAGAACACTGAGAAGGAGTTCACCGATAGGACAGTCAAGGTGAAGAAATTACCAAAGAATTATATTATATATAAACTTAACTTTTTTTTCCCGGCAAGTAGTTTACCAGTGAGAGCGGATGCCATTAGTAAAGTAGATTCTAGTTTACTCAATTTTGACGTAACTTTAGTTGGGATCTACTAGCATTCTAGTCGAGCCCGTCCCCCCAATTTTAGCATACCAGAGACGCCCATGGGACCTACTGATTAACGTGGAATTTGAACTACATGAGCTCCCGCCGGGAATCGAACCCGGGACTCAAACGCCAAAGGCGCGTACGCTAACCGTTTAGCCACAGAGGAGCTCTGTGTGCAAACAGATCCGTCATTCATTATTGGCGTCAATAAAATGAACCAAGAATTAACTCTCCCAGATGTGACAGTGTAACCTAGAACATATGTAGTACAACTTTTAGTACAAAAACTATTGCAATACGTACCTGAGAGTATAACACCCAATATAGCGACTGGGGGACAACATGTCGGACTTCCTACGGTCATAGCCGGTCCTACCATATCCTCTGTAGATTCAGATACAAGACGTAGGCACCGCGACTCGCATCGTACCGACAATAGTCCCGAACGATCACGCTCTCCTGTCATAGACAAACACTATACACCATCTCCGAAACGTCATTGCCTACATAGCATTTCAGATTCTGATAGTGACCAGCTTAGAATCTACGACCAGGACTATCCGCCACTATCTATCACTCCAAAACCGCAAACTTACTCATTCTTACTCACAAACTTCGACACCAAATATCAGAATGAAAAGCATATCTATCTTCAGCTCACCAAGTACTATCGGCGAGCTCGATTACCCAAATTGTCGCAACAAGAAATGGGGTTCATCAAATCGCCTGATCCACAATTGGCTACGACAATTCGTAACAAGTTCAGCTTTGAGAGTTTTGGCAAAAATGCCCAGCTCACCAAACTGCCTGGCCGGAGAATCAAACAGCAACCTCCGCCACCTCGCACACCTACTTTCTCTGTTGTAATACGAGGTGTACATCCTGATCTAATGGACGATGAGATTCTTTAAGAGCTTACGGAGGAAGGGCATAAAGTCTCCAAATGCATCCGCATTCGAACGACCGCGGTCCCACTTATATGGTCCGCGTGTTATCTTCATCAGAAGACACCTTTAACCAGCTACTTGACAACGGAGCCTATATATATCGTAAACGACATCGTGTCGAGTCCTCCCGCACTGCACAACCAGTATCAATCCGTTGTGAACGCTGTCAAGAATATAACACACACACCAGCGCCAACTGCAGCTATAACCTGAAATATGGCTACTGTGCTGGGTTGCATTCCATCCGCACATGTCCCAACTTAACTCGTCCACCGCAGTGCTCCGGTTGCCCCGAATAACATCCAACTTACAGCTTTAAGTGTCAAGCTCGACCGGCACCTTCACCAGATAAACCCCACTTAGTGGCTCCACTTCGTGCTCAGAGTGAACGGCAGACCGATTCTACTCCGTCCTCTGATATATCACCTGACAACCAGCCTGTTACAGTATCTCAGCTCCTACAGAACAGTTCATCACCTTAACGCTGCAAAATGTGCATCCTTTTCTACGGCCGCATGTACTGCAACAAGTACTGTATGCTGCCCGCTGTATCTTCCATGTTACATTCAATGCCACCTACACAGGCCAACGAGTTCACTTTCATACCACCCGTCTGAAAATATCCGTTTAAGGTTCTCAGTTTCATTATGGATGTCGTTATCATCTTTCTTAATCAGTTCCCTCACCCAACACAAACCCCTCTAAGAAACAACTTCTTCTGGAGGAACACGCATCAGCTTTCTTACTCAACGAAACGCATTTCACCCCACGCCTGCCTTCTAGATTCCCAGGATATCAGATCCTTCGAGCTGACAATCAAACACCAGACCTACGTGCCAATGGCGGCGCACTCATTGGTTTTGCCTCTCAGTTACCTTATCGTACTTTCCACACCCCTATTCACAACCTACCGGAATATCTTATTACAACCGTCTATTTCAAGGCTATATACGTCACCTTAGCGACTATCTACATTCGCTCTGGTCATGCAATTCCTTATTCCTTTCTTCAGTATATCACTAACAACTTTCGCCATTTCATCGTAATGGCCGATATCAATATTCATAGCAGATTCGCTTGCCAGAAGTCTCAGTTTCACGACTTCATTACGACACGAATATCTTGCGTCCTGCACAAACTTCCAAAATCAACCCGCCCCCTTTCAGATACCATCCCCGATGTTATTATCACCTTCACAACCCTGTCAGGCAAATGCCATATCGATGTCTTAGACTCTCTTGCCAGTGACCACCTTCCAGTCAAGTTAACTATCAAATGTTCTTTTCACCGCCACTGTTCTGTAAACATTCCACCTAGGGAGGTCCGTAGATTTGACATAGTTAATTGGGATAACTACAGACTTTATCTCACTTCTAAGCTGAACATCTCGAGCCACCAAATACTAAGGATGAACTATACTCGGCGCTGGATGCTATCACCTCTTCTATTCATACAGCATCTGCCGAGAATATACCTACCTTGCAAATACATTCATGGCTTCCTCGATTACCACCTCAGTACCTTCACATGATCAGACGTTCTCGACAATTTTACCAAGATTAAGTACGCACAAAGAATGAAGAGGCTCTACGTCATCACAGACAACTCCAACGTACGGTTCGTAACTACGTTGTCGCCTATAAACTTCGAAACTGGGTCAAAATGTGCAACACTATGGACGCAACTTCACATCCTACCAAATACTGGAAGAGATTTAATGCATTTACTGGCAAAACTTAGTTCTACATCACCCTATCATTGACGGTGACCATCCACTCACCTCAGATAGTGCCAAAGCTGATGCTTTTGCGAATCATCTCCAAACCAATATCATTCCATTTCCTCCTGAAAGATCTGAACGACACCATCCTGCATATACGTTTAATGTTGATTCTCCTCATCTTCAACTTAGTACAGAGCATAACTTTCCAGCTCATAACGAACTTACCATACCCGTAACAGTTCCAGAAATTCATGAAGTCACAATTCGCAAACGTAACACTGCTCCAGGCATGGACCTTATCACCTACCGTCACATTAAAGAGAGTCCTTTCTGTTTACTCCTCCTGTTAGCCCGTATTTTCACTTTCATTTTACGTACCGGTATCATTCCCGCCGATTGGAAAGCCTCCAAGACTTTAATGTTTCTAAAACCTAACAAGCCAGCTGCTACCTCTGTATCATCTTACCGTCCAATCCAATTAACCACTGTTTTCTGCAAAATTTTCGAACGCATTCTTGTAAACAGACTTCATCCACATTTCTTTCGCCATCGTATCATTCCACTCCATCAAGCAGGTTTCCATCCTCGCATTGGTGTTCACGACCAGCTCTTACGCCTCACCAATCTTATTACGAATCACTTCAACCGCTGACAGCCTTCATGCTTACTTCTATTCGACCTTGAGAAAGCTTTCGATAAAGTATGGCATCTTGCGCTCTTCTTTAAGCTTCTGTCCTGTAAACTACCAATGTTCTACATCCATTTCATCTTCAACTTTCTATCATGTTACATTACATATATATCTATAAACAACTCCTTATCACATCTTGTCTTTATTCATTCCGGCGTTCCACAGGGCTCAGCATTATCTCCACTTCTGTATCTGCTCTTCGTTGCTGATCTTTCTCCACTTCCTCCAAATGTACATCTCTTCCAGTTTGCAGATGACACAGCCTTTCTTGCTCTCGGCAAAACGATCCATCAATTGAACACAGCACTCCAATAGATATCTTTGTTAGTTGGTGCTCGAAATGGCGATTTCGCCTAAATTTTGAGAAGACTCAAACAATGGTTTTCTTGACCCTAAGAGACGGTCCCGCGTCCATAGTAACCCAACACGTCTGCACCTTTCTGTTCTTGATACTCCCATCAAACCTACCAAACATGTTAAGTACCTAGGTGTTACATTTGATACTCACCTCGCATGGCGACCTCACTTAGTTCAGATTATCACTATAGCCTACAATAGACTGAATCTTCTTCGCCGACTCACAGGCACAACCTGGGGCCTACAAGCATATACCATTCTCACAACATATAAGGTGTTCCTACGACCCGTCCTCACCTATGGGTTTACAGCTTGGGACGCTGTACATTCAAGCTTTTACAACAAGCTCAAGATCCTAGAGCTACACGCACTGTGTATTGCATATCGTATCAAGCTGCCCAGCTCTACACAAGACCTGTATGATCGCATCTCCTTTCCTCACATCCTTTACCATATTGAAAAACTTTGACATTCCTACATCACCAATAGACTGGCTCAGAAGCATCCTCTTTTCTTTGATATTCTACACGGTAATATCGACTACGCTCCACAACATTCTGCCCGCCACGAGCACAATGCTATAATGTCTGCTCTATATATACAGATAACCATGGTGTTCTTTATCTATTATATATGTATATTATGTTTGTTCAATATGAATAATGATAATAAAGATAAATACTCATAGACCAACCGCCTATACCCATTGTCACATATTCCTGTTACACCACTTCTCATATAAATGGCGTAACCCTTTGGAGGACTAGCCTATGTCCTAGCACTAAAGAAAATGCAAAAACTAGTAAGTATAAAAGATATAACAGGCAAAACCAAAAAGGTATGGAAATGTCAGAAAGTTAAAGTGAGATCAATCATTTATCTCACCTACAGCTATCGCTCCTAAAAGCACTGTGACATAATTGGAATAGGTAAACGCAAAAGATCTTCAATCACACCTGCAAAAGTAAATACATTTGGGCATCTCTCGCATAGTCAGGAAGTTCTTTAGAGAAGACGAACTCTTCTAATAGTCTGCATTTGGTAGTGACTGCCATCAAATTAAAAAGCTAAAACGAATTTAAACCTTTAAAGTGGGGTATAATAGTGATAGTAATATAGAGACTTTGAGACTTAGAAAATAAAGAAAATATTAACTACTTCAAGGTTCAAGTTGAAATTGGAGAGTTTTCCCAATTAATATTTATTTGCTCTCATGTTTCATTTTAATACATAGAGAAGGTGACGAAGAAAGAATATTTTGTAAAATAGAAATAATTGTAATTATTTAAGAACTTACGTAAAAATCCTACTCAATATAATGAATTATGAACTTAATCTAAAAGAAAAGTTATTGGATTAAATTATTCCTTACTTTACCTAGTCACATATATGTTTCATAAAGTACTTTGAAGATATAACATATATTATTAAGGAGGATGAATTACTCTAAAATGTATAAATAAATATCCTGTAATTTCTACTCGACCGATTTTATATTAGTATACTAGCGTTTGGCTAGCTAGGGGCTCCGCGCCCAGATCCCTGCGTTTACTCGTCCTACGGTCCCCATCTCATATGTATAAACCTTTGCATCAAGAGTGAATTTCGTGCATTTCCTCTTATTATTGCCTGAATTTGGCCCAGCTGGGGGCTTCGCCCCCTGACCCTCGCATTTACTCGGCCTATGATCTTGCACCTCTTAAACACACAATTCTGCAAAATTTCAAGTTTGTTTTCCTATTTCAGCTATCTAAAAGATAAGATTTTGTATTCCAAGAAAACGCCCATTTAAATAACATGGGAATTTTTCATCTTCCTTTTAGACCCCTTAAAAACTAAAAATATTCACTTTTGGCAATTTTCCTGTGGGTTAGTCTTGGAAGGCTACAATCATGCCAAATTTCATTGTTCTGATCCTGCCGAAAGTGTCTGAACATTTTGGGGTGTAGAATATGTCTCATATAAATAACATGGGAAACACTTTTCAGTTCCCTATAAAACTATTCTAAAGTTTGGAATTTCTGTTTCTGGTGATTTACTTAGGTAACGCTAACGAAAACTTACAACTATACCGAATTTCAAGTTTATATTAGAATTCCAAGTACCTAAAATATAAAGTTATAGGTAAAAAAATAAATAAATAAATAAATAAATTTAAATAACATGAGGAACTACTTTATCACCCTTTCAGACTCCTTAAAAATTAAAAATATTCACTTTTGGCACCATTGCATTGAAGACAGTTTCTAAGACATCAGAATTTAATCCATAATAACTACGTTGTGGCGAGACCAACAGACATATGTAGGAATTTATTTCGGGGGCGCAAAGCTTTACGGGGGGTCCATATTCAATATGAAGATAAATTGTATTAAAATTAAAAAAAAAATCCCTAAAATTAGATTAAATTGCAGAGAAGTCGGGATTTCGAAGATGTCCGGACACCTCGCGTTCGTCCCTGATGTCTGACCTCGTAGTTATAACATCCAAGTCATAACCCGGACCATATTAAGCCAGGAGACTGAGTTTTTGGCGGATTATTTAAAAACTCAGTGCTTCAACAGATGTAAAATCCACAGTTTTAACTTAATCACGCATAATAGAAAATCTTTTTGAATGAAATGTGTTGAAATTATTGTATCAAGCATAAGACTATCCATTCTTGTTGGAATAAGAAATAGTAACAATTCAGATCTCTAGTGTGGTCGCCAATATCGCTATGGAAACACTCAAAAGTTTCTAAAGGGAATAATGAAACGGTCTAGCAGTACCCGACCATTTATGTTTATAGTAGACAATGCGACGCCATGCAGTGCAACTGTAAAGCTTTTTTGTTTCCGCACAATTCGGTAATGACGTTGGCAATGTTTAGATATAGCAGGTACGCTTAAAAATGACTAGCATCCAATTCTTATGTATGTTTTCTTTTTACGTCATTTACTTAATTATTTTAAACCAATAACAATTCGAAATTTTCTTCTACTTCACTGAACAATCCAGTATACTTTTCTCTCTCTTTCTCTCGCTGCTTATTTTCTGTTTAATTGGACTATAGCAGAAATACATTTTACTTATTAGTAGAGAGAATAGGGACAAAACGCACCTTGTGACTCGCATTTTTACCATGAACATCTTATTTCCCCTTTTTTTATTAAAAAAAAACTGTGATTGCAATACTGAGCTAATTGGTTCACTTCTCGCAAAAATGACATTTTACAGAACTGTGTCTCAAAATTTTATTCACATCATTGCATAATAGAATTCTAGGGATCCAGCCATTGAGTTGTGATGTATTGTCATCACAAGAAGATGGATTTCCTGTTTTGAAGAAGACAACGTCAGCTGCAGTGATAGTAAGGTTTCTGAACTTGTTTTATGTATAATATTCAATCCATTCACATCCCGTCTATATCTAGAAGCAAACCCGAAAAAGACCGGTTCGTTAGAAGCCTGTTTCAACCTACATTTTGCTAACGGAACGAAAGGATATCATATAATGTACTTATGAATTAGTAGATTTTCACTGAAATCCTTTCGTTCCAGGGTGCCTATTGTGTTGGGAAACAGATTTTGTAAGAAAAAGGATAAGACCGACACACACAAAAAGGTGTTGTTCGAGTTATGTATTGATACAGTGGGGGAATGTGTTGGGAAACAGATTTTGTAAGAAAAAAATGCATAAAACATTGTGTTGGGAAACAGATTTTGTAAGAAAAAGGATAAGACCGACACACACAAAAAGGTGTTGTTCGAGTTATGTATTGATACAGTGGGGGAATGTGTTGGGAAACAGATTTTGTAAGAAAAAAATGCATAAAATAATTTAATATATGCTAAGATGAAGAACTATTAAAATGTTTTGTTCAAATAACTTGGCCTAAGGGACAAGATAAACAAACAAACAAGGCCTCTTAATTGTTTAAAAAGAAATAAAGTGGGGAATATAAGGAAAATATCCAGGCTGGCTAGGGAGGACGGAAGCAGCCAAAGACTCAGTTATGTGGGTGAGAGGACACCTAACATTCATGTAAGACCTTTTTCTCTTTGTAAAATCTTAGTTGGAGAAAAATCTGAGCCAAGTATGGTCTCTCGTGTATAATATTTTGTAGTTACTAAATTTACTTTATTTCAATGTAATTTTATTGTGTTTTTGCATTTTCATATAATCTCTCTCAGTGTTAATAAAGTTTGCTTACTTAAGTATTCCTCCAGGTTCTTTTACTTACTTCCACAGAGAAGAGATAAAAACCAAAATTTTTAAATTAACAGGCAATGGATGGATACTCATCACTACCAAATCTATAACATTCTTACATTTTTATTAATCACTATGTTCTTCATGGACTAGAAAATGGGAACACGTATCTGCACACTGCAGTGCAGACAATTTGTCGTTGACAAAGGACGGCTGGACATATAAAGGGCCCCATTACCTTCAATAGCTTAGAGTCTCATCAAATCTAAATCCGGGTCTGCACTTGAATAGATGTCGTGTTTTAAAACCTGTTATTGGCGTTGACGTTTCCACGAATGACGTTTTTTTTAGCGCCATAAAAATAAGTTTTTTTTTTTGGTCAATTTTCTCGAAAACTATACATAAAATTTTACCTTGAAGCATGTCATTCTGTTCGGTTGAATGAGACCTATCGTTTGATGTATGTGTCATCATTGTACACTCATGTCCAAAATGATTGTCGCATATCTATATCTGTCTTCTTGTCAGAATATAATTTGATAATGATTTTGCAGGGTACTTTTAATACTGATGTTATGTGTATAATCGGAAGATGTATATTTGTGGTAAATTTCATGGGAAAATAATTATAAATACGAAAATTAGAATGAGTAAAACAAAATGTTGCTAAATGAACAAGAAAGTTTTATTTTCGTTTTATTGTTCTTAATTACTGCTTTCTTCACTGAAATTTGCCACATACATGTCTTTGTCGATTATACACTTACTAACATTGTGAGAAATACCGGTCAGATTCGTTATCAAATTATATTCCTACAACAACATATTTATAGACATGCGACAATAATTTTGGACATGAGTGTACATTTTTATTACATGATTTTCTTTAACCATGTCCTTAAATCTGGCAACATTAATTTACTTCCGAACGTCATGTGATGATGCAATTTTGCACTGCTACATATATTAGGTGACATAATATTTTCTTGTTATTTTTTATATATTTCTATATATTTAGGCATTTTTTTAAAAAATGGTCAGAACTCTTGTTTGATTTTTAAAGTTCAGTACAAACCTTTCCGTATGCAACCAGCTTTACTCTTAACTAAGGTAAAGTGGAGTTACACTTACGTGTTAACATTAACTTTCATAGGGGTTAACCTTCACTAGTTCGAATACCTTTATATTATTGTATTACCTTTAAGAGTAACAGTTTATGAATTTATTATTTCATAGAATTACATACAAATTCCCTTTCTCCCATTCTTTGCTATCAGATTTAGTGCTTCGATCTTACACACACATACAATCACAAAAAAAACTTAACCTATATTTTTTTTCTGTGACCTCGTACTGGCAAACACATACGCGGAACAAAATTCTTATACGAAATGTTTATTCAGTATACATACAGTACTATACAAGTCAACAAAACTTTTACTTCCCTCCCGTACCTTATTAACATTGCTTAAACGTTTGTACAAGTAAACATACAGAATTTAAGGATTTGACCTTCTTCATGACTATTACAATCACGTACGCACTCAGAGAGAGAAAAAGGCAGCTTGCAACTTAAATCCGAATTCAAGTATGAAAAAAAAAGTTTTAGCCTCTGTCCTAACCAACTAAATTTATTTTTTCCTTCTTCACTACAAGGTGTTTTAGATGCATTGCACATAAAAATAAAGTACATACCATTGGAGGGACTTTAATCAAATCCCCATCTCTTTAGACACCATCTCATTACAACGTACAGAATACAAACAATTAAAAAAGCCTTAACCGACTTTTACAAAAGCGTTAAAATAATAAAGTAGAAAATAATAGTGCTAAAAAGTAGAATATAATAATACTAATAATAAAGCTCTTAAAAGCAGAAAATAATTCATTACCATTATTTATGTATACAGTAATTTGAAATTTGTGTCCAGTCAAACAGATTAATACCTACTGTAAAATTAGTTTCGATGATAACTTTATGAGATAATAATTTATTTGGCTTGACACAGACTTCCAAAAAATTTTTATACGTACATAATATTAGTAATGAATTATTTTTGCTTTTAAGAGCTTTATTATTATTTTCTGCTTTTATTACTTTCTACTTTTTAGCTCCTCTGCTAAAGTTGGTTAATAATTTTTAAAAAAGATATTTTATTTTTTTGTTTTTAGTGCGTTTCTTAAGTTGGTTGGCTATTTTTCTTTTAACTTTGTTCAAATTTTCAACTTTTTTTGATACCCTACTAGTTTAGTTAGAAACCTAAGGTAAAGGCAGGGTACTAACATTTTATAAAGTAGGTTAACATGAGTGATCAGATATATATATATATATATATATATATATATATATATATACAGACAGATAAGACAGATAGATAGATTGGTATATTAGTCGGCATACGCGTTATGGAATTATACGTGAACATACACATGATATAAACAGTGTCATCTGTTGGGAGTTTCAAACTGTAACTCCAAAGACCATAATCAAATTCTGATAAAAATTTGTTGTAACCTGCGAAAAAATACATACTCTTTGAATCTAAAAATGAATAATTGAATAATTAACCCTTTTAATCCCACTGTTCCCAAGTGGGAACAATTTATTTTTATAAATTTTTGTCTGTGGATTATTTGTTGTGGATTTATTTCGACTTTTACAATAAGGACCTGCTACTAGTCCATCTGCTACTACTAAAATGCTCAAAATATATTAAATGAGGTCATAATCAATAAGTGTAGAAGGGATTAAGAAATTCTGAAACAAAAATAATTTGGGATTAAATGGGTTAAAATTGGTACATCTATATTGAAGTTAGGAGTGGTCATGCATATAATGAACTCGTTAATAACTATATTAACATTGTCAACAGTTGAAGAGTTTCACAGTCTACCTTTGAAGATAATTTTTTATATATATATTTATGAAGTTTACCTGGAACCACAAGGAAAGAAAGAATATTACCTTTTTTAAATAATAATAATAATAATTATAAAAATTGGTGCCTCTACGTCAAAGTTATACATATCGGGTGTTCTAAAAATGTTGTCCATGGACAACAGAGCGCTCAGGTCCTCAGGACAAAATATAATGAAAATGCTATATAATGGTATATCCTCCTGGGCCTTATTGAGCAGCTATGGAAAATAAAAATTTCATTATGTCGCAACGTTGCAAATTAACTTGCAACCATTAGCTTTGCTCTACGAATCCATCAAACAGTTATATCGATTGTTACGATAAAAATGGTGCTAGTGTCAATGTCTATCGACTTTCACTGCAATCTGGAAAGAATTGATGTAACTATTTGATGGATTGGTAAATCTTCTCTGTGGTTCTTTATCTGCGACGTTGCCACATAGTGCAACTCGTGTCTCCAGACAAGGACCCAAAAGGTATACAATCAGATATATATATAGGGTGTTTCAAAAGAACACCGACAACATTTGGGAGGTGATTCCTGACACCAAGATAGGACGAACAATATAGATAAATCTGGGTGAACAAATGCTTCCTTTCGGAGTTATAGACTGCCGAAAACATGAAAAAATGAACTTTAAAGGTCCATAGCTCTTATACTATGCGACCCATCGTAGTCCGGTCAAGACTTCACTTAGGAACTAATATGTGCGCTATCCAAAAATACATGTTTCAGAATGCTAAGGTACTCACGCAACAATGTTGATAGAGGCAGTTTGGCTACGGGCATATAATTTGAAGTACTCATCAACTACCTGTATAAAAATTGTTGCAGAACTACTGCAGGATTCTGAAACATGGGTATTTGGATAGGGCACATACTTGTTCCTAAATGAAATCTTGACCCGACTACGGTACGTTCCATATTTTTGGAGTTATAGACCTTTTAAGTTAATTTTTTCATGTGTTCGGCAGCCTATAACTCCTAAAGGAAGCATTTGTGCACCCAGGTTGATCTGAGGAGTCTAGCTGAGAACGATATATATCAAGGAGTCAAGCTGAGAACCTTCTCCTTCTTTGATGTCGGTTAAATATATGTAATGTAGTGAAGATAATCTGACTTAAAGAGCGTAACTATATCATTCATTTACTTTTTCAGATATATTCGAAAATCTGCAAAATGAAAGAATAAACTTGAAATTTTGATATTCTTCCCAATACATCATTTAAAAATGTACATCATGAAATTATTGAGAGACCATTTGAGCTCTTGTATTTAAAAAAAAAAAAAAAGCTCTGAGATAATTTTTACAAATTTTGAACAAAAAATAGAAGTGCCCATTAATCTATAAAAAACATCAACAACAGCACCACTTGTAAATTTCTTTCGGACTGAAGGTAACAACGCAAATGTACGCTGTGAGGTTAATTTAGTTCTTGTTGTGTAGAAAATAAAATTTCAGACTATTTTCACGACTTTCGCAAGTTGAACAGAGCTCCTAACTTGCCAAACTGTTATTATCAACAAAACCTATCATGTAACTTTATTGAAATCAGGAAATCAACAGGGTTCTGCAATGCATAGTTAATCGATTTCTTGTTGTATTGAGTTCTTTGATGGCACTATATGACATAATATAACTCTTGCTTAAATTTGTTTCGAAAACAATGAAGGAAAGATCGTGAAGTTCTTTTATATATACAAATTAAGGATGTAAACTAAGTGAAATCACATTCTATCTTCCCTAGATTATTATTATGATTATTAGCTGTGCCCGAGAGCTATTATTTTTGTTTTTCCTAAGTATTTGGAGTTGCTTAGTTGAAAGTGCAATACTTGCAGTATCGACATTTGGGGTACTGGGCATTTGCGAAACTTCGAGCATCGACATTTGTGGTACTGGGACATTTGCGGTATTATTCAAAACAATTTCTTATTTTCCGAACTAAGAAATAACATTTTCGGGTGTTCAGTTAGAGGATAGACACACAGTATTAACTGCTACACAAAGACGAAGTTTTATCACATTGGAGTAGCCAACAAGTCGTTCTATGGGGAATAACATTACTTTTTCAGGGGACCTTGGCTTTTTGCATACTAAAAGCAAGACTAAAAATCTTTCAGAATATAAAACC
The DNA here is from genome assembly GCF_964235325.1 of Thermobia domestica. Lineage (NCBI taxonomy): Eukaryota > Metazoa > Arthropoda > Insecta > Zygentoma > Lepismatidae > Thermobia > Thermobia domestica. Next base: position 109,772,873 of record NC_137462.1, on the reverse strand, counting down.
ATTATTAACTCATCAGACAAACATATAAACCTTTCATATTGCACCTAAGAACATGTAAACGCAAATATAATCAATTATATGGAAGAATGAAAGAACAGGATACATGGTAACACATCCGAAACATGTCAACAAATGATTGTTTGTGATTGGTCAAAACTGGAAAATGTAAATAAATTCTTATCTCTGGTTGGTCAAACGCCTGACCATGATATTTAAAGGGAATTTATATATATATATATATATATATATATATATATATATATATATATATATATATATATATATATATATATATATATATATATATATTCTTTTATAGTTTTTCTTAACACTTTTCCAATAACTATTTGTCAGTGGTTACTCAGAGTTGAAACAAATATTCTTCTTTCTTCATTTTCAGCATATTAAGATATTTGTAATTACGCGTGAGCGAGATTATCCAAAGAGCAACTTGCTAGCGGAGTAATCTGTCACAAGTCACTTACTTGGGACATAATTGTCCATTGTTCTGAGCATATTTAGGAATTTTTGGTCAGATCAAGCTGGGAATAAGTATAAGAAACAGTCAAAATTAACGTTCAATGAATTATTAATTTATTTTCCTGATTTATAAGAGTTCAATTAGTACATTAGTAGATAGCTTCTCTTCTGGAACAAACCAAAATTACTCCAACTTTTGAGGCTATATATTCAGTTAACGTGTTTTCTATTCTTCCGTCCAATCTTATGTTTTGACATCGTTTACGTTCCCCTTCAATGTTTAAAGTTCTTCTTTCTTCTAGGTAGTCGTTGCACAGTCCCACTTTTTAGATACTTCACCAAACAGAGCACATTAGGAGTTGACTTTCTTATTAGTCATTTGAGTCTGTGACTCTACTCTTCAACAACATTATTCGTTCTGTGTTGTTAATTCGAGCAGTTCCATACGGAGATGTCAATTCTGGGATTGTTTTACCAATATTCTACAAAATAATCTAAAAATCTCTCAAATCTTTCGTGATTTGGTGCATAATGGAAAGCCACCCAACATCAACATCATCTACAGGGACAAATCCTAAAACAGAACATATTCCGAGGAGAACCTCGCCTCTGGAGCTGATTTATAGTCATTTCTGAGTCCTAATTCCTGAACCTTCTTCCACAAGCACTGATTAAAATGGAAATTACAACCGCTAATGTGCGTTTTCGGCAATAGTACTCTTAGAGACGCAATTACGGCTTGCTCGAAATCCAATTTGATTAATTTCGGATTCCAATCATTAATATTAATTTCCTTTCACCAAACTGAAAAACCTCTGATACGCCTTACTATCTCTTGCAGGTAAAAGAGGGAAGATCAAAAGGACAATGTTTGTTTCCTCCAAGTTTGTTCCGGTGTCTATGTGTATTATATATAATTGGGCAAATTGCCGACTACAACACTTAAATGTTCCGTCCATGAAAAACGTAATGTGCTCAGTTGCATACTGTCCTCCTTTGTAGTGTAGAATACTCACATTCTCCCTTCTTCTGTGGTGTGATCTGCTAGCAGGAAGTTTGTCTCATCATTTATCTTTAGAATGTACACACGTTCCACAATGTGTACCGCAAATGTCCCACTGTCTAAGGAAAAGTTTTGAACAGTACCGCAAATGTCCCAGAAAAACTGGTTTTCTCATTGAACCGTAAATGTCCTCATACCTATTTGTTACCCGTTGTTTACAATCAGAGACTATCTAGCTCAAGGCCGGGAGGCCTAGGACCCCAGTTTTGAGTGAGAAAAATAATTTAAGCTATTACTTATATATTTTTGAAAGTTTGTAGTAAACTCATGATATATCTATGATAGACTGGGTTCTGGTTGTCGCTCCCCGCTTATGACCCTTGAGGAGCTTATGTAAATTAAACTGTGATTACACGTAACTTCTATAGCACCAACCTTTTAGAAAATAATGTCCCAGTGCAGTCCCCTCACATTTTCATTTTACTCCTCTAATGTCTCTGCCTGTCCACGAAAGTGTCACGATACAAATTGTGTCATTCAAATTTTGCGAAAATATAATAAGAACACTTAAACTGGTTAGGGACTAAAAGTGTAAAGTTTAAAAGAAGAACAGCTCGTTCTAATGAAGTCCGTATTTGCCATGCGTGTATATGTGTGTGTGGGAGGGGAAACGAAGGGGGGATACAAATCAGACAAAAACTAAAAGTTGATATTAATTGTTTTTGAGGGGCAATAACAGAAGAATATATGGGGATGAATGGATACAAAAAAAGGTTGGGCATCTCTTATTACACTAGTTAACAAAGGTTTTGTTACATTAAAGGAAATACCTGTTCTTAAAGGAACTTTTTGCGCTGAATTCGAATATGCACTCGGTTTTTCTCCATCACGTACGATTTTCCCGTAACAGAGGGGTTTTCGGGAAAATCCCTCAAAAATTTCACTTTTCGTTTATTTTACATCCCAAGATCTTGTCCCCTTGCATATACTAACATAGAAATTATACCTAAGTATACTTTGATTCATATTTAACAAACCCTTCAAGTTTCGTAATAATCGCTTTATTCTTTCTAGAGAAATAAATATGTTTGTATGTATACTGTGTGTACTGTTTATTGCACCTTATAGTAATGCTTTCAGATCTCTTAAGTTGAGGTAAAACGTTTTGCTTTATTACCACAAACACATATATAAAATATAATACAATATAATTTACAAGTGTGACAATTTACAATAAACAATAATACAAATGTACCAAAAGGTCATGAAAAGATAATCAAAACTATCACAATATATGAAACTTCCATTGGGTTACAAAAACGTACACTACTTCCTTCTTTTGTAAGAAATGTTGCATTCTCTAACAAGACCCCAACAATAGTCCCCCATCATTGAAGGATCCCATCGTCCCTGGTATTTTTTCTCCATTGCCATTATATCTTGGTGGAATCTTTCCCCCTGTTCGTCGCTGAGAGCACCTAGGTTAGCAGGAAAGAAGCTGAGGTGGGAGTGCAAAAAGTGGATTTTTAAAGACATCCTACAACCCAACTCTTTGTATTTCTGTATCATGTCCTGTACGATTTCTGTGTAACTCTCAGCTTTGTTATTGCCCAGAAAGTTGCGCACAACACACTTAAATGCTGTCCAGGCAGCTAGCTCAGCACTGTTTAACTTGCTGTCAAAACTATCATCAAGCATTAATTTCCTAATTTGGGGACCAATAAACACTCCCGCTGAAATCTTAGCATCACTCAGGTTGGGGAACTTATCTCGCAAATACTTGAAACCTTCACCAGATGTGTCCATGGCTTTGACAAAGTTTTTCATAAGTCCTAACTTGATATGAAGTGGCGGTAGTAATATCTTATTAGGATCTACCAAAGGAGCGTATTTGACGTTGCATTCTCCAGGTACGTAATTCACTCTAGGTTCCCATTCCTTCACTTCATAATGTTTGTCATCAGCTCGGCTATCCCATAAACATAAAAAAACATTGGTACTTCGTGTAACCGCACTGCAGTCCTAATAAAATACCAACTACCTTGAGATCACAACATATTTGCCAACAATGGTCCTTGTAATTTATAAGATTTAGCAAAGTTGACATGGTGTCATAGGATTCCTTAATCTTCACTGAGTGCGCAAGTGGTATAGAAGGTTTTTTATTTCCATTATGTAAAAGGACAGCTTTAAGGCTGACCTTTGACGCGTCGATAAATAACCTCCATTCTTCTGGAACGTAAGGAATTCCTAGCTCCGCCATCAACCCATTTATATCCGTACATACGCACACATTATCTTGCATTGAGAAATAGCTTGAAAATTGAGCATGCCTTTTCCTGTACACTGATATGTTCGTTTCTGCATCCAATAAGTTCCACTGCTGGAGCCTTGATCCCAGAAGTTCCACCTCTTGTTTTGTCAGGTGCAAATCACGGACTAGGTCATTAAGTTCACATTGCCGGATGAAATGTGGCTCGCGAACACAGTCAGGGATGAACGTTGGATCCTTGGATGTATGATCTGTCAGGAAAGTAAATGTACACCTATTTTTCGAGTCTGGCATTCCTGCGCTCCATCCGTGGAGAGTATGAGAATTAAATCAATCAAATGTTTACTGAGGGGCAAAAAAAAAAGCTTAATCTGAATAAGACATTGCAGAGGGGCACAAGCTGTGAATACGAATAGTGCATTGTGTAAATAAAGGACGACACCGAAAGAGAAAGCCAGAAACAGCTGTTAAACTTACAAAAAAAGAGTAAAAATTGTCGAAGTGGGAACATAAAACACAAATACAACAAATACGCCGACAACTAAACGATCACCATGCCATGATCTTGGTGTAGTGGTTAAGGTGCTGGCTTACAAATGCAAAGGTCGCCAGTTCGAATCTTAAGCGAGGACATTTTAAAAATTTTTGTTAATAATACATACAACTCATGAGAGATGGTAAAAGAGATCGTATTTAGTTCTTCGTAGCAATTATTATTGGTAATGTTTAGTACTGATAATACTTTTTGTCTGCGTATTGCTTTTATTCTTTTCTTCATTTCCAAAGAGAAGAATATCCGAACAAATGCCACCAAAATTTCTCATATTTTGAATGTAAACGCCATTTGCAATTAGTAAAGAATAAAAATTGAACGTTCCGATGTAGCTGCAAAAAGTAAAAAGAAAAACATGGAAGTGGACCATACTCATGGTTATTAAAAATACAATTTCTACATGCCTTACACCTCCCGACCACGTTTCTACGTTAGCAAGTAAGAGGTTTGTGTTTAGGTTAGGTTGGTCAATACGTTTTGCAAAGGGGCCCGGTTTAGCTCTGACGCACCGCAGGTGCGAGAAGGGAGAAAAACACTTTTTCTATCTCCCTCTGTGCGTCTATTTATCTATCTATTTGTATATATATAACGCTATTTGTGAATGCCATAACCACCCTAATTTTCAGAGGATTGAGACGAAACTTGGCACAAACATTAATTGTTGAAATATCTTGATGAGTTCGTTAACCAGAATAATCAGATGAAAATGTTCAAAATGGTGGCCTTTCAAACTCATAAAAAGTTCCAAGGGAACCAAATTTCGCCCATAAATAGGTATTCAGAAAGTTTGAATAAATTTTCCTCTTTTACTGAAATATTTGTGTGCAGAAACTTATTGAAATATTGGACCCGATTAATCGCCTAAAGAAGGTTCACGCCCTTTCGCTACAGTCAGGTTTTTTTTTATTTATTTTTTGCAGGAGGGGATTATTTTCCTATCGGAACAAGATGATTGTTAGTGATGATATAAAATTACACATTGAAAGTGAAGTAACTTGTGAAACGTGTTATTTGAAAGAATAATATAATAAATGTGCATTCCTCTAACACAGAGAACTCATGTATTTCGAGTTCGGGAGCCTGAATGGCGAGGAGTGTTATTTGATTTGCTTTTTAGTAACACATTGCATTGCAAATAAAGGTAGGCAACATTAGTGGTAAGTAAAACAACAACAACAACAACAACAACAACAACAATAATAATAATAATAATAATAATAATAATAATAATAATAATAATAATAATAATAATAATAATAATAATAATAATAGGTGTTGTTTGTGGCAAGGTAATATCTTAATCAATTCTTCTTTAAACGTAATGATTGTAACGCCATATCTCCCTTACAAACAAAATATTAGCAATTTATATCGAGAGAACGAGAAACTGTAGAGCGATGGGAGCAACGTTGGACAGTATGCACTCATAGTACTCAGAAAAGTAAGCGATTTCAATGCAAAAGGAACGAAGAGTCATTGTCATGGGTACTCATGGGGCCACGGCAGAGCCCTCTTTAGGCAAAGTGTCAATAACTTATATCGAGAGGTGATACTGGGATGGGACCAACTTTGGACACCGTGGACCCATAAAGCGCATCGAAAAAAATTGGGGGGGGGGGCGCCAGCCAGCCTTACTTATTTCCACATAATAATATAAAATTATGTTGTCGAAATACACACACGAGTTAGCTACTAATATTTCATATTATTATTATTATTATTATCTACAGCGTCTTTTCATTACGTGTGCGTGTTTGACATGAAGCCAAAGAGAAGATCCATCATTCGTAGAAAGAATAATAGTCAGTTACTTTAACTGTGAACGACAGTGAAAAATACGAAAAGAGTGGACTACCTGTAGCGTAAAGAAGCAATATTTTCTCTCAAATGGATAAAAAATCAAGCCGAGATTGATTCGAACTCGCATGGACGGCGCGAAAAGCCAGTGCTTTGTCCACTTTTTTGCTTTTACTTGCTTCACTCGTTTAACTTGCTTTTTCTAATAACTTATAACGACAGAGACACGAACACAGAAACATCGAGAACAGTTAAAAATCATAGATGCTCTCCCGCCGGGAATCGAACCCGGAACTCCATACACCAAAGGCACACGTGCTAGCGACTAGACCAGCGGGAAGGGCAACACTCTCTCCCTGTGTCGTTAGGGATTACGACCACTGTCTTGCCAGCTATCACTTCTGTGGGTTGTATACTATGATCACATGTTTCTTCTTTGCTGGAAGAGTAAAACCTACATTATATGTAATACATGAGGTATTTAGACCTACATGCTCTTCATATAATGTAATAAAAGGGTAATTCTGGGAATAAGAAAAAGAACATTCCTTGGACAAAACGGAAACTATTGGCATCAGAAATATTTAGCTACGAGGCATGCGCAGTAGTATATTTCAGAATAGTTACTGTTTTGTTCAGTAAACGAAGAAAGGGGTATAAAAAAGCAAATATGTCGCGTCAACGAGATCGACCAGATTTGACACGGGCGGAAGCAGATGTATAGTAATACAACAACTTCGCTCAGTTGATACGAGCCGAGCTGGTTGATATCACTACCCGAGTTGGTCTTCTGCTTGGGCTCAAGAATTCGACCGTGCAGGTCTCAGCCTTAATTTTAAGAACTACAGTATAATTTTAAGTACTACAAGAAAAATACCTTTGACTCGACTCGGATTGAACTCGAGTCGAGTCGAATTTTGGCTCGACTCCTGCTCATCCCTATTCGTATTTGAATTTTGTTTCCACTTCAACAATTTATACTCTTTTTTTTCTTCGTTTACCTATTGTTTCTGGATTTCTCTTTCGGTGTCGTCCTTTATTAACACCATGCACTATTCTTATTCCCAGCTTGTGACCCGCTTCAATGTCTTATTCAGTTTAGGCTTTTCTCCTTACATTGACTTCACATGTGATTGATTTAATTCTCACTTTCCGCGCACGACCGATGAAAATGTTTTATTATTATTATTATTATTATTATTATTATTAGTAGTAGTAGTAGTAGTAGTAGTAGTAGTAGTAGTAGTAGTAGTAGTAGTAGTATTATTATTATTATACTATTGAACTTGCACGGCGAAATTACTGTATAATACGATATCATTTCAGTAATTTTATTCCATTGTATGTTATTTAATTTATTAATGGGCACTAAATTGTCTCCAGATCAACGAATAAATTAACTACGGCATGCACTTTGGTGGAAATATCATTACATGAACATGTTTGGAACGAACCAATAAACTTATTGCAATGATATTTCCACCAAAGTGCATGCCGTAGTTAATTTATTCGTTGATCTGGAGACAATTTAGTGCCCATTAATAAACTAAATAACATACAATGGTGTAAAATTACAGAAATGATATCGTATTATACAGTAATTTCGCCGTGCAAGTTCAATAGTATAATAATAATAATAATAATAATAATAATAATAATAATAATAATAATAATAATAATAATAATAATAAAACATTTTCATCGGTCGTGCGCGGAAAGTGAGAATTAAATCAATCACATGTGAAGTCAATGTAAGAAGAAAAGCCTAAACTGAATAAGACATTGAAGCGGGTCACAAGCTGGGAATAAGAATAGTGCACGGTGTAAATAAAGGACGACACCGAAAGAGAAATCCAGAAACAGCAGGTAAAAGGAGAAAAAAGAGTAGACATTGTTGAAGTGGAAACATAAAATACAAACACGAATAGGGATGAGCACAAGTCGAGCCAAAATTCAATTCAACTCGAGTACAATTTGAGTCGAGTCAAAGGTAATTTTCTTGAATTGAGTTCCGAGCCAAGTTGCTGTTTTCGAGGTCTAGTTTCGAGTTGAGTTGAGTTTGATAATGGCTCTCTCGCTCGTTCAGCTCGTTTTAACTCGTTTTGAAATATTGGCCTGATCAGACTGGAAAGCAAAAGCCATGAGAAATGTAAGCAGTAATGTGGAATACTTTTAGTGTTGCTCACGACAGAGGTGCGTCTCATCTCGTAATTTTAGTGCATCTCGTGGGGCAATTTTAGTGTATCTCGTCTCGTCTAGATAACGAGAAGACAAGAGTTTATTATTATTATTATTATTATTGTTATTACGAGACAGCCTCAAATGTCGTAATCACCAATATAAGTATATACTGTAGTTCTTAAAATCAAGGCTGAGATCTGCAGGTCGAATTCTTGAGCCCAAGCAGAAGACCAGCTCGGGTAGTGATATCAACCGGCTCGGCTCGTATCAACTGAGCGAACAGCTCGAGTCGGCTCGGTTGGGATGAGCCGATGACCCGAGCCGGCTTAGTTGGAACAAGCCATCGACTCAGCTCAATTGAGCCGATAGCTCGAGCTTTCTCGGTTGGGATGGGTCACCTACTCGGCTCATGTGAACCGGTTCGAGCCAGCTAAGTTGAAACTAGTTCATCAGCACGTTTCGACTCAGCTCAACTAAGCCGATGGCTCAAATCGGCTCGGTGTGGTGAGCTGTTGGCTCGGCTCACTTCTCGATTCGGTTCGATATTGAATGAGCTGTAAGCCGAGCCGCTCGAGCCGTTGACAAGCCCAAACCCGGTCCCAGCTGTTTTGAATATGTTTGGATGAAGCCTATAACTTTTAACAATTTTTTGCTCGAGCACGAATACTTGCCCCTTCGGAACTCAAACCCAGAACGTGACCGATGTCCTTGCCTCCTGAAGACTTCCAGACGACCGAGATCGACAGTCAATTAGCTTTTACTATTCAGATACAAACCGTATATCTTTTAAAGATTATACATGGAGTTGATATAATAATAATAATAATAATAATAATAATAATAGTTTTAAACTTGCCCTGAAATTTGGCAAAACTTACTTAAAAGTAGAGATTTCGGGGAAAGGGTTCCGTACCTTCAAGACACACCTCTGCAACTACCAACATTTTAAACTAGAACCTTTTATTGAAGTTTCATGTAGAAAGTATGTTTTGAGGAAAATAACTGTAATAAATATAACTGAATATCACGCGACAGTAAGGCATATAATAAACTAATTTTTAGAATATGCAGAGGTAAATATAAAAGCTTTGCTACAAAAATACCTACACAGAGCATAATTCAATGAGCTCTGAAATACAATGTAACGAAATAGCCTATGAGATTCAGTCTACAGAGCAATTGTTACTTAAAGAATGGACATACACTATTTCGAGAATCGAGACAAGACGGGAAATGTTTACGACACTTTTCGTCTCGTCTCGATTCTCATCTCCAAAGAGAGACGAAAATTTTGATTTAGCCCTGACCCGTCTCGAATGTAAAATGTTAATTCTCATGTTATTTTATTTGTTTTAGAAACGAGATGAGAAACTCCTCTTCTCGTGAGCAACATTAAACCAAACCGAAATATTCTTTCCAAATGTCACGTTTCTCCTTGTAATGGTATGACCTGAGCGATAATTTAGCTTCTAGCTTTTAATCTTCTACGAGATAATAATAATAATTATTATTATCACTATTATTATTCCTGAAGATTTGATTGATCAAGTATTGAAACATCCGAGTATTCAAATATCTGAATATAATAAAACGTATGTTATCGCTGATCAATCGCCATCAAAAATTCTAAAGTAAGAAAAAAAAATTGCAACGTGCATTCGCAGAAGCACCTTGACCACTGAACCGCGATCGCTACACGGTAAACGATCCGTCTTTAGTCTGGTTACGTTAGGTTTCTTTGTCTCCGCTTGCAAACTTGTATGTTATATTTTTCGATTCAAAATGTCTTTCGTATTTCTTTTATGAAGTCGGCAAAGTTTATATTAATAACTTGAGTTTTTCTTAAACCACTGGTTCACAAGTTCGTTCTTTCTCCACACGAAACTACAAATATGACAGATTGAATTCTCATACTCCCCATTTCTTTCAAAGCAGTCGCCATTACCTGGTCAAAGACTTATTTCCGTCACGATTCATATTAACCAAAATAAATTCATTTTTCGGAAGCGGAACTTTCACATTCCGGATTTCGCAAAATTATGGAATTCAGTTATACTCCGGAATTCAGAAGAATTTCGGAACTCGGAAAGAATCCGGAATTTAGAAAATTCCGGAATTGAGAAAAACTCCGACCTTCGAAAAAATCCAGATTTTCCTAATTCCGGAATGTTAACGAAATCAGAAATTTCTAAATTCCAGATTTTTCCGAATTCCGAAATTATTAAAAAATTGGAATTTTCCGAATTCCGGAATTTGTCCGGCTTTACTTTCGGGAGTCCGAAAACTAATAATTCCGGAACGGGCTATCCCTAGTTTATACACAACCTTTCAGAACACTAAGCTAGTAGCTGTCTACAAACAAACAAGTAATGCAAAGCATGTTGTATACTGCAATACGTCATGTATTAAAATCCGACACCATGACCCTTTTATTACATTATATGAAGAGCATGTAGGTCTAAATACCTCATGTATTACATATAATGTAGGTTTTACTCTTCCAGCAAAGAAGAAACATGTGATCATAGTATACAACCCACAGAAGTGATAGCTGGCAAGACAGTGGTCGTAATCCCTAACGACACAGGAAGTGAGCGTTGCCATCGCCGCTGGTCTAGAGGCTAGCACGTGAGCCTTGGGTATATGGAGTCTCGGGTTCGATTCTCGGCGGGAGAGCATCTATCATTTTTAACTGTTCTCGATGTTTCTGTGTTCGTGTCCCTGCCGTTATAAGTTATTAGAAAAAGAAGTTAAACGAGTGAAGCAAGTAAAATTAGCAATAAGTAAGTTACTGAACGCGTTCGGTGAGTCAGTTAAAAAAATAGTGGACAAAGCACTGCCTTTTCGCGCCGTCCATGCGAGTTCGAATCAATCTCGGCTTGATATTTTATCCATTTGAGAGAAAGTATTGTTTCTTTTCGCTACAGGATGGATTTTCTCTTTGGTTTCATGTCAAACATGCTCACGTAATGAAAAGACGCTGTAGATAATAATAATAATAATAATAATAATAATAATAATAATAATAATAATAATAATAATAATAATAATAATAATAATAATAATAATAATAATAATAGTAATATGAAATATTAGTAGCTAACTCGTGTGTGTATTTCGACAATATAATTTTATATTATTATGTGGAAATAAGTAAGGCTGGCTGGCGCCCGCCTCCCTAATTTTTTCGATGCGCCTTATCGGTCCACGGTGTCCAACGTTGGTCCCATCCCAGTATCACCTCCTGTTTTCTCGATATAAGCTATCGACATTTTGCCTAAAGAGGGCTCTGCCGTGGTCCCATGAGTACCCATGGCAATGACTCTTCGTTCATTTTGCATTGAAATCGCTTACTTTTCTGAGTACTATGAGTGCATACTGTCCAACGTTGGTCCCATCGCTCTACAGTTTCCCGTTCTCTCGATATAAATTGCTAATATTTTGTTTGTAAGGGAGATATGGCGTTACAATCATTACGTTTGAAGAAGAACTGAGGAAGATATTGCCTTGCCACAAACAACACCTATTATTATTATTATTATTATTATTATTATTATTATTATTATTATTATTATTATTATTATTATTATTATTATTATTATTATTATTGTTGTTGTTGTTGTTGTTGTTGTTGTTTTACTTACCACTAATGTTGCCTACCTTTATTTGCAATGCAATGTGTTACTAAAAAGCAAATCAAATAACACTCCTCGCCATTCAGGCTCCCGAACTCGAAATACATGAGTTCTCTGTGTTAGAGGAATGCACATTTATTATATTATTCTTTCAAATAACACGTTTCACAAGTTACTTCACTTTCAATGTGTAATTTCATATCATCACTAACAATCATCTTGTTCCGATAGGAAAATAATCCCCTCCTGCAAAAAATAAATAAAAAAAAACCTGACTGTAGCGAAAGGGCGTGAACCTTCTTTAGGCGATTAATCGGGTCCAATATTTCAATAAGTTTCTGCACACAAATATTTCAGTAAAAGAGGAAAATTTATTCAAACTTTCTGAATACCTATTTATGGGCGAAATTTGGTTCCCTTGGAACTTTTTAAGAGTTTGAAGGGCCACCATTTTGAACATTTTCATCTGATTATTCTGGTTAACGAACTCATCAAGATATTTCAACAATTAATGTTTGTGCCAAGTTTCGTCTCAATCCTCTGAAAATTAGGGTGGTTATGGCATTCACAAATAGCGTTATATATATACAAATAGATAGATAAATAGACACACAGAGGGAGATAGAAAAAGTGTTTTTCTCCCTTCTCGCACCTGTGGTGCGTCAGAGCTAAACCGGGCCCCTTTGCAAAACGTATTGACCAACCTAACCTAAACACAAACCTCTTACTTGCTAACGTAGAAACGTGGTCGGGAGGTGTAAGGCATGTAGAAATTGTATTTTTAGTAACCATGAGTATGGTCGACTTCCATGTTTTTCCTTTTACTTTTTGCAGCTACTTCGGAACGTTCAATTTTTATTCTTTACTAATTGCAAATGGCGTTTACATTCAAAATATGAGGAATTTTGGTGGCATTTGTTCGGATATTCTTCTCTTTGGAAATGAAGAAAAGAATAAAAGCAATACGCAAAGACAAAAAGTATTATCAGTACTAAACATTACCAATAATAACTGCTACGAAAAACTAAATACGACCTCTTTTACCATCTCTCATGAGTTGTATGTATTATTAACAAAAATTTTTAAAAATGTCCTTGCCGAGGATTCGAACTTGCGTCCTTTGCATTTGTAAGCCTGCACCTTAACCACTACACCAAGATCATGCCATGGTTACCATTTAGTTGTCGGCGTATTTGTTGTATTTGTGTTTTATGTTCCCACTTCGACAATTTTTACTCTTTTTTTGTAAGTTTAACAGCTGTTTCTGGCTTTCTCTTTCGGTGTCGTCCTTTATTTACACAATGCACTATTCGTATTCACAGCTTGTGCCCCTCTGCAATGTCTTATTCAGATTAAGCTTTTCTTTTTGCCCCTCAGTAAACATTTGATTGATTTAATTCTCATACTCTCCACGGATGGAGCGCAGGAATGCCAGACTCGAAAAATAGGTGTACATTTACTTTCCTGACAGATCATACATGTTGATGTCGATGGTTCATCAAGGTCATGATCATCATCAGAGTCTTTTGGCCATATCTCTTCCCAGTTGGTAGGGGGCTCGGGAAGTGGAAGTTCATCCCCGTGCGGAATAGGTCTAATTGCGGATTTAACGTTGGGATAACTTATTGTGTATTTGCTTTTTTTTAAATGTCCCTTAACTACTGTGAGACAAAAATAACAATCATCCAGATGGTTGGTGGGTTCTCTCCACACCATTGGTACAGCAAATTTCATGAACCTCCGTTTCCCTTTGGCTGGCCCATGCAAGTAAAGTGACGTAGCACGACGCACAAATTATGTTGGGTGCCCAAGTTCTGTCCTGATCTCCCACACGACATCCGAAATATATATATAATATGCTAGTTTCACCGATGGCGTAATGGATCTACACTGTCCTTTAACTACAAACTGGCCACACACATAACAAAAACTATTTGGTGAGTTAACACACGAACGCCGTCCTCTTGACGCCATTGTACTGATCACAAACTAAACTTCTGGTCTTAGTTGGGTATAATGCCGTTAAGATCAAACATGAAAGCACTCTTAGCAGCAAAGGCAACTTTGAAAGTGAAGTAGTGTTAAACCACACGTCAATATAAAAATGTACCAAACTCCCTCACCACGTGTCAAGAACACAATAAAGAAATAAATGCGCGGGGGGAGGGGGGAAACGATACCAGGAAGGGGGAAAGTGTGTTGTTGACTATTGTAAATATTCATTTTTATGTCTGTGTTTGTAGTAATAAAGCAAATCGTTTTTACCCCAACTCAGGAGATCTGAAAGCATTACTATCAGGTGCAATAAACAGTGCACACAGTATACATACAAATATATTTATTTCTCTAGAAAGAACAAAGCGATTTTTACGAAACTTTTAGGGTTTATTAAATATAAATCAAGGTATACTTAGGTATAATTTCTATGTTACTATATGTAAGGGGACAGGAGCTAGGGGAATAAAATATCTGAAAAAGGGAAATTTTTTAGGGAATTTCCCGAAAATCCCTCTGTTACCGGAAAACTGTACGTGATGGAGAAAAACCGAGTGCATATTCGAATTCAGCGCAAAAAGTTCCTTTAAGATCAGGTGATTTTTCTCATGTAACAAACAAAAAGTTTAAATTTGTTAACTAGTGTATTATTATTATTATTATTATTATTATTATTATTATTATTATTATTATTATTATTATTATTATTATTATTATTATTATTATTATTATTATTATTATTATTAAAGATACTAGAGAAAGAGTTAGTTTCATCTAAGATAAGATTTAATTTGAAATGAGTATTATGAACATGTACACCTTTTTTTTTAAAAAAAATATAAGTATATATTCTTATTAAATTGGAAACTTAAAAGATCAATATTTCCCTACCCCGTGTACAGAAACGTGAGAACACGCAACAACAGATGGCTCACTATAACAATTTATATACGTACAACATCACCTCACCTTTAATCATGAAAGTATACAGAGTCTAATCCCGAGATAAAAGTCTTGCACTCGACTAAAAGGTCATACGATCACTGATAATTTTTTTATTCTTTACCATTTTTTTAAAAGAGGGAGACTGATGATGTAAAAGAACTTGGAAATCCCTTTGTGTAGTCTCAACTAGATAGATAACTACATCTCTCTTATCTATAATTGATACCAAAAATTACTTTTCTTATCTAAAAAGGAATAATAGAAGAACAATTTTTAAGTGCAATGTGCAACTGTATGTGACCTGTGTTATCTCTTTTTATCATTTAGGAGGGAACCCTCTACTCTACTATGTTTATTTACCTACCCATTCTGATCTCTTTATCTTTAATATAAATGACACAGTAAAGAAAGATAAGATATAAAATAAAGATAAAAATTGATCCCTTTATTTGATTGTCTTAACAGCTCACGCACGCTTCCTGTGCATGGGTTTTCTCTAAATAGCTTAAGTTTCTAAATAACATTTCGTAATAATAATTTTCTGCTTAAAGACAACAATAGTTTTATAAACAATACTGTAAATGATAATAATACAGAGTTGAGAAATAACTGTCGATAAATAACGGAAATCACCTGATCTATCCTCTTGTGCCCAGGAGAATGGCAACAAAAGTTATATTTACCTAGCTTCTGGCTAGTTACATGATATCATGACAGCTATGATTAATTAACGATCTTCAATGGCTTTCAAAACAGTTCTTAATTCCAATATTTAATTTAAGGCAACAAATCGTATATAGTATATTTATTTATTTACGAACAACACAAGAGGCAAAGCTCAATTACAGTGTTGGTGTATTACAAAATAAATTTACAATAGTTTTCTTGAACATATTATAGTTCATATTTCAATACATAATTTGTCATAAGAAGAGCATATTCTCCAGATTGCAATAGAACAGGCCAGAGTTGTCAACAAAGAGTTTGAAGCGTCGGAACATGAAAATTTAGTGTCGACGTCAGATCCGGACAGTTGAGCTCGTTTTGTATTATTTTATGGAGAAAGATCAGATCTATCACATTTCGCCTTTGCTTAAAGTGTAGGGATACAGAAGTTACTTATTAATGTAAGACAGTTTTCGTAAGATGGATAGATTCCAGTTCTCTTATATGCCAAGAATTTGATAAATTTGGACTGGACCTTTTTCCAGTTGATGTCGGTATTGTTGTTGCGATGGTAGGGATGCGCACGAGACAAGATTTGAGACTGTCTCGACTCAAAAATGTGCTGTAAAAGTGATGTCTCGACTCGAAAAATATATATTTTTCTATTGGAAGAGCTGTGTCTCTCTCGACTCAAATTTTGTCAGGAAAATTCTGTCTCGACTCGACTCGAACGCATCCCTATGCGATGGGTTCCAGATCACAGCGGCATATTCCAGTTTTGATCGGGCAATAAGTAATCGGGATATAGGTAATAAGTTTTTGTTAGTGCGGTAATGTTGTTAAACTCCTTTCCAATTCTTATTATGAATATATACGTATATTATGTATGAGTTGAACGTTCCATAGAAAGTCACTCATTGAAATGTCCACTGAGAGAACATAACAAGCAAATGGTAGTCCTACTAGCGAGTTCAACTACATATTTTGTTTTCAGTTGGCATTGATCAGGGTTTTCTTAACACAATTAATTTATTTGACATGCTCTAACTAGCCTATTATGTGGTGCATTGAATTCAAAATTTACGAATTCAATCTAAGTTTAAAATTATTGAGAAGCTACGTTGTGGGAGTTTTTTTTGTTTTCAAGTTCTTGCCTTTGATACATGATACCAGAGTTTGATATCCGGAAGCAATATGGCTTGAATCTCACATTGAACTGTAGAGGTCTACGTCTTCTATAGCCTAAGTGCGGAAAATTGCTATACTCAGAAATGAATCAAACATTTGCTGAGGTCCAACGTATTATAAAGATCCATTAAGTTGAGCTTGACACTAGGGGATCTGATCTCTCTACTATAAAATTACACCACAAATATTTGTGTCGTTAACTAGGACTTCCGTCGTTCTAAAACCACTTCTATTCAGGACTAACTTACTCTTAACATCCACAAGTAATTCCAAGTATAGTACTAAGACTAAACATAAAACATTATTAGCTACCAGTAACAAAGAACTTTTTGTTTTAGTGTTGTTTTATAAATACAGTGTAAGGATTAAATCAATTAGAACGCAAATTGATTCAAGGGTTAAGGGATTCAACAATTTAAATTTGACTTCTGTCTCTTTTTGGTGGATGTCAAAATTATGAAAGATTGTGATTGTAGATTGGATCATAGTAAGAAAATGGACCCAGTAGGACTCTAAGGTTTATCTTCTGTAGAGGGGATACTTGAGACAATTTGAATAAGTAAAATGGCTCGTACGTTGTGCTAACTACGTCATCTCTATGAGTGCCGAGGTCATCCACACACACCCTTTGGGTTTTCATGACCTGTTCCAAACGGGGAAGGGGGAGGCTACCTTTATTTTTGTTTGTTTATTTATTTTGAACTGTTCATAGCTAAGGAAATATTCGTATTTACAGAACTTGAAAAGGTACGAAAAGTATGAAGCAAAAATAAATGTTAGTGGTGAAATTATGAAAACAATTGATATTTAGACGAAGAGAATTGGAACAGGTATAAAGGTTGGAAGATTATCAAAGCTAGTACAACTGACAGGTTTTTCAGTATCAAAGTTAGTGAAGAGAGAGACACGAATAAAGTAGTTAAATATTTTCTATTGAAAGTTGTACTGTTCTGGAGGACACAAAACAAAAGGGTTGAAAAATAACGGGAAGTTATGGGTATATGTTTATGAAGAACAATGGATAATATTAGTTGAACCAAAAAAAATTAAATTGAGTGATACGAGAGAAATGAATATTCATTGAAATAGATGAAGACAGTGGCGGTCTTGATGCGATTGACTCGGCAATTTCTGAAGAAGAAAAAAAAAAGTTGTTTACATATGGTTTTCAAATTGTGAAAATTATGGATTTCAAAACAGATGGTATTTCTCATTTTGATTTTTAGTCATTTCATTGTCATCGATACTGGTAGTACTGGTAGTACTTCCACTGCTTTAATTCCAAATTATGGCTCGACGTATCCAAATATACGATAAACGATTCATTTTAGACGTTGTGCGGAGCTGAGAAGTGGAAGGTTTAGAGTTGGTTGTCATGATAAGGATAACAACAACAATGTAAGTCCTAACTAACTTCGTAGGTTTGGTGATTACTGCAGTTCGAACGCCATTATAAAGATATCTACATCTCTATTGAAAAATAAATATTGCCAGTTCAACTTACGCTATTCCCAAAAGACAGTTCCCAGTGAAACTGTAGTTTACACATAATAAATTTAGCTTTTCTAGTTACTTTTGGTATTTGGCAATCATTATGTTATATTCATGTCATAGATTCCCATAAATACAGATCTTACGAAATTTTATCCTCTTCACATAGTACGTATCATTCAACACCCTTTATTTATTAATCATTTGATATGAAAAAAAAATGAAATGAAATACGTAAGTTTTAAGTCCCACGGTTGTGCCGGCTAGGCTAAAGGAGACGGTGATGATGATAAATGAATTAAATGGTGGAATGAAGAAAGTGGGAGGAAACGGAAGAACCCCGAGAAAACCCACGAGCATGGTGTATGTCCACCACAAAGTCCACACGGCGCGAGCTGGGATCGAAACCAGTGACCCCAAGCACCGGAGCACTACTCTACCAATGAGCCACTGCGCCCCCTCATTTGATATGAGTGGGAGGCAAGTGTGTATAATTTTAAAGTTGAATTTCAATTTGATTTACGAATTTCTTTGGCAGGTATTTTATTCCCTTGTGCTGGGTGTAGTTGCTGAAATACTTGTATGTACGAGAAGTTAATATATCTCGCAACAATTTTTTTTTCGTGAACCAATGATAAGTAATGAGAGTAAACCTACGGGTCGTGAAATTCTTGTATCAGACTGAATTATTTCATATGGTTTAAAAAATTTTTAAGGAACAGATATTCCGAGATTTAGGATAAAGTATCAAGTAGCGTTTAACAGGGGAAAAAGTGTTCAAAGAGGAGACATACAAAATCGGTAGATCTTAGTCAGTTGATCAAAATGATATGGGTGAGTGTAAATTCTCATGTGTGATTTTTGACAAAATTGAGAAAAAAAACTATGGTTTCTCTAAATTTAAAAATTGATGCGCGATAAGCATGACACATTTTAAGCTCAGACTTTTCCTGAAGGATACAGTAATTAAGCGTTTCATTATAAGAATGGCAGAGTGACTGTGTGCACTGTGGTTAATGAGAAAACCCAAGATTATGATTAACTCTTAAATTTTAATATTTTGTTTAATTATAATGTTGTGTAAAGATGAGAAGATTTTATATATATATATATATGTTTATTATTATGCGTAGTTTTCGAGAAAATATAAGAAAAACATATGTTTATGGTGTTGAAAAATATGTCATTCGTTGCTAACTATATATAGTTCATAGTTTATTTAAAAATTCTTCTGGAATAGATTATTTATTTATCGTATACTAGCAGAATATTCGTTTTTCGCAGGAGAGAATACGTTTTATTTTTGACATAAAGTACTAATGGGGGTTGAATTCGAGTTTAAACCGCATCAGAAGTGGCACTGTTTGTCTCAGCGACCCCGAAAACTAAGGATTCGGTACTAATATCGGTCATTTTCGATCATTTTTTATATCTCCTCCAAGTTGCGAGGCTGAATTTGAATTTAAACGGCATTGGAAGTGTCACTGTTCATCTCAGCGACCCCAAAAGCTATGGATTCGACAGTAATATCGATCATTTTTAAATATCTTCACCATCCTCCTTCCCTAAGTTGCACTGTCAAAGTGAAATGATAAGAACCATCCCAGACCCGAACCTCATCTATGTAGCAAATTTGATCGAGATCGGTCTGCTCGTTCAAGAGTTGTTAAATCACAAACATAGTGATTTTCATTTTTTACATATAGAGATTTAAAAAAATCATACAGTGTTAAGTAGCAGATTTTTTTATCTTTTTGTTATTTAATTTCTGTTAAACAGTGACACACAGTCCTTATCAAGGATGTTATAAAATAGAGGATCTGCCCATACAATAAAATCGTGAAGCCATACGTCACAGTTTCGCCACACCTACTCTGCCCACTCCGCGCCACTAAGATTGCAATGTTTCGAGCCAACAATCATGGCGGAAACGAGAGTAGCCAATCAGACGTGCCGGCTAAGACGATGCTCATTTGTTTTTTGGCTTCACTGAGTTCATAGGAGGAAGATACGTATGGGCAGATCCACTATTTTATAACATCCTTGGTCCTTATAGTGACACACATTCTCCGACTAGTGACAGACATACTTCTAACAATGACACCTATTAATCCTAAGAGTGACGCAAATTCCTACTTGTAATCTGGTTAGGACGCTGAGAGGAAATCTCCTGAACAAATAAGTTTGATTGTGGAAGGAAGAAAAGGAAAAGGAAGATGACTTTTAAAAAAAATCTATATTAAACAAGTGTAATTGGTACGTCTAGGTGTAGAGGCTTAAGTATGAGAATATTTCAATTTACGTCAACTGACTTGTCAGTGATAATAAACCATTAATTCGAGGAAAGTGAACAACGGACCCCTTTTACTACGAAACATGATGAAGGAAGGTTCATTAGAAGAAGACCTTCTCACGAATACCCAGAATTAATTATTCATTAGAGTACTAACTATAGTACTAAGAAAGGAGTTTTTACACTTCTGTATTTTCTTGTGAGAAATATTGTGTACGCTTGGAGTTTAACGCCCCTTTTCAATGAGCTCCTTCGTGGCTATGCCGTTAGCATACTTGTATTCGTACTTGGCTTAGGAGGCCCGGATTCGATTCTTAGTAGGAGTTCATGTGATTCGGATCCCACGTAAACCTGTAGGGACTATATAGCCTTGCTGCTTCACGGAATGGTAAACTGCATTTAACAAACCAACCTATCACTTTTCAGCACTGATCAATGAGGCTATATAATAAAATGTAGCTTAACGTGGGATCGGAGTGTACATGGTTTCACGGGAATTGAACACGGATTTCTTCACCAAGGATTTGCATACGAGAATGCTAACAATTTAGGGTCTACAGTTGATCTAGTGCACCGTGTGCACCTCTGGTATACTTGGTCCCGGGTCGATTCCCGATTGGATGTACTACGGTGGATCGAGTTTCACCTTAAACTATAGCTTCAAGTCCCATATATCTTTGGTACTGAAAAAGCCCAGTAAACTTCAAGGAAGAAAGAAACCAACAAAAATTAGCAATTTAAAAACAAGGTAGATCTTTATTGAAAAAGAGTTATAAAGTAGTTCGAATCGGATTTTTTTTTAAAAAAATGAAGAACTAGTTATTAGGTTTATGACAGATTTTGATGCTATAAGATGCTATTTCAAGGCAAAAATGCAATTTCTAGTTTTCTGACCTACAGTTAGGCTAAAGGAAACGGATGGTTGATGATTGTGAAAGAATCTGTGGATAAGGAAACGAGAAAGCCTCCAGAAAACTCGTGGATAATGGCGTTGTCTACCATAAAATCAAAAGGGTTGGAATCGAACCAGAAATCCTTCACACCAGAAGGGAGCGAGCGCTCTACCACTGAGCTGGATTGCCTTTCATAAACTAAATTTAGTCGTACTGCCTTATGACAACAAGGAAGAAGACATCCTTCATGCACTAAACATAAAGTTATCTATAAAGAAGTACTCAATGACTATCAACCTTCAAGTAAGATATTAACCAGATAAAACAAGCAAAAGACATTAATACTTTGCCTATAGTTAAGTTCTGTGATAAGGAAATTGAACAAAGACTTTACGGTATGCAATTATCTTCAACAAGAGACTAAAAACAATAGTCATAACGAAAAATTAGCAGATTTATGGTAGATAACGAGAGGAATGATGAATGATAATGGAAATTTTTCAGATAATAAGAGAGAAAGAGAGAATTCCAGAAGAATGCTACTCATTCTATTTATATATATGCGTTGTGCGAAATCTTCCACAGAAAAGAAGCACTATCATATCATAATGAGAGATTTGATTGGCATTGTTTTAAACTGAGATCAATCCATTACTAACAAGAGATATTTATGACACTTTACTATGATGAACTTCCTTCTTTTCCACAATTGTTTAGGAAGTGACAAATCACGTTGCTCTGCACACATTTACTATTTGTGATAAATGTAATTTATAAAGTATTTTTGATCGCTATTATGATGCTAAAAGAGATTTAAAAAAATGTGAAACACGCAAGTAGTGGATTTTATTATTATTATTATTATTATTATTATTATTATTATTATTATTATTATTATTATTATTATTATTATTATTATTATTATTATTATTATTATTGGTGTTGTTTTTATTAGAGAGAAGGCATTCACTGCAATATTGAATAATGAAAGAAGAAAATTTGACAATGTGATTGTAACTAATTCGGCTCATCTATGAGAAAAGTTGAGCACTACGAACGATTAAATTCAAAGTAAAGTTGAGTATATATACAGGGTAGCCCAAAAGTAGGTATACACCCCTGCATTGATCAAGTACAACATTCTAGTTTATGGGTTTATTTGCTCCGAGCTTAAGATGTAAATAAAAACACATTAAGAACAAATAATAAAGAAACTAAGTCTACCTGATGGATAACAATAAGAAATTATGTAAAATGCAAGCAATGAGCTGATCAGTACGGTACTGTATACCTACTTTTGGGCCACCTTGTATATTTGAGGACACATTGACTTTTCATCTGTCTAAGCCGAATCAAGTAAAACCAGACAGGACATATATATATATATATATATATATATATATATATATATATATATATATATATATATATATATATATATATATATATATATATATATATATATATATATATATATATATATATATAAGTGCTAGGAAAGAAACTAAACTTCTGGCACAACAACCCTTAGAGAAACAGGACCTACCAACCTGCTCGTGACACTCATACCTTTGAGGTGATGTGTGGTCAGCATATCGGTTCCCCTCGACGTTAGTGTTGGCTTTCTAAACCAGAGTTCACTACTTCTTTCTTTCAAGTAGTTCCCCAATTGCTCTCTCGACGTAGGGTGGACGCCACAATGCCATCTGGTGAGTACGAACTGTCACCCATCTTTCCTCTGACCAGACTTGACACTGCTTGACTTCGCTGATCTCACGAGAAGTGGTATTCCAGTGCAGCAAATGCGTTTTTAATTATTTAAATAAGCAGAGCACAGGCTTTCCTGCAAGATTTTCAAAATGAGGGATGTTTAGTTTAACTTCCCCTCTGAGCATCGAAGCTATATGAGACAGGATCTCATAGCTTAACGTGGGATCTAAACAACTTGATCTTCCACCGGAATCAGACCTAGGTCTCCCGAGACGAAAGTGCAAACGCTAACCTTGATCATCAGATACGTCTTTTCTCTTCCTTTATTTGAGGATTTTAGGATTTAGGATTTAGATTTATGGGCTTTCAGCATCTATGACCATTTGGCCCGTCACGTTTGAGGGATGACGTCCCTCGGCGAGCACACTATCTGGGGAAAGGGAAGGAAGAAAGGATTGGGGATTGAAGGAAGCGGCCTGGGACCTATAAGTTAGGTACCATCCCGGCATTTGCCTACTGTATATGAGGAAAACCTCATTCAGGGTGGCTAGCCTGAAAAAGTGTTTTACACTTTTTCGACTGAGTGCCCCTACCGGAAATCGAACCCGGGATCGCTCGGAACGAAGGTGAGATGGTCATCGACTACACTAAGCAGGGCCACTCCTTTATTTGAGGGTCATGTCATATTTCTATCACTTACACTGGGTTTTGAAGCCTTTAATTGATTGTTTGTCTGAACCAACATTATGCCATCTTTTAGAAATCTTGACTGATTGAGGTCCAGCCATGATACCCAATTTTCCAGTCACGAAGTTCAGATCATATCTTAATTTCAAAGAAATTTTACGATGTTCAGAAAATAGAAACTAATTCTCTTTAAGGACTTTTTGAAAATAAAATTTATAAAATACTGCTTAGAAAAAGGGAAAGTAAGAAAAGAAAACAGTTTTATATACTGTATATATTAATCATATAGTGGGGAAATAGAAAAGGAGCAGAAGTATATTGGTGCTTTAGTTAGATTGCTTTTTGACTGGAACTGTCAAAATCCACTGAAATGCTTGCTAAATGGATGACAACTAATATATTTGTTATTATGAGGCTCACATTTTGCATGGTAACACTGAATGTTCTTCATTCTAACAACATTACTGACCATAAAATTTCTTTGCTCCTCTAAATTCCTAGATATATTGAAAAATAAGAAAAAAAACTTGTGAAATATTTTATAATATATATGTTATCCATTCAATTGTTTTCTCAACACAATTATATATAAATGAATCTTACTACTTAGGTTATATATATATAAAATCATGTTTCTGAGAATATGATCCACTTATACTGACATACCACAATGTGATTTGCCATCAGAAGCCACAAATTACTTAGGAAGTTTATGTTATTCTTAACTTATTGCCATCAATGTTTCAATATTGTTATTCTTACATAAATTTACAGGTATTTCCTATTTTTCTAATGAAATTGAAGCAATAGTGAATTATGAATGTTAGTACTGTATACCTCTATAAGATTTTTTAAAGACATGGATAGGATATTTCAATACTTACAAAATAATATTTCTTTCCTTATTAAAAAAAAAGTCATATATTGCAGTGCTTCTGTTGCAGTTGCGTCTTACTTTTCAATTAAACAGTTGCAGTATCATTGAAAATCTTTTGTCACCAACCCCATATTTTCCCATTCATGATGAAGTAATGTGTATTGTTTCATCTTTTCGGAGTGCAGTTCTATAGTTTCGATCTACAATGACCGTTACTTAATTTGATATAATAGTAGTCCTAAAGTAAATCATTTTGTGATAAATATCTAAACCAGTTCTCTTGAGTCAAATGTTATCCTCAAAGATACGTAATTTCAAGAAACTACGTGACTTGCGGATAGAAACTGTTGGTATTGGCAATAAAATCAGGAAGAATTAAACTTATGCATAGAATTAAAAAAAAAAAAAGAAGAAGAAAGAAAAAAGCAAGGGGCAAATATTTCAGTTTATTGTCCAAATGTCAAACAACATGGATGAACTACACACTTATGTATTGCTGGGTGAGTCCATAGCTATGCTTGTCAGACAGAGCGGATGGTATGAAAATATTTTGTTTTCCAAATATTCTAATGCGAACAGCATAATAAACAACAGAACTTTCTTCCTCTTCCTATGCATGCCCAGTGGACGCGTATAGTCACAAAACAACGTGCATACTTGATGAAAACGTGTTGCAATGTTTTGTACATACGTAAGTTTCTCTTATAATGTGTTGCTTTGCTATTAGTACAAAGATGAAAGTTAGAATAAGGTGGCGAATTCAAATGTCATATTGGGACAATTAGTAACCAGCGAACAGCTTCTTCTATTGTCTCAAATTGGTTATAACCTTGACAGGTAGAATGGATATTGCGTGCAAAGTGTACAGACAATAGAAGGGAATTGCTTTTTTTTTATATCTTACATACACACTTACACACATTTGTGAGAGAATTTTGCCATGCCTGTCGCAATTTTTTTCTTCAACTACTATGTATCATGTCCTTGTTGCTGTTGTATTCTTCTTATTATTATTATTCTATTCTGTCTGTGTTCTGGTGTTCTTTCCTTTCTTTATTCTCTTCTTATATTGTACCACTATTTCATCTTCTCCCCTTCTCCTCTTCTAAGCCTTTTCCCTGTGTCCTGGACCTGAAGGCAAAGCACGTACGAAAGTCACGTCTTGCAAGCTAGTCACGCCTCTCCGTAGTCACCGAGTGCTGTCACGTAGAAATGCGATGCGTTTTCCCTTCGGGAAGACAGGGCGATAATGCGTGAATGTTTTTGCATCGTCTGTTATTCGTACAATTCGGATGCCTTACAGCGATTCCCATTCCAGTTCTTTCTTCTCTTTTTTTCTTGTCTCTTCTTATGGTAGAAACTTTTCTGTTTTCTTGTTTTGCGCATTTTATTTCTTGATAAAACAAAAGCAAAACTTACTTTTTGTCATGTGCCAAAACGGTTTACGTGTCATGCAATATCTTAATTATTGTCTTTGGGGTTTCATGTATAGACATTTTAAACGTAATTTTATATTTTACAATACAAGACGAAGTATGCTCAAACTACTTTCCCGGACAGAAAAATTTGGGCTTCAATTTGATGTTCCGTATTGATATGAAATGGATATTCAATAGACATCCATAGGAGTGAGGACAAATCAATGTGCTATAAATATGAATGTTTACTTCAGATATGAATGTTTACTTCAGATAAATTGGAATTCAATCACAAGTGTCCATAAGAGGAAGCAATATTCATGACCCAAAGCATGTCAAAGTGTTTCGGGGGAAAGGGGAATTGAGAAATAATTAAAACGTCTAAACCAGTTAGTGAGTTAAAGGTTTTTATAAGTTTATAATTTGTGCATTAAAAATATGCATAAAAATAATAAAAAAAGTGACACTCCAAATGACATTTAAGTTTAAGTTCAGCCCCTATTGCCACCCTGGGAGGTGGGTGAAATTGTGACGTGTAAAAATAATTGAAAATGACCGATATTGACGTCGAATTCATAGTTCTCGATGTCGTTGAAATTAATAATTATACTTCCAACAGCCTTAAGGTACAAGTTCTGCTCCATGAAGAACGAGAATCGGTTAAAAATAAGATGTTTGAAACATGGGCATGTTTGGCAAGTTAAAATTGGGGGGACGGGGACGACTAAAATGCTACTAGACCCCAACTGAATTTAGGTCAATATTATGAATAAATGGTAATTTACTTGAATTATGAACTAACTGCATCGTCATACTACCTTTACCAATACAATCGATAGGTTAAGCATGACGTATTTCTGCCAATATTTGTTGTTCATCCGTTTCCGCTGGGTTCCAAAGTCATGAGCTGCATATGCAACTTAGAATGATTATACTCTGCATTGACTTATAAATATTATCATGAGAGTTTATTTATTTATTTATTTTTAAAGTTTCCGAAAGAGGCAATTCAGAAGTTCAAATAGATCAAAAATAAGTAAGAGAAG
This sequence comes from Thermobia domestica, assembly GCF_964235325.1. Classification (NCBI taxonomy): domain Eukaryota; kingdom Metazoa; phylum Arthropoda; class Insecta; order Zygentoma; family Lepismatidae; genus Thermobia; species Thermobia domestica. The sequence continues at coordinate 109,745,743 of NC_137462.1, read as the reverse complement.
GAAACTTATTTCATTGAAAATGAAGTGGAACATCTATCAGTTTATCCTTTCTCTACGTACCAGACGTATTGTTTGGAACCGAAAATGTGAGTTTTAGATCCCTGCATTTAAAGTGATGAAATCACTTAACTCACACATTCACCATAATTTTCTTCCATTACTGCCGGAAATTTAAGTTTACATACAATGTGGTTTTTTAGGTAACTCCTTCGCCTTGACATCAGAATTATACTCTTAACACTACCCATTAATAGTCATACAAAATCTTGATTCTCTGAAAGAAGTCTTATGATGACACTTGATTTGATTACACATTTTGAATATTTATTTCTTCTTCTTCTTCTTTTGTATTCTTGATGAAGTTGTGTATTTTGTCTACTTTTTCGTCCTTAAATTTCACTATATGTTTTTAAACTTTTCCCTTAGCTTCCCAATTCCTTTCCCACCATCATTTACTTTGTTTTCCATCTCAATACCCAAGGTATAAAATATATTTTTGCTATCATATGGTTCCTAAATGTACTCTTTCCATCTTGCTCAAGCTGCAATTCTGTCATTTAAAGTTCATTTCTATCTTTAGTTTCTATATTGTCATAGTAGTTTTCCCTTGATACCTTCTGTTTCTATGAAATTTACCTTCATATACATTAATAAAATTTCTCTATCCTTTTTAATTCCTCTTGTCACCTTTACTTCTATTGTATATTCCTTTGTCTTTGTAGATTTCCTTTTTTAATTCGCAGATCAACTTTCTATACATTTTCCCTTTCTGTGGTCTTCGTTCGTCATGAAATCCAAGCGTTGCTGTTAAACAATGACAAAAGTGTATAATTGAAGCCGTGGCTACTTTGACTAACCAAGAAATAAAGCTTTTTAAATACATTTATATGTTTCCTTGAAAGTGGCACACGTCAAATGGACATTTCAATTGTACCAACCTAATATTTAACAACATATATAAATTTATTTGTTCTGCTTGTCTGTACTTCTTTCATATAAATCAGCATTGGTCAATTTTATCTCAACAAAATTTTGGGGTGATAAGTCCTCCCTGTTCCCCCGCCAGAGAAGCCCATGGTCTCAAATGACTGAGATAGTGTCGAATCCATAGTTTGGGTTCGTCAGACTATAATCGAGAGGATATTTAATCCGAAGTTTAAGCATGAACGGGTATGTCAGTTGGATGTTGCTCGCACACACACACACACACACACACACACACACACACACACATATATATATATATATATATATATATATATATATATATATATATATATATATATATATATATATATAATATATATATATATATATATTCCAGAGTAACTCTGGAACGTATAGAGCAATTTTAGGTTTGGTAGACATATGACTTTCAATCTGGAAATAATACTGTGGAAGTAAGATAACCCAAGAGGATGGAAGTTGGAAGGAGAGATAATGCAAAACTACTGATATTAGTGTGCAATCCATAGTTCTTGTGGTCGCTGAAATTTAACTAAAATTTCCAATGCCGTTTAAGCCCAAGTTCACCAGCATCGGAAGAAAAGGAGGGGGCGTGAAAAGTAAAATGTAAAGAATGACTGAGATTTATGTCGAATTCATAGTTTTCGGATTGGGAAAACGTCCTACCCGTTTGAAATAACTTTTGGAAGATAGCTAATACACACTTCAAGCTAATGCACACATATATATGCATAGGAAGGAGTAACCTAGAGCCACCATACTTTATACACCGACTGAGCTTCACCAGATCTAAACGGATAGTAAGGTCTTTTTTTTTTTTTTTTTTTTTCGATTTTCAGCTCGAATGGATCGGACTTGGGGAGTAGGGGTAAAATGTAGATACGTTTCTCGCCCTAGTTTGTAGCACACCTGTGTGTTTACTTTGTGGTTGACAAACACCGTGCTCATGGGTTTTCTCGGGGTTCTTCCGTTTCCTCCAACTCTTCATCCACCATTTCATTCATTTCTCATAATCACCGTCTCTTTCAGCCTAGCCGGCATAATCGTGGGACGTAAAACTAAAGATTTCATCTCCTTTCACCCTAGTTTATAAAAATGCCTTGCATGTATGCAACACGCATTACCTCATGGTTGTGCGGGCTTCATAACAGAAGAGAATAAATACTCGGGTAATGAAATGGTTGTGGAGAAATTATTTAGAGACATTTTTCTTTCTCTATTTTTATTCACGTTCTGAATTAAGATCAGGAACGACGGGTGCTTACTTTTTTTTAAAAAATTCAGGTTCTAAATTAAGACCCGGTGATAATAGTCAGAGAATAATCCATGCAGTTCTTTTTCTTTTAACATTTTGTTTATCTTCTTTGTTGTAAGTATCTTTTTTGAGTAAAATTAAATGCAGTTTACAATGAATAAAACAAAATTATTAGAAAGAGTAAGAATTATTCTTTGATTGATAATTCATTGAAATTATGTTGAATATTGTCGGTCCATACAAAATACTACATGAGGAAGATAGGGAAAACATGTTGCCATCTATTGGCTGTAACTCAATTTGTATTTGAGGATTACTTCAGCTTTCTCTTCCATGTTAAGGCAAAAGTTAGAGATGGCATGGTCTTCTCATCTAGTAAAAGTATTAAGGGTTTACGTAGTAACATATATCCGGAGTGACAGGAAAAATTCCAGCATACCATTAGTTCCCGTGGACGATTTCGAAAATCGAACCACTGCTTCTAAATTACCCTACCAGAGCTGCAATGACTCAGTGATACAGCTCACCTCTGGTGCGTGGAGACCCTCTTCCGATCGTCACAAGAAATTTCTGTGGTAAGCAAATACCGTGGGGTTTCCCGGGATTCTTCCGTTTCCTCCTACTTTCTTTATTTCATCATTAACACCCATGTCATTATCACCGTCTCTCTCAGCCTCGTTGCATAATCGTGGAACGTTAACCTAAAAGATATAATTACTCTACAAGGTGAGTATTTAATTTTACATTAAGTTTAATTTTATTTCCCTTAGCCAATTTGTCGACACTGACGTAACGCCGTATGTATACAATATTAATATATTACATGTATATTATATATATATTACATGTATCGTATTTATATGCGTGTGTAATTTTCAATTTCTTCATACATTCATGTACTTATAGAACAATGGTATAAACCAAGAAAATGTTGTGTTACTAAGTGATCTTAGACCAGGTAATAATAAAAAAAAATGTCTTATGGTCGTTATTTTAATATAAACTATAATAAAATATAAGTATACTAATACTTATATATTAGTATATACTTCAATATATACTAAAACATTTTTTTTTTCATGAGATCATTATGAGATGATTATGAAGGAGATCATTATGACTTTTAACAGAAGTCCCCATATGAAAAAAGTTTGTTAAGACACGAGACAGTGCTTCAACTAGAATTGTATCCGGAAAAATGTGCATCAACGATAAGTTTACTAATTAACTACTCTTGCTATTAAGGAGACCAGGTACAGCACTTAAAATAATAATAATAATAATAATAATAATAATAATAATAATAATAATAATAATAATAATAATAATAATAATAATAATAATAATAATAATAATAATAATAATATGAAATAAAAACACGAAGGCCGGCAAATTTTGTGTTAGTATGTAAAAAACGAACTCTCTTTCTCCTCTTCCCCTTCTTCTCTTTGGTCACACATATATACGCACAAAAGCCACGTTCCACTGCTTGATTGTCAGTGATCCTTGATAACAAGCCCATCCATCAAGGATGTTCATTTGTTGTTAGATGAACTTTTCACAGGTTCTGCATTGAATTTTTTTTTCCTACGAGTATATGCTACTACTGCTTGGGCTGGTCGGCAATCCACATGACTAACCTAGAGAGAAGTTTTGTATGAATTTAATTGTACGGTCGTTGGAAAGGACATCTTTTGAACTGGAACGCTTGTTTTATTGTTGCCTTGCTGGATGAGACGTCCATGTGGTGGAGATAGTGAGTATTCTGGAGGCAAAAGCAGAGACGGATGGGCGCGTTCGTTGTTGTAGTCGATCCACAGGTATGATTTTGGTGATGGTCCATGGGTGGATTGTGGTCAGGATGCAGAACTGGAACGTTTCCAGTTGGTAGGCGTACGTTTCACACTACTGAACCAGAAATCCTCGGTGCGCAACTGGAAAAAGACTGATGGAAAACTCAGTCTGCACTGTTGCACGTAGGGAAAAACCGTCAACATTGCGCGAGAAGCTCAACAGCCCATGGAGATCAGTACTGACACGTCCTCCGGACGCTATTGACTATAATTTACACTAAATATATCAACGAAGCAGATATTTTTTTATGTGTGTTTAACGATTGGTTTAAAAAATGAACTGCAGCGGAAGTTCCAGCCTGGTGTTCTCATCTGGGTTAAGAAACGTTAATAAAAGTCATCATGAGAAAATTCAAACTTAAAATATTTAGGTCAGTAATAGTGTGCTGGCTTCGGATGGAAGAGGAAGCGCGAGTCTGGTTGAAATCTAATAAAACAAATCGCGAGTCTAAGTTTTGCTGATTCAGAGGCAATGAAAGGTTTATTGAGGTAGGAAAAAAGAAATGACTTTCAACCAAAGATTGTGAATGGTTTTTACCTTGATCGTTGATCTATTAGTATGCCTATTAATAATGTACTTTTGGCAGTGTGGTAATTGAAGGGGGGAAAGGGAGGAAATTCTCAGGCACCTCTGAACACTTCCCCGAAACCTCGTTTCCTTTGCGCTTTCTAGGGAGGGGGGGGGGGAACTTGGTAATGACATCAACCTTCATGTATAATTTAAAAATATTAAATTTATAAAAAAAAAATAAGAAATCATCAATTTTTCAACTTACTACTAAGGAATCTGAATCGAAATGGAATCTACTCCACGAAAACAGAGTATAAAGTTTTAGTACAGTGAGTTATCCGAAACACTGAAAAGTAACATCTCCTGAACAATGAACAGGTTGAGATGTGTTGCAGTCTCTCAGGTTTAGTTCAGTGTCTCGTTAAAAACTATTTTACTGTGAACAATGGATATAAGACAGTTTTTAACAAATATCTATATAATACATCTCTTTTAAACTAGAAGGTTAACTACTGTAAATAAATATTCATAATAATTGCAGTTATGCTTATTTGTAACTTAAATTTAACGTGGTGTTTTAGTGATTACACAAAATACAATTATGAGCCTTGCTAGTGAAGAGAAAATGATATTTGTCTACTTGATAAAAGAGTGTAAGTTTTTTTTTATTGTTATTTTGAAGACTATATAATAATGTGGAAACTAATATCCAGTAATAATAATAATAATAATAATAATAATAATAATAATAATAATAATAATAATAATAATAATAATAATAATAATAATAATAATAATAGTAATGATGATGATGATGATGATGATGTACAGGTTTTATAAAGGTTAGTGGTAGCCCAAGCCATCAAACCAACATACGCCACTGCTGCAAGAGTACTTTCTTCTAATAAGTATATTTTAGGCACACACTAACTTCCCCCCCCCCACACACACACCTCGAAGAGCTTCATTTTCCACACTGATCTTTGGTGCTCGTGATCCCGGGTTCGATTTAAATAGTAAATAATTATTTTACATTATCTTCTCTAGCCTTTACCGACACAACTTTCCAACACTCTTTTTCCTTGTCAGTCTTTACATCCCTCAATTTGGCAATCATTGCCCCGTATGAAACTGAACATATTTTTGATTTTCAGTGAACATGTTGGTCTGAGTAAAATTGAAAGTAGAACAGTTTCAAAAAAAAAAAAAAAAAAAATCAACAACCAAAATACTCACGATAATAACAAAAATTCTCATAGCATTATTATTAAGAGTTACGTGAGTCGACAAGAAAATGTCCATGAATTTATCACATAACGAAGAGTAAGAATTTAGATATTGAAAATTAAATATTAAGTTATTTAATGTAAGATGAAGACTAAATATAATCCAAGAGCAATATGGTAAAATACCTGAAGTTAATGAAAACCAGAAATAAGATGTGATACAAAAATAAACTAATCAATGAAGATTGTGTGCGTTCCTATATTCGTACATAGTTTAACAATAACACTAATTTACTACCTAAGAAATCCATATTTAACAATTACACAGTTTATTTTATTAGTTTTTACCGAGATCATCCTGTCGAATAGCGGGAAAAGACTACTTAAATGATTCGCTATACGTAATAAGTAAAAGACTTTGTTGATGAATAAGATGACGGAAGTGAGAATAAATGAAATGGTGGTGAGATTCGTATTGATAAATTATCAAAGGAAAAAAGCTTTACTGTCAAGAAGATGAAGTACTTATTGATAATGACAAAGATAACAAATGCACGACAGGATGAATACAGAAAAACAAAAAGAAAAAAGAAAGAAAATTAACGACATTTTTCAAGCACTACTTAGTCTGATTATTCAATAAAGTGTTTAAATATAAAGTATTAGATCAGTATATTATTCGTAGCATGGCGTTTTCATATATAACTCTCTTCTTTTAGGCTGTCTTTTCCTACTTACACGGGATCAGCGTTTTTGATTATTCGTTTTTATCTTGTTCGGTCCCCAAACATCATCCCTTTTCTTCTAAATCTAACCTATTTATCTTCTTTTTATCTTTCATTTCCTCTTTTGCCTTCTACTTTCATCTCCCTCACTCTCTTACCAAAATAATCACAATTTCTTCTCATAAAATAACCATACCACTGTGACCTTCTCTCTTGTATTTTCTTCAACATCTCAGTCATGTTAACGCTTCCTCTTATTATTTCATTTCTGATTTTATACAACCTGCTAATATCATACATCCATCTCAGCATTTTCATTTTGGACACTCTTACGCCTTTTTGATTCCCCAAGTTGCTGCTCCGTAGAGCATTGCGGGTCTCATTACAATCTTGTAGGCTCTTCCTTTTACTTATCTTTTTACCACAAAGAATACCTGAGATCGTCTTCCAGTTCATCCTTCGGATCTAAACTCCAAACTTTATTCAAAGTGGATCCTAGGTACTTAAATGTATTTACTTTTCTTAGACCCTATCCTTCTGTCTGTATAATTTCCTCTCCGTCTCCTCCGAAGTTCATATACTATTTTCTTCCTACTGATTTTTAATTCTCTGTCCTCCAAAGTTCTTCACTCTTGTAATTTCTCTTTTAACTCTTCTCCGCTGGTCTTATATATCACCTGCAAACAGTATACAACAAGGCGATGCGTCTTTAATACCTTCAGATAGGACACGCATAACTAGATTGAGCATATATTGGCTCAGAGAAGAACCTTGATGTAGCCCGACTTTGACAGGTATCCAGTTTGTGTAGTCATCTCTGCTCTTAACCCTTATCCTAGCTTTCTTGGGCGAGGCAAACATACTTTTCTGGCACACTCAACTTATGCATCTCCAGGTTTCTTGACGCTGTACTCTGTTATAAGCTTTCTGCAGGTTGATAAACACTACATGTAGCTCTTTTTTCTTCTTCTTGGTATTTTTCTATCATTTGTCTAATTGCAAAAATCATATCTCTTGTTCCCCGACCTGGCATTAATCTGAATTGCTCCTCTCTTGATGTGGTTCCTCGCGAAGCCGTCTCTCTCAATGACTCTTTCCCAAATCTTCATTATATGGGACATTAGCTAAATCCATCTATAATTATTGCAATCTTGAATATCACCCTTCTGCTTGAAAATTGTTATCATTATACTATCTCTCCATTCTTTGGGTATTCTTTCTTCTGCAAGTATCTCTTGCATCGAATTTAGCAATTGATTTATTCACTCTTCGCCGAGGCATTTCCATTTCCACACGTGTTTCATCCGAACCAGTTGTTTTGCCATTATTTTAGTTTGCGTAGCGCTAATATAACTTAGCTTTTTTCATGTTGCCCATAACTCCTCCAAGATTACTCTCGAGTTTTCTTCGTTTAATAGTTTTCTATAGTAGTTTCCCTATCTTTTGATTTTATATTCTTCCTGTCGTACTTCTTATTTTCCATTCTTTATCTGTATAATGTGGAAGAAATCCTTTGTTGCTTAGTCTTGTACCCTGGCTATCAGTAAGAGTTTTCTCTCATTTTTGCTAGTTTCAAGTTCTTTGTACATTTCTTGCCAAGTGTCTGATTTTTCATTTTCTGCTTCTCTTTTAGCTTCTTTGTTCGCTTTCCGGTGCCCAAAGAATTTTTATTTTACACAAATAGTAAATGCCTTCTCCGATGCCCCTGAAGTGCGTGGTTCCAGGTTCGATTCCCCGTAGAAGAACATCAAATGCGTTGCGCTGGTTAGGATTCAACATTAAACTGTAGGTTCATAACTGATATGGCCTTGGTGCTGAAAAGGTAGGCTGAACTTTAACATATAAAGAAACAAATAAATAATAAGTACTAATAATGTCAAGTTATATTAAAACAGAAAATGTCATATCTCTCATAATATTAATAATATTATCGTATAATTCCTAATGAATTCAAGAAAATACATATTACTATTAATAATTACTAAATATTAATAGCATAGCAATATTAACCAATAAGACCCACATCAAAAATGGAGTTCCCTACGAAACGAAAGTTGTGGCTGTCTCGTCTCAATAAAGTGTGGGAATGTTGTAATGCTGATAGAAGAGTTCTGTCTCGCCTCATAAAAATACTGTCTCGTTTTGTCTCGTAGGCAATGTTGTTACGTATGAAAATAGCAAAATTACACGTTATTAAAAGAGGTAAAAGTAATCCCTCGGATTCTTCTAGTGTAAAAGCAACTCAGATGCTCTTAGCATTAACATCGTACATTGATTGGAATGTTCTTCCCTTTCCTCTTTTACCTTCCGCTACTACCTAACAATTTTTTATTCTTATTCTTTTTTTTCGATTGGCATCGCATTAAGAAAAATACATTGAAATGTGCTTGGGCGAAGTACATCCGTTAAAAGTTAACACAGAAACAGAAATACATCAAAAAATGCCTAAATTATTGTGTGCATGGCTAATTTTGACAAATTATATCTTTCATTAGTGGAAAGTATTTCATTAGATCTTGTGTAGATACCGTGCTCAACGGTAATAAAAAGAGACAAAGAGATAAAGAGTTCTACAACGTGAAAGTATTTCATAGACTAGGAAAACCAAACCGTTATAAACAATGACCAATAAATAAAATGTTCTGTTTTTAATTTGAATGTTTGCTTTATTTATTTATTTTTCCATTATTAGTAAGTACAGTAGTTCATGTCGTCTCAATCCAAGATATCAATAATGTTAAACTGCATACTTTGTGAGGTCACAACCAGCTGGTTCGCTTCTTACAAGAAACGGACATGAGCCTGTCATCCTAATCCAACATAGTCCGTTTGATAAACATAACAAATATATGTTCATGTACAAAAAATTAGGTGCCGTGGACAACGGAGTAAGTCCCTGGGTCCCATTAACCCTGTTATATAAAGAAAATCGTAGACTCGCAGTAAAATAGCTAGTGCATCAACACTGTTCATTGGAAAGTCATGGTTTATAGTTCATTTTCTTCACTATGAAACAAGCTTTCCAGAGGTGCTATGTATTGGGGATTAAATAACGTACTTGAGCAGGGAAAATTGGGAGAATGTCAGAAAAATTCCCTCCAGAAATCCCTCCCATCAACTTTGGACCCCTCTGGAGTGGCCTTGGGTAAAAACACAATCCAAATGTATCTCGAAAAATACTATAGGGAATAAGAAACGTGTGTACCAAGTTTTGTATTGCTAGACAGAATAGGTATAAGGGAAAAGCGTATTGGTATAGAAGTGTTTGTCTCATATCTATTGCATAAAAATTGCATAAAATTCATATTATCAATTATGTGCAAATTCTCATTGCTTATCATTAACTAACCTAAAACACACCTGTTGAAGTAATTTTACGACAACAGTGTTGCCAGAGGCAGTGTTTGTCAAAAAACACCAATTTTACGGACTTGCATTAGATAGCCTTTTTATATGGCAACACTGCACCAACCTTCTCACATTTTCGCACCAATGGATAAATTTTGATGCATACTGTACATATACACAGGAATTCACCCGTAGGAAATCAGTTTTCTGCAACTGAATATTCATTTTCTTCATTTTGCACATTTTTTTTTTTTTTTTTTTTTTTAATTTTACACTTACGGTAATTTCTTTTGTTACTACACAAAAACTTTACAAGTTCCGGCATTGGTCATGATCTCGAAAATATCTACATAGAGCATGATTACATTTGTTTCAAGTCTCAGGTATTTATCATTCTTAGATCAAAAGATATACGCAATCAAACTTTGGGTTGCGCAACTTTACGGACACACTGTATTATAAATAGCATTGCCCAAAGAGTACGTGTATCATAGTTAGGAAAGATAAACAACAACCGCTATTTAACAGTGCATTTTGCTACATATACTCTAGATAAATAAATAAATAAGTTCTTACAGCAAAATAAAAGCTGTAATTTAAATCATTGTTGACAACAAACGGTGTCATCTAGCTCTACAAACGTTCGTTTTCTCGATTTTTTCTCGAAAACTACACATGAGAATTTAGATCTACTTTCAAGCATATTATTTTGTCTAGCTCGATGTATTCTATCGACTGATATAGAGTTTTGTACTTGCACAGCATTTTTAATTAAACATAAATTAAAATTTAAAGAGTTGATTATACTCTTTTGGTGATGATGTATCTCATTAACTATACTTTGTACTGTCATCTCGTACAGTATCAATTTTTAGATTTACAAATTCATTGGTTTACCTCCATTTTCTCGAAAACTACGCCTGAGGTTTTATATTCACACCAGTGGCGGCTTTTCAAGAGAGTGGTATTCGTAAAACTCAAGTTTTCATTGCTAGAATCTAAAGTACAGTAGAGCGTCGATTATCCGAAGTAATTGGGGGACATGGGTGTTCGGAAAACTGGTTTGTTCGGATAATCGAACTGTACATGTTTATTTGCCATGCGCGGAGCGGCACGCCTCAACTCTAAGCTGGCGCAGCTGTTGCTGTGAACAGCTTTGATACTGCCGCTACTTCTACAGCCAGTGCCAAACGGACAGAAGTGTGCTGATTGTTGAAACACAGCAACTGGCGGCTTGGCCGGTCAGCAGCGCCTTATGAAGGCTCCATTAGAAGCAATGTTCCGCCAGCGGTGGCTCAGTGCGGCGACTACTGTGGGAAACTTGGTTTGGGAGTGAGGGGGATCATGGACGGTAGGGTGGGAGAGTAACAGGTGCGAGCGAGTACACAGTTCGGTTAAGCGGTCGTTCGGTTGACCGACGTTCGGATAATCGACGCTCTACTGTAATTAGAGCCTTTCTATTTCAACTGTGCCCTTGCTGGTGCTGCTGTCGATTTGTGATTTCCCGTGTCTCCCTCGAAAGAAAAGGGACAAGTTGTTGCTGCGGCCGAGATCTTTCAATTGTTGGATGCCGAAGCGTTGTCACAATGAATTAATTCACAGACTTTGCTCTGCTCTGTATTCTTAGCCATCCTAAGTAGAATACGATCTTCATTCGTCAAACGACTGAATGACAAATTGGCAACACAGCTAACGTCATTCACTTCTTTTCCCTAAACAAAGGGATGGTTTCATCCGCCAGAGGGTGGCGAGAGTGGGGCCGAAGTAAGTTCGCATATTTTCCAAGGGCACAGGTGAAACAGACAAGCTCTAACACATATTTTATTGGTACAACTAGAACATGTCTTAAGTTTTCTCCCCGTAGCTTGTAGTGATGAAATGTTATTTTTTTCCAATGAGACTTCCCTCAATATTCGCCTCTGACTTAAAATGCACATCATTTTGATCAGATCAATAAGATCTATCAACTGGTATATGTCCTATCTTCGGACAGTATATATTTTCTGTTAAACGCCAAATATTCCTGTTGGATTTATTGGTATGGTTTCTACGTACTTGTATACTATACTTTTTTTTTGTACAGGGTTGTGGAAAATTCAGAAAGAAGAAATATTTTCCGCATATATGCATGTAATGCGGATATAGTCACAGTCAACTGAAAGGGCTTTATTGAATTCGATCAGTGAGATAACGTTGGATTATAATCTCAGGAGTGACTTTATGATTTAAACGCCATGTTATAAAAATACAAACATCTACTGATAATGAAATATCTTTGCTGAATTGACAAATGAAACAAAAGGGTTCCAAGTTGTAGTTTTATTGTGTATAGTGAAAGAAATAAGTTAGTAAATCTTTTCATTAGTAAATGGTTAATAAATGACTATTTTTTTTTAAATAAATATTTAAAAATTGGTTTATTTTCTAGACCAATTTCTTCAAAATGCTATTAGGAAGGTGACAGCTTTTCTTTGTGCTGACCTGATATCTCCGTTTCGAAGCCACATAGAGAGCGTTTCAAGATTTGATTAAGAGAGACCATTCAGTGTTAGCCTATTATTGCTATCTTTCATTGACTTTCCTAATCTCATAGGAGATGAAGTATTCCCCCTATTGCAGTTTATTGTGAATTCAGAAAAATCCAGATCTCGAATTGGATATTAATGAGAGCATTTCTTAAGATGAATGCAGGACAATGACAAATAAACTCGTCCTTAAGAATAAGAAGTAAAAAGTTTCAGTACAATCTCTCTCACTCGGTCACTCTTAGGATATGACTTAATTTAGGATGGACTATTCCTGATTTCTGTCAATGTCGTATGATATCATATATTGATTCAATGAGCTATTAAAGCAAGTATTGACCCAATAAATGATTCGGGACTACAATGAAGGAAAATGAAACAAGTATTTGTATGCGTTGATACAATAAATGATTGGGGACTATAACGAGGAAAAACGAAACACGTGTTTGCATCTCATTATACTAGTTTTATAGTATAGGCTTATAATCCAGTCATTCGCAACTGTCAGATGCATGACGTAGGAGCACGATTTTACAATTTGAGAAAAGCAGAGAGAAGCACAATGAGGAAAGAAGAGGAGATGGGATAATTACGTAAGAGAACAAGTGTTGCTAGTGCACATGAAGTCTTTGATTTTTTTTTTAACAAGTAATACTCCTACAAAACTATGGACTATGCCATCGATGATCTTTTTGCCTGTCATCATTGTCTTTTATCAATGTCAGGTTACCCGCTTTCTGCATTCCCTCTCACTGAGAAGGTGAGAAACAAACTGTAACTCACAGAGGATTAAAATGGAAATGATTGCTACAGTTGGCAGGAAATATATATATATAATTGTATTAGAAAGGGGTTGTCTTAGGTTTAGAACACATAAGACGCGTAGAAGCTACTTGTTATAGCACTTCACTAAACGTGATGTTATTAACTACAACGTCATATTTATTGGACAGATCTTGCAAAGAAATTGTCTTCTTCATACTGCCATAGAAAGAAAGATGAAAGGAAAGCGAGGAATAGGAAGAAGAACACAACTAATCGATTATTTGAAAATCAGAAGAAAATATTGGCAGTTAAAAGAGGAAGATGAAGATCGAGAAACGTGCAAGAAAATTTCCAAACCCAAACCTTAAATAATAATAATAATAATAATAATAATAATAATAATAATAATAATAATAATAATAATAATAATAATAATAATAATAATAATAATATTAATAATAATAATAATAATAATAATAATAATAATAAAAAGCCCCAGGACCTGCCAAAAAGCAGAATACTTAATTATTATTATTATTATTATTAATGCGGTATTTGCAAGATACCGATATGTTTCAAGGATTGAGAGCTGAGTGGAGCATTTCAACACTAGGAACCAAAATTGAGAAACATCTTTCTACTGTGTTTCAGGACTCACATCTCCAGTGCTATTTTCTTATGCTAAATAAATAAATAAATAAAGCCCTCAGTCGCTATATGAAGACGTAGGTGACGCATGTGAGGAAGACCCGTTGATCTAGTAATCTTGCTTACCATGTCTCGTCTCGCTATTTTTAACTTGGAGATCAACTTGGTGCAAGCTTCTATGCAGATTCGGGATTGGGGGCCCAGCTACATAATCTGGATGCTGTAGAATAGATTTTATAGGAAATTGTATAAGGAGGGCTGTTTGGTATCTGGACATAAATTCGAAATTCTATCGTTAGGTACATGTAGAAATATCGAAAACATTAAATTATCAAAAATATCAATAATAACTAAACAAGTAATTGAAAGGCCCTCTGCAATAACAAGGTAAGTCGAGTTACCTCGATTCCTCGTAGAAAATAGATAAAGAAGGCATGAGGACTTACCTTCCTTTTCCGTCGCCTCTAGTGTATATACGAAGCGTCTGTTGTGAGAAAAATACAATTCATCTGTATCTTGCACGTTGCACTTTAAGTTTATAAGCTTTCTAACTCAAAACCTAATTTTTTCACTTACCTTGTTGTTGCAGAGGGCCCTTCAATTTTTGGATACCGATTGATCGATATGTTATGTACAGCTCTGTACATATAGTCTCCTCTGATAGTGAATGCAGATATGAATAATTAGGTGTAACCTGGCAATAAGAGCTAAGTCAAAGAGAGATAAAAAAAAAAAAAAATAGATTAACGTGGTAAATGTAAACCCATTAAAAGTTTACACTCCGTAAAAATATTTATCGAGCAACTTGTTCCTGTCTGCCAGTGCCTTAGTCCCATATCTACATGGAATCAGCACTTCCCACTTTTATTTTCTTCCTCCAGAATCCTTTATTTCTTGCCTCTTCTTTTCTCCATCCCCTTTCCTTCAAATTATCTTCCCCATAATGAACGATATTCCACACGAAATGTTCTATGTGTCTTTTTTCTTGACACTATTCAAATATCCAGAAAACAGTATTTTCTTATTCCTTATGATCTTTCGCCTTTTCTATCCTTGCTTTTATTTCTTGTTTGCACTACATGTCTTCCCTAATAATACTTCCTCGGTACTAAAAATTAGTTACCTACTCTATTTTTCCCTTCTCTTTTACTTCTATATTTGAAACAACTTGCTTCGTTTCACTTACCAGTGTGTTTTGTCTTTTTAACTTTTGTTTTCAGTTCATTCGTAGCTATATGGGTAGTGCATGAGCATTTGGCACAGGAGACCCAGGTTCGATTTCTTGTGGGAGCTCATGTGGTTTAGATCCCATGTTAAGTTGTAGGTCAGAGTCTCATATAGCTTTAGTGTTGAAACGGAACACTACACTATAAATTCGAAACCACCCACCATTTAACTTTTTTCATCTCAAACTTCGCAGCTTTTACATAGGTTCTCTAACATCCAAAATTGATTATCTTTTAAAATTCTTCAACAAGCTATGTCATACCTTATACACCATAATATTTCTGTCTCCTACAGCGGGGACATCATTCTTACAGAGAATCTTTCTTCAGTATGTTTTCTAGGTATATAATAAGTAAAGTTACTAAGAGTATAGAGCTCTGTCTAACACCCTTTCCAACTGCACTACCCTCAGTCATTTATTCCCTATTCTAACACTTACTTGTTGGTTCATACATAAAAATTCCTTTGAGTCTTTAATTTTTCCATTTTATTTCAATTTTCTTTAGTATTCGTATTAACAAATTCTAGCTCAAGCGATCAAAAGCCTTCTCAAGTTCAACGAACACAACATACACTTCCGTTTTAAGTATAAATCTTTCACCGATTACTCTTTATAGGACAATAGCATACATTGTGCACCTACTTCCTAAACCTAACTATTCTTCCCCACTTTTTCATTTGTTCTTCCTTATAGCCTTCTGTTCAGTATTCGAAGTATAACGTTTGCTGCATACGATGTGAGACTACTATAATATACCTCTGCAGTCAGTCCTTAACATCTTTCTGGGTTGGTTCTTTCAGCCAATATCGTTTTTAAGAAATTTCTTAGCCACACTCTTTTCATATATTTCTATAACAGACTTGGAAATCTTTCTTGCCCTTTTGCCCGTGTTCTTAATGAATTTTCTATTCTGGTCGCTTTTCCACTCCTCGTCTCAAACATAACTTTTTCAAACCGTCCCGATGTATCGTAAACTCTTTGTTATCCTCGCTTACTGAAACATCTGAGTTATCCGGTCTATCTTTAGTCTACTCTAAATCTTTAATATATTCTTTGCTCTTTTACTAAGCTTTTGTTCTGTTCCTTCATCATGATACTATTCCCTAGATTTAATATCCTCGTACATTTCCTCACATTTCTCTGATCTTTCTAATCCTTCTATGTTCTCACATTTTCTTCTGTAATATTCGTATGTTGTCTTGTGTGTTCTCTTCCGAAATTTATAATTGAACTACCTGTACATCTGTTTACCTTTATCTTTTATCTTATTATGTTTTTTTTTTAAAGTTTTCTACCATTTTATGCAACATATGTTGCAAAACCCACTAGTGTCTTAACCATTTTGTCTTTAAGATACTCCACTAAATCTTCTGTAGCCTGATATATGTGGAATTTAATATGCTCCCAACGAAGGTTAGTACTGGATTACCCTTTCTGTGTTTGAACACTATTCTTCAAATTTTCCTATGAAGCTTTTTTTTTTCTTTTTTTGTATTCCGAACTTTACAGTATCCAACTTCTTGTTCCCTATTTCCCTTCTGCTTACAGTTTTCATTTGTATGCCACCTCGGCAAATACAAGTTTAGCATCAGACAAATGTAGGCGTCGGGGATGGTCTTTGCGTTCTTGAAGCTACTCCGGTCCGATTCTGAGTTATAACACAATATATTTGATATCTTTGGAGATCTATTGAAGATTTCAACGTATATGTTCTTCTCTTGTGCTGATTAGGCTAAATGTTTCCCATTACTAGATCATTCTGTCTGTAGAACTTGATTAGTTCATCTTTTCTTTCGCTCCTTTCGACCAAACCATACTTACCTATATCTTTATTTATAACAAAGCAATTGTCAAGTTTTATTTCTTCATAATGACTCAAACACAACTTTTGGTACCATCTATTTCTTGAGCAAAGTCGTGTCTCGCTGAGAGCACACACTACTACTAAATGGCATCATATTCTATGGTTTTATCATTTAAAAAACCTTGATTCTAATCAAACATGGAAGTCTTCAAAATGGCTACTGGTGTTCCTGTGTATGATGTCTCGTTTGCTGTTTCTTGCATCAATCCCACAACTTTTTACTTTATACGTATCTTCTATAATGTTATTCCATATTTATTTTGGTGTATCTACACTTTTGGGCCATTTTGTATCTCCATTATTACTATTCCCCAACTCATTCATTGGGTTTCCGTTTAATACAACTTATTCTGCATTCTCCTTCATCTCACATTTCAAACGCTTTCAGTTTGTTTCCTATCGCTCTTTTATAATATCTATGTTTCTGTCTCTAACAATATGGAAACATCTACGATATCTACGAGGGAATGCTAAAAAATTTCTAGCTTTGCTTACAAATAAAATTCCTTTGTTTGGGCCTGAAATCAGGTATCTGCAGCATGTTTGTCGTCAGTAATATTCTCAAAATGATTTACCTTGAGGTATTTTTTGAAGTTTGGCAACAAATGATAATTAGAGAGATCCAGGTCAGGCGAACAAAGAGAATAGAATGTTCAATTTGGCAGCCACAACTTGGGACTTATAAGCTGAGCTGTTGTTGTACAAGATGAAAACCTCTTTGAATAATTTTTCGTAAAGATTCATTTTCATTACCTTGTGCAGCTGATGCAGTATGCTAGCATGATACTGGCCAGTTATTCTAGAGTTCCGAAGTAGGTTGTTCACCAACTGAATACCACTTTTGTCCGAAAAAATTAGAGCCTTGACCTTGTATGCTGCTTTCTGGTTGCAGAACATCTTTTGTCACCGACACCCAGAGTGGAGCCATTCCATTGACTGATTACTAGTCTCAAAATCTTAGATATGGAACCAAGTTTACCTCGAAACGCAGTCACTAACTGGGACAATAGATTCGGAGCACTAACCTCAAAATGGCCCAAAACTGTCTCGAATGCTTAAACTTATTTCTTGTTCTGATCTCTTTTCAGACGTTTCGGCACCCACTTCTTTGAAAGTATGTCTGTCATATCCAGTATACTGACATAATTAACCCAACACGCTCGTGTTTTTCTTCTATCTTTCTGATATTTGGCTGTCCTAAAGGATCAGTTTGTGGAGAGCATCACATGTTGCCGGGTTGGTTGAAGTTGGAAAGCGCCCGCTTCGGCGGTCTTGAAACAAACTATCCAGGTTTTGATCTTGCTGTAGGACACTGCTCTCCCAATGTTTGTGACTTCTCAGTGTGATGTCCTTTGCAGACTTTTCCTGGAGAAAGGAAATCCATGACGATTCAATACTTCGAAGGTGTGAAAGGAGCTTGAGTCTCTGCCATCGCTGCTCCAAGCCTTAAAATAAAAACATAAAAATAAAAATAAAATAAAATAAATACATTAATCACAAGAAATTTATATTTGCACTACTGCATACTAAGATACTAAGCTTTCATACAAACTTGCATTCAAGGTTTTATGTAAACAGAAGGGGAGCAACATCAGAAAATTTTCAGCACTTCCTCATACATTTAAATTCATTCATAAAATTAATCTTCTATAAAGAAAATCGTGAATTCTGTCGAGGAATTGAAATATATATAAAACAATAATCATGCCTGTTGTACTATATGGTTTCGAAACATAGTCGCTTACTCTGAGGGAAGAACATAGACTGAAAGTATTTGAGAACAAAATACCGTGCCGAATATTCAAATCCAAGAGGAATGGTAATTGGGTTTGATGAAAACTTCATAATGAGGAACTGCCCAATTTATACCGTTTACCAAAAATTGTTAGAGTTATCAAGTCAAGGAGACTCAGGTAGGCAGGTCATAAAGCCAGAATGAAAGAAAATAGGAACGCTTTAAAAAATTTTAACTGGAAATCCAATCGAAAAACGACCATTAGGAAGAGCTAGGCGCAGATAGGAGGACAATATTCGGATAGATGTCATAGAAATAGAAACAGGCAGGCCGTAGTCAGTCCAAAAATGTAGGTGGGGCCGGTAGAAGTTAGGGGGATTCCGATCCAACCATATTATAGTTCATTTGCAAGCCTACCGTGAAAGTTTTAGGAAGGGCCAGTAAAAATTTAGGGTGGTCCGACCCCCCTGCATACGGGCCTGGAAACAGGGCTAAGGACAGACGTCAATGGAGAACTTTTGTAAATGCGGCAATAAAACTCCGGATTCCATAGCATATAGAGTTAGTTAGTTATAAAGAAAATAAAATAACAGGATCAGACCAAGACGTGAAATCCAGCAAAATTGTTACTTTAGTAGCAGTTTATCTTTGTAAAATTCCATTTAATTAGTGTTTCATTCATTACTCATCTTCACCGTCTCCTTTAGCCTAACCGGCATAACCGTGGGACGTAAAACTCAACGATTTCATTTCATTTTTTCAATTTAATTAGTGTCAAACGACATATGTGGGTGCATAAGATCTTAGTTTGATATACTTCATGTTTTATTTGTGAATTTTTGGAGTAGATGGAATAGTACGATACAGAATATTGAAATACAACTTGCACCTATCGACTTGGTCTGGTTTTTCTCCAGCTGGTCCAGAAAATTATTTTTATGAAGTAATTTTTTACGAACGCGAATGTCATAGAAATTTTTATTCACCAAAATTTAGAAAAATAATATTATTTTAAAAAAATGTTTTATACTCAAACGTAGATTTGATTCAATGATTTTCCAGGCTTAATGTAAAGTATACCATTATATGCTGGAAAGTGAAAAATTTCTTGTTGTGTAGTGAAGCGAAAGATCTTATACGAAGGAGTAAGCTATACGGCATGAATATTTACGGCTGACAGTTTTATTAGAGGGGTCCGGAAACACATTTCACGAACTTGGCCACACAATGATTTAGGTATTGTCCATTTCGGAAACACTATTTTGAGAGCAAGAAATTTAATGGGCTCCCTAACTAACCTACCTACCTAGTGAGTTCATTGATTTGCGCTCTGCGATCTTCGTGGACATACATAGCTCACGATAGTGTAATAGTAAAAACTTGTCTCTAATGATAATTAAAAGTTCTCGACAATTTAGTCGATTTTAAATTGTGCATTGATCGGACTTTTGCAGTGAGTATCACTCCCTACAACAGTGAGATATGTTAGGAGGAGTGAATTTTGAGGGTCTAAGATAGAGAATGAATCATTCCTCAGAATAGCTCGACCAATCCAATGTTCTAACAAAATCATTATTTTGAATAGTTTGTTCGATAAACAACGCCCTCCTCGCCGGTCTAGTAGCTAGCACGCGCATGCCTACGGAGTACAGGGTCTCGGGTTCGATTATCGTTGAAAGAACATTGAACACAACACCTTGCTTCGTATTCCATCCTAAATTGTAAGTCCGAGCCTTCTATACCCTCGTTGCTCAAAAGAGACACTAAAATTAATTCAACAGCAACAACAATCGAATAAACAAACAAAATTATTCAATGAGTTGATTTTAACATCCATTTCAGCAGCGAGACTATATGAGACGGGACCTACTGATTAATCTGGAATCCGAACCACATGAGCTCCTTTCTTAGCTACTTTATTACCTTTCCTCGTCCTCTCTACGTACTAATATAATATAACCGCGAATATCCAAATTAATACATTAACCAATGGTCGAATTATTTTAATAACGCAATTTCCAGGGACATCATTTGGGAAACCCTCTGAGTTTCAGATCGATTTATACTAATATAGTAATAAATAACTGAAAATCTTACGTCGGTGGAGCATCTTGCCATCCTCTACTGTCAAAATCTGAAATGACGCTACCGATTATTTCAGAAGATATAACTTTTCTCCACAACGAAGATTCTGTGTCCTTGATCATTGTAAGATACGGATGAAAGAAGCACCACTCATAGATTTCACCGGTTCTATGGTTTGACTCATCCTGTTCAAAAAGGTTTTAAACAATGGACAAAGACAACCGCTCGACTGTTAGTGGACCGTTCGTTATAGATATTTCCCTCTTCTTCTTTCTCTCCGTCCTTTCCAACGCATGTGAGGTTGATGTTTCTGATGAGTCTTCTCCATAAAGCCCTATTCTGGAATTGTTTCCCTGCTAGATCTTTCTCCCTGAAGTCATTCCTAATCATGGCCATTAATTATTTCTTGGTCTTCCTCTATCTCCCTTCCCATCCACTTCCATTTCCATCACTTTTCTGACTACATAGTCGCTTGTTCTTCTCATAACAATACGATCTTCTGTCTCGGATCTTCTTACATATCTGTACAACCTTATTTGTTTCCCTTACTCTCATTCCTCAACTCTGTCTCTTCCTGTTATTCCACACATTCACAGTAACGTTCTCATTTCTGTAACATTCAATCTTTTTTGATGTGCTTTCTTTATTGGTAATATTTTTTGCCCTGTAAATCATTGCTGGATTAACACTGTTTTGTAAATCATCTCTTTATTCTTTACCGTGATTCTGAGGTCACACAACACGCCACGCACTTTCTACTAGTCTCACCATCCCTTTTGCATTCTGTGTTTTCACGTCCAAATCACCATTCTTGGCAACAGATGAGCCAAAACGTTTGAAATTCTCCCAATTTTTATAAAACTTTCCAGGAATAGGAGTTCTGGAATACACATACATTTTTTTTTATCTCATTCCTCAAAAGTGAGGACGAATTTTTCAAAACCACGCTAGTCGCTGGATAACACCCTTGCTTGACAATCCAGGTCAGGTCCCGGGATCGAATTCGGAACCCACCCATCCTATATGAGGCTTTTCCAAAGTTTTCCCTTAGTTTCACTAGGCGAATGCTCAGATGGAACTTTTAAACATAGGCCGTAGCCGATTTTCTTCCACTTCCTTTTCTATTTTTGTTGATGATTGATAATAATTCCAGGATAAATTAGTTTTAGATACTATATCTGGAAATTCGTAAAATATAAATAAACAGATTAGAGTACACGAATCGAAGCTTTATATAAAATTTTGGTTCTAAAATGAATGAAAGATGTGTTATTACTTACTCACCCTAGAAAAATGATCGATGTTACCTGTTTTAGAGTCCCAGAAGTCTTATGTTTGCTCACTAATTAAACAATTAAAAACTACGATAACAAGTGTATATTACAGGAAGCTGCTGCAAGAACTATGGGGTGCAATCAAGGAGAGAAGACAGGATTTGCTAATAAAAGCTACTATCTAGAATCATTGCGGTACATCTTGCTATCAGTAACGGCTACTTTTCTTCCATGTTATAGTTTTACGGTATCCATCGTATTAACCCAACCTAGCACTGTTATCACCGTAATATTTCCTTTTCCTATGATTCAGGTCGTGCCACGAAGTCAAATTTAAACGAGATACGAGACAAGACGGAAATGTCCTCTACATGGTATTAGCCTATATATTGGAAATGCATATCAGTACTTCGAATGTTCCAGATGACATATATAAGCCTAAAATTTTAGTTGAAATTAGTGCTTATGTTAGTTACATACCTTCCTGAACCACAGATCTTACAGGTGAACCTGGAAATTTATATAATTGCATTTCGTTCCAACTTCCATTGTATTTAGTGCGAACGTTCAGCATATATGAATAATACATAATTTAACACAGTATAGTGACGTCACGAGCATGAGTATAGTTACGTACTCAGGCACCCATGAAAATTTTCTTTTTGTTTGTCCTTCCTTCACGGTTGTTAATTAACAACTCGAACTCGCGCGCTCTCATTCTTTAATATGAACGGGGCCCCACTAAACACAACACACACACAAACACAATAAACAAGTAATAAGCTGTGGGGGGAAGGTCCACATAAATTTGGCAACAATGCTTCCACAACAGGAAAGAAGAGAAAAAGAAAGAACACCCTTTCATCTACTGTGAGATTCCATTGCCTTTTTCGGGAGGCAAACAATGGAAAGCTCTGGAATGCTGCTTCCCCGCCAGCAACATGGGATCTGTGAGAGAGGGAGAAGTCCCGTGACATTCAAATTAATTGTTGTTTATATTAGTGGATCAGCTTTAATGACATAAATAACAACTACGCTGATGTCGTACTGGAATATTGTATTAATGCTAAAGCAGAGTAGATTTCAGCATTAGTTTTTAATTTTAAAGAAAAGACGCCAAGGGGGGGGGGAGGATGTATTCTCATGCTACACCGCAACGTCTAAACACACACACACACACATACATTCACACGCACAACAGCGGGGGAGTACCCAGAAGAAGAGGCAACAATGTTATGTATTCTTGCATGATCCGGCAACGGTGCACAGCTGCTCGCTCGCTTTGTATCCCGGGGCATTGTTGCCAAACTTCTCACTTCTAGGACTTTCCATTGAAAAAATTCAACTATGATTTCATAGTTACAGAAGTAAATGAGCTTGGAAATTGATGCAGCAGTAAAATTGAGCTCCGAAATATGCATTGCATTCGTTACCCGTGTTCTTTTTACTTGCATTTTGGAGGACTTTGATAAAGTATGGGGTTCGCTGCATGAAACGCAGAAGCTAGCGACACAACTTGGCAGCGAGGAATTTGGAACTCACTGTTACAGGGAGAGGGAAGGAAAGGAACGTGGCGCTTGACTGGAGCAGTCTCTCTCCTCTATTTCCCCACCCAAATTACCACGTCATGCGCCAGTCAGCCAGCCGTAGGCCTTGAACTCCATTCACCCGGCCAACGATGACTCGGTGTTGCCACTGTTGCCAAACCTTGCAACGTTTACTAAAAAGAAGAAGAAGAACAAAACAAAACGTGAATACGTAGTCTTCATATCAGCGTCACGCATCATCCAAGCAGATCCAACAAGTGTGTCCAGGTCCAGTAAATGCTTTACAACCGACTTTTTTCTTTCTTCCATTTTTTCACCTAAAATATTATCATGGATTTTGTTTTAGGCTTGTAAATAAATATTTATTTCTTTATTAATGACAACCTAACATTTATAATGTTCTTCGTAGTAGTGTTGCTAGTAGAAAGCATAACTTACAGGTAAGCATCATCGCTTGTTCGTTTATACTGTAGGCCTATAGGAAATATCCAAAATAGTGCGAATATGCTGTGGATCTTTAATCCATGTTTGTGCCCTGCAAACTGCAGACACGGTGATCTAAATAATTAATGTTTAGTAATTAATATTTATGCACAAGTAGTAATCATCAGGATAAAGGGCTATGCCTTCTTGCCTTCTTTGTTATTTATTTTATTTTGAGGGAGATCAATAATTCTCGAACGAATTCACCAATTGAAACAGTTTTCAAAACTGTATGGATACTTGCGCTTTCTCTCAACACAAAGAAAACTAAAAAATAAAAAATAAATCAGCGGAAACTGGCGTTCAGCTGTGTCTAAATAAATAACATAAGTAATTGGGGGTAATAGGCCTATAGGAAATGTGTGTACCTTGCTGGTTTTTGTTTTGTTTGTAAGAATCATACTGTCTCTTTTCAGCATCAAGGGCATATGTGACGTAAATATACTGTTTGACATAAAATCCGAAACCTTAATAATGTGTTCAATGATTTTCCATCGGGGATTGAATCTGTGACTACGTTTACCGAAGGCGCATACGCTGGTCATTAGATCATTTTTGCTAGCCGATGCTGAAGGAAATCAAGGAATACCTTCAACATAACGGTGACAGAATTTCAGCTTGCAAAAACGGGGCGCATATGAATCCATGGGGGTGTAAACCTCTGATATCCAGATTGCATTTAGGTCGCCAGCAGTGTTTTCAAGTTACAAAATACACAAGTAACGTATTCAAAAGTTCCATGCACTCCAGAACATTCAAAAGTTCCAGGCATGACCTAAAAATTGGTACAAGAAAAAACTTTATGGGCATGATCATTTTAACAAAATAGTGTAGAATTTGCTTTGATTTTTTATAATTTGAATAACAATTACGGGATACTTTGTTCATTTTTGCTTAAACGCGGTACATTTATGTGTTCCGTTTGAGAATCAGAAAAAAAGAGGGCAACGGTTGAAAAAAAGGAACTGTCCCGTCTGAAACGGGATGTCTGGTCATTTTACTTAAATTGGACTTGAGTCATGTATGGAGTTGTTAAAACGGTCCTGTGTTTGATAAGAAGCACACAATCGATATGCACTATTTATTTACTTATTTGCTATATAATAAAGAGAAATATGAACAATCTTGTTTGAAATCTTGGTCATACATCTTTCTTTAAAATGCCGTATTATGTTAACCGAACCTAGAAAAATCTTGGAATACTTTGGTTTTTAAAAAATCTAAATTTGTCAAAAAATAAATAAATCGCATTTTCTCGATTCCAACTGTGGGTAGTAAGACAGTGACGAATCTAGAAAATAAAAACTGGGGAGCCAAAAGGAACCCAGACTATGATAGGTATATCATGAATTTACTATATACTTTCAAAAAATATGTAAATAATACCTTAAATTATTTTTGTTACTCAAAAAACTGGGGGGTTAAGTCGCCTGTCTCGAGGGCAGACCCACCATTGGGGTAAGAGTGCAAGGTTTTTCAAAGAGAGGTGATTGGCCAGTTTTCCTTTAGCAAGACTTTATACGATTATTTTGTTTTGACATGCACAATAGTGTTTTGGATGTAATAATAATGTTGGTAACAGTCACAAATCATTCGACATTTAAATGTCAACATTGAGAAAATTTTACTAATTTACATTTTATTATAAAGGTAACCAAGCAAGTTCTGTCGCTTTTTCACCAACCACATTCGAACATCGATATGTCACCTAAGACGTACCTGGAAGATCAAAAATAGTCCCCATCAGCATCGACGACTTTTTGCCAACGTTCTGGAAGGCCATGGGTTTCCATCGCGGTGGGCCGTGAAGGAAAGAAGGTATCAAGTGCATTTTGCACTTCTATTAGGGATTTGAACTGGCGTCCTCTAAGGTGATTGTCCAAGGAATGGAACAGGTGATAATCGAACGGTGCAATGTCCGGGAGTATGACGGATACAATACTGTTTCCCATCCAAAGCGTAGAATGGTGTCCGGGAACATCCTAGCCACGTGGAGCTTAGCGTTGTCCTGTAACAGAAGAACCCCTTTGCGATTAAGAAATGCTGGGTTCCAGAGTTTTTCTTGAAGATGGCTCAACTGCTGACAGTACATAGTTGCATTGAATCTCTGACCAGCTGGTAGCAGTTCCCAATGCACGATGCAGCAAGCAGTCCACCAAACACACAGGAGGACCTTCTTCTGGTGCAATGTGGTTTCGTCTGTTCTGGAACCGGTTCATTTGATGCTAACCAATGATGATGGCGCCATGGAGCTTCGTACCGGTATAGGACCCACTTCTCATCATGTGTCAACACTGTCCAGAAATTTCTCCTTCCCTAGACGAGACAGCAAACAAACACAGGTATCTGCTCGCGTTGTTTTCTCGTCCGGAGTAAAATCATGTGGGGCCCATCGATCCAACTTTTAGTGCTTCCCAAGTTGATGAAAGTGCTGCTGAATGGTTTCGCCAATCACATTGAATTGTAGTCTCAGTTCCTCACATATCTGGCCACTGTTCGCCTCAATTGCTGTCTGAAGATCTTCATTTTGTATATGTTTTGTTTTTCCGGCACGTGGTGCGTCTTCAAGTGTTTCGTCACCGTCGTTAAACTTGTTAAACCACCGCTGCAATGTCCGCGTAGTCACGACCCCTTACCAAATGCCTGGCGTATCGTCCGCCCCGCTGCAGAGGCATTTGACCCCAGTTTGAAGTCGTACAGCATACATTTCCTTATGACGGTCTGTGGAGGTCACATGTTCATTCAGTCCTTATGCAAATTCACAGTGTAACTGAACTGCCACAACGAGATAGTATGTTGGGTATACACACAACAACAACTGACTTTCGGCCTATTTGCGTTAGCATGCAGGTCACGGTGTGAGGGCCAATGGTACACAGAGATCCACAAAAAGTGACAGAACTTCCTTGGTTACCTTTATAGATATATCATCCGCTCCAGCCGGCGTAATGACACTATATCACATTTGTGATTACTCTCCACCGCACAAATGTCCTAAAGTTCATTTCGGTGTTGTTGAATCTCAACCTTACCTATATTGTTCACACACTATAGGAAGTCAGAACGCTTTATATCGGAGTATACAAGATTGTATAATGAATTCTTCGAGTGTCCCTAATTTTCAACCTATTCCTCTACTCCAGTGTTTATTAGTTTGCTATATACCTTTCTTAAACCGCAGGGGATGGACTGGTTATCCTACTCCTGCCTAATTATCTTAATGGTCCCATTTAGCATCGGGATAAATAGGCCAATTCAAACAGTGCCATACTTTATCAATGTCCTCCAAAATACAAGTAAAAGCTACACTGGTAATTAATCTGTTATATTTAGAAATAATAATTCTCCTGTTAAACTGAGAAAATTGAGATACAT
The DNA here is from genome assembly GCF_964235325.1 of Thermobia domestica. Taxonomy (NCBI): domain Eukaryota; kingdom Metazoa; phylum Arthropoda; class Insecta; order Zygentoma; family Lepismatidae; genus Thermobia; species Thermobia domestica. The sequence continues at coordinate 109,718,330 of NC_137462.1, read as the reverse complement.
CATTGTTGTCTGTCAGTTTATAAATGGAATTTGGAATTCGTCTATCTTCTTTCGGATCACTACTGATGCGGTTGTCAAAAGTTCAATGTTAAAGCGCAAGAATGTTCATAAATTAACCTAGCGAGGCAAAAAGAGGAAATAAGATGCTACACCAGCTATATACTGTAACTATGGTAAAAGTGCTGGAATGTATGATATACCAAATTTATATTTCATTTCCAGCTTTAGCAAACTAAACGTTAAATAACTTCTACTGTCTTTACATGAATTCGTACTATACACATCTTCGTTTCTGGCCACAATAATCCGAAACTATGCACTTTTTCACTTTAGTCTGTCTTTCTTTTTTAACTTTCAAAAATATATTAAATTAGAATTCGAGGGAATTCAGATTTTTTTTTTTTCAACGTTGGTCGCAGAAATCACGAAATCTCGTAAAACAATTACACCATATACATGCAATGGAGTAAATAAAATTAATGTGTAGTAGTTGACGTGGCATACACACAGTTGTTGCTACACAATACACACGAAAATCTTTTCGTGCAAAAGAATGGCACGCAGTTTCATTTGAATCATGAACGCCAAGCAGCAGGAGCTGAAGGCACACACTTGCTCCAATGCATCTTTTCGAGCAGGGTATGAACATTCACTTGACCTCTCCCCATTTCCTTATATTTACAAACCATTGCATAATAATAATAGCAATAGTTGTGTGAGATATTTCGTAATACGCAGAGATGAAGTTCATAATTCACTCTTACGTTACAGAAGGTTACGCTAAAAGCTGAAATACACAGTGGTATATATAAAGTAGTAACAAGTAAATGGTATAAATCTCGATTTGACTTTTTTCAGATACTTATTAGAAGAGTGCCAAATTTGTTGTTTTCAATATTAGTTGGAGTTTCTAAGGAAGACATAACGATTGTGTGTGCAGTGAACAGATATTTAAATTCAATTGAGCTATTGTGTTTTGCGCCCTTATGCAACACTGTGGTGATGAAGGACGGAATATACTAACATCGACTCCGAATCACGATAAGAACTTAAATTCAGTACCCAGACTACCATAGCCTACAAGTTCAATTCCACCACCTCCAAAAGGCCTATATTACACAGGACTACGCCACTAGCCCTGACGGGTACGCAGTAAGAAAATATCAGCCAAGGGCGCCCATCTGGGGGGCAAAGTGGGGCGCTCGCCTCCCCCCTTAGAGGAAATTGTGCTTCGGAAGATCGAAAACCCAATAGATATTTTAGAATAGTTACCGCAAAATTTGAGAATACTTTGGAAATGTCGCTTATACTTGTCCCACCTTGGAAACCACAACATGGGCGCCCTTGATATCAGCCCATTTACAGATCCTTAAAAAATGACTATGTTGATCACAGTGTGAGGTAGGTGTATTTATGTACTACTTGAGAAAAATATGTTGAAATATTGAACGAGAGTAAAAAGAAGATGATGAAATAATGTTCATATTTAACCAAAAATCAAGTGTGTAATTAAAAAAATATATATATAGTGTAAATAATACAAAGGTGACAAATACGAGTGTAAAAGTAGCTATTGTCCTGAAAATAAAGAAAGAACAGATTTGTGATAGAGCATTATGAAAGATTGTTTTCGAAAAGACAGTTGCTATTCAATAATTGCTTTTTGGGTTGTTCCAGTCTACTGGAAAACGTTAATTTCTGACAACTTGTAGCTGTAACTAAATTAAAACTAAGATCGAACTTTAACTATATAGATAATATTCTTTTACAAACAAAATACATATAGAATTACATAATTACATTACTTTTGAGTTGTTAAAGTAATTTTTATAGCACCTTACATGTTTTAAGCATGTTTATTATTTAAATTTTCTATAAACATTACTTTGCCTGGCATTTTCAGTATTGAAAACTGGGTTTTATTTATTACACAAATAAGGATACGATAGTTTAAATAATTTTTGTTGAATAGATCCTCGTTCGATGCCAGATTATACGAGACTCTAAGAGACATAATCGTGTTTGTGGGTCTTATCTTGGTTCTCCCGTTTTGTCTTACTTGTCGTGATTCCGTCAACCATTCGTCAAGCTTATCGTCTTTCTCCTTTTAGCCTACCTATAGCCTATGGCTATATAAACATTACGTTAGAAAGCTCATGTACACATTCAAAGAATTGAAGGTGGACTTGCAGATGCATATATTTAGTTAGCTACGTCATTAATTAGGTTACTCGATAAAATATAAGTACGATCCTGAGGCTGTAGCTTTTGTAGTTCATGTAGAATTAATTTGGCGGAATCTAAACAATAATCAAACTTTAAAAAAAAAAAAAAAAAAAAAAAAAAAAAAAAAAAAAAACTATTGTTATTAGAAATTAGCCCTATCGCCATATTGAACCGGAAAGGAAAAACACAAAAGACTTAAAGGTAGGATCCCAAAGTCTATTCCAACCAAACAGGCTTTTATATTTATCCGTTATGCGATCTCCTTTCGAGCCCCCCAGTCTGGTTTCTTCGGTGGACATTATTCTCTTCAAGAAAGGAAGGGGGGAAGCACGACCTGTAACGTTCTCTTGAAGAAGTTACACACACACACACAAAACGAGAGATAAAAGTGGGATTTTTAACATGCAGGCAAACACATCAAAGTTTTTATTACTATTATTATTATTATTGTGCGGTGTGGCCAGTTCATCATTGGAAGCCACCAAACTGGTTTTGGAACTGGTTTTCCACGAAATCCCTTCAGGGACCTGTTTCTGAATGAATTCCTTTTGCCTGCATGTCCCAGTGGAAGGTCACGTCTGATAGAAGTCTACGTGTACGTGAAAAGGCGGCAGCGAATATACTTGGTTTATGTCTTCAGGCATAATTACTTTTTTTTCGGTATTCTATGTTGCCAAATTATCTGTTTCTGTTCTAATGTTATGATTTCTTCCTCCCTCCTTCACTGTCGTTTAGAAATAAGAAAATGGGAAAGGTAGAAAAATTACCTACAAATATGTATGGAATGCACTGAACAATTTTGGTTATGTAAAAATCGCCAACTTTAAGTAAATTCAAAATCTGAACACGACACAAAAAATAAGAAACTCCTATATTAATAACTTGTGTTACAATCTCGAAGAGATAACGTTACATTCTCAGACATTATAAAGGTGATGAAAGCAGTGATATAAATACCGAAATTGTTTCAAGTTATTATTATTTGTTAATTTTGATGTAGTCAGATTTGGGATTTTTACTTCCATAGATTAGATCGAAAGCTAGAATGAGCTTCATTTTGTTTTAAATGGTTATCAAAACTCGTCCAACATAGGCTATCAAAATACTCTATTATATAGCTGACGATATTTTTTATATTTTTGTTAATATTTAAAAAACATCGATTGATATACCCAACTTTTAAGTATAAGCACAGGTTGTGATGGTCGAGATTGTGTCCGTGTGTTTTCTCGTTGTTCTCCCATTTCCTCTCACATTATCATTCCACAAATTATCTGACAATTATTCACTTGCATTAATCATCCGTCTCTTTTAGAGTCTTTTAGCGTCTTTTAGAGTCAATTCTGAAAAATAATTAATAAACAGAATTTAAAAGTACAGGGACGAGATGAAGTGGTACAGTCTTGAGTGAAATACGTACTTTGTATAATTACTCAATAAATTATTCGTGTAGGATATCATTGAGCTATTAATAATTACCTAAATAACAAGATTTACGAAGTATTATATTAAATGAAACAGTGGCGTAGCCTGAAGAGTTCAGGGATACTCGAACTCCCAAAACTCAGAAATGCTAATAACTTACATAATTCTCACTTATTACAGTAAATTTTGGTAGATACAAAGAAAGATTATTTGTCAGTTGTCACCGAACATAGATTCTGGCTATGCTACCTTAAAAAAAAAAAAAAAAAAAAAAACACATACAGATTAAACAAGAAGATGTAAAGTAAAAGATTAAGGATACCAATTAGTGATCAGGATATTGTTTGACAGCATGATTCTCATTTACACGTAGTCTTCAACTTTCCAAGTTGAAAACAGTTGCTAAACACTATTCCTATACTTATTAGTAATATATTCATAGGTCATAAAAAAAAAAAAAAAAACAGTTTCCCGAGATTCCGACAACTAATGCTATCAAAGTAACTAAGAATCAAGTTCTAAGAATTAGAAATGGGACCTGTAAAGGCTACAGGAATGAAAAAGAGTCATATAACTTTTGACTTTATGCTTAAGTAGCTTTATGATATATGATAACTTTAAAAGACAACCTCAAAATATGAGAACAGGTAGTCTTAATGACTTCGCAGTATAATCAAGCTAACGAAATTTAGAAAATGCCGCACATACTAGCTGTTTAGAATCTTTCTATAATTTTTTATTAGGTCTCTATTCTGTTTGTTGGTTTGTTTGTACGCAAATCGGATGATGACAACATATTTTCATATACTTTTCGCCCTAGCTAATAGTTTTATTGTCAAATGATAAAATGGTAAAGTTTTATATATTGTTTAAAATCCCATATTGGTGGGTACTTTTTAGAACTTTTTTTAAAAAATTACTTTGCTACTATAACATTGCATGTAACAATACCTTTCAATAGCTGTAATTACAATAAATTCCCGGAATTACATAATTTTAAGCAGTTTTGCAAACTTTTACAGTTTTTACCATATCTCCAGAGCAGTTTGAGATCTTTACCATTGTGATCTTTATGTCTATTAAAAACCATTGATGCAATTGGATGATGTACTTATCTAAGTAGTTTTTAGAAATAAAGGCTTTTGAAAAAAGTCAAATTTTCAATCCCTTATAACTTTCTTATCATTAATTCGAAGTCTGTCACATCATGATCATAGTATAGACAGTAGAGTACTTTGGACATGTATTGCTCTGTCTGTCTCATTTGAGCGATTACTGCTGTAGAGGCCATCAACATTTGGATGTTTATGATACTGTAGCGTCCTTAGTTTGCAACACTGAATAATAAATGTGATACTTAATTTTTTTTTTTTTTTTGTTTAAAATATACATTTGAAATATGCAATAACCTGACGAAGTGCCAGTTGAAAAAAAATATAACTTTGTGTTGGGTTAGCAACACTGGTAATCTTGTATCAGAGAGTATGACAAATAATGTCCCCTCCCTACATTTGTAAAATACGAAGTCGTATCAACCTAAATGGTCCACCCTATATAAATATATAGGGGTTATATCCACACATAGCTTCGACATAGGTCCACCGATTTTCTTTCTTTTTTCTTTTTTTCTTTTTCTTTTTTTGATAGTTTATATATTTCTCCGGTGATATCATAAAAAATATCTGGATATGGTTATAGTCTTCAGAGCTATATAGACCCAGGGCCGGCGCTAGCAGTTTTGCCGCCCTGGGCGAAACTTTCACATGCCGCCCCTTTAATTCGCAAACCTTATTTTGACAGAAGACGTTCAAGTGTCACGAAAAAGTAATATGCCCTATTTAAAAACATGTATGAAATGGAAAAATAAATAAATTGAACTACCCTTCTCGAATGTTTACGTAATATTTAAACGAGCACACACATGACACAATATTCAGTATGCTCGATTTCGCTGTTTATCTGTGATATGCAGAAGCGAATACAAAAATTATTTTTTTTAAAAAAAAATATACGTTTTAGTCACAATTAAGAATTTTAATTTTTAAGCTTATTTTATATCAAAAAGGTGTTTTCAATAGAGTATGGAGCATGAAGATAATATAGTGAATCAGATATTATACAAAACTAAGTGATTAGCCTAAGCCTTATAATTTAATGAATACAATGGAGATACATAAAATTTAACATATCTTAATTGAAAGAAACTTTTATTGCTTTGATATGAGCAAATTTCTGTATCACATTCGAGTTGTCCAATGTTTCAGCCAATTCGTATTCTATTCATATCGTCGCTAGACCACTCAAGCGTGTTTCAGACATGGAAGAACGTGGATAGTTTTTAATAAGCTTAAGTTTCGAAAAACTTCTTTCTTCATTTGCCACTGTTACCGGTAAGATTAACAAAATCCTAAGTGCCACACTGACATTGGGCGCAAAGTCGTGTTCCTTAATTAATCTTAAGGGGGCGCGGTGGCTCAGTAGTAGAGCGTTCACCTCAAGGCTTGGGGTCCCTGGTGCGATCCCAGCTCGCGCCGTGTGGACTTTGTGGTGGACAAACCGTGCTCGTGAGTTTTCTCGGGGTTCTCCCGTTTCCTCCCACTTTCTTCATTCCACCATTTCATTCATTTCTCATCTTCGCCGTTTCCTTTACGTCCCAGCACCAGCATAGCCGTGGGACGTAAAACTCAAAGATTTCATTTCATTTCATTAATCTTAAAATCTCTTTTGGTGAACTTTTAGGCTTAATTATAGCGAATAACGCTTTCAGTTCGTCTTCCAAATCACTGGGATTGATATCTTTCGATTTTTCGTGTGTTAAAATGCTGGCAAGTTTAGTACAATTTTCAGACAAAAGTTCAGGTAGCATAATATCTTTAAGATTACATATATCGTAAAGAAAATCGAAATGCTCGCTGTGATGTTTAAGTTGCTGAAACATCTCTCTTAAAACTAACAAAATCACGTCTAGAACTTTTTAATAAAAATCGATCTTGTATCTTGTTTGTGGATCTTCAATTGCTTCATTCTCTGCCTCGTACTGAAACTCTCTCTTCTTTCGCCTTCGAGCTTACAGTGTAGTACCTATCTGTGGATCATCTATATACAATGCTGATGCTAACTCCATCGCATAAACTAAGAAAGAATGAAACTTTACATCATTTCTGCTTCTTTCAAAGTACTCAGATATATTTTCGAGAAACCCGACTGCATCCAACGCATTAGAATGAATGCTTTGGAGACTTTTGCTTACTGTGTTTACGTGGAGTAAAAAGTCATACCGGATATCAAGTGAGCAAAAGAAAGTAAAAGTCACGGAGCTGGTTTACTATACACAGAGCATCGTGGGTGACTATTCTATCTGTTCTATTGTCGTTACTTATTTGAAGTAAGGCATCATAAGCCTCCCCTATTTGATATCTAACGTAAGTAGAGTCAGAACATCAATTCGGCTCTCCTACTTTGTGCTGCTTAGTGGTTTTAAAGTGAGACTACTAATATGCTCCTTTAGCCCAACGTTAAATTAACGCAAAAAAGTCATAAACTTTTTAACTATACAAAAAAAATGAAACGGCGTACTAAGATACTGTGGCTGCATCGTTAACGACAAGGTTTAGTGAGTGACTACTGCAAGGAACATAGAAGACTCGGGAATTTATTTCTAAAATTCTCTTCTGAATACCTGAATGTTTGCCTTTCATATTGGAATCATTGTCATATCCTTGGCCCCTCATGTCTTCGATAGGAATGTTCATTTCCATTATCTGTTTAATTATTTCTTCTGTCAGCCCTAAACCAGTTGTGTCTATTATCGGTACGAAACTAAGAAAGTGAAATTTTTACGAGGCATTCTCCATTATTGTGTGTAATTTGTACACAACGAACGATTATTGTCATTTGCTCTGTAGCAGAAAAACGGCAAGGGAAATATTGAATGAGATACATGTGGCTAGTAGTTTGATAACTGAAAATGAAAGGAATGTTCTGAATTTCATGAATGTGAGTGAAGTAAGTTCAATTACATTCTCTGTTGAACACAATTTTATTTTTCCATGTGCGCCTATAACGAAGCATTATATTTTGATAATATTCTTTTCTTTTTTCAAATTTTGCCGCCCATTGGAATTGCCGCCCTGGGCGGTGGCACGGCTCGACCCCCCCTCGCGCCGGCCCTGTATAGACCATAAAACATCTCAATGGGTACAGTAAAGTTGGTCAATATATACTGTATAAATTTTTAAAATCATCTAATTTTAGAAAGCAGCATGTACTTGAAACTTCAATAAGAAGAGCAGAATTTAAATCGATTCGAATCATTACTGAGTCTGAATCGTGAAAATCGTGAATCCTCCAACTGTGGAGGAACTTGGAAGTGATTCGTATTACTAACCAGCCACATATCGTACTTGTTTTTACAATGTATTGGGTACAAGAAGTATATTATTATTATTATTATTATTATTATTATTATTATTATTATTATTATTATTATTATTATTATTATTATTATTATTATTATTATTATTATTACATATTTGAACATTATATTAGTTTGGAAAATATAAGCACGCAAAATATGACGTCTGACTAGACTAAAAGAAGCAAAAATATTGAAAACGACGGGATACACGAGATACAATAACTAAATTGTTTGAGATATCCCCTTTCTACTACTGTTTATAAGTTCCGACCCATCACAACACTAAAACTACGCCACTGGCGTCGGTAGCTCTTTAAATCTAGGGGGTCGGGGGACGAGTCCCTCCGATTCCGCCACTAACGACGCCCATGTTAACGCATAGGTTTAACTGTCCTATTCCATTACATCAAATAAAGGATCTTGTTCGAAATCGTCGTGAGATTAATTTAACACTCATAGCAGCAGGTGCTCCTTCAATGAGTAAGGTAATTCGTGCGCATACCACGCCGCGGCGCCACTCTCCAGTCTGATCAAAACAATACAATTCCAATCAGACAGAAGAGGTTGAACGTTGTATGGAAGGATTGGAAAGACGAAAAGGCAGAACAAAATTGGAAAAGCTGTGATCACGATGTTACTCAGCATAAACTCATGTAGAGAATCAGAATGTATTAGGGACCGACACTTGGAACATTGAAAGAAAATTCTAATTTTATAAACAAGCTAATACATGGATATTCACTAAACTGCTGCTCACATTTGTCCAAGGCATACAATATCTTTAGAAATACCTATTGGCACGCGGTGTATTACATTTACAAATTATTTGCTAACTTAATGTTGAACATACTACAGTAGTATAATTCATCATCTTACGTATTTAGTAGCTATTACTGCAGCAGGTTAGTTGATGCACAAGTTGAAAATCTTCTTTGAGCATGGGAATAATTCACTGTTAGTGGTGTCACTTGACGGAAGTCACATACTGTAGGTAGTACAAAAGTCAATACAAGCTAAGGAAATAAGGCCTATCTAATGTACTGGTTCTTGTATGCATGGCATTTTGTATTAGGCAAGCTTCCTTCTCTTGGCTTGTACCGATAACTTTGAATTTTTACCGATGTGACATCCCTCAAGAGCCACCATTCTCCCATCTAATTTTTCATCAATTGTGACCCTTTTCTTCCCCAGCTTGTTTTGCTTCTATCGTTTAGCATAGTCCTCTATCCAGTCTTCTCGAAGGATTCTAAACTGTATAGCAAGATTATATTCATCACCTATATACAACACCTATATTTTTTTTTAAAAAAAGGAGGAAATTTCCCTCCTAACATGTGTGGATAAAACACTGGTCTCTTAGAATGCTAATCTTCCCTCTTCTTTCTTTTAATATCTATATTGTTCCCCATACTTCTCCCCAACCTTGTCCGCGGTGGCTCAGTGGTAGAGCATTCACATCTGGTGCATGAGGTCCTTGGTTTGTGAGCTTTGTGGTAAACAAACACCGTGTGCATGGGTTTTCTCAGGGTTCTTCCGTCTCCTTCCACTTTCTTCATTCCACCATTTCATTCATTTCTCATCATCACCGTCTCCTTTAGCCTAGTAGGCATAATCGTAGGACGTAAAACTTAAAGATTCATTCATTCATTCATTCTCCCCAATCTTTTCATTACTTTCCCTTCCTGTTCTTGTATTTATCTTATCCCTGTTTTTATTTCTTGTACACTTCATATCTTTATTGATAATATTACCTAGGCATCAGAAATCAGTCATTTGTTCTTTTTTCTCCCATTCTATGATTCTTATAAATGTTTTTTTCCCCACTCACCATTCCTTTTTATTTTTTCTTCACAACTTTTTCTCTACCTTACTAACACCTTACTTATTTTTGTTCCAAACTTCGCAAAAAGAGACCTGTCATTTGCAATCGTTCTACCTCTTACCGAAATATCTTCCACATGAACACTTTTCTTCGCTATTTCTTCCCCTTTAAAAGTATCTTACATGATTATAATAATGGATGATCTTTTCTAATCACATTTTATCTTATAGCTCCTTTCCTCGTTCTAACTGTTCCTTATTGATTCATGAGTTAATTTTCGATGTATCTTTTGTTCTATTTCAACCCAACCTTCATTAGCAGTAACCATTAATTTTCCAGTTCATTTAGTCAGAAAATTTGTAAAGACCAGCAAACATTACATGTTTTGCTTTATCTGTTTCTATAAAGCTTTTGGTAATTATTTTAAATAACCAAATAGTTTTCTCTTAAATTTCCTTACCCTTACGAGTTGCAAACTATCAGATTCAGGGTAGTGGGTCTTGTAGAATTATAATGTTAATACTGTACGTACGCCCTTCCCTTATTCCACACCAGGGATGGAGAATTTGCAGTTTTCTGGGCTTGTTCTGAAAAATTTTAGATGATATAATGAATGTGCAATATGTGCGAAATGTAATTTTGAAAAAGTAAATAGATTATACATTTTCTTCCGGTCCCGGGTTCGATTCTCGGTGGGGACACTCGGTCAAAAAAGTGTAAAAAGTGCTTTGAGGCCAGTCACCCTGAGTGAGGTTTTCCTGGGTTTTCCTCATTCATACCATACAAATGCCGGGATGGCACCTAACATGCAGTAGGTTCTAGTCCGCTTCCTTCCTTACCTTACCTCAGATAGCCTGATTGCCGAGGTACGTAATCCTCATATGTGACGGGCTAAAATGGCCATAAATGGCAAAAGCCCAGAACTCTAATTCCTAGCACTAATCTTTTTAATATGTTTGTATTGTTATACATTTTCATGTAAATTACTAACGTAACTAATAACTGGAAAATAATTTTAAAAAGTTAGGTCCTATTCAAAATTAACATATACACGCTTTTTTTTTTTTTTAATGTGCGTTGTCAATGTGGCTTTAGTGTAACAAAAAAGAGGTTCCCCACCCCTGCTCAACACGATATCTTGAACGGATGAGTTCGTTAATGAAGTCAAATGCACGTCGTTAATACTACTATGAAACCCTTAAAACATTCCAGAGTTGTGGGTTGCATAAACATCTAGGCGAAATGTAAGTTGTAAGTCCTTGTTGTAAGTCCATTCATTCGTGAGCAAAACTTTTGCATAGCCCTCTTTGTTGTTTTTAGCAGAGTTTATTTCTCCTAATATTGTTTCTCAAGAAACCCTCTGTTGGAGATTTTTTTAACACAGGATTTTTTTTAAGACTAAGGGTGCCTACGAGACAAGAGTTGAGGTTGTATCGTCTCGAGATTTCTCGTCTTGGAAAGAGTTATTCTTCCTTTTGGAAGAGTCCTGTCTCGTCTCAAATCTTCTCAAGGATATTCTGTCTCGTCTCGTGGTCAACTCTAATTTTAACTCTGAAATGTTTTGCTTGCAATAAAAGCAAATGTACGTAGTTTCTTTCATTTTTCTCCGACAGACACTAAAAGTATGATTGTTTCCCGTTGCTCTCCAACTGTTACAAGCACTCTAACACGCATGGAATTGATGTCAAGCAATTGTAACGATCACTATCTTCTGCTTTTTACCATGATACGCTTTGTCAGGTTACTTCATTTAGGTGAATTCGGTGTGAACCATCTTTTTGGTAGCAATCACGTCCGTTATAGACCTGAAGCACGCCCAACCCAACCAAATAGAAATGTCTACACGATGGCGTTTGGGAAATAATACTGTGTAGTTTATGGATATTTGAATAAAATATATATACATAGGATAACCAATATTGTAATCAACAAAACACAGACGATGACATTCATTAATAAATGTACATCTTGCATGGTCTTTTCACCATTTCTTCTTACTCAAGAAACCTTTTGTTGTAGATCAAAACAGAGGGATACTTAAATCAAGTTATTTAATGTAGAGACGTGTCGTAGTTAGTAAAAATGACGAGATCTTTCAGTTTAACGTCCAAAGATTATGTCTGTTAGGCTGAGGGAGACGAATGATCAAGACAAGTGAACGATGGTGGATGAATCGGTGAAATGAAAATGTGGAAGGAAACAAGAATATTCCGGAAAAAGCCACGAACGCCTTGTTGTCCCCCAACATCTTACTTGGGCGAGGATAGAACCGGATGTTGTACGTAGTTACTAACAAAGTTAGATTTTTAGAACAAATTAGCTTGGGTAATTAAAAGAAATATGTAAAAAACACAAACAATCCAATTATACTCTAGTTATGAAATTGCTTCTTATCAATGTCAGTAGAAACAAAACAAAAGGAAACATATAAAGCCTTTATTAGAAGCAGAGTAATTACAGAGATACTCACGTAAGATCTTCAGCAAACGCAATTTACTGTGAAACATAGTGACCTAAAGAGACCACATTGGCGCCGTGTTAATTAGCTCATTATTATTTTCTTTTAAGGAAAAAGAAAAGAAAGAAAAAAGAAAATTACAAACCTAATCTTACTCATCCGGAATGTATATGTCAGTGGTCATGGACACGGAAGAATGAAACGAATGCATCAGTTATTGCTATTACACAAATTATCATATTAATCTCTCTGGTAGCTGAATCGACGTTGCCGGTGCTGTGGGCGACCAGATAGTTTAAGTTAAAGTTTGGGGATAAAATAGTCAGGACATCATTTCCTCACAGCCGTTACTTCTTGCTTTCTAGATTTGAATACATTACTTCTTAATTTAAGGAACTTCTCAGTTGCTTCATGATACTGGGTCAACACTATGAATTCTATGATTCTCCTGAAATGATAATGCGATACAAAGCCAAGAAATTCAAAATTCAAGTCCACATAGTAATCATGAGTACCACAATGATTAAACAACAAAAGTCGGTGTAGAAATATAAGGTGATTTAGATTCAGTAAGATTGAGTGAGGTTCGAGTTAGGCGCCTTTGGGAACAAGAAATTCGTATTTTGTTGATCTCGGAGTTTCCGCAAAAGGCTCGCGACTTTATTTTTCTTTTCTTTTATTTATTTACAGTACACTCTCTATAATCCGCCTTTGGTTTATCAAATACTCCCGCGTTTTGTGATGGACTCTTTGCAAGCGTGGAGAGACCATGACGTCAATGCATGGACGGATACCTGCTGGATTCGTGAGAGCCGGGTTATCAGGAGATAGACTTCATGTAGTTTCCTGCAATCCAGCGGTTTCGGTAATCTGGCACAAACTAGTTTGATATCCAGCAGCTTAGTGAAAGCCTATTGTGTTTATTTTTTGTGGAATGTAGAATGAAAAATGGCTTGAGGCTTTCGAAATGTAAATGTGAAAAAGAATGGAGAAAATAAGCTGGATCAAACTGAAACCCAATGAGAAATAGTAGGGATAAAAAGGAACAATACTGGAATTTTTTAAATAATTATATAACTTTTTCAACAAAAGTCTTAACCAACTTCAACATAATATCCTTTGAGGGGTTTAACGGCCAAGCTCCAAAGATTATCATTAGATCCTAAAGAAATTAATATGAGACCATCGATGCATCCATGTCGAAGTTATGCGTCAAACTTACCCTCAACAGTATATAAAGGGGTTCAATTGAGAAGCTTCTTTCTTGAAGTCAGTTAAAAAGAAAGAAAACTTACTAGGATATTATTTGGAAGAAACAATGATTGGTTAGAATTTCGCTTCCCTTTCACCAGCGAGACTATGTAGCTTAACGTGAGATCCGAACCACATAATCTTCCACCTGGAATCGAACCCGGGTCTCCCTCGTCAAAGACGCGTATACTGACTACCTATACAGCCACTAGGTAACTCTTGAAAATAAACTGTATTTTGAGGCACATGGTAGACGGTGTGGTGGAAGGTAAAAGGGCAAGGGTAGAGAAAAATTATATACAATTGTTGAACGATAATAAAGCGAATAACATTTTACGTTAACCGAGAACCGTAGTTCACAGAATGACCTTAATTTATGGCAAGTGACCTGCCAGAAATACTTATGATGGCGTGATTAAAGATATTAGATTCTTTTTCAATGTATCCGGGGGACACTGTGTATTCACTAAGGTAATACACTGAAATAACGAATTTTGTTCGGGGGTAGAATTGTTGATTCAATTCTATCTCTTTTATTATTGATTCAATTTGTTTTTTGGGCAAGATTTCGAAATCCAACTCTTGATTTTGAGTGATTAGTTACGAATATTGTCCGTCACTAACAAAATACAGTATATTGAAAAAATAGAGGAAGAAGCAATGCTGCCATCTATTGGTCATTAGTATTTCTTTGAACTCAACCTAAAAGTATTCTTATCTGCACCAGAGATGGACATTTTGCAATTGGGGCTCACTCAGGCTCAGACTCATTCACATCAAAGGCTCATGCTCATTCATATCAAAAAGGCTCATGCTTACTCACCCTCACTAATCTTATTGAGACTCACGCTTTCTCAGATTCACTATCCTCAATTGTACTCACGCTCACTAATATCTATGAGGCTCAAGCCATCTCAGGCTCACTATCCTCAATAGAGGTCACGCTTACTAACCTCAATTAGGCTCACTATCTTCAATGGGGCTCACGCTCACTAATATCAAAGAAGTTTACGGTATTTTGGCTCATTATCCTCAATGGAGCTCATGTTCACTAATCCCTATGAGACTCACGCTATCAGCTCACCCCCACTAATCTCATCGAGGCTCATGCTTTCTCAGACTCAGTATCCTTTCTTAGTGGAGTTCAAGTTCATTAATCTCTATGAAACTCACACTATCTCAGGCTCATTATTCTCAATTGTACTCACACTCATTAATCTCTATGAGGTTCAAGCTGTCAGGGTCACTATTCTTAATGGACTCACGCTCACCAACCTCAGTCAGACTCACTATCCTCAGTGGGGCTCACGCTCACTACTATTAATGAGGCTCACGATATCTTCGCTCACTATCCTCAATGGGATCATATTCACTGATCTCAATGAAGCTCACGCTATCTGTGACTCACTATCTTCAATGGAGCTCACACTCGCTAATCTCAATGAGACTCATGCTAGCTCAGACTCAAACTCGTTCGAACTCAAGATTGCTATTCTGAGTAAGGCTCACCTCATTGGGGTCACGCGCGCTGTGACTCACTACCCTCAATGAGGCTTGCTCTCGTGCTCGGAGTCAGGTTATCTGGCTCTCTATCCAGTTATACGCTCGTACTCACACGTAATCGCGCTGACCAACAGAAAATCACCTGCCTATTGTTAATCACAAAATTGTTACCAAACCACAAACTCCAGTATTTTTTTCTAATGCAAGCATCTACAGTAAGATCTTTGGGTAAAAATATAATTTCATATTTAATACACACAGCAGCTATTGGTAGCTTTCTATCACTGATCCTACGAATTACTCACATGAGGAGCTACGTTGGTAGTTTCTTTATTTCTGAAATTCTAGGGGAAAAAGTATAAATCCGATGCTTTTAAACAGAGAATACAAGAATTTATTTCTAGGAAATGTTCTATATTTCCTACTATTGGTATATATTTTTTCTCACCCACTTCTTTTTGAAAAGCTCTACTCTCTTACCTACATTTGTAATTAAATCAAACAGAGGTGGATTTTCTTTGATCAATAGAAATCTACATTAAAGCAAAAGTTTTAGAATTTCCTGCGCATAGTTGCCAGAATATGAGCTTCTAAAATAAAGTAAAGTAGGTGGTCAAGATATCTGAATAAGATAGTACCGTTTCAGATGTGTTTACTTATAAACATTACAAAAATGTCTCAGAGAAATATTTCAAGTACTTTTCTGAAACGCCAGTTGATAATTTTTATGTGATGTATTTTGTTCTATGTACGGATTTAACAGAGGTCACCCCAGTTGTTTGATATAATTATGAATTTCAACACATTTTTTACCCTTACATAATTGAAAACATTTTGTTCTCAGCAAAATTTTGCACTGGTATAGCCACTGAGGAATGGGTTAGAACTGCCTACCGAAGTGATAAGTGACCAAGACATTCCATTATACCTACAAACAGCCAGTGTTGGGAAGTAACGTAACGCAAGTAACGCGTTACTTGTAACGCGTTACTTTTTAAGTAACGTTTCCTAGTAACGCGTTACATCTTTTCCAAAGTAACTGTAACGGTAACGCGTTACAAATTTTTAAGTAACGTACCTAGTTTGCGTTACTTTTTCCGCGTTACATTTCGGATGAGTAACTACAATATATGTATATTTTATTCGGAAACAAATGTTTCTTTCCTGTAAGTGAATTTCTCAGAATGAAACAATCGAGCATGAATTACGTATGTCAGTGACCGACAGTCATAGACACACAGAGAAGCAGATAAGTTCGTAGTGCCACTTGCTGTTTTTTTTAAAGATGGGGACAGCCTTAGGGAAATCACGTGTACTGATTGCAAGCACCTGGAAGATTTTGTCGTAGATTTTGACAGCTCCAAATCAATACATTCAGTGAGTGAACTAGGAGTGCAATGATACCGGTAGTCTATTTTACTTTGATTGGTGTTGTTTTTATAAAGATGGAGAACAAAAATATTTTACTGTTCGAACATTTGAAAGAATACTTTTTCTTAAGAGCTGAGGATGATGGTGGACAGAATTTAAAAGTAAACTGTCTGAAGTGCCCTGGCGGAAAATATTTATCAACAACTAGGGTGCCATAATTAACGATTTACAGTAAGGGGTTAATATGAATAAACTGTATTCTGATGAGCAGGCCTACTTTATTACTAGAAAATAGTTTGCTGATGGTATGTAATATTGGAGTTCTTTCAGATCAGTTTGCTTATCATAGAGTCCCGTTGATTATAGAGCAGTGTAATGTTTCTCTATATTCTGTATTTTTAATTTCACAACATTGTTATTATTATATAATTAGTTTAGCAGAATAATAATAAGCAACCATTTTTTCTAACGCATAGAGATGAGCACGAGTTAAATTAAAACTCGACTCGACTCGAATTCAAGTCGAGTTTAGAGTCAAATCAAGGGTAATATCCTCGAGTCGAGTTCCGAGCCGATTCAGTTTTCCCGTCGAGTTTCGAGTCCAGTCGAGTTTGATAAATGGCTCCTTTGTTTTAATCGTCTTGAAATCATGGCCTGATTACACTGGAAAACGAAAGCCATGAGAAATGTAAGCTAAACAGTAAAATGAAATACTTTTAGTGTTGCTCACGAGAGGGGACACTGCTCGCATCTCGTCTCGTCTCGATAGCGGGACCACATGAGATTTTTTATAACAAGCTCAGCTCGGCTCGGTTCAACTGAGAAGATGGCTCATGCCAGCTCACTTGGGGTGAACCATAGGCTCGAGCTAGCTTGGTAGGGATGAGCCATTTGCTCGGTTCGGCTCAACTGAGCCAAGGGCTCTAGCCGAGTCGGTTGGGTGAGCTGTTGGTTCGGCTCACTTCTCGGTTCGGTTCGATAGTGAATGAGCTGTGAGCCGAGTTTCTCGAGTCGTTGACAATTCTAAACTCGGGCTGAGCAGTTTTGAAGATATTTGGCCAGTGCCCTATAACGTTTAACAGTGTTTGGCTCGAGTCCGAATACTCAACCTAGACCCTGAACCCAAATTCAGAAGCTCGTGAACAATGTCCTTGACTCCTAGACTTCACGACTACCGAGGTTGGTAATCAATTAGTTTTTTAGTATTCAAATACAAACCGCCCATCTTTCATTTTTTATACAGTGTTGTTATGATTAATTAATACTACTACTACTAATAATAATAATAATAATAAAAGTTGTAGTAGTAGCAGTGTCGTTGATAATAATTATACTGTCTATGTAATATACTTGAAGAAGTACTCGAAACTGCACACCGGATTTGGCTCGAGTCGACTCGAAACTCGACCCCAATTAGAGTCGAGTTAGAGGAAATTTTTCGAGCCTAGTTCTCGGTTCGAGCTCAAAGATGTCTGTTTCTAGTCGAATCAAGTTTCAAAGAAAACTCGCTCGAACTTGGACGTGTCCGTCTCTACGAGTAACGCAGTATGGCATTTTATCAATGTTACGTTATATTGAAATGTTCATATGTCAAGTAAAAATTTGTCCTTGCATTTACATAAAGCGATTCAGAACGTGCAATAATAATAATAATAATAATAATAATAATAATAATAATAATAATAATAATAATAATAATAATAATAATAATAATAATAATAATAATAATAATAGCGGTAGTAATAGTAGTACGGAAAATTGAAGTCATATTTTTTTTCACATTTTTAAAGTCTCGGACCTAAAAGTAACGCGTTAGTAACGCGTTACTTTCGAAGTAAAGCAACAGTTACTTTTTGGGGGCAAGTAACGCGTTACTAACGCGTTACATTTTAAGAGAAAGTAAAGTAACTTGTAACGCGTTACATTTTTACAAGTAACTTACCCAACACTGCAAACAGCCTCTAACATGACATAGCTGTATAGTGTTAACTCAGAAGTCCGTTAACATTGTAGGACGGTGGGGCCCCTTTACATGACCTTGAATGAGGGACAGTTTGGGTACAGCAAAAACTTGTTTCTTTGAGTGTGATGCTGCGGCCATTATTTATTTTGCTCGGCAAGAATAGATACGAGGAAGAAAGAAAGAAAGAAAAAAAGAACTCGTTAAATAATATTGCAGGTATTTTCACTTCCAAAACAAGCCAAGGTGAACACATCATGTTTTTTGTTAGTCTTCTCTTCCTCCTGTTATACTCTGAAACGAAAGGACGCAAATTTGCCAACAGTTTTTATTTTTTTGGTGTGTGTTCTGAATAACAGTTACGGCATTCGTCATTTTGACCATTTTAACTGACCAACGATCGAATTGGTGTTACTGTATGTATATAAGGCACCTAATTATTTCAATTTCCGATATAAAAAAGTACCGGTGGATAGAGATGTTCATTTGTAATATTGCTCACTATACCGCATAAAGTTGGTGTGATCTGAAGTTTAGATGTTTTCTATGTTTTCTATAAATGTATGTCAAGAGACACATTCCAACATATGGAATTGTATTATACCTGTCTGGCTGCTATTAGAAATAATGAGAAATTAATTACCTATGTATATTTTTAGTCAAACCATCTATATCCGATTAAACGATGTAATTCTTCTGGCTTTTTTCCCTTTTAGCAAACTATTAAAGTATGAATGAAAGTATAAAAGATGTATCATTATTACTCATAACTAGGTTCGTAGCCTGATCACTTCTGACGGGGAGGGGAGGGGACAAGAAAACTTTTTGGGGAGGGGGCTTAAATAGCTTTTCCTTAATGAAAATGAAAAAATGAAATGAAATCTTTGAGTTTTACGTCCCACGGTTATGCCGGTTAGGCTAAAGGAGACGGTGATTATGAGAAATGAATGAAATGGTGGAATGAAGAAAGTGAGAGGAAACGGGAGAACCCCGAGAAAACCCACGTACACGGTGTTTTTAATGAAAATGAAGTACGTAGAAACAAAAGCATTTGAAATACATTAAACAATTAAGCATAATTGAATGAGATTTTATCTCCCGACAATTGAAAATCAATTGTAAACTGAATATAAAATTCCACAAAGTATGAAGCATGTTTACCTGAAGAAGGTAAAACGTCTTGGAAATTTCATTTAAAAAACAAGACAACAAGGAAATATAGGAGATAATGAAAGACGGTAGGAGATAGTGAGAGATGGTAAGAGATAGTGAGAGACGGTAAGAGATAGCGAGAAACGATAAGAGATAGTGAGAAACGGTAAGAGATAGCAAGAGACGGTAAGCGATAGTGAGAAACGGTCTATAATTTATACATAGCAGAAATGCCCGTTATTCACAAAAGGATAATAAAGTGTAATAAATATAAAACCAAAAATTTGAACATAGTAATTGCGTTGGATGACCGTATGTTTCGATTAACGGGACTATCTCTTTTAAAAGCATGAAATACTGTCCTGACTTTCTTTAGTATAACACACTAATTGCAATCGCATTCAATAATTAATGATTTAATGATAGTATCATTGCCCAGTTTTGTCACTACAAAACACCATAATTAGGTTCTATTCTAATATAATCATTTTGTTTTCAACTATTCAATAAACATTATTTTATTTCACATTTTCATTTTGTAGTACTAAAATGAGAGTTTCAGCTTGTCCCACGCTTATGCCCTTTAGGCTAAATGAAAAATGAAATCGTTAAGTTTTACGTCCCACGATTATGCCGGTTAGGCTAAAGGAGACAGTGAAGATGAGAAATAAATGAAATGGTGCAATGAAAGAAGTGGGAGAAAACGGGAGAACCCCGAGAAAACCCACAAGCACGATGTTTGTCCACCACAAAGTCCACACGGCGCGAGCTGGGATCGAACCAGGGACCCCAAGCACCGGAGGTGAACGCTCTACTACTGATCCTCCTTTGTTCCCTTAGGGGAGGAATTTTCAAAAACGCTGAAACAAGTGTTCCCTTCTTTAAAATTAAGAGTCTATATCCTGAATTTCAACTGAAGCAAATTCTGATATTCGGGACTTCGTAAAGAAAGAAAGGAAAATATGGATATTATGCTCGTAGAAATGGATATTATAGAAATATAAATATTATAAAAAGAATTTATAAACAAAGTTTTATCTTCCTAACTTCAGAGATTCATGATATACTCAAGTTTTGGTAGAAATTTTGATCTTCCTCTTTAGCCCCTCCCCACTTAGGATACATATATATATATATATTTTTTTTTTTTTAAAAAAAGAAAGAAACTTTCTTATCTCTTGTTCCTCCGTGACAAGAGGACTATTCTGTTCAAATGCTACATTTCAATGGACTCAGCGTCCCAGAAATAGGCTCCATCTCTACCCCTGTACTCCAACCGGAAGTGGTAGAAATCCACTGTAGCTCGCGGTTTCGGTATTGATCATCAATGAGCAAAAATAGTAACCAATAGCGAGAAATGGTTTTCTGACATGGATTCACTAGGAAAGTACATGAAGTGGTACGCGGGGATCTGCATGTGTTATATAACGTGTTCGTGAGTTTTCTCGGGATACTTCTGTTTCCTCCCACATGCTTCCATCACTATTCACTTGCCTTAATAATCGTCTCCCTTAGCCTAAAGGGCACACGGTAATCGTGGGACGTTAAACTGAAAGATTCCATTTCATTTTTATTTTTCCGTGAGGTTGAGGTCGAGTAAGTGTGAGTTTTGAAGTAGTGAGCCCACACCTTTTCTAGAACATCTTTCGGGCACCTTTTCTAGAATATCTTCAGACCTTCCTTTAAAAGAATCAGAAGAATCAGACCTTCCTTTAAAAGTCCTTTCCAATCAAGAGCGCCGATTTGTCTGTAAATTTGAGATGCAGAAGGTGTATATATGAGGATTTTAAGACAAATTCCATTCAAATTATGCCAAATATAGTATATTCCTAAATACAATAGGGGGACCCACATGAGCTTTGGGGGGCCTGGGCCCCCTGGCTCCCCCAGGATCGGCGCCCTTGCTTCCAATACTTCATTACTAAGTATTTGTAATGTAAATTGGATTTGCAGTTGTATCTGAAATACTCGTGAAGGGAATAAAAGCACGACTGTGCATTAAAATACGCATGATAATATGAAACATGTCGAAGGACAATTATCACTGCATCGCAATAAACCAAATGTTGCCTATATCAAATGATACTTCGTAGGAAAGAAACCTAATTAAGTTCGCGAATTGCTTGTCAACTACTAACTTCCAACCCAAGTGATAAAAAGAAGTCAATCTGTCAACACCAAAACAGGAAGTTAAAAAACAAATGTCGCCTTCCGGTTTCGATTTTTTAGCAGCTGTTTCCTGTTAATAATATTCGCGCAACTTCCAGACAAAAGCATTGAACACGATCTTTCAGTTTTTTTCTTTTTTCCTTTCTTTTTTTCTGGAGATGGATATTAAAGGAGGCCATTCAGGTCGCGTGTATTTAAGCATTGCTTGTTTGACTAAATTCGTGACACCATCTGCGATACTGTGTAGGTCATCCTATATTTAAAAAGTTAGTTATCTAATGAGTATCTCGAAGGCCAGACTACACAAAACAAAACACATCCAAGAATGAACAGTGTTAACAAATATGACAAAAGGAGTTTAAATACTTTAATTTAGATGTACATTTGTAACCCATCTATCCTATATATAACACAAAAACATATCAACATGGAGATGAGTGATGCTAATTCCTAATAGTACACATTCAAGCTAACTGCGTTTCCTGCCTACCTAATGCCAATAGATGTCACTAGGGAGTCAGGTAATTTACAGATTTAAAATTGTGACTATTTAATTGCAACCAACTCTATTTTCCAATCTAAATCTTTAAAAATGGATTATGATTATTCTGAACATGAACGTGTTTTTATTGTTTTCTTAAAATTATTAGTATAAATAAAGAAATAGAGCTTTTAATTAAGCACAATCTTAACTTATAGTGTATACAGAGGCTCGAAGGTTTGGCTGCCACAACTCGTAGGTGTCCAAACTCGCGAGCCCATCACTCGCGAGCTCGGCACTTGCGCTCAACCAGGCTCGGGCTCAATAATTGAGTGCAAGCATGAGTGAACTCGAGACCCAATGACATAAGTGAGCGCAAGGCCAACTGAGAGAAGTGAGCCCGAGTGCAATTGAGCACGAACACAGTTGATCAAGTGAGCGCGAGCCCAATTGAGGTAAATGATCCCGACCCCAAGTGAGCGCGAGTCCAGTTTAGAGAAATGAGCGGAGCCCGAGTGAGCGCAAGCCCAGTTAAGATTAGAGAGTGCGAGCCCGAGCGAGCCCAGTGCAAAATGGTCATCTATGGCGACAACTAGTTTGCATAAAATCTGTTGAACTCATAAGAATTTACTTCTAGTTAGAAGCATGGACAGCAGGAAACTATGAAGGTAATATGAAATTTAGGCGGGGTAACCGTAATTTTAACTGAAACATTTGGATATTACAGGCATTAGTAGGTAAGTGCTTCAGGTAGACCAACAAGAAATCAATACACAAACAGGAAGGATAGTATACGATAGGATCTTTGGAAGATAGGTAACAATTCACAGTGAGTTGGCTTGGAACAGAGTAAGTAAGAACTACCAATAGCAAATCACGGCACTGGACATTTGCATTTCTTACATGTATGGTTTATTTATTTGTGATTTATACTGTAAAGACCAGGAAAAATTTACTTTGATCTTAGGCAAAAAGCTTGAATCTAACCAATATTGGAAAAGTGTAATTCTTGATTCTATAAATCAAAATTAAAGACTGCATGAATCCCAGACTCTCATAGTTTTTCAATTAATTTGACTTCTATTTTTTTGCTAGAAGAACTTTATTGTATGAATTTATATAACAATAATTATTGAAGCCACACACATCTTTCGCTTTTTCACTTTACAAGTTGTACAGTCAGTGACAAAAGTTCTTTTCGTTTAATGAAATAAGTTTCGTAAACAACTTCAGAACGGAAGGACACTGAGTACAATTTTCAGTAAATTCAAAAGAATGTATGTACTTTTCTGTACGTTTCAGCCATACCATAGTTATTCCCAAAATAAATTTTACCAAACGGGAAGAACATTTGTCGCTGACTGTACACTCTGTCCTATCAGTTTAATTTTGCTATGAATGGTTAGTGACTAATATATATCTATATATATTGTTCGCATCATCTCATGCATGGCTCAATTGAAATTCACGCTATATTTTTTTTTTTAACGGCAACTAAAGAGGCACTATAGATTGTAAAGTAATGGAATTATATCATGTCATTTTTTTTCTTTCTTCCTTCCTTTCTTGACCGAAAACCATTTTTAGAAATGCCTTTGCTTTAGAATCAAAGAGGAAATAGACTGGTAATCTGGTACTTCCGTTACAATACTTCCGCTGGGATAACAGTGTTGCAATATTTGTAACACTCGGTGTAATCTAAATATTTATTAGCAAAGCAGCAGATTGTAAGTACTATATAATAAACCACTATGAACTCCTGGACAGAACAATTAGACTCTATGTGATTTCAATATTGGACCACTCTCGAATATCTCAAACTGATTATTACATGATTATAACTTGAAACAATACAATTTTTACGTAATAATGTTGCTCCGTGCCCCAAACAGTGTTGGTTATCTTATCCATGTACATAAAAATTAACGTCTGTTGTGAGCCGCGGTGGCTCAATGGTAGAGGGTTCACCTCTGGTGCATGGGGTCTTTGGTTCGATCTCAGCTCGCCCCAAGTGGACTTTGTGATAAACAAACACGATGTGCGCGAGTTTTCTCGGGGTTCTTCCGTTTCCTCCCACTTTCTTCATTCCACCATTTTCATTCGCTTCTCATCACTGTCTCCTTCAGCCTAGCAGGTATAACTGTGGGACGTAAAACTCAAAGATTTCAAATAAAGTAACGTCTATTTTCCCCCTAGATAATTGGTTTGGCATCCTTCTAGCTTGACATACATATAGGTAACTATCAGAAAACATGGTACCCTACTTAGAATTTTAAAAATGCATATTCTAGCGGGGTTCAAAATTTATAATCTCATAACCCCTCAAGTTAGATAACACATATGGCTCTACTGTGTTCCAGGTTGCATATCATTTAGCCAATGCAAAGAATGGTAGCTTTTATGAGTGGAATTACAAATTAGAAATATTAATAAGAAAAGATGGGAAGGAGTTCTGAAAGAAACATGACCGGTCAGACTAAAAATCTGAAAGAAGAAGAAACACAGCAGTCAGAGTGGGATTCGACACGGGATCTCCAATAATGAAGTGGGAATACTTACGTTGCGCTTATACATCCACTTAGCTTTAAAGAACAAAATTTCATTACTAATATGTTATTCAAGGTCCAAATCAGTAATTTCGCTAAGCTGAAGAACTCATTAAAACACTTTAACTCTTTGATTAAGGTAAGTTCATAATAACCTGTATTCCCACCAGAAATCAACAGTATTTTTCATCATTTTAGGAGTGGGACAATACAGCAATGTTATTTGAAGTTTAATGGTATATGTAAGAATAACTGAATATTATATTTGGTCTAGGAATTAATTCGTGCGGTTGGTACGCACACATTGAAGCTGTAGTACAAACACAAAATACATAAATACCTTAAGAAAAATATTGTCCATCGCTAGCCACCACTTTCGCCCATCTGTCAGGCAATGTACGGATTCCGTGGCGAAAGAAGTCCTCATCCTTGGAAGCGATCCAGTCAGAGACCCATGTTTCGATATCTTCTGAAGAAGTAAACCGCTGTCCAATCAAATCGTTGTTCATGCAATCGAACAAGTAGTAGTCCGAAGGAGCAACGTCTGGTGAATACGGCGGGTGGGGTAAAACTTCCCATCCGACATTTTCTAAATAGGTTTTGACCGGTTTTACGACATGTGGGCGAGCTTATCATGTTGAACAATAAGTTTATCATGTCTGTTCTCCCATTGTGGTCGTGTTCTGGCCAGAGCTTGCTTCAAACGCATTAATTGTCGTCGATAACGTTCTCCATTCATAGTTTCACCCGGTTGCAGCAGCTCATAGTACACCACACCTTTCATATCCCACCATATGCACAGCATAACCTTTGCACAGTGAATATCTCGTTTTGGTTGTGATGGACCTGGTTCACCTGGTTTCACCCAGGCCTTTTTTCGTTTAGGGTTCTCGTAATGGATCCACTTCTCATCACCCGTAATAATTCGATGCAGAAACCCCTTTCTGCTCTGTCGTTGAAGCAGCAATTCGCAAATGGTTTTTCGTCTTTCAACGTCTCTGTCTTTCAATTCATGTGGAACCCAATGTGACATCTTTTGAATCATTCCCATGGCTTTCAAGCGTTTGGAGACTGTTGTTTGATCAACGCCTAATGCTGCTGCAAGTTGTTCCTGCGTTTGACACGAATTCTGCTCGAGCAATGCTGTCAATTCTTCGTCTTGAAATTTTTTTGGCTGTCCAGCTCGCTCTTGGTCTGCCAAGCCGAAATCACCACTTCTAAACCGTGCAAACCACTTCTGACACGTTCGCTCAGCTAGAGCATGGTCACCATACACTTCCACCAAAATACGATGACTTTCAGTCGCACTTTTCTGTAATGCAGTAATGCAGCAGGACACCCCGCAAAAACACTTTATCAGGCACAAATTGCGCCATGTTCACTTAACTACAAACTGGTGTTGTTGACGCTTTAATCCACTGCCCTATACTACGAACGATACGCGATGACAGGGGTTTGCAACACATGTGTGGATACACGGAACTGTGGGACGCTCCGTTCGTTGCGCCATCTCTTGTCCACCCGCACGAATTAATTCCTAGACCAAATACAATATGACATTGAACAAGTACTTTCTAACATAATAGAAAATAAATGTTACAAGAATGACATGGCACAAAGTTTTTTGGAGATCTGGTACTTTGCGAATGGAAAAGTATTTTCCAAAACGTTGAAACCAGTGATGTTAAAATTCGAATATTCACTATTTGAATATTCGAATAATGCCAAAAATTTGTTTGAATAATGAATATTTTAATAATTTTAACAGCATTCGAAACTGTTCTCGTAAAGACAGTGGGGTTTCATCTAAGGTTGCGAATTAAAATGTTTTTTGGTAACAAAGCAAAATGTCAAAAATCTGCTTGCATAGATATTAATTGGGTGAATTGCGCATATCCACATATTTTGCGAACCCCTATCGTAAGTATATAAAGGTAACCAAGAAAGTTCTGTCGCTTTTTCACCCACCACCTTCGAACATCGATATGACACCTAAGACATACCTGACAGATCTCCATGAAAAATAAGTCTCCATCAACATCGACGACCTTCTGCCAACGTTCTGGAAGGCCATGGATTCCATCGCGGTAGAACTTGGTGATCCGTGAAGCGAATAAGGTATTAAGTGCATTTTGCACCTCTACTAGAAATTTGAAATGGCGTCTTCTAAGGTGATTGTCCAAGGAATGGAACAGGAAGTATGGCGGATGAAAGAGTGTTTCCCATCCAAGGCGTAGAATGGTGTCCCGGGTCATCCTAGCTAAGTGGGGCTTAGCATTGTTCTGTAACAGAAGGACCCCTTTGCGATTTAGAAGTGCTGGCTCCAGAGTTTTGACTTTTCTTGACATAACTCTGCTACTGACAGTACACCTTTGCATTGATGCTCTGACCAGCTGGAATCAGTTCCCAATACACGATGCCGCGAGCAGTCCACCAAACACACAGGAGGACCTTCTTGTGGTGCAGTACTGGTTTTGGCTGTTCTGGAACCGGTTCATTTGATGCTAACCAATGATGACGGCGCCGTGGAGCTTCGTACAGGAACCACTTCTCATTACATGTGAACACTCTGTTCAGAAATGACTTCTTCCTCAGACGAGACAGTAAAGAAAGAACACAGTGTGTCTGCTCGTGTTGCCTTCTGGTCCGGAGTCAAACCATGTGGGACCCATCGACCGAACTTTTAGTGCCTCCCAAGTTGATGGAGCTGCTGCCGAATGGTTTCTCCACTCACCTGAATTGTGCTCCCAGTTCCTTACATGTCTGGTCACTGTTCACTTCAATTACTGCCTGAAGATCTTCATTTTGTACATCTATTGGGCTTCCGGCACGTGATGGGTCTTCGAGTTTTTCTTCACCTTCTTTAAACTTGTGAAACCACCGCTGCACTGTCCGTTTAGTCATGACACTCTCACCAAAGACCTTGCATATCTTCAACCTCGCTGCAGCGGCGTTTGACCCTAGTTTGAAGTCGTACAGCATACACTTCTTTATGACGGTCTGTCTTAAAGTTCACTCCATCCTTACGCAAGTTCACGGTGTAACTGAACTGCCACAACCAGGTAGTATGTTGAATATACCCACACCAACAACTGACTTTCACCTTATCTCCATTCGCATTCAACTCACGGTGTGAGGGCCAATTGAACACAGACCTCCATAAAAAGCGAAAAACTTTTCTTGGTTACCTTTATATTTACCATACTTTTTTTTTTCGTTTCATAATATTCGAGGTCGCAACTTAGGTAAAATACCTACGGTGTGCTCCATCTCACAGCTGTACCCATCCTTGAATGTTTGTTTCTTTCGTACTCAGTAACTGAAGTAACTCAAAAAGACCATTTAGAGATTTATTTTCTAGCAATTGCTCCCAGTCTTCAAGTACAGCTTAGCACCTTTACCAACCCAATTTGAAATTAATAACTTTTGTTTGTTTGTTTGTTTGTTCCCTATGATTCAACTCTTCCATCTCGTGCCGGCAAAAAGATGTTAACATTAAATGGGTGTTCTTTTTGCTTTTGTTTGGCAGATTAGATCATAGCGTGCCATATTCTATTTAGGAACGAAGGAAAATAGTTTCCTGGATGGTTTCAGTCCCCAAGCATCGTACAAGAAAAATTCATGGCTTGGACCGGACGGGATGCGAGCACATGCGGAATTCCTCAGTGAGCGTTTGCTGTGCAATGATCAAATTTGGAGTGAATGCACCCTTCTTTTTTTGAAGAAGAGACCGTCAGGGAAGAGAGTTACTTTGCCATGCTCAGCACGTTCATGGAGGAGAAAACACCACTTGCCATTCTCCAGCGAGGGTACTTTCAGCAAGACGGTGCCCCGTCCCATTACAGTCAGATGGTTCAGGATTACCTGAACGACATATTCGGTAAACGTTGGATAGGTAAGAGATGGTCTTCTCCCATGGCTAGCACATTCCCCTGATCTGACGCCATGTGATTTTTGGTTGTATTGCATGGTCAAGGATTGTGTGTATGCCAGCAAATCTAGCAACTTGGACGATCTGGAGCACCGCTTCACTCAGTTCATCGCTGCTATCCCTCCCCAAATGGCGCAGAGGGCTATACAACCAACAATGAACAGACTTCATAAGTGCATTGAGTGGGATGGGTGCTAAATTGATACCCTAAAACCAAATCCTTGCCTTGTAATTTCACGCGAGTAAACCAACATTTAATATTAACATCTTTATGCCTTATCCTGTATAATGTTTTGTAAGGAAGAATCGAGTGAAGTCAGAGATCAACTCTTCCACCGTTCACGGACGAAGCATATATTGTTGAGGAAAAGCAAGGCGACCATTTTACAGTAGAAATATTAACGACGTTGAATACCTGGGCCATCTTTGACTTTTTTTTAGACCATTGATTTATACGAGAAATTATTTTTCTATTTTCTTTCGTGTAAATCTCGTCAAAACTTTCGGACAGAAAAGAGCACCAAATTCCAAGAAAGCGGATGTGTAGCAGATCTATCCAAGATTTTTGGGTTCGTGCCCCACCCCCCAAAAAAAGCTAGTTAAAATTTTAAAAGCATTCCTACTTTGCTCTGCATGAAATTAAAAATCAAAGAGGCCACACAGCCAGACGAATGATTAAGGCAAGATCCCACCATTTTTTCTTGGAGCGGACCATCGATTCCTGGAGCGGAGCGGTTTGGTTATCACGTACTTTCCGTTGATTGTTCTACCAGTTAAGATTTTCCACATAGTTTTAGTGATTCCACAACAAGCGCCGTATCTCCATTCTCAACTCTACTAAAACCGGAAATACATATATGAGTAAATCTACTGACTCACTCATTCACTCATGAACAGGTCTTCGAAACTACTATGTACAAAGGGGGCACGGTAGCTCAGCAGTAGAAAGTTCACGTCTGGTGCACAGGGTCCCTGGTTCGATCCCAGCTCTTGCTAAGTGGGCTTTGTGGCGGACAAACGCCGTGTTTGTGGGTTTTCTCGGGGTTTTCCCGTTTCCTTCCACTTTCTTCATTCCACCATTGCATTCATTTCTCATCATCACCATCTCCTTTCGCCTAGCCGGCATAACCGTTGGACGTACAACTTACAGGTTTCATTTTCACTACAATGTGCAGAACCTTCAACTTTGTGGAAATTTTCCCCTTGCATTCTAGACTATAGATAAGACGATGTTTTGCGAAATACGTATCCTATGGGAAGATGGATTTTTGGATATATATTTTTTTCCGTTCGCTAGATCTCAGATAGTACACCAAATGTCCGGAACTATAACGCATAGAACCTTCATATTTTGCGTACTACTCTTACACCTTAATATTGTTGTAAATAAGACTTGATTTCGGGAGTTGAATATTCTAAGGGGGTTATCGGGAGGAAGGGGGCTCCAGTGATATTTTGCTGTTCGCAAGATGTTCAAAATTATTAGGTGTAGAACCTTGATATTTTGTATATGTATTCTACTAACACCCTAGAGTGTAATTATGACTTTAAAAAAAAAAAAAAGAAGGGGAGAACTACTTATCCTAAGGGAATGGGGAAGTTAAATAATTTTTTCGTTCACCAAGTGTCCGAAACTACAAGACATAGAATCTTGAAGTTCTATGTATACCCCTTGCACCCTAGGCTGTAAATAAAACGAGGTTTCGGGAATTGTATTAGGGAGGATGAGGGGCTTAAATAGTTTTTTTGACGTGTTTATGATATTCACTTGCATTCAATATTGAAGACAAAGAGAAATAAAACGCAGGGAAGTGATGAAAAATGTTGCCCACGGTAACACGCGAAGGTATTAGCTAGTATTCAATAATTACAATTAATTTAAGCAATATTAAATTTATATGTATAATTATGCCAATTCATTTTGAGAAAGCAAAATATTTGTAATTAAACTTAAAGGAGAAATCAGTAAAATCTCATCATTGAAATTCCAGTTCATTTCAAAGAAAATAAATTATAATAATTATAAAAATTCCCTATACACCTAGCTAAATCAATGAATCAAAAAATAATACTAATAATACTATTGTTAACAATATTTTTTTTCTCATTTCTTTGGATTGAAAATCTATGAGTGAGTTCTTTTTTTAAATAAAAATTTAAAAAGAAAGCTTGTTCTAATAAGAATAGTAAGTACTTCTTATGTCAAAATATGCATATGAAGTAAAAGAAGAAAAAATTGTGTTTCTATTACACTGATTCCTCCCCCGCAAAGAGAAAGTAAACAATAGAGGGGGAGAGAGAAAGAAAGAGATCAATAGAGCCCTCCAAATTGGCAGGAAGTGAATAATATTGTTAGAGTAACCAAATTATTTAGGCAGTGAAGTAAAACCTTATTTGGTAGCGGAAACATGACAACGGAAAAAGAACGCGTGAGTTTGCTTTTTATCAATAAAACGAACGGAAAAATTGTAACACTTTTTCAACGTAAACACAACATTTATAGTATGACTCGAATTTCCTAGATCCCCCTTTCATTCTAGTCATTTTTGTATGAGTTTAAAAGTGATTCTGCGTACTCTGCACTGCACTGCGTACAAACGCACCGAGGCTAAGAGAACCAGTAGCTATGACAATGAATGAAATGGTGAATTTAGAAAGTTGGAAGAGACAAGAATCCTGAGACAATCCATATGCACAGTGAGTGAATGATAATGTATTCATGCAGGGGTGTCCACCCGATCATGACCCATCCAAGACGCAGTGACATATCCCCACAAAAACAAATTTTACTTTTTAACTTTTAACAATCGTACTAGTCCCCAATACCCCAACCCTCATAGTGTAAACTTAATTAGCAGCTGCGTCATTTCAAATTTTGCTTTTGGAAGGGAGGGGGGCTCAGAAAAGGTACAAAACACAATATTTTCATTACCTGATTTTTTTCAAGTGCACCACTATATACCAGACATTATTCATACTCAGAGCTGGCGAGAGGAAAATATAAATATGCCCGTATGTTTAAAATACTATTTCGTTTAAGGTTGCTGAAAAGAAAAAGTTTCGAAGTTTCAAAGTAATAACACATGTAATGCATAATGACTTTTTGCTAATATTCCTTTCGCTCAGGCTCAAAAAATCCTTGGCACTAGATATCTATGGTGACTGGAGATACGAGTCTGGTACCTAGATAAGTTAAATCCAAATTATGTTGGTCCATGTATCATATTGTATTTGTATTATTATGATGCCTAATTTTGAAAATTGGCGCTTAAGTCAGAAGAAAAGTTTTCTAACACTCTCATGATGCTCTCTTGTAGAAGTATAGTAGAACAGCAAAGACACTGTATAATATGATTTTTGTAGTGTTAAGATTAAAAAAAAAAAATAGTTGTAGCAGAGGTGTTTGTGACCAATACAGTAAATAATAAAAACAGTGTAAAGGATTTAGTGGGATACGGTTTTTCTTAAAAACATTAAGAGCTTTTTGTGGAGAAAGTGCTATATTTGTTGCCGTAATATAATACCATGGAGATTCACTACGTTTATAATACGTATACCGACCAATTTTCAATGTAAGAGTGGGAGAAATGTATGGACATCAAAGATGAACTTTCAAACCACTGTCAAGTTTTCAAAATAAAAAAAGCTATATTTGAAGCTATAATGTTGTAGCATAGATATTTTCAATCCGCGCGTGATTTATTTTTAATTTGAATTGATGTAGTATTTAGTCTCCTAATGTTTCAGATCTGATTATATATATATATAATAATCCTGCTGATACATCTAGAATATTTGTAATGATGGAACATTAAAGATGATTTCTAGTCTATTTTAAATCAGAAGAATACGTCATATTAACACATTATTTTTATAAGTAGTAAGCATTTTTTACTTATTTTGTCACTTCCTTTTCACTATTCCACTAAATTTATTTGTGGTTTACACTAAGAAACTGCAATATGAAAGCATTTCTTGAAGTTTTCAATATAGCTCAACACGCCAAAACAACTTGTTTCTGTTGCCGTGACGTAAACAATGTGTTTTTGCACTGTTTAAAGCTTTGTATCTCCGTAACTAAGAAAATATTTTTGTGGGATTTTTTTTTTTTTTTAATGTTATGTTGAAGACTAGTTCTACACGATGATATCATTAAACTAACTTTTGGTGAGAATGAAAATGTTCATTGCATCCCTAAGATGTTCGTTGATTCGCCACCATTGATGGTTTTAGGGGTACCCTATGGAGGAAGTAAATTCCTTTCAGACCTACAAAATTCTTCTCCGGAGACTATCCACATGGATTAATTTAGTAGTATTTTCGCAGTACCACTTTCAACCTCATGTGTAAAAATTCCTCTCTCAGAGAAAATGTCCTGAAAACATCAGTGTTCGCCACGTAATATTCAATATGGCCTATGCCAAATCAAAGAAAGAAAGAAAAGAAAAGAACAGTAAAACTTTTGTACACCACGTCAAGATTTACACGGACTCGTATCATTTTATTCTGCTCGACAGCGCCTGTTAAATTGGTATATGTTATCTTTGTCCTTTTTTCTCATTATATACTAGTAATGCAACAGAATTTGTATATGAAGTTTGAAGTTGTATCTAGTGAGTGAATAGTGTGAATTTTGACTATGTATATTACGACAGCATTCATAGATGTCCTTAAATATCAAAATATCTCAATACTAAGGAATTGCGCCAGCAGATGAATTCCCTAAACTAGAGATTTCACTTTTCAAGTACTCAAGATCCTCTCCTCTGATGCAGTCATGACTGTTTTTGTATAGAATTCAAGACCGTTGGCTTATTGCCACGTCAGATACAAAACACCAAATAGAATGAAAAAAAGACGAGAGAAGTCCTTGGTGATGTCCAGCCTTGACTTCCACCACGATTCGCGTTCCTTCAGGCATACAGTCCGTCCCACGTCTTCGTTAATCAGCCTAATGGACTACATGTGAGCATGACGACAATTTTACGTAACGCGCAATCATTTGCTTCTTCTTGACTTGACCAGACCAGGCCAGACCAGCAATTTCTTCCCGAATGAAGGATAAGAGAGAGAGAGAGATGAGGTCGAGACGGAGATAATAGATAATAATCCCGTCATTCGAAGACAATAACAGCCACGTCACAAGGGCATTCACAACAGATGTGGTGGTCAAATATTTTAACCACATCATGATCACTCGACGCAACATCTATATGGCCTTGAACCAACAACCAGTTTAGTTAATAGCGCTTCTTTTAGCGAGCATCAAAGATGTGAGTCGAATATAGACAACATTTTGGATAGTTATTGTTTGGATGAATACATTTATGGTTTAATTTTATGTTATTGATCTATTTTTATTTTCTGTATTAAACAGAATGCTACAGACATTTTATGCGGCTTCATAGTGTTGCAGGTTGACATTTCATTACTACAATTTACAATTGAAACTATTACATGATCAAAAGCTAATAATAGGAAACTAATATTGTTTATGGGTTTTCTTCTATAGCTATTAAATACATAATCTGAATATAATAGAAGTAAGCCTATTAATAATGTCTACCTTTAGAATACTTTGACACAACGTGCGTTTGCATAGTTCATAGGACAAGCACTGTTAAAATTCAAATATGTTTTAAAACTTTCTTCTCACCCTGTAAATATAAGTATTAACTATATGCTATTTTACTATGATATAAGTGGGCCTTCTCCGTGGAACTAAATACACTAGTTTAGACAAGCTTTATAGGAATGGAAAAGAACCTGAAAAAGGAGCTATTCGTATACGGTTTCTTTCTTTACGAAAATTAGTTTCGCACATGGCGGATATACGTAAAGCAATCATATGGTATGCATTTTCTTTATTACTATTAGAAATGAGATAAGGCTATAACTAAATACAATTACATTGGCGCAAGTGCATAAAATTTTGAATTTTTTTGACATGTTCATTCAGAAGCATAGCTAGGAATTAGGTTTCGTAAGAGAACGGCAACAAGACAACTTACGTTATACCTTCCTTCCTATATATAGAAGCACAGAACTTCAATATTGATTCAGTACCTCAAGCACTTGGGGAAATGCCTGAATTAAGTGGCAATGAATTATGTTCTAGAAAGCCAGATACTATCTGGTCCTCAATGCCACAGACTATCTATAGGACTCCCATATTATCTAGTACCTATAAGGCTCTTGAGTACTGAGTGTTTAACACACGTTCTTAGGTTGAACTCAGCCGAAATTCATTGATGTATTATAAATATTATTATTATTATTATTATTATTATTATTATTATTATTATTATTATTATTATTATTATTATTATTATTATTATTATTATTATTATTATTATTATTATAGCATTATCTAAGTCACCGTCAGGTCATGAGGGGTTTAAATTCTTTTGATTTCCAGATTAATTAGTTAGCTTCACTCAAGATTCATATTCATTGATATGTGTTCATTAATAGCAACTCATTTGTTCTGAATGCAGTACAAAATCCAAGGGACAGAATCTAATTGGATCATTTTCATGGAGAATTAAATTAGAAATAAAATATATAATTAAGAAAAAAAACTTAACTTCTTTACCGTCAAAACGTTTATTTCAGTTACATTTTTTCAACAATATCAGAGTCACTTTCATAATGCAGTGGCATTTGTACTGATAACTAAACATGATAACAAAACGATATAGGCTATTCACATAAATTCCACTATAGCATATAATTGTACTCAGTGCCTGCCGCTTATACAACCCAACTCTCCCTGTAGTTTGGTTGGTTGCATACTGCTAGGCGTTAACTTGAACTCAAGTTTAAATTTTGGTTTTCGTAATAAGAAGGAGGAGACTATTGCCTTCCACAATGTAATTTAAAAAAAAAAAAATCTTTCATCGAATCATAAGGATATAGAACAGATAACCACAGCTTAGTTGGTTAGTTTGAAGTTTAGCGTCCGTTTCAGCAGCGAGGCTACATGCGACGCAGATTTACAGCTGAATGTGGGATTCTAACCACATGAACTCCCAGTGGGAATCGAAGCCTCGTCTGCTGCACTACATTAATCATATATGAAAGAGGGACTTCTATAACTAGTGTTTACTAATCAATTATATATCTGAGTATCTACTACATCTCTCCCTAACATTCAATCAAAAACTAATTGAATCTGGAATCATCTTATAATAACCGTAAACAAAATAAACGAATATAAAAAATTTAAAATAAATACACTAAAAAGAATCTTCTATGTGTGCGTGCGGGGGGGGGGGGCAGCGAGGAATAAAGAAATTGGATTACGAGTAAAAGCATTGGGCGCTCTTTCTAATCTGAAGGCTAAAGTTTTGTTGGACATCATGGAAGTGGATCGTGATAATATATTATAATCAATCGCCCCCAATGCTTTCAGTATATTCCAGTTTAATTTTATTTCTCCCCTACTCTCCCCTAAATCTTGTAAATGTAATAGTAGTTTATAAAGTTTTTAATGATTGTTTTAAAACTCACAAAATAATTGTTTCTTCTTTTAAGGGCTGGACGCAATCGGGGTATCAATAGGATTTCTAATGAAAAAAGAGTTGAAACTGTCTCGTCTCTAAAAGGTATTATGAAAGTGATGTCTAATCTCGAAAAGTGTATCTGTTTCTATCGAAAAAGTTCTCTTCCTAGACATGGAATTACAGACTTTACAGAGCTACCCTAGTTTAATTTAGAGCTCCCCGGACACGGTGCCCAGCAGGAACTATGTAGTTCAGATCCCAGGTCCACGTCTTACATAGCCGTGGTACTGAAAGGGACGATGAACTCTAATACTGTATTACCAAACCAATCTAGTTTCGTTCAACTAATGTTTCTGAAATACCATGAATCCGTAGCGAAATGAATGATACAAATTAATTATTTCAACAGTCTAAATTCCACATTTTACCTGTGCTAAATTTACCACACTGGGTCCAGTCCTTAGCTCACTGGGTCCAGTTTCTACTTTGTATTCCCATTTCTCTGAAATCCATCTTAATATTGTCCTCCCATCTGGGTCTAGGTCTTCCATATAGTCGTTTTCCGATTGGATTTCCAGTTAAAATCTAAAAACGTTTCTACTTTCTTTCATTCTGGTTACATGACCTGCCCACCGGAGCCTCCTAGACTTGATGACCCTAACAATGTTTGATAAATTACGCAGTTCCTCGTTATGAAGTTTTCGCCATTCCATATCCCGGTTCCTCTTGGGTACAAATATTGTATGCTTAAATATTTCAGTTTGCGTTCTTCTCTCAGAGTAAGAGACCATGTTTCGCAACCATACAGAACAACAGTCATGATTATCGTTATATATATATATATATATATATATATATATATATATATATATATATATATATATATATATATATATATATATATATATATATATATATATATATATATATTATAACCTTCAAATTCCTCGACAGAATTAGCGACAACAAAAGATTTTGAACTGAATAACAACACGAATTTCCTGCTTTCAGTTGGCATTTAATTTCTTCGTGCATATGGATTTGGTCTGTTAATATTGATCTTAGATATTTGAAAGTATCTATTTTGTCGAAAGTGTTATTTGATATTTTGACGCATCCATAATATTCAGTATTACGATCCCGGTGAACTTCCATGTATATATATTTTTTTTCAACAATTTACTTCCAAACCCATGTCACTGCAAGCTTTTAATAAGACCTCTGAATTTCTTTCTAATGTTTTCATATCATTCCCTGTTATAACTTTGCCATAACCTGGTGAACACCATTCAGCTCTAGGAATTCGTTGCTATCTCCAGTTTTCCTTATAGTGTACTTCAGAACAAAGTTGAATAATAGTGGCGACAACGCATCTCCTTGTTTCAGACCATTCTCAACATGATAGCTCGTCGACAATAATTTTGCTTCACAATAAGATTTTTTGATGTTGCAAGGTTCACGAGTCTAACGCCGTTATCATTACTTTCCTTATGCAAACTTTCATTCCCTATCAGCGGTTTGAAAATATCTTCTCGTCCTACCTTCGTATTGAAATCCTCTAATAGAATTTTCATATGGTATCGTGGGAGTTGGTCAAGTATCCGTTCTACTTCTTCGTTAAAACTGTATTTTATAATGTCATCTTTATCTTCTGTTGAGGCATGTATATTTAAAATAATAATATTATCCACCAATCCTAGAGTAATAAAAGAATGTCTATCGTAAACAAATTCAACTTTTTTAGTTGGTAATATTCGTTTGTGAACATATTTACTTCCCCGTAAAAGAATGTCGGATTCTACTGCTTCCTTTCCTCCCGAGCTAACTTCCTGAACTTCTATTAGGTCCATCCTATATTTCTCTAACACACTCTTTACGGATTTTTAACGCGCCTGCCCTATAAAGAATTCTTATATCTCATGTTCCAAATTTCCTGTCCACTTTACTTTGTTTAGATTGTGCCCAGTTATCAGTCCTAGTCTATTCTGAACAAGTGCCTTTATGTTACAAGACGAGGTTGTTAGCTTCACGCCAAACCCCTAAACTGGAGGATCACCCCTTGTCGTCTATTCGTGACTGCTTATTCAATATAATTCGCAGCTAACCTCTATATCTAGCAGCCTTCTCCTCGATCCGCAACTTGAAGTCGTGTCATGTCACGGTGCCAGAAACCCACATTACACGAATATTTTGTCTATTTGCTACATGAAATTTGATGTTATTGTAATTACGCTTCCCAGTAAAAAAATTTAAGAAATTACATTTTGCACACCTTTTGAGCCGTAATGTTATATAAAATACAACTTAACAAGCAATCCTCCATTTGTTTTGTATGTTTAAAAAACAACACTGGTTTCTATATCATTTTGCGTAGTTGTTGTTTCCCCCAACAGTCGTGAAACAAATTATACGTTAGTAAATTCCTATCAAAACGGAAGTCGGTACCAACACAAGAACAGCTGCTGTCTGCACGCACAATACTACAAAAAAAAAAAAAAAAAAAAAACCTTTTACTTGTATATTAGAAAATATATTGTATTTTCATGTCATTCAATGTTATGCGTATTTTACACAACATAGAAAGGGAAGAGAAGGAGGTATTAGAAAATATATTCATGTTTTTATATATATATATATATATATGTTTAATATTTTCTTAATACAATATATTTTTCTTCACTTCACTTCTCTTTCTTACTACAGAAAGTGAAAAAAAAAAGTTTGATATCTTATATTCTCATCACACACAGTTCTTCATAAAATTTGGAATTGCGTGTGGAAACAAATAACAGCGCAGGAGCGCTACAGCACGAAAATATTTTTTTGAAAAAACTCTCTCACGCTACATTGGTTACTGCACGCAAACTCATACTTAAGAATAAAAGCAGTAGAAAAATTCAAAAGACGAATCACCAAACACGGTTGGATAGTTTCTTCCCACTTTGCAGGCCACCAGTTAGTTTCTTTCTTTTCTTATTCAATATAGCAATAAAGCATCTCTCTCCATGTCATCCATTACCACAGCGAACAAGAAAAATTCTTAAATGATAATAACAATAACATTGTTAAAAGACGTTACACATTATTAGTAATGAAAATGTAATATTCTTTTAAAATATGTTAACAAGAATTTCAGGAATGATTTTAAAAAATGGATCAAAACATTGCGCTCTTGGCCAAGAATTTTAGGAATGATCCAAACACATACATCAAAAGATTACCGTCTTGGCCAATAATTATTTTCTGGTTCTGGGCCACAGATTCCGATTGCCACTCCACTCCAACTCTGTGGAGTCAGATTCAGATTTTGTGGCTGATTCAAGGGCCACAAAATTTTTGAACGGCCCCTAAATCAAGTCTTCATATTTTCTACGGAATAAACACATCATACTGAGTTAAGTGATAGTTTGAGTTTGGCTACTCCAGATATAAGGCATACAAGAAAATGTTTGCCTAAAATATATTGGATCTATTGATCCAAAAAAAGATAAATGAAAGTAACTTTTGTTCACACAGTTTTTCTATGGATTTGTAGCTGTTGAATTCGTCATGACAAGGATATTATTTCCCTTGATTGCTAGGAAATCCTTTCGCAATTTGTAAATGTGTTTCTTTCGCACATTAAATTTTCCACGTGTAACACAACTTTAAATGTTAATATGAAAAACTGCTGTTAATAGGAGTCTCTCTTACCGAACGAAATTAAAATGAAGCATTATTGCCAACCCGAAGAAAATTAACATTTTTACAAACAGTATTTTAATTAATTAATAAATAGATAGATAAGTAAAAAAGATCCTGTTAAATTATAAAATTTGTTCCTAATAAAGTTGTCAGGTTATTTCTATGTCATCTAGTTAAGGTTGCCAGTTATTTGAGTTTTGAATATTTAAAATAACAATTATTATTATGCAATTTTTAAATTCATTTTTGTAATTCTTTTCTTAACAATTTTTCAGGCAGCTGCGAGGAGGATAGTTCACACTGCAATCTTTAACGATCAACAAGGGATAAAAAAAAAAACATTGGCTAAAACCTATATTTCATGGCAATGCCAGTATCAGAGCTGGATTAACCCATCTGGAAGCCATTGACTAGAAAAAAAATATATGGCCCTTGCTCATTTCGCCTAAAATTTAACATTTCTGTGAAAGTACAGTAGGAAGTAAAGGAAATATGTTTCATATTTTTGGTCATATTTTATCTTACGATGATGATTGTATCTGGTATGATTCCTTTTAGATAGCCAGCTGAGATTTTGACCAGAGTGGAGGCCCCTATCCATCTGGAGACCCATGGCTACAGTCCCCCTAAGCCCCCTTTAATCCGTCCCTGGCCAGTGCTTATACCTGATGAATGAGGGTAAACTCTGAAGAAACCTTAATTCACAATAGATGGTCAAAGGATTCGAACTCAAGACCTTCCGATTGCGAAACAAGGACACTAACCACTAACCTACGCTTCATTTTACTTTGAAGATTCATTATATATATATATATATATATATATATATATATATATATATATATATATATATATATATATATATATATATATATATATATATATATATATATTACAACCATAATTTTAAGAAAAAATATTGAAGAAATTATTGGGCTTAGAAAATAGACTACGATTATCAACGCTACTTTAACTACAACTACTCAACCGGGATGGTGGTCTAGTCCTGTACTGCAGCTCTCTTGGAAGCGAGATATTGTAGTGGGAAACGGTCGGCCAACTGAACCGAATTCAGTCCCAGTCCTGGTTCCGAGTCCACTACTTTGGGAGTCTGGAAATGTAAAAATAAGAAAATTTGAGCATATACTATTCTTCCAATTGATTTTCCTTTGAAAATTTAAGAACGCTATCTTTGCCTTAAATAATAATAATAATAATAATAATAATAATAATAATAATAATAATAATAATAATAATAATAATAATAATAATAATAACGAAATATTTGTGTTTGTAATGAGATTTTCACAGAGAAAGGAGTCACCTAAAGAAATGACTGCATAAGGTAATGTTTCTCTGCCTTTTCAAGTGCCTGAGAACTAAAGTAAAGGTACAGAATTCAGAAGACAATTTTTCTGTTACTCCAGAAGGTAAATTTCTCCAATTATTCAGCAAAATGAAACATTTTTATATTGTGATGGAACAATTACACCCCGAATGAGGTTCCTATTTCTCATTATGTCTCCCATAAACTGATACATTGTGCTCAAAATCTGAAAGCGAATTAATCTATTTCTATACTTGAATTCAAGAGTCTCGTCATGTTGCTTCATCTAATATATAGGTGTAGTAAAAGGCAACATGAGTTTGTTAAAAAAAAAAAAAAATCGGATTGTTCGTATCTCAATAACACAAAAATCGTTATGCGTTGAATCTGATACGAGAACGTCGCAACCTACCAAACACTCCCTTAGGATCTTCAGAGTACGTGCAGTAGGACGAAAAGTATAGGTTAAGAGTCCTCATCCTGGTGAAATTAAAATACCGCTAATTTTACAGTAATTATGTGATATCTTCAAATAGATAAAAGATAATCGAAATGTGGAACAAGAGCGCTCTAGACAATATCATTTTACACGAGTTATCGTTATCACGACTCACTTATCTGCTTTCGATTTCGAGCCATTTTGAAAATCGGCATTTATTTTCGCGTTTCTAAACGGCTGAAAACGGAAAGCCACTAGGCGACTTGTAATAACGGTACCTCACGCAAAATAAAATTGTCTAGGGCGCTCTTGTTCCACATTTCAATTATCTTTTATCTATTTGAAGATATCACATAATTACTGTAAAATTAGCTGTATTTTAATTTCGCCGGGATGAGGCCTCTTAAGAATCGCTAGCAAAAGATATTTGGAAGAGTGACAACGTTCAAATAAATACGTGCCTGCATTCATAATTCATTGGTACTAACGCTCAAATAAATGACAAATTATGAATTAATCATTAGAACAGAATTGCAAAATGGCATCAAAGATGGGCAATATTTTCCGTAAACCTAAGGGACTGGTATAAATTAACAAATACCATATAATAGCACGCTATCTATTTGTCTGCGTGAGAACTATCTGATGAAACACTTCCAAGGACTTATTTAACATAAAACCCTCTGAGGAGCCAGACACTCACTCTTCTGTTTGATAGTTTTGTGAAACAACAACAACGCGTTTGCATTGCGTGTCTGTTACACAACAAGAATCAGCCAACTGAACGAGAACTCGAGAAGTACAAAGGCATGGATGAATGTTCTGCTTCGTTGCCCCCTGAGTTCCTCTTCGGGAGAAAGGAAGAGACTCTTGCTGACGTCAGATTTTCGTCATCATGATGTCATTTCGTTCCTATCATAGGATAAGTAGGGGGAAAAAAAGAAGAGTGATCACAAAAAGTTTACAAAAGAGGGGGAAAAGAATGGAAGGAAAAAAAAAAAAGAAACTGGTTTTTCTTAAAGGGGTTTCCATTTCACTGCTTCTGTTCACATGGATGGCATTGCCTCTTCTCAGGCTTTTGGGGACTCTTTTCATCTACCAATCAAGGCATTTTAATAGTCATTTCTTTACCTCTTCATTATTGGAAATGATCTGTCTTTTTTTTATTATTAATATTATTTCAAGGAGTTCGATATACCAAAACTACTTTTATATATTTACTCTCCCAGAGTGTCCGTCTGGGAGAAACCCATAATCCCAAGAACTACTTAATGGATCACCATCAATTTGGCCAGGATGTCAGGCACGTGCATAGAAATTCATTTCTGGAGGAGTTCAAACAATATGAGTGTAAAATCATCCCTAAAAATAGATTAAATTTACAGAAAAGTTCGAATATTGGGGGGAAGGTCCAGATCCCCAGGACCCCTCTGCATGTCCCTAAAGGAGTATGGAGTGTAGTTAGAGATGGCCAGAACCGGTTCCTGGTGGAACCGGTTTTCGGGTCTGAACGGATCCGGTTCTTGAAGATTCGGTTCCGGAACCGGTTTTTCGGATCCACGTCTAGAACCGGTTCTTCGGATCCAGGTCTGGAACCGGTTCTTCGGATCCAGGTCTGGAACCGAAACTTTGTTACCATCCCTACGCTAAACGCGAGCTGCTGGCAAGCTGTGAACAGTATGCTAGATGAAATGGTGGAAGCGACAGGCAGGCGCCCAGGCAGCTTCTCTCATTTGCCTAAATAAAGTGGGTAACTGGCAAACTCATTGGCTAAACAGTCAAACTGGCCAACTCATTTGGCTAAACACCCACTGGTGGACCAATTTT
Organism: Thermobia domestica; assembly: GCF_964235325.1. Lineage (NCBI taxonomy): Eukaryota > Metazoa > Arthropoda > Insecta > Zygentoma > Lepismatidae > Thermobia > Thermobia domestica. The sequence goes on along the minus strand of NC_137462.1, from coordinate 109,674,836 downwards.
TTTGGGGGGGAACACAAGCGGGTCTGGGTGGGGAAGGCACAAGTGCATGGTCCTCTTTGCATTATTTTTGAAGGTGAACTTTGTACTTCCTTTACGGGTCTTTGGGGGCTTTCAGATCCAGGTCTGGAACCGGTTCCTAAAATAAGGTTCTGGAACCGGGTTTTCATATCCAGATCTGGAACCGGTTCCTAAGATCCGGTTCTGGAACCGGGTTTTCATATCCAGATCTGGAACCGGTTCTGAAAACCGGATCTCCGAGAACCGGTTCCTCGCAGAACCGGTTCCGCTGGAACCGGAACTTTGTGGCCATCCCTAGAGTGTAGAGGATCAAAAGTTAGGAATTAAGTCCGTTGATGGAAGTGATCCATCTAGTTGATCCCAAGATACGGATACTCAAAAATTGGTTCTCCTATGGGAGTAATGATAGATATTGCCCTTGCTTGATATAGGCCTACTACTCACAATGCTGTTGAAATTTGGGGGTTAGTATAATGCTCGGGATGTAAAATACCGATTCACTGAACTACGCACTGTGGCATCATTAGCAGTGGTCGAAGTGAGACGGTATGCGGTGGTATACCATACTGCCTTTGGTTTTTCAGTGACTAAGACATACCGTCACTGGAGAGTAGATTCTAAATGCCTTTAATAATTCTATTTTTAGTAATTGACGAACAGCTTTGCACGTAAAAAGATTTTATTTCTTATGTAGAAATAATTTCTAAGTTGACAACACCTACTTTTTTTGTCATCTTTTTGCTACCTTTTGTTTTTAAAATGAAGTGTCTTCAAGGAAGTTAATCTAGTTTATATTTTGATGTGCAATATTGAATTGCTTCTTTATTATGTATGTGTGTGTCTTCTTGCCTTTATGCATATAAATGTCGTGGTTTGAGTATGGGCGGATTTAAGGGTTGTCTGCTGTGGAGGCGGATCTTCCGGGGGTTTGGAATACCCATCAGTCGAGGGGTGGTACGGGAGTTTGCCCGCAGAAAATTGTTAATATAAAAAGTCGGTTTTTGAGAATTTTCGTGTATAATTCTATATATGTATAATAATACAATTCGTGTATAATAATACAACATAAGGGGAAATTTTTTAAAAAAGATCAGAAAGTTGTTGGCGGAGAATCAAAATCTCTCCATGTCCTCCCCCCGTAACTACAAGGAAGCTCTCCAATAGTTTTCAGTCTTTATGTAAATAGAAATGCAATCTTTTAGACAACATACCCTCACTGTATTTCAATATTTAGATAGCCGATATGTCGAGTTAAACAGAACAACTCGTTCGTTATCTTATTAATTGTCGGCGTGAATTTTGACTATATATTTTTTTTCTCCTCAAATTTCTTTATGTCATTTTAAAAAACATTATAAGTAAGTTTACTTACACCTTGCTTCTAATCGTCATAACGTGATACTAAAACAATGCTAAGAGATCTGTGACTTGGGTGAACTTGTGTTCCCCACGAAACTCGAGAAATTTCTCATCTCGTCTCCATAAATCATCTTCCAAATGAGACGAGAGTTGTAATGTTTCACTTCTCGCCCCGAATTTAAAAATGTATTTATCGTCTTGTAGACAACATTGCCTCACTTTGTAGACAACATTGTAAGGTTTAAGGTTTAAAAGGGACATTGAAGGTTTAAAAAGGACATTCAAAATGAAAAATCTCACATAAACTTGAATAAAATTAAATTGTAACAGTTGGAGATATAAGCTGATTTATACTAACAGTAGAGTGAGAGCAAATTATTGGGCTAATACGAGAGTGTTCAAGTCAATCCAGGACTTTAAAAAAAACAAATAGAACAAATTTTAAACTGTTGAAAATGCATTTATTTTTCCTAACGACAGATTACACACCCTTGCAATTTCACGACAGGTTATGCGACAATTGTCCAGGATCAGCTGCTCCACGCGCTGAATGTTCTCAGGAATGACTACAGTGGGCTGTGATCCACCACAATTGGGATCGTTAGTAATAGAGATACGGCCAACTTTGAAGCGCTTACACCATTCAAATGTCTTACTGCGACTAATTGCCTCATCATCGTACTAAGTCTGAAGACTTCTGTATATTTCAGCAGGTTTTATGCCCTCGTTTACTAAAAACTTCATCACAACACGCTGTTCCACATAGACGTTCACATTGTTCTCTGCCATCTTGAATAACAGTCTATCCAGAAGCGTGAGAAAATGAGCGCCGTCTACCAGTAACAAAACACAAGTGCCAGTTTCCACTGTATACAAAACCTCCAGCCTAGGCGTCCATTTAAACCTGAAAAAAGTCCCGGATTGACTTGAACGACCCTCGTATATTAACAGGAAAAAAAAAACTTTTGTCGTCTTGTCTCTTTGAAATAACTCAAAAGGATTGACGAATATTTTCTCTTAAGGGGGAAAGGGACACCTTTCTAAGTCTACCGGAAGGTTTATATCTCTTCATTCTTGCGCAAACAAATTGAAAATTTGGACGGGGCGCCAAATGTTCACCTGTTGTAATACTTGGGGAATATTCAGGGATGTAATGGAGCGTATACGCAGGTATACGGCGTATACCCACCTCTAATTTTTGGAAACTATCGTATAGCCACCTAACATTTAGGAAGTACGCGGGTATACGCTACATTTGATCCATGGTATAGTCACTTCATTAGAACAAGCAACAATTGCTTTTCATGTACTGCATTTCAAAAAAAAAAAAAAAAATCTCACTAAACAGCTGGTGGTCAGGTTGTTGCTGCGAATTATGTCTAAATTCTTTGAAAATGTTTTCGTTTTCGGGGATGTAGGAATCGTATTTTCCGAGAATACCTTTATAATGTAAAACAGCATTCTGAATGTGCAATGCTTTTAACTCGAAATGTTACATTGTGTTGTCTCACTTTCTGAAAGCTGACCTCTGTATTATATTCAAATGTTTGTATTGGGAACTCTTTTGTTTCTAAAGATCAGTGAGAGATAAAGTTAAGTGTTGAGGAGGGAGGAGTAGGTGTAAGGTTATATTCAAGTGGTAACATTGAACTTGTTCTGCTTTGACATAACGATGACACACTTTTCACTCCCTCTTTGATCCAAATTCAAAGTTTGCCAACTGGATACACTTTGAGTGAGGCAATACGGGATCGAGCCAGTTCCTTTCTAATCGCGAAAGGATTTTCCGCAACAACAAAAGTAACAAAACACGTGATCTATCGTCGGTTTAATTTGAAGCATTCACCATCGTTCCCAATATCATTAACTACAACAGCGAACCTCGGATTAGTACTGCTCATTTGTAGCCGCAATTGACATCAAAGAAAGCGACGATTGATTTCGATAAATACTCTGCAGCTAGTATTAGTAGTAGTTTTTCCGCAACCTACTGGCAAAAAAGGGAGAGTAAACATGTTTCTTTGTTGTTTCGTTTTTGTTCAGATAAAAAATATTTGAAGAAAAATTCTTAATAGAAGAGGGTAGAAAAGAAAAGTCAGGAAAGACTTGTAGCATATAAGCATGTTACAGCAATTTTTGATCATTTCAGTACAGCCGTCACTTCCAAAATGTAGTAGTAGTAGTTTGGGTTGACCAATTAATAGTTGATTCGCAATTTCTAAGATGTCCAAGAAGGTGTTAGAAAATTGGTTAAAAAGGAAAAGAGACAATTGCTGTGCAAATTCCGTTGACGGAAATGTAAAAGCAAAGACATCAAGAAATAGTAAAGAAAAATCCAAAGAACATGTTAATTTGCCAGCTACTACTTCAGACAAAGACGTAAGTTTATTTCATATTATAAAGTTTGTTATGCCATCTCCGGCTTGATGACGCAGATATCAGAGGGATAACGTCCTTCGTTAAAGGCATTGGAAATGAGGCTACTTGGGGCCTGTAAGTTAGGTGCCATTCCGATATTTGTCTCGTGCGAATGAAGAAAACTCTCTCCTAGGATAGCTGATCTGCAAAGGCTTTCTCACATCTTCTTGACTTTTATTATTATTATTATTATTATTATTATTATTATTATTATTATTATTATTATTATTATTATTATTATTATTATTATTATTATTATTATTGGAATTTACATCTGTATGAACGGCCCTGGGTTTAGGTTTCGCTTAAAACAGCTGTTCGGGAAATTCTATTGTTAAACAATCGATAGCCATCCATCTAGTGATGAGCGCAAGAGTCTTGGTCTTGCAGTTTTTGCAAGAGTCTTGCATGCAAGACCAAGACCAAGACCAAGACCAAGACCAGGAATTCCGATGCAAGACCAAGACCAAGACCAAGGGGTGCAAGACCAAGACCAAGACCAAGACCATACCTGCAAGACCAAGACCAAGACCAAGACTCTTGCGCAAGAGTCTTGCCAAAGGATGGTACTACTTGATTTTTTATAGAATGTAAAAAGGAAGGGGAAAAATCATTACATCTTTCACGTGAACTTATTGGTTCCAGTAAAAATACCGCCGGAGTGAATGTGTTCCCAGTAGTTTATGCAATACATGTGAGTCGATCTGCTCCTGTAACATATAGCTACAGTATGTCGTTTTTTTAATGTTCACGAGACGACCGACAGCATAATTCTATGAATTGTTACAAGCTATAATAACTTCAGTGTCTGATTTACTTTGGTCATCATTTGATCATTCACGACGGCCCATGATTGGATTTTGGGAAATCATACGAAGAATAGTTGTGTCCATAAGAAGTGGATAAGCAAAAATAAACTAGAGCATGTTATGGACGCGGTAGCTCAGTGGCAGAGCGTTCACCTCCGGTACATGGGGCCCTGGTTCGGTCGCAGCTTGTGCTATGTGAGCTTCTTTGGTGAACAAACACCTTGTGTGTGGATTTTCCCGTTTTCTCGTACTTTCTTCCTTCCACCATTTCTTATCATCACTGTTTCCCTTAGCCTCAGTGTAATAACGTAGGACGTTAAAGTAGATATTTCATTTCAAGACATATTCTATTAATGTTCTTCTTCTTCCAAAACTAAAGAAATGTAGTATTGAACATTGGCAATCCCGTACACCATAGGTGCCGACTACATGGGTATGGCCTTGGCTTTGAGGTTCAAGCATCCGTTGGAAATTTTTAATGTGTACTTATAAAATTAATATTGAAATAACATTTTCATGACATTTACAAAAAGTTAGCGCATGTGACCGCAAGTTTGATTTCATAGGTGGATGCTTATACGTTGAATAATTGTTTATCAATATAACTTATAGCTCCCTTAGGTATACGGCATATCTAGGATTCAACGATATAACATTATACAACAATAAATAATCTATATTCACAACTGAGAGTGGTTCGTACTTATTTCAAATAACTTGAAGTTTGATGCCGTTATTATGTATTTCTAATGTAGGTCAAAAGTATTTATATAAATTGAGTTTATACAAAAGACATAGACAGTTGAGTCGTTTTCAGTTTTCACTCAAATTATTCTAAAATATTGGGGCCGCGGTGGCTCAGTGGTAGAGCGTTCAGCTCTGGTGTTTGGGGTCCCGCGTTCGATCCCAGTCCCCGCTAAGTGAACTTTGTGGTGGACAAACACCGTGTACGCGGGTTTCCTCGGGGTTCTCTCGTTTCCTCCCACTTTTTTCTTTCCACCATTTTTATTCATGTTTCATCATCACTGTTCCTTTAGCCTAGCCGGCATAATCGTGGGACGTAAAACTCACAAATTTAATTTCATTTCGTATTCTAAAATATGAAGAGGTTTAATTATTATTAATTCAATTTTTTTCTCTCTTTTTTGGTCAATATTGCAAAACATATCATCATCGTCATAATAATAGCTATTCTGCCATTATTGGCAGGTCACTTGCTGCAGCTGAGAAGCTTCGATGACTGTGGTCCTCAGCTAGTCTCTTCGTCTTAACGTAGCAATTTTCTGTCTTAATATCTTTCTTCAACCACAATCTCCTTCTCTCCCTCCCTCTAGCACGTCCCTCATAATACAGTTCCTCCTCAGCCAATGTCCTCCTCTTAATAACATCTAAAATTCTTATTTTCTCCCCTACCGCTACTATTTCTAAAACCTTCGCATTCGTTTTCCGTTCAACCCAGCTGATTCTCTCCTTTTTTCTCCATGCCCACATTTTGAAAGTCTAATTGTTTCATCGTTTTTGCGTAATGTCCTTGTTTCTGCCCCATACAGTACGTATTAGAATCAGTAAAACAAAATTTCAATATTTAATTGGAAGTTTGTTCAATACAAAGATGAGCTAATCGTGGTTGGAAAGAAAAAAAATCTGACGCCTTTAGAGTGTAAAAATAATTTTGCAATTTATGGTATTTCAGTAATCTGTGCCGTCTTGATTTTCTTTCATGCGTCTCACTGTCAGGGGTAGCCTCCCCAGTTTGAGAACCAGTGGAGTATTGGATCTGTTAAAACATATAAAGAAATATTACGAAATGTTGTGATTTATCTTATAAGTAGTGAAGCGTGATCACCCATTGAAAAAAAAAAAGTAAAGGTCATCGCCTATATTGTACAGTATCATCACACTTACACGAAGGTAAAATATATTACATTTAGAAACATACATTGTATTTCCCTCACTATTGACGCAATGTAGGATTTATTATCCCTTATATCCAGAGTAAAATTTACTTATGAAAATCATAGATTTGTTTAAAGCAAAACTTGCAAGACTCTTGCAAGCAAGACCAAGACTGGGTGTGCAAGACCAAGACCAAGACCAAGACTAGGTGTGCAAGATCAAGACCAAGACCAAGACCGAGGGTTCCAGTGCAAGACCAAGACCAAGACCGCATGTGCAAGACCAAGACCAAGACCAAGACCACCCGGGTCTTGGTCTTGGTCTTGCATTTGCTCATCACTACATCCATCCTCACTATTCTTTCCAAGCTTTTCTTTGACGGATTAAGTGAATGCTGGAATAACCAAGGATGTTATAAAATGGAGGATCTGCCCATACAACAAAATCGTGAAGTCCTACGTCACAGTTTCGCCCCACCTACTCTGCCCACTCCGCGCCACTAAGATCGCAACATTTCGAGCTAACAATCATGGCGGAAACGAGAGAACCCAATCAGACGTGCCGGCTCATACGGTGCTCGATTGTTTTTCGGCTTCACTGAATTCATATGATGAAGATACGTATGGGCAGATCCTCTATTTTATAACATCCTTGGGAATAACACAGGGAGTTAATAATAACTTGTAACTCCAGGCAGCGTCCTTTTTAAATCCTTTTGTCTGACAGTGTGCTCAAGATTTAATAATTTAATAAGCAGTCATGAAACACCTTTCAATATCTAAGAAAATGTCTGATCACGGAAGTTGTAATTTACCTAGAGGAGTTAGGCTTGCGGGTTTTCTTATTTGCTTCCTCGGTTTTAATAAAAAGAACTAACTTGAAAATTCAAATTTAATTTTATAAAGTACAAAAGCTCCCATTTTTTAGTTTACAACTTTCATTCTTTTAGGAAAGACTTTTAAGAGGACAGCATTTGTTATCTTTAGCTACTTTCCCCTTTTTCCAGGGTGCGTATTTGTTTTATTGTATTTTATTTTATCTAACAATCACCACATACCGCTCAGATGCCATTTTATACTGGATATCTAACAACAATAATAACAATGGAAAGGATTTAGGAAGGAAAAAATGAATTCGTCAAGTTTCACGTCCCACAATTATGCCGGCTAGGCTAAAGGACAAGGTGATAATGAGAAATAAATGAAAATAGTGAAATGAAGAAAGTGGGAGAAAACTTGAGAATCACTAGAAAATCCACGCACATGTTTGTTCACAACAAAGTTCGCTTGGTGCGGGCTGGAATTGAACCAAGGACCTTACGTATCAGAGGTGAACACTCTACCACTGAGCCACTGCGGCACATAATTTGGTAAGGTATCGGCTAGCATGTTTAGTAGGTACTATCCCGGCATTTGCCTGGTAGAACTGAGGAAAACCCTAGTCAGGATGGTCAGCAATAGGAATCGAACCCACGACCTTCCGAACGCGAAGCCAAAATTCTACCACTTGGGATACTTCGCTTGGTAAGATTGTAGTTTGTGATTTTTTCTTTTTGAGTCGCTGGTGACGGGAAACCTCGAATCGAAATAAATTGTTGAATTAAAGTTTTAGATGGGAATACCGATACTACCCGATTCTAACTTGCCACCAGGGATTATTTCAGCAATAAATTGTCCTAAAGCAGAGAGCCAAATAAGGTCTTAAATTAATTTCTAATACTGAAGGTAATCTTTTTCTCTGCCTCTGGTTAATAGGTTGAGTGGTTCGCTTACTATTCTCCGAAATGCAGACTTCTATCAAGGTTTTTCTTCTTGTTACCTCATACACATATCCAGATTGTTAATGCAACCGATACGCAAAGAGCCAGTGTGAGTTGCCTATAAGCAAGGATATTCCATAATTTCTAAGATATAACTATCTGTTAACTATAAGGACCGATTTTTCTTTAGTATTAATTGAGGAAACACTGATTGGCAGTGCAACCATAAATCTTAAAAAAGCATAACAGAATATTTCACTAATGGTTGGTACCTTATTTCTAGTTTTGACAGTTACTCACATAAGCAAGTTTGATATCTTTAAGAGCATAAATAATAATAAAGCATAATGTTTCAAAATAAAGCATAAAGTATAATGCTTGATTCCTTCATTTGAGAACTGTATTCTCAATTACTTTCTACAAAAGAAAATTTTATTTAAAATGACTTGGTAAAAAAAAAAAAAAAATGCTTCAAGGGTAGAAACCACCAGTAAACACGGAAACGAGCGAAAAAGTTTATTACACCGAAGTTGAAAACTGCTTCCTTTCAGAGTTATGAAAGCTGGAAAGTGCACAAAATTGAACTCTGAGCATTAACAGTGCAAAGACTGATAGCATTAGAAGAAACAGTATGGTGAATTTCAGAGGAAACACACTTGTCTTGTCAGAAAATACCAAGTTCAAAAGAATGGGGAAAGTAGATACATAATTTCACAAATTAAGTTAAGATCTCATAGATGATTGTGGATTGAATGGGACAAGGTTTAATTAAATCTTCCGTAATTTCCCGAATATCTTGAATGAGACATTTTTCGAAAATAGAAGTATGGTTTTGTCTGAAATTCACCATACTGTTTCTTCTAGTTGTTGTGCTGTTAATGTTCAGAGTTCAATTTTCTACACTTTCCCGCGCTCGTAACCCGGAAAGAACGCCACTTGCGACTTAACTGTAATAAACTTTTTTTTTTTTTGCTTGTTTTCGTGTCTACTTTCAACCCCTGTAATTAGAATTATAAGACACCCCATATCTATCTATCTATCTATCTATCTATCTATCTATCTATCTATATATATAGTTACGTGTGTAACATTAGCCAGCGGTGTAACATTAGCCTGGTCTTGAAACTAGGGTGAAGCCGCCACTGATTTGCTTCGACCACTACTGACGTGAGGTGACCCTAATCTTAGGGAAAATCGGTAGAGGATCGTTATTGAAATTTGGTTCTTGTAGGCACCATGCCAACATGATTGTTATTTTTTGTTGTCTTTTTAATTCTCCCACACCTTTGGAAAAGGTAACAGAGCAAGCCACGATGAAAAGATTGACGTAAATAAGTAGCCGATGATAAACACGTATTAAATTATCAACAAACAATTCCCTGAAGTACGTGACGAACAAAAGTCAGAGCGTTTCTGAGATCTCTATTCTACGCAATTAAGAAAATTACGGAATTGAGTTCTCCTGAAGTATGACGCTCAGAATTATTCTAAATTCGTCAGTGTCCCTGCACATCCTAAAAGTCTTGGGTTGCGTTATTTTTCCAAAGGAAGGGAATGACAGTGTTTGATAAAATTCTGCAGCTTTATCTCAAAACCAAAAAAAAGAACGGCTTCTGCCGACTCAGTTCCTGAGTGGGTGATCTTACGCCAGACGGCGCATATAAAAATTAGAAAAGGAAATTCTCGGTGGGATTGGGGGCTAATCTTGAGTTGTGTTTGCCTTGTGCGGGTCTTGGTTCAACGTCGTCGCGCGGAGTGTCAGTGAACACTTCGTGTTGAAGCTTCTTCAGGTATGTAAGAAATGAATTTTTAATATTTTCTACTAAACGGCAAAGAGAGTGCAGATATGAAGGTTGGGAGGCTGAAACTTTGGACTTTAGCATCTTTCCGGAAATTAGTACCTTTACTCTTGCGTGGTAGATGACATTCATTAAATATTCCATTACTTCATTTGTCTTTTGGGACGTCAGTAGACTACCTTACAGTCGTGAGATAAAATGTATTCAAATCGGTGATTAATATTAAGAAAAAAAGACTACATAAATGGTAAAAATATGATATCGAAGATGACTCTTGTAAACCTTAATGAAATGCTGAGTTACTTTGGAATTCTTATTTTGTAATTTTATTGTATAAGTTATTTTAACTATCTTGTAAATAAATTTGCTAGCTTAAAAGGATTATTTCATTTTTCTTATGGATTACTGTTCTAAGAGTTAATGACCACTAACAGCTGTTTGGAGGATCAGTCGATAGACATATTATGCTACTCGATCCCGTTAGTGTACTGTAGCTAACGTCCCCGTTTTCTTTCTAAGTATCCTGTGAACTTGGCGCTGATGACAGAAGGTTTTCTCGAGGCTGTTTAGGTAGCTGACTACTCACTATTTTATCCAAGGGACATGATACTGGGAGTTGCTTAAGCAAGTACTGAATTAGAGTGTGAGACGCCGTCGTGAACGAAAGGTGTGTCGGAATCGAACCTTCTCTACGAGTCTCACTCTCCTTCAATCTTATTCTTCCGACACCTACTCTGTGTGCATTCTCAACAACGTAAGACTTGCTTAAGGAAGATTCGCCTAGAGGAACAGTCTGGGACCACCCTCGATAATGGCATCATGGGAATCTAATACCCATTTTTGGTAAAGTAAGTATGTTTCTTTTTCAGGATCCTTCTAGGAACCACATAACTAGTGTTCTGCATACTTACGTAGTAATTAAATTAGAGTCGCCACTTGACTCTTGCCAACTCCCTCAGATTTTAGTGTAAAATGCAGAGTGTACATACACACTCACAAATATATATATATATATATATATATATATATATATATATATATATATATATATATATATATATATATATAGAGAGAGAGAGAGAGAGAGAGATGTGTGTGTGTGTGTAACAAGGAATGGAGCGTATACCCACCTAAAAAATTAGCATTACATCACTGGGAATATTAGCAAGTTTTTGCATACTAACAATAGAGTAAGAGTAGTTTATCGAGCTAATATATTGGCAGAAACTCTATTTCTGTCATCTTGTCTCATAAGAGTTGTATTTTACCTTCAAGGACGTGCGAAGCCTCTTGTGGATCCGCCACTGATTGCACTATTATTAGCTTCAACTTTTTTCTTAATTTTATCACATGCAGTTCCAAATCACTTGTATGAAATAAACACACCAATTGTGAGCACTCCCCTTCTTGCAAAGGGGAACATAGACATAAATTTTCTGAAATTCTCTGTTGTTATCTACAATATGCATCAAACAATACATATGACTCTCTTAATGTTGGTATGACAAGATCTTTACAATCAATGGAGGGGAGAAAAAGGCATTGGGTCAATCTACATTTTCTCTGGTAATATTCCAAATATCATGCGTTTTGGCCTTGTAGGAGGGGAAGAGAATGAAGGAAGCCTGTTATTCTAACTACAAAATGACTCTTCAGCCGATGCTAATGCAGAGTATGTTTTAAACAGCTTTCAAGTCGAAGAAAATTAATTTTTAATTAGTGTGTTCTAATATTTCCCTAGCAAGAAAAACTAAAAATGAACGTATAGTGTTAATAATAATCCTGATATTGATGTGTTTTGAAATGTGTAAAATAAGTAGTTTTAATAAAATTTTCGAAAGAAATATGCCATGTTAATATGTAGAAAATTTCTGTCACTTTCCAGGTGTTAGACACAGCCTTAAGGGGGCACACTATTAATATGATATAAAAACTAACCATTTTTCTTTTGTCGTTTTTCGTAAGTGGAAAGTCGTAATGAAATGTAATTCACCACAATAATAGATAATGTTATTCTACATCCGAAAATAAAAATCAAAAGAATTTTCAGTGTTGCCACCCATAAAAATCACAGTGCGACCAGAATATGAATTACCCAAAAATATAGGTTAAGACATCGACTAGAAAAATGAACTCAACGGTAATTGATATGCTGTCTTGGTTCCTTGCTAACTAGTTTTTAAATAACATTTGTATTTATTTTGTAATAAACTGCAGAAAATAAATAATTTTGTAATAAACAGTACAAAATAAATACAAATATTATTTAAAAAATAGTTAACAAGGAGCCAAGACAACATGATAAGTCATCAATTACCGTTGAGTTCATTTTTCTAGTCGATGCCTTAATCTAAATTCTCGGGTAATTAATATTCTGGTCGCACTGTAATTTCTATGGATGGCAATACTGAAAATTCTTTTGATTCGTATTTTCGGCTGTAGAATAACATTATCTATTATTGTGGTAAGTTACATTTCATTATGTCTTTTCACTTACGAATAATGTGCAAAAGAAAAATGATTATTTTTTTGGGATCATTTTTAGTAGTCTGCCCCTTAAGATTCATTTGAAGTGTTAAACCAACACATACTATTGATGAATACTATTTTCTGTTAGATAAACTTTTCATGAGGCTTCCTCTTTACGTAAAACAGATGTGGTAATTGCACATCGATGATAAATTAATTCATGCTCTACAGTGCATTCATGCACATCATGTCACGTTTTGGAGTTGAAAGTCGTGGTTTCAGCCGCTATCACGTAACCTGTATTCTCATCGTATCTGGAAGCATGCGATCTCGTGACAAATCAATGCTCAGCAAGAAAGAAAACAAAAGCGATCCATTAACCACATTCTGCAAAATAGTTTTTCCTTCTTTTAAAGAAAGGTCAAATATTTGTGATAGTCAACACTGTGATTCAACATTCAACAATTCAGTAATTATTAAAAAAAAATCACTGACTATTTTCTAGCATGATAGGAAACTGCAATATCCAGGAAAAAAATTACTTCTGCTTACCGGAGTCTCTGAAAGTAATAAAAAAAAATAAATAAAGAAATAGGTACTCCCACTTTCAAAATTTATCCATTAGCGACAGCAAAATTGTGACATCAGTGACAGAGAAAGTATACGGTTTGTGTTTAAATATGCCATAAGTTAAACGGTAATCAGAGACATTTCGATACAAAATACGGTACACAGTCACAATATCGAGGACATAATTTGAGGAGACAGCTGCTTATGAAAAAAAAATGGCTAACGAAGTAAACACATCGTTCCGCAAGCTCAAACAGGCGTCTAACAATGTAAACTTGACGAATTCCAAATGACATCGAAGCTAAACATCTTAGATAAACCAAAATGGAGCATCTTTCTGCAAGAATTTGCAAGCAATAGGGGTGAATGTCTACGCTAACAGACAGATTTGTTTCTACTGACGGAGCCACATTTCATTTAAGTGGAAAAGAACCGGCATAATTTGAGATTTGGGACACGAAATATGTACATGTCACACTGGAACATGAATGAAATTACCCTAGACTCTGTGGTGGACGTGTTCTGCGCATACGCGACTTCATTATGAAAGAACACAGTGACCCACTACATTCGTACAGGCAAATTAAATCATCATCATCTTCCACAATCTGAATTGACCGCGCTGGGATGTAAGATGTGCCACTGGTGATCTGACCAGCAAGAGCACCTGATCCACCTCCTTGTGAGTTTTTTTCTCTTTTTGGGTATATGAACTCCCCCTTTCACAGGACTTAAAATGGTTGATACAGAAGCTGATAGGCGACTCAATCGAATCCATTGATAACGCTTATGCTACTGAGGGTATGACAGGAACTTGATTATAATTTAGATATCTTCCGCGTCAGAAAGGAGGTCCAACATCAAACATTGGTGAACGTCTGTGATTGAATGAGAATGTCAGTAAAAAAATTTTGGAGAGCTTACCTTTCATGTTATATCGATATTACATAGTAAATTCATATTGTTAAACAGTCGTAACCACAGGTAACTGTTCATGTTGTGCGTATCATTCATTTTATATGTGTATACACGCACAGAGAAAATAATATTTGAGACTTGCTTATGTAGCATTTGTGCTTCAATCCCATCTCAGTCATTACTAAATACTATTTAGCACTAAAATTAACAAGTCGAATCCAGTCAATTTCCCCATCATTTTAAAGGGAGTTTGATTTCCCAAAATTCTTTTATATCGGACCGAGTGTATCTAAAAACCGAGACTAAAGGTTTATTCCGTTATGAGTAGAGATATTATAAAATATAAAGGGGTAAATCTGTCTGTGCGGGACACATTATTCCAATAAACTCTGAATAATTGATCAGGTTTGTAACTCAGAAAGTCACTGTCACATTATTATTGGAAGATTAGAGAGATAATAATGTGTCCCGCACAGATAGCTTTTACCCATGGAAAGAGATAACGGTTGTTTGAAATAGGTAGTTTTCAATCTAAAATGATGGAATGTTTTCCAATTTTAGGAACCCTTTCTGTTCCACACTGGTAATGTGCCATATGTTAAAGGAAAAAAATAACGTTTCCAGCTCAGTAGGCTGTTTGAACGAAACATAAGTGCGCAAAAATGATGAATGTATATATTGTTGTGTGGTGTAAGGGAACCTAGAACACCTCGACGCCATTTCCAAACAATGTTGTATTGTTAGTATGGTGAGAACCCTGAAGTAGCAACATTGTTTTTTTCATGTAACATAGGGCATCATACTAGTGTAGAGCCTAAATGGCTGATCCGATTGGAAATATTCCACCATTTTGATTGAAAGTCACCTATATTTCCAACAATTTTCCTCTCTTTTCATTTTTTGCATCTTTACTTATAACGGAGATGGCCTATGTTTCCGGACTTTTGATATACCTGGAACTGTATATTTACCCTGCTCATGCGTCCATTCGGGACATGCAAAAGGTGGATCATCATCAATTTTGGCCAGGATGTAGAGGGTTAGGAAGCGAGTTCGTTGATGGAGGTGATATTTACACCGGAAGTAGTAGAAATCAACCATTTCCGGTTTTAACGTTTATCACTATAGACAAAAACGGTAATAAATAGTAGGAAGTGATTTCCCGCAAAGAATTAAATGTCGCAAAAATACACTCCATCTCCATCTTCAACTAACTCTACGGCCTATGGAACCCGAAGATTCTATGCCACATTCAAAAAAGCTCTTCACTGACTTTTGTCCTTAGCTAAGTGGATCCAATTTCTACTTTGTATTTCTATTTCTCCAATATCCATCGTAACGTTGTCCTTCCATCTGCGCCTAGGTTTTTCTAATAGTTTTCCTCCGATTGACTTTCCAGTTAAAATTTTGAAAGTGTCCCTACTTTCTTTCCTTGTGGCTATATGATCTGCTCACTTAAGCCTCCTGAACCCTAACGACATTAGGTAAGCAGTACAAATTATGCAGTTCCTCGTTATGAAGTTTCCGCCATTTCCGTCCATTTAAAGTACTTTCACTCTGCATTCTTTCCGTAAAGTAAGCAACTATATTTAACAACCGTACAATACAACAGGTGTAATTATCGTTTTATATACTTCAAGTTTCAAATCTTTCGACAGAATTCGCAAAAACAAAAGATTTTGGACTAAATAATAGCACGAGTTCTCTGCTAAATGAATTCTCCGTCCTCAACTCCCTATTCAAAGCGGAAGTGATGAAAACCCAGTACAACTTCCAGTTTTAATATTGATCTATGATAAGCGAGAAGGCTTTTCTCTCTCTCTCTCTCTCTTTTTTTTTTTTTTTTTTTTTTATCGATTTAAGTTCCATCCTCTCTCTTAACCCTCTACTCAAACTTTAAGTGTTAAAAATCAACAACTTCTGGTTTTAACGTTGATCGCCAAGCGTAAAGACAGTAATAGATAGCGAGAAGCAGTTTTCTGCAGTGAATTAATCGTACCAGGAATGTAGTTCATCTCCAGTCTAACATCTCTACTAAAACCAGAAGTGGTAGAAAACTACTACCACTTTGGATTTTAATATTGACGTAATATTACGCCATACAAACCAAACTCTTTCATGTGGTGAACACGTGACAAGGGGGGTCATGGTGGCTTAGTGCTAGAGCGTTCACCTCTGGTTCATGGAGTGCTTTGTTCCATTCTAGCTCGTGCCAAGTGAACTTTGTTGTGGACAAACTCGGTGTGCGTGGGTTTTCTCGGGGTTCTTCCGTTTCCTCCTACTTCCTTCATTACATCATTTCATTCATTTCTCATCAACACCGTCTCCTTTAGCCTGGCCGGCATAATCGACAGGCGTAAAACTTAAAGATTTCATATCTTTTTCGTATACGCGACACTACTTCTTGTTACATTGCAACTGAAACTGATTGCCACTGACTAGGAGGAGAGACAGTTTTCTGGTATGACGCGGCGCAGCGAATGTCAGTGGACTTCGTATTGGCAATGTTCAATTCAGATATTATCGTTTAGGAAAATTGGTAGTATTTGAGGTAGGGGCTGTTTTGAGGAAAAATGAGAATTGGTTTTGAAAAACTAATTCCCCTTAGCATAGTGTAACTATTTTATGTGTTTTATACCCTCTACGGAGTATTTACGTTGTCTATAATGCACTAATGAACCTAATTACGGTATATCTCGTACGAAAAAAAAAGGACAAAAGTCACTAAATCAATTTGTATTCATACAAATTAAGATTATCTATGAACTAAAAATGACTTAAACGTAGTTACACATATATATTTTTTTAAAATCCTTTGATGTAATGGACATATAAATTAAACACAGGAAAAAGTATAATCTATCCGATAATTTTCCTGGGATAGATTATAAATTTGTATGTGTGTGTGTGGGGGGGGGGGGTAGTTTTCTCCGGGACTATCCCCTGGATTCATTACTATGAACTAATGCTTATCTTTTTCGTTGATCACGTTATACGTACTACTCAATGACATAGTCTCTGTATTATCAGTCAATTTTTTTATTGCTTTCCTTAAATACGCTATTAGGTCAAGAGGATAAGCTTATCCTAACACCTGGCTAGGGAACATCCTCATTTATGAGTTAATTATGGAGATATTAATGAAAATAAGGGTACAAATAGTATCATTTTCCTTCGTCTTCTTCTTTCGGATGTATCATACAAATACACCGTTTTGTCTTTCTTTGTAATTAAAGGTTTAAAAAGCAATCATAATGATGTAGATCACGTTCCCGTTTCGCTGCCTTGAAAGATCGAAAGCCGCTAACCTGTTGATAGCTTTAGTATGAGATTTTTTTTTTTTTTTAGTTATATTTCAATTCGCGCATCATTATTAGACAAATAATGACGTAAAAATGTGAATGAAGCAGTTCGCCTCGGAGGCCAATGTTATAATAACACAGCTCTTTAATTAATATCATGATTTATTTTCTGTTTACTTAAAAAAAAAGAAAAAGAAAAAGAAAACTGTTTACAAATAGAGAATTATATGGCAAGGTTACTCTAAAAAGGGGTGTGTCAGCTGTCAGGTAATTTTCCATGTTGTTAAATACGTCTTATTTCATAATCTTCCTCATATGACACAACATGTTGTCTTGATTTAGGGAAACTTTTAACTGAAAATCAACACACGTAAGAGAGAAAATGGATTCTTCTCATCGACATTTTTAATCAATCTTAGTGTGAATGACCTTGAAGAAAATATTAAAAAGAAATTAAAAATATATAGGTCTAGAACTAATTGGATTATTACAAACTAGTGTTTTGTGAATACGCTTCTAAAACAACATTAGACTCTTAACTAAATGGCTTGTAATGCAGTTATATTAGAGTGTTTTACATAATCAAAGTAAGTTCATTTGCTCATTTTACGAAATATACTAGTGCACTGTTACTTGGTACAGTGAACGCTCTTTCAACCGCCCTCGTTTTAACCGCCTTTCGGATTAACCGTCCATCTTCCAAGAAAAAAACATTTTAAAAAATAATTTTCTTTATCACATTTTCGTTATCAGCTGCGCTCAGAGCTTAACAGCAATGTACCGTACAACAATAAAGATACGTAAATAATCGACCAGACGATGTTTTTGTCTTAATTTTATTTCCTCAGTTGGTTTCTAATTTTCGTGCTGTGCACAGGTTGTCCATACGTGGTGTGAAGTTTTTGACTGAAGAGTAAAACGTAAGCGTCATGTAGTGAATATAAAACAGAAAATACAAGCAATAGAAAGGCTTGAAAAAGGTGAATCAGTAAAAGTGATTAGTAATGATCTAGGTGTAGGAGTGATTACAGTAAAGGACTGGCGTCGAAACAAGAAATCCATTCAAGATTTTTGCACACAGATAGAATCAGAAAAAAATTCTATCGACTAGCTGTACATTAAAGAAACCAACCAATAAGCTTGTTGACGATGCTTTGTGGTTATGGTTTATGAAGGAACGTCGCAAATGCGCACCTATAAATGGCCCAATTTTGAAACAGGAAGCAGTAATTCTTCACTCTAAACTTGAAGATGGAGGCGAATTTTCGGCCAGTGATGGCTGGCTGTCTCGATGGAAGAAACGTCATGGTGTTCACTGCTTAAGTGTTTGTGGGGACAAACTTGTCTGCTGATCCGAAATCAGCCGATGAGCGGAAAAGTAAAATGAAGAATTTAATTGAGGAAGAAAGTTTACATCCAGAACAAGTCTACAATATGGACGAAAGTGGACTGAATTTCAAACGCTTGCCAGAGAAAACATATGCTACAAGTAACGAAAAATCAGCTCTGGGATTAAATATGAATAAAGAAAGAATCACAATTGATTTGTGTTCTGACGCCTCTGGAACTCATAAACTTCTCCTTCTTGTCATCGGTAAGCCCCGAGTATTCAAGAATGTAAATGTCTCAACACTGCCGGTCTGTTACAGAAGTCAAAAATCAGCTTGGATGGACGAGTACATTTTTAAGGATTGGTTTATTAATGAGTTTGTTCCTAAAGTGAAAAGACATCTGAAAGACCTTAAAATGCCTATGAAGGCTGTTTTGGTGTTGGATAGGGCACCAACTCATCCTAAAGGAGTTGAGAGCGAAAGCGACTCTGGAATACATTGCTTTTTCCTCCCACCTCATGTGACTAGCATTATACAATCAATGGACCAAGGGGTCATTGAGTGCTTTAAGAGACACTACAGAAAAAAAAAATGCTTCCAGAAATTTTGCTATAAATGGAATTAGAGAGCAAAGGACTTGTTGATGTATTGAAATCTATTAACATAAAAGATGTAATTTACATGGTGGCCAAATGTTTTGAAGAAATCCCATGTTCTACAATTGTAAAGTCATGGAGAAAGTTTGGCCTGATATCGAAAGAGCCATTGAAATCTACGTAGATGACAACCCTTTAGCCGAGAAAGAAGTTAAAAAAGTATCTGACGAGCCATAAGATAATGTGACTCTGCTGAATGACTTACAAAAACTGTGTATCAACAAAGAATTTGGAGCTCAAGACATTCAACAATGGATTACAAGTGATGACAAACTTAAAAATGAAGTTTTGACCGACGAAGAAATTGTTGAGGCTGTATTGAACGAGACTGAAGATGTAGAAGAAATCAGTGATAACGAGGAAAGAGAAGAGTTAAAAATTAGACATGCAGATGGGATGAAAGCGCTTCTCGCTTCAGTTGGCAGCATCGTACATCGAGCAACAGAAAGATTCGACTGCAGTTGACAGGATGTTTATCAAAAAGTGGCGTGATTACACATTCAAGAAAGTAGTTGAACAAAACAAACAAAAGAAAATCACAGACATTTTAAAGTGATATTCTATTCTATGCTCAAATGTGATTCTTTTTGTTGATAAATTTGTTTATAAGAAAGAGTACTGTAGCTATTTCATTCAGCATTATAGACTCAGTCGTATTTTTCACTTTGTACTTTTCTTCAATTAATACAAACACACCTTAAATTACTGTACTCTGTGTTTTACAGTGGTGATAAAGTGCTAAATACGGTATGTACTATACTATATAGAGTATTGTACTTCATTCAATTGAGTGTTACTGGAGCAGTTTGTGGTTAAAGCATCTGATTTTGGTAGTTACATTTTTCACAATTAATAATATAATCCTATTTTTAAACATTATAGAGATATTATATGATTGAAAACCTAAAAAACTGCAATTTTCCTTTTAAGTTTGGTTTAAAGGGACAAGTTTTGCCGATAGATGGCACTACAGTCTTCGTATCTCTCCCATGTATTTTTTTTTTTTTTTTTATCTTTCACGAAAATTCACGATTTCTCTTACAAGTTTCAACCTAGAGACTTCAAATTTTTAGAAAAGGAACTTCATAACCTATTAAAGGGAACAATCCGTGCCGATTTTTTTTATTTAGGATTTTCTTTATTGTTGAAATGGTTTGATTGTTGAAATGGATACCCAAATTTTTAACAATGGAACTGTTTCATCAGTGAAGAAAATTCTAAATAAAAAAATCGGCACGGATTGTTCCCTTTAATAGGTTATGAAGTTTCTTCTCTAAAAATTTGAAGTCTCTAGGTTGAAATTTGTAAGAGAAATTGTAAATTTTCATGAAAGGGAAAAAATACATGGGAGAGATACGAAGACTGTAGCGACATCTATCGGCAAAACTTATCCCTTGAAACTAACCTTAACCGACTTTTTCGTTATCCGACCCAAGCCCAGTCCCGTGGTGCCCGGTTAACAGAAATTATACTGTAATTCATTAACACTTTGCTTATTTGGTAGTTCCTATTCGAAAAAAAAAAATAGAGCTAAGACAAAACTGTATTTCTACTATAATCAACCTTCTTAAATAATATTTCAATGCTCTTGTGGACACCCCATTCGCTTGATCTGTGGGGAACGATTTCGATTTTATCTTTTGGGAATCTAATAAAGATAAAATTGTCGTCCACAATTACCTGTATCTTTTCACAATTATTATGACCAAATAAAACCTGTACTGCGGCTTATAACATCAGACATTTTTCGCCTGTAAAGGGTGACTAAGATGTACTTTTGGAGGTTAAAATGCTCTATACCAGGGGTTCTTAACCTTTCCCACAGACGTACCACCAAAGCATATTAATTACTGAAACCATCATAAATCGTATATAGGGGGGGTCTATCACCAAAAACTGTTCGCGTACCACAGGTTGAGAAACCCTGCTCTGTACTACTTTTTCTCGCCAAAATTGTTACCTTTTACTATGTTACAACAAACTGATTTTACTTAAAAACTTTCAAAGTCCACAAGTCATTAATCACTTTTAGTGGACCAATTAATGACTTCTCTTAACAGAGACAGTGGTTTAAGATTTTATTCCTGTCGCTGTACTTCCTGAGGTCAGGAAGTAATAAATTCGAACGTTTTTATCTTTGATTTAACAGGCTCTTTACTTATGAAGATATCGGTAAACGCATTCGTAGCTAAATGGTTTGTGTACGTGGTTTTTGGTGTGAGCCACTCCCCGGGTTAGATTTCTGGTGACAGCTCAAGTGATTCAGGTCTTCCGTTAGATTCAGTGTTGAAAGTGCTAAACTCCAAACTAAACTACCAATGAAGATATCATTTCCTTCTTGATTTACGTCAAAACACTCTTTTTGGGGTCAAAATATTTCTGGTCACCCCAGTATGGAGAAATTTGATTACCATGTGTCGTTTGACAAACACTATAGATTTAAGGTTTATGATTACAACCAATACCGTATGCAAGAAGGTTACCGGGTTTTTAACTCCCTCTTCTACAAAATATTGTGGAAAAGTAACAGAAACAAGTAATATTAAAATATGAATTCATAACTTGTGAGTGTCCTCCAGTGCGAGAATAGTTTCAAAGCCTACTGTGTTGAAAATAAAACATGAGATTTAATAAGAAGCATGCTGAGACAAACAAACATAGCTTATCTGTCTGACTGTTAAAGCAAAAGGGGTTTAAAGCGCAATACGTATCCTAACATTCATACAGTAAGTGCTCTCACCACTAAGTTAAGGATTTAGGATTTAGATTTCTGGACTTTCGGGATTTAAGACCATTTAGCCCGTCACGTATGAGGGATGACGACTCTCGGCGAGCACAATATCCGACGAAAGGAAAGGAAGACGCAGGAAAACCTCACTCAGGATGGCTTACCTGAAAAAGCTTTTTATACACTTTTTCAACCGAGTGCCCCCACCGGGAATCGAACTCGGGACCGCTCGCACGAAAGGCGAGAGCGTTAGCGATTACGCTAAGCAGGGCCGCTCCATTAAGTTAACGACAACTTTTTTTCTTTACATTGGACATTTTTCATAACGGAAATGATGATTTAAGTAGCTCACGTAAAATTACGAGAAAGTAAATGAATGACGAGCATTATTGTAAAAATGGCGACGTTTAAATTATGAGCGAAACAAACTTGAGTGCTTAAAACCCTCGCTTGGTGAAGTTCTGTGTACGCCATTGGCTGACTACAACATATCTAACTAAGACAGTTGCTCTCCCTAGTCGGTACAGCTTATTCTATATCAATGCAAAGTATAGTAAACAGATGTTTTATTCAGAAATACCGTTTGACAAATAAATATTCTGTATATGATTAAATAGTTACTCAGTTTAATGAAACAATGCTTAATTTATTAGCTCTTCAGATAGCATAAAAAAGTGTGGCGCAAAACTTGCCGAATTATGGGATTACTTTTGGAGGACATGTAGTTATGAATCATTCCCTATTGCAATTTCTATGGACCGTGATATAATGAATATCACGCATCCACATGATAAGCAAGTATCCTTCATTATATAATGTGCGTAGTATAAGCACAAACAGGCACAACGGAACAGAGATAATTTTGAGTGAAGGATAATTCATTACAACATCTTTTCTGTTTCACTT
This sequence comes from Thermobia domestica, assembly GCF_964235325.1. Classification (NCBI taxonomy): domain Eukaryota; kingdom Metazoa; phylum Arthropoda; class Insecta; order Zygentoma; family Lepismatidae; genus Thermobia; species Thermobia domestica. The sequence goes on along the minus strand of NC_137462.1, from coordinate 109,651,898 downwards.
TTGTTATCAGCACGTATTTGATTTTGCATTATATCTAGGTATGATGCTATGATTATATATTATTTAAGAAAAAATTAAGAATGTAGTAGTTTTCTTTTTCTGATAAGTAACACAGAGAGAATCTATAGCCGGCACACACTAACTCCTGCTTCTTTCGCCACTAACACTTATGATGACAAATTGTAGGCAATAAAATATATAATTTTATAAAACCAGATTTCTTCTGATAGGCTGGCTACCAAGCGCCGTAACTTACATTTTTTTTTGGGGGGGGGTTAATATGCGTATTTAGGCCCCCTAGAAAAAGTTGTTTTTCTAATTCTTGGGCCCCCTCTTTCCATCTTTCTTTTACTCTTTATGGGCCCCCGGAGCCTGTGGGCCCTCTCGCACGGCAAGGTCTGTGGGGCAGTTAGTTACAACACTTGGCCCATTCCATGTATGATAAATTAATTAATGGGACAATATTGACAAATCTTGAAAAGCCATACGAATAAATATTATTTCTAAGACTCCTAATAGTAGACATTTTTTTACTGAAATGGGTCCACGATTCATTTTTGTTTTATTTACCTTTCGTGTGCTGTTTTGTTTACGTATTGTAGTGAACCTGTTTGATGCTTCATTTATAATTTCATATTCGTATGGTGGAGTAAGAAAATTTTGTCTTAAAATGGGCCCCTCTCGAACGGCGGAGAGCTTCCTGGGAGGGGGCAGTTGCCCCTCTCCCCCCACAAGTTACGGCGCTGCTGGCTACCGATTTCTTGCCAATTATTCGGTGTCGAATGGTGTCTAGTTGTAAGTTGTCTGAGATGAGTTTTTGGTTTATTGACTAATTGATTTATTGCTTGCCTGAAAGAGTGAGTGCCTTACTTACATAAATATGTTCATTACAATGCGTGCGTTCATCTGTCTACGAGCAAAGGCTAGAAACTGGCAACATTTGCTCTATTTGATTGGCGGACAAAGGCAAGACTTAGGATGAGCCTAGTATAGATGAAATACATAGGTCAATTTGTTATTCTTAGGCTAATTAAGTGTGTAACGAGAAAAATAACATACTTTGTGAATATGCTTGTGATATTCAATATGTAAGAAATGTTTCAATTTTATGCACTAATATTCGTTTTAAAAAAATTAAAAGAATAAAAATTTTTAAAAAAAAGAAGATTCAAAATGCGTGATGTGATTTGTTCTTTACTGTTTCGAGTAATCAAGAAATTAAAATCGGTACGCAGGAAAACAAATGAAATTTCTAGCTTTTTTATATATGCTCTTTGTTTTCAACGAACTTAACAAGTTGGTTACTGAATTCCCTATCCTATGTCTGTGTGTTTGTGTGTGTGTGTGTTATTTCCGATTTTTTTTTTCAATTTTGAGCCCCCCATTCAATAGAGCACCAAAAACTATCTCAAAGAAGTGATGGAATTTTTCGCGTTACTCTTACCGTTCACGAGATATTGGCCCAAAAATTTCGGATTTAGGGAGATTTAAGGAGCCATATCTCGGGAACCGTAAGTCATAGAGAGATGATATTTTGCGATTTTTTCAATTTTGAGTCCTTCATTTTGAGCATGTGTCTTCGTAAAACAACATATTGTAGAACGTTTTAATAGAACTCTTAAACAAAGCATATGGAAAAAAAAATTAGTACTCAAGGAAATTATAAATGGATATATATATATATTACAAGAATTATTTAATGAGTATAATAATAAAGTACATAGGACAATTGGTATAAAACCTGTAAAAGTTAATACGAAAAATTATTTTAAGTTCGTTCTGTCAATGCTGTTGGAGCATTCTCAACTAGTTTCACTATTATTATAGTTTAATATTCCATGAGTACATTCTAAGACTGAGAAAGATGGCAATAATGAGATGAATAATATAATTCTCAGTAAATGGACGAACAAACATAAGTAGCAGACTACACAACACTACGTTGGGAAATACAGAGGTGACAAGGATTAAACTTTCGAGTCTCTTTCAGTAGTACCGAAGCAATATGAGACATGGATATAGTTTAAAGTGAAATCTGAACTACCGTAATGTGCTCAAATTTCAAAGGCTCTCATATTGCTCTCCCACCAGGAATCGAACCCGGGTCCGAAAGCGTGCGTTAGCCACTACATCAGCAAGGAGAGCAGTGATAACAAGGAAACAAGAACACTGATGACGGACTCGGTTGATTTAGAGGCGAATTATTCGTGAATCTGTCATCATTTGTACACTGCTCACACTGCTCTACACCTTGCTCCAGTTTTGCTCACTCCCGTCGTTTCCTCTACTCGTTTCTCTTTGTTTTTGCTACGAACGTAGATTTCCCCCCAAAGATGTCCAAACTGAGAGTTCGGATTTCGAGTGAGAGTTTGAAATGCATAGCAAGCTAGAGCCTGAATTTGAGGAAGCTCAATCAGGAATGAGGCTAGTGAGTTCGAGCGTGAGCGAGTGTGACCCCATTAACAATAGTGAGCCGAAGGAGCTCTTACCAAGCCAGCACGAGCCCAGCGAAGTGAGTGCTAGATTGAAATGAAATGAAATCTTTGGGTTTTACGTCCCACAGTTATGCCGGTTAGGCTAAAGGAGACGGTGAGAAATGAATGAAATGTGGACTGAAGGAAGTGGGAGGAAACGGGAGAACCCCGAGAAAACCCACGAGCACGGTGTTTGTCTACCACAAAGTCCACACGGCGCGAGCTGGGATCGAACCAGGGATCCCAAGCAACGGAGGTGAACGCTCTACCACTGAGTCAGTGAGTGTCAGCTTTTCAGAATATGAGGCTGAGTCCAATTGAGATCTGGTTTTAAAATGGACATCTCTGATCTGCTCACATCGGTTGGTCGGAAATGACTATGATAAACCATTGTTCGGTAAAATTTATTTTCTGAATTAATAAAAGGTTTACTAAAAGGAAAGAATACAATAGTGTTATTCATTTATTTTTACGCGTACAGTTAGCAAGAGTCTTGCCAAAGCAGGTTATTGATATATTACCGAATCAAGTGTATCTTTACGAGAACGGCAAAACATAATCTGTCACTTTTTGGCCATTTTCTAACTTTTCGCTCTGTTAATTGGCCAGATTGGTCGATCTACATACTGAAAGATGTTAATAAAGGCTTAATTTTAAAACAATCCCTATTTAGCAGTATATATATTTCGTTTTCACCAGTGAGCTGAAAATATTTTAAATTTTATTCATAAGATTGTAATTTCCTTGCTTGTATATACAAATGTGGAAATCAACATTGCAAAGCTTTAATCTTGTATTGTACACATAAAATGCATTACAATTAAACTCATTTTGGTTTGCGTTGATGACAAGATGAGGTCAACTCCCTCAACCTCAATATAAAAGCTAAGTTCCTGTCTGTGGTTTTAGAATAACATTAAAACTTACGTAACTCACTGTTTTTGTCATTATATATTTACACTGAAATGCTTTAAAGCTTCTGAATAACGATTTTTATGTTGTGCATTCACCTTTCGTATCACTGCACTTCTTCCCGGAAACTGTCAATTCAATAGAGTCGACAGTTGTTGGTTTCCGTTCCTTCAACTCTTGTCCCTTATGGACTGTTGGTGATACTCGATACAAATTAAATCAGCCATCTGGAACGCTGGTAAACACGGGAATTAGAGGGCATCAGTCGCAGTGTATAAATCTATCAAGTGTAAGCTTCCTGTTTTGTAATGCATTTGACAATGTTACGAAAAAAATAAAATAAAGTTCATCCTTCATTGATTTGAGCAAATCTTTATTGTAAGTAGACCTACACACTGTATCTACTTAACATATTTTTAACCTTTTAATTACTAAATTATTATTATTATTATTATTATTATTATTATTATTATTATTATTATTATTATTATTATTATTATTATTATTATTATTATTATTATTATTATTATTATTATTAATATTATTAGCGAAAATTTGACTAACCCCAAGTTTGATGTCCCATGACTTATGAACCAGGCATGACTTTGGGACAATGGGGCAAGATAATGCAGTGTAATCATTTTTTTTTTAAATAAATCTTTCAGTTTTACGTCCCACTATTATACTGTGTAGGCTTAAGGAGACCGTAATGATGAGAACGAATGAATATACGAGAAATATGAAAGTGGGAGAAAACGGGTGAATCCTGAGAAAACCCATGCACGCGGTGTATGTCCACCACAAAGCCACTTGGCGTGAGCAGGGACTTCACACACCAGAGGTGAACGCTCTATCACTGAGTCACCGTGATCCGAGGTGATCAAATTCTCACACAAGCCATGGAGATTCTACAACAGATGTTGAAAATAACCACCATTAGCCACTTCATATATGTGCACCACCAGATTCTATGATTTGGTGAAGGATTGCTGAAACAATATTTGCTGAAGCACATTATTGTTGGGGTTTCAAACTCGAATTTTATGTCAATCAAATTCCACTAAGAACTTGTCACCAAATAATAAACACAAATTTTACATTTTCATTACTTATTTGTATATATTGTACCGATTATTAAGTCTCAGTTCTTCACGCCTATTCCACGCTTTAAAATGTCAACAAATCTAAGATTAAATTCTGATATGAATTTACATTTTTATGTTTAATTAAAGGCATATTTTTCAAGAGACCATATATTTAGACATTTAGAATTTGATACAAAAATATTAAAACCCGGTTTGCGATGTAGTATAATTTTTAATTAAGACAGTTTTCATTCCACCAAATTTCCATCAAAAGAGATTTTGATGTTGTTGTTGTTTTTACCTTTTCACTCACCAATTTCAGTATATTTTTTCCACAAAAAATCTTAGCCCTACTGATCATATTCTCCTTGAGTATGTAAAATGTTCATACTTGGTTAAATGTTGGTCTGTAGTTCTTTCAAAGTATGCGGGTGAGTTGTGTAAGGTTCTGACTTCAAATATCCACATAAAGAAAAAAAAAAGTCTAGTGGAGTGAGGCCGGGTTGTGTACAGAAGCTTGGAAATGTTGTGCTCTGGCAACACGGATTTCAAATACTCTATGGTCATATGAGTGGAATGGGAGGTTGCATTGTTCTGTTGAAACTATTTCCTTTTCTTTTCGTTATCAGAATAGCAAAAAGTTGCCTGACAAGTTGAAAATGACGTTCACTGTTGATCATCATGCGAGAGAAGAGAATCAACATTCTTTTACGAGACATCATACTCTGGTCTTTTGAACGTGAAGAGGAGACTCACGTAGTAGAAAATACATGTGAAATGTCAGTCGATCACAAACGCGAATTCTGTAAATTCAAGTAGCCTACCCGTTAAAGTGACAAAGTCTCATCTGACCAACTCCCCATCAGGCGTTAGGCAACGTGATTGATGTACCACTGGCTTCCCTTAGTACTTCCTACGTTTTAGGGCTAAAAAGCATGTACATTTTAACATTGTCTTTATTTTACAGTTATTTCGAAAGAAAAAACTATGAAAAATTGTCAAATTTCACTTCGAATGGTTCCTAACAAGGAAGGAAAAAGAACCTGTTCTGACCCGCTTTTGAACCGGTTCAGGCAACAAGAACTCATGCTAAAGATAGGAACCTGTCCGGAGCGTTTTCACAAGAACTTATTAATTTTCCATCCCTGGTTCTTAATGTAGAAGGACATATAAAATAGGATTTACAGTTTAACATGAGCCAGTAATTATTTGTGTCCCAGTTTGAATTAAAGGTCACGCGTGCTACCAATGAGCCTTCTCTGGGGCTTTATCATAGTTTGAGTTGTATTGTTTGGATAGTTACGGTGAAATAAGAAAAATCTAGTAGTGATAACGTGTACAGTAAATTCATTTCAGTTTTGTTGTCACAGTTTCAATCTAACTCATCCTATCTCATTTTGACAGATTTTGACATATTTTTTTTTTTTTTTTGATCAGGTTCACATAAATTGATTTTCTCTGGTATTTAAAAAAAAATCAAATTAAGTTTTGAACAAATTATTCGATTTCAACGCAGATTGCTTTAGTTTAATGATAGACATAAAGATTAAGTACTATATTTCAGTTGATCGATTTATATGACCCTTATTGGCAATACAAATCATGATGGGAGTGAGCTCAAGTTTTGAACGTGATTGTCCAACATGATCAAGCCTTGCGTGAATTTATACATTTTAGGGGCTCAAAATAGTGAGAACTCTAATGAGAGAGAGAGAGAGAGAAAAGAATACTTGCATTTCATGATTTAGTCTTGTAGTTATCAGCTGAATCATAATGCATTGTGGAATACAAGTAACATTGAGCTCAATTTAAGCGAAGAGAGATTTATTTCTTCGAAGCTAATTATTCCCTACTTACTTTTACTAGTCACTCAAATAGTTCGATTCAATCTCATGTTGAAGTATTGACATATTTAGATTCTACTACTCATAATATACCTATCTAAAGTTTAGTATCTTGTTAATGCATGTCCTATATGTAACATATTTTGAAAAAGTACCGTTAATATATATACGATTGGATTGTACATCCAGATCTCGAATTCAAGTCTAAAAGTGTTTAGAACACCAATTGATGATTCTTAAGCTACTGTAATACCAGAGTAGAATCAATTATAGGCCAGCAAAATAATTTTAATCACACATCTTAATCTACGTAGTTACTCATAGCGGCATGTTTGTAGATAAATCAATGTTAGCTGTCGAAACAGAAATACCTACGTGTGGTAAAAAATAATTCCTATTTTGCCAGCTAAGAATGAATGCCTTCATGAAAGATGCAGCTTAATTATTGCAGGGGTGCCCACAAATGGGGGCTATGACGCAAACTGCGTCATTGAAATATTTGGGGGGTTAAAATGTATATAAATATGTTTGAGGGGGTGTAAAAATTAATCGAAAAGTTTTTTTTCATGGAAGAACACCTACGGGTAGACAATTGGGGGGGTGCGTCATTGACATAAGGGGGAGTGGGTACTACTGATTATTGTCAGTTATTTAGAGAACATTAAAGAGAAGTTCGTCTATATTTAAAAAAAAAAACATGATTTTTTAAAAATCGTAAAAACATAATTTTGAATGGAAGTTTTAAAATATTTTAAATACTGAAAGCGTGAATACCATGCACATGATTAAGAGTGGTACATCTAAGATGTAGGAAGCACGTTGCTTGTATGGAAAATAGTATTAGTTGCAGAGCATTTGAGAAAGAAAGCTGTTGGAAAAACCAAGAAGAAAATGAGAGGATACCATAAAGACAACGTAGAAAGGTAGGCAGGTAACGGTAATCAGAAATCCTGCTTGATTGGCACATGACGTATGTTTCTGCTACGTTGATCCTTCAACTATCTCAATTAAAATAATAATAATAATAATAAAAGTCCCTGTTTTCTCATGTCTTCAACACTTCAAACTACTGGAGTACTTTGTATATAGAGCTTTTCATTGCATATTATGCAAGTTTTGATGCGGTAGTATACATGTTATTCTCAAAGTTACTACAGTATTACTATGTGAATTTCAATAGCAAAGCTCACATATGAGAACGTTGGTTATGCGTAAAATATATACACAGTAAACAAAACAAAGTACATCTACAAGATAGGATAAATGAGTTACTTTATATTCTTCCTAGAAACTAATTTTAGAGTCAGACGTCAGAGGCTGTGCGACGGTTTGGCATTATTTAAAGGTGACCTACGCTACACACATTCACACTGAGTGCTGAATAGATAAAAGGATTGAATTGACACAACAGTCAGGCAGAGGCAACGAGGCTGATGATGGGTTCAAAGACTGTCTGCCTCCACAGTAAACGTCACCACGTTTTGTATATTACATACGCATGTATTCATTCAGCTCATCCACATCCTATGACAGGAGATGGATGACACTGTTGTAACAAGGACATGCATATGTGTAGGGAGTAGAAAGAGAGGAGGGGAGAATGAAGTCATATGCAGAACTCGTGATAATAATTTTCCAACGAAATGAGGATACGAAGATGTCCAACAAGTGTATCCATCCTATAATGCATTTCGTCTTTGTTCTTGGTACTCTTTGACTACAAAATTACATAATATAGCTGCATTTCAACTTTATTCGATAAAGTACATGCACTGACAAGTTACTTTCGTAGGGCAATGAAAGAAAGCTCATATACAAGGGCCACTCGTTTATTCTTTATTTGATTATCCTGTACTTTCTGACTGTTAAGCGGTATCAATGTAGGCTGATGGAGACTTGAAATCCTATTGGAAACCGAATTTGCGACTGCTCGTCTAGCCATGTACCTACCTCTTCGTGACCAAGAGGTTAGTGCATGCCCTTTCTGTACGCAATGGTTCCAGGTTTGATTCCCAGCGGAGGACATTTTGGATTTTTTTTAAGAGGAATTGTTCGGATCCATGGCCAACGTAGATCCTGTCTTATACTTGGCTAGGGCGCTTCTGGCCGGGGGGACAGGGGGACACGTTCGCCCAATATTTTCAAGTACAAAATATTCAATATTTTATTCTAATTTAATTTATTTACTAACAACAGAATAACACATAAATAATAATAATTATTATATTTACTTGGAATATAATATTCAGGTTGTGAAACTATAACAGAGTTCTTGATATATCTCAGTGGATCCGTGAAGGTAAGCAGAAAGGTAACAAATTAAATTTAAGATAATAAACAGATTTGGACTAGGTTGTACCATTTAAATCACTTTCTTTGATGTCCTCCCACAAATTTTATATGCCAGAGACGCCAGTGCTTTGCTTAAAAATATATGTATACACACTTTAATAACATGCTATAAATGCAGTATGATTTAGTTCGAGTTGGCTACAGGTTCAAAGTATAATACTGTACAAGAAATAGAGTTCGTATTACTAGATGCAGTGTGATGCAATCAGTTGAGAACGTGTAGTTATCGGTTCTTATTAATAGTTCCGTATGTAGGGGAAGAGTAATGCTAATTTTGTTCGCAACAGTAGGCCTATAACATGATGAGGTACAGCTTAAATTTAATGGTACACCTAACCGACATAACGAAAATCTCCATGTTCATTGTCGACCAACTGGTCAGTTTCCCAGGACTAATGTCTGGTGTGGGCTAGCATCACTAGGAGTAATTGGTCGTTCTTTTTACAACTACGGTTACTAGCCAAGATAATTTGGAGATGCTGGACACATTAATTTTACTATCTATTACTTTCTGGTTTGGTGACGCTTCATTTCTTATTCAACAAGATGGCGTCCCGCAGTATTTTCATACAGATGTGGGCGCCTACCTGGTAACATTATATTGGGACCTTGGATACGACGAAGATGCCTGATTGAGAAACTCCATGTTGGGGCAAGGCGGCTCAGTGGTAGAGCGCTTATCTCTGGTAAGTGGGGTCCCTGATTCGATCCGCAACCAAGTAAGTTTCTGGGGAACAACTTAGTATCCGTGGGTTTTCTTGGGGTACTCCCGTTTCCTCTCACTTTCTCATTCCATCAGTTCTTCCATCATTATTTACTTGCCTTGATTCCTTAGTTTAAAGGGTATAATGGTGGGACTTTAAACTGAAGAAGAAGAAGCCCTGTGTTCACCTGTTTTAACCTATCTAAATTTTTACTTGTGGAGGAGTGTCAAGAACATATTATTCAGTAGGAAACTACAGTACAAATTCCATATTGTCTAGTGAAACTGTACCATAAAATTGAAATGGCTTGTAAAGCAATCTTTGTGGTTACTCTGGGAGATGTCGCCAGAAATGTAGAGCATCGTATTTAACCCTTTCAAACCCAGGTGGCCAAAGTGGCACACAGGAATGTGTTCCTTTTTTTTTTTTTTAATCTGCTCCTGTGTGGACACTAATAAAGATATCGGGATATTTTTTTTGGACAAATATGGTTGAACCATAGTTTATCATATTAGTTTCCTTTTCTTCTGGATGTCGAATTTCCTTCTCAAATTTCAGACCAAAGTAAAAAATTCGAGAATTTTCAAATTTCGAATTTTCGTTTTTCTTTTTTCCTTGTAGCTTCCTCCGTTGTAGAGAGATCTCCATAAGACTTGTCAGGTAGATACCTCGGATGGATATCTAATTATTTATATCAATTGGGCCGGCCCGCGCGCAGTGTTGCCAACTAGGAAAATTAAAATTTCCCTAAATTTGGGCAAAAATTACAAATTTTCGAAAAATGTTTGTTTATAAATCCGTACCTATACGTACAAGAGCAAGTCAATTTACGCCAGTCAAACATTGGTCCTTACTGAACAAAAACGAGTGCAGATCGTTAGAATAGGGTAATGAGAGACGCACGAAAATTCGTATTTAGTTTCTAACCTTTGATTTTTGTGGTTTTTCCCTACTTTTCGTTTTACCGTAATCTACTTTTTTGTAATTAAAAGCTTTGTTTCTTACTTGTAGGATATATTAGTTGTGTACGACTGTTTATTTTAAGATAGTTTGCGTCTGTCTGGTAGCAGTGTTACTAGCTACAGAAAATTTTAATTCTCGATTTTAGGGGAAAATTTTGGAAAAACTCCCTTATTGTCTCTATCTCCTCTTGTTGGCTACATTCGAACAAACGTACCAGTGTCTGAAAGCCTCGTCCTTAGCCTACGCAACGTACCATAAAAAGTTTCAGTAGGATAATTAGGGGAAGTACAGTTGAGGCTTATAATAAACCATGTTCTGTAAATGTTAAGAAAATGCTGAATTTTTAAGGTAGAATGAGATATATTTTTTTAAAATTTCATGCTTACTTTGTGAGATATCGCTATGATACTTGTAGGATATATTAGTGGGCTACCAAGGTTTAGTTTCAGATAGTTTGAGTCTTAGGTGAAAAATTCGGAAAATTTCCCTTTTTCACCTCTATTATTTCTCTCTTGCTAGCTTCTGAGGCTTTAAAAGTGTCAAAATTTCATATGTATGATGACAGAGAATTTTTTCTGTCTTTGTATGGCAGCCAGAGACTTCAAGTTTTCACTGCACCTTGTTAATACACAAAAAAATTTAAAAAATAGATGATTGGATCCATGTGGAAACAGTGGTGGCAGCTACAAAAAAATCTTGAAATTTGGTTAGGGAATTTTTGTAAATTTTCACCCCTACAGTTTCCTCAATAATTTCTCTCCCGTTGGCAACACTGCAACGTAACTTACACTAAAAAATAGCGACATCCCTCTTCTATGAAACAAGGCCTTAACTATATCGATCGGGTAAATAGTTTATGATCAATAAGTCACTAACTGAAAATGTAGGAAAACGCCAAAAATGATCTGAGTCCGAGAAGGTCAAAAGAGTTTGGGAACTGGTGGTTTACAGTTTGAGCTCGGGAATTGCTGGAAGAAAATTATGTAGTTTTAACTTTTCCCTTTGTTTTGTATTAATACTCATAATAATATAAGAGCTATTCTATTTTAAAGTGTGTATCTAGTTCACTGAGTTTTTTTTTCTTCTTTTACTGAGTAATACTGTTTTATACCGTTAGTGTTAGTAGAAAGTTACAGAGATAAATTCTAATATTTTTCTTTTGCTTCTGCATCATCTTGAAGAAAGTAAGAAAAAACTGAGACAAAGTTGATGAATATTCTTACGTTTAATAAACTATGATTCCATTTCGGTGTTAATTGTCTTTAAATGTCATTTAGGTTTCTCGCCTTTACCGCACTTGAAAAGTTAAGTTAAAATCCTATACTCCCAGGGGGCTTCCCTCTAGATGAAAAAAAAATTCATATGTGAATATGTAGTTCTGCATTGCAAGATAAATATAACACGATCCTTAAGTAAATATCCACACGCTATCACCATAAAACACAATATTCAATCTTTTACATAATGCTCTCATGTTTCTTTTCTTTCTTTCTTTTTTTTTTTAATAGCATTTCCTTTCTGTGTTATGCTATACGTATACAGAATCATTTCCTTTCGCCTTAAAACAAACTGAATGCATGCACATACATAACATATTGAACCTTATAGTTTCCGATTTTAATATTTTCTTTCCGTGTGTGTCAGCTGTGGGAAGTACGAAGTGTCACATTTCTCGAGACACCTCTTATTGACATTAGAGGGAAAGAATTTATGGGAAAAAACGAACTATTATTCAAATATTTTGCACGAATTGCGTTTTAGAAATAATATAGCATGCATACTTTTACCATGACTTTTATAAGAAGCAATGCAATGAATATTAATTTATTTGGACTATATTGCACTCTTTGTAGGTTGTTAAAAAAAAAGAAAAGGTATATCTGATTCTGACGTGAAATACCAGGTATAGTCAAAATCTAAATTTTCGTCTTTCAATAATATTGCAAAAGAAACACGATTTCATGAATAGATTCACATGAACAATTTAAGTGAGAAACGCCATCGTTTACCAAAGTCTTAATAAACTGAAAATAAAAAGGACACGTGCATGTGTAGAAACAGAAACGACCATGAACTAAATCTCGGGACAAATATATATATATTGTAAAACTTTGTGTATTTTTGTCTCACATATAAGAAAGAGGTAGAGCAGTTAATAAAAAGAGTGTCCGGAATCGACTCCCACTACCAGTTTTATTATAAAAATCCACTATATGAGTATTTGTACAAAAATACTATACAATTTGGTCTCTATTTAAAAAGTAAGTAAAGGGTAGTCTTTGACCGAGTGGTCGCAGACAGGATCTCCAACAGAGCCCCGTAGCAGGCTACGCCAGGAGATAGGATATGCGTAGTCCCGTAGCAGACTAGAGGCCTGGGGTTAGGTTACTCCAAGAGTCCCGTAGCAGACTAGAGGAGGGTCACCAGAGAACTGGTACTGAGCTGGATTCTTCTGCCCAATTTATAGCGTCCCTTGGGTGGCGGTGGCGCTTCTGCTTCGATTTTGTCTTCTGCTCCGTGGGAGGGACTAAACGTCGTCTGCTGGTGATTGCAGGTCCCCCTGGTGGAAGTTCCTCGTGATGAAGCACGTGGTGTTGTTTATAAACACTTGATGCATGTATTTGTTTTTAAACAACTTCACATGGGATATTACAATATATATATATATATATATATATATATATATATATATATATATATATATATATACAACGTTGGACAGTTATTTTTTTTAAAAAAAGTCTTATTGTAATTACTTTATAATTATTTACTAATTTCTGAATTAACACTTTCTTTTGTTTCCTTTCTTTTTTCAGGATGTTATTGTTTCTTTTGGCTAGAGCTCAAATCAAATCCACGACTAGCGAAGTGAACACATACATTAGAACATAATGCGTTGTTAAATGATGAATTGACACACCGACATGCGTTAAAATTAATACTCTGTCTTGTAAGAAAGTAAGAAGAATAACAGGGCTTTTTAGCTTTTGACCCCATTGATACAGTTGATCTGCATCAAATCAAGAAATTATGCATGTAAATGTTGATGAGGAGATACGTCGATGCATAAATCAAACAAACATGAATATTCACTACGCACTAAAATCAATACAGAAAGATGTCTTTCGCTGCGTTTTTCTATTCTCATGCGCACATTTGGTGTATACTCTGAGAAACGTTCGTGTTAAATAAATTCTTGATCTTACAATGACTATATCTACTATAACTAACTAACTAACTCTATGGCCTATGGAACTCGGAGGTTCAATGCCGCGTTCACAAAAGCTCTCCACTGACTTCTATCCTTAGTCAATTGGATCCAGTTTCTACTTTGTATTCCTATCTCTGCGAGATTCATCTTAATATTGTCCTCCCATCTGCGCCTAGGTCTTCCTAATGGTCGTTTTCCGATTGGTCTTCCAGTCAAGACTTTGAAAGCATTTCTACTTTCTTCCATTCTAGCTACATGACCTGCCCACCTAAGCCTCCTAGACTTGATGACCCTAACAATGTTGGGTAAACTGTTATAAATTATGTAGTTCCTCGTTATGAAGTTTCCGCCATTCCCCATTCCCGTTCCTCTTGGGTCCGAATATTCTTCTCAGGATCTTGTTCTCAAATACTTTCAGTCTATGTTCTTCCCTCAGAGTAAGCGACCATGTTTCGCAACCATACAGAACAACAGGCGTGATTATCGTTTTATATATTTTAAGCTTCAAATTCGTCGACAGAATTCGCGACGACAAGAGATTTTGAACCGAATAGTAACACCAATTCCCTGCTTTTAGTCTACTATACAATGACTATCCATATTTATGAGATAGATTAGCTACGGTTAAATATAAAGAACCTATTAAAGATAATCTACCTAAGAAGTTCATCTATGCAAAACGGATGGATATGTTTTGGTAGCCCGATCTATCAAATAGATCTCAACTTTGATTTATTGAGCATAAAAAATTAAATGAACTAGGGAAACATGTACCAGACAAGACAGCTTCAAACAAGACCAAATTGTATTTCTATTGCAATAGTAGCAGAAAATCGACATTGCTTACATCGGTACATTAAATGACAACATGCCAAAAAGATGCAATGGTGTGATCGATTTGAAGGACCTTTCAATCCATTACCAGACTTGATCTGTGATGTACAGTTGTTGATGTTTGATTCTTTGATTAAGAAATTTATATTGAAATATTGATAATCTTTTCAACCTTTTGTGAATTTTCAATTATTTTTCATGTTTCACATTTGAGAGGAATGTGATTTGCAATTTCTTACCATTCCATTTTTTTCTTTTTTTGAAATTGTAGGTAATAAAGTTTACCAAGAAAAAGAACGACTGGTCAAATCTTGGTCAAGTATTTATAAACACAAACAAAATCCTAATACACCAAACAAGTAAATATTCCCATAGTATAAAACAGGGCGCAAAATTTCTGGTCACCAGGTCGCCATTGGTGACTAGAAATTTAGAGCTGGCGACCAGTAGAAACAGTTTCTGTTTAAATTTACAGGGCTGCACAGTGTCTGTTTAGCACGAAAATAATTGTCACTGAGTGCGAGAAAACATAGAATGTGAAGTCTTCACAACGGACACAGAGAGCGTTACACAAATGTGAAGTCTTAAGGTAAGATATTTTTTTAACAAGTATATGAATTATCACCTTCAAAATTGATTATCCCGAATCTAATTATCTGGTTTTGAAATTTTATGCCCTGATGTAATTTCTTTCTTTGTCAACCAAAGGCCGTGGGGGGAGGGGGCTCTCATAATTTGTACGTGAGAGATAATGGCGACCAGCATTTTTGGATTGGCGAGTACATCTGACTTTGAAATTTTGCGCCCTGGTATAAGACATCAAAACTTTTTGCTATGCAAAGACTACCACAAATATGAAATAAAGTCACTTGGGATTAATAACACTCCTCTGGTGAACCGTAGGTATATTATTTAATTTCCAGCGAACTTAAGTGACGTAAGTGCTGTGATTTAGGAAACGTCACGCTTCGGTTTCTTTATTTGATGGATTTCCTTAATATGGTACTTAGGGATTTCCCCCATACTCATTAGGCCTTTAATCATCACATCTTAAAATATAATCGGGAAATTCCTTTCACAGCTCACTAAGGGCTGTAATACTATGATAAATTTCAATAAAGCATGTGTGAGGTTTTCTACAATATGTCATACCGAACTGTCTAACTTGAATATTTAATGTTCAAGTTATTAAGCTTCGATTAAAAAAAAAAAAAAAAAAAAAAGTTTAATGTGGCAATACCTTTCAGATCAAGTTATTTCAGACCCATTCTTTGAGCATGGGTCATTTTTCGGTTTTGTAAGTAAATTCTATTCAGGACTGTCCCGTGTGAGGAGGGGTTTGCCCAGCACTATGAAAGGAAAGAGTTAAATCTTTCAGGAAAAGTAACAAGTTTACCATTTCTAATTAATTCTTCAAAATATTCAGAGATGATGAACCATCATTCTGTAAGGCTTTTATTACTATGTGCATGCACTATTAATGGCCCCAAATGTACTCATGACTTGAACAATGGTTGCTCTAATGATAATGCTGTGTTAAAATACTTCAATGCATTACATGATAATAAGTAAATCCGTTCATGTTCTACTTCTATTCTTCCCACTGACCTTGTTAGTCATGATTTTTAGAACAGACGATAATGGAAAAATATTTTGAAGGAAATATTCGGAGCTAGAATGAGGCAAAGAGACAGGCGCGAATGGAAAATGTCACATAACACTGAACACCAGAATATAAATCTGCAGCACAGGAAATGTATTGGAGATAGTATTGTTTATGAAGAGAAAATAAAAACAAGGATAGGAATATACAAATGTACCTTTAGGAAGAAGAAAAGCATACTCTGTTAATCGCTTATTAAAGAGTTGCAAAGAAAAGCTTGTGAATAATATTGTGGATATTACGCAAAAACGACAAGGAATGACTAAAGGTTTTTGCAATGTGAATATGGAGAAGGAGAAAATCAACTGGGTTGTACGGAAAACTAATTTTAAAAAATACGTTATGAATAATCGGAGAGAAAAGACTGATATTGAAGGTAATTAAAAGGAAGGAACTGGTGAGGATGTTATTTGAGAAGTAATTCTATATTAATGAACGTGATAAACGGTATAATGGAAGAGAAACAGAAGAAAGTGGTAAAAGTACAAGTCATAGTCAGTGTTAAACTGAATTACCACACGAGAACGATTTGATTACCTCAGGATGTAGCTTGTCAATTTCAGGCAAGTGGCCTGGCAGTGCTGGTAGAATGTTTATGATTATGATGATGAAGTCAGGGTGTCCAAAATGGACAGGATAAGCCGTTCGTATGGGAGATTCACTTAAGATGCACAGAATTGTAGAAAATCCTTTGGAAAATAGATCTTAGGGTACTGGCGGATCCAGAAGAGAGGTTTGGAGGGGATGGATCGCCTTCTGGACAATTAATATAGGCTTGAAATACGGAATTAATATAGGCTTGAAACACGGAATTAATATAGGCTTGAAATACGGAGTTTTACATCAAATCGGAACAAAGTAGTGCAATATTTTATATATAGACCTATATAAATGTAATCTTTTGGGGGAGACCGTCGCCTCCATCGTCCTCCACGTGAATCTGTCAGCACATTAATGAGGGAATGATACAGCGTGATTTAAAATGATGAACCCAGTTTTCCATATCTATATTTTCTGAATCGTGCATCACATATGAATGAGCTACACAACATTTGAAAGAGAATGTCCTAAACTTTCAAATACCATCACTTAGTGTACAACCATACAGCAACGTCAGTTGAGAGCAAAATTGTGCTTTGTCATATAAACAAATATGTCTAAACTGATATTTTTTGCTGAAAACATAGTTGGTGGGATAATATATTTTGTGTTTCTGCAAAACCGAATTCTTCCCCAAACGAATGGAGATTCGGAAGACAACAGGCTTAACTGAAGAAGCGCCAGATCTTCATTCTCAATAAGGTTGAGGTAGAGATTGAATGATAAACTGTTAAAATCTGTGCCACTGTCGTGGTACTCTGCCATTGGAAAATGAAGTCTGAATTTACATTCATTTGATAAAAAGAAAAAAATAGCATTGCGAAATACCCTAAAATTAAAAAACCTTGCTTTTAGAAAAAAAATACAATAAGTCCATAAATCTTTCTTTGTAATAGACCACATGATAGTCATTTTGATCTTAATTGACACAGCTACATGATTGTGGGGTAGGTGAACACACTAACGGTGATATTTGAAAATTTAGGACTTGACTTTTTAAATGGTGTGTAGATCGATCATTCTCATACACTGTAAAGTTCAAAAAGTATTTACGCACAAAAATGGGTCCATCATTTTGAATCACTGAGATTTCTAAACAATAGAATATTAGGGAACTGGGCTGTGAAAATCCTGATTGTCAGGATAGAATTCAATGAGAGCGACCTCTGTTTCTGTGACGATTAGCCTTTGGGAGTCTGTTAAGCTATGGAGTTACTAATATCTCACACAAGAATTTTTAAAGAAAATCCAAACCTACTTTAACAGTACAGGTTGCGACACTGACTATTTATTTTTGTTATTATAGTAATAGAATAGCGTATGTGAACATAGATATGAGAGTACCCTGAGAAAGGAATTTTCGTGCACATATGACTATCATATCATTACATTGAAGAAGATATGATGGAGAGGGGTTTTAGCGGAAGAACAATAACGAAATTCACTCTAATAGCAGTGATAAAGCAAAAAAGGAAAACTTACACTGTAATCAAAAATAAGGGAAGGAAAAACGGGAAAACATATCATGCAAAACCTACAAAAGTCCCAGCCAGACACGTCATAACGTGACATTGTTTTTCTCTTGTTTCCCAATATAGCCAGGGTCATGGATTCCCTGAAGGGTTAATGTTCCCAACAAGAATATCGAAAGGAAGGAAGCGAATTTTATAGCAAACAAATAAACAAATAAGTACTATTATGTCACGAACGTTTGTATTGTATAAGTATAATAGGTATATATATTTTTTTATCACGCACCATTACGTAACGTGGAATGGGAATTTTTCGCAATCACACGAAATTGAGGCACGAGGCGCTAACAGAGAAAATGCACAAGTAATGGTAAACAACTTACATCAAGTTTCTTTCTGCTGCATAGAATACATTGAAGTCAAGGCACAAACGTTTATTTGCAAAATTTCTACTGGCTCCAAATAATTAGTAGGGTCTAATAATAAACTGCGAAAAATAAATCAAGTGTTTGAACGTGATTTGAACTTTTTTCTTTCTTTTTTCTTTTTCTTTTTCTTTTTTTTTTAAAAACGATTTCCTGAAATGTTCTATCAAGGTACAAAAAATATGCAGAATGCCTCTTAACAATGGTTACAAGAATTGTCCTAAGAGATTTCAAAATGTACTTGAGCTTCAAATGTGTTTAATGGACACATATGGACGAGTATATGGACACAAACTATTTTTAAATACTGTTAATACATTTTACACGTTACCAGTTACGCACTTACAAGTCTTTTGCTCTCGATACTCATTGGACACATCTGACGTTTAGATACATTTGGAATATTTTTAGGGCAGATCGTATTAACCACCGTAAGCATGCACTCTATATATTTTTGATCATTAATAGAACACTTTTGTACACTTTTCGATACCAATATAACACTTTCGGACACTCAAAAACTGCCTCAAAATTATTTATTTTCTGCAGTACAGGAAGAAGCATAAAGTCTTTAAGTCCCTCTATAGTCCTTCATATAGTACTAGTTCATTAAAGTAGGAATAATTAATAAACTGTGGTTATTATAAGGCATTGGATAATGTATTTTGAGACAACCTAATTTTTGACTAGGATAATAGGCTATGTAGTACCTGTTACATTGATAATACCAATATGATACTTAACTGGAAACTTTTTTAAAAAAGCAGCAGTGTCCCTTTGTACAGAACGTGAAGGAGTCTGATTTCTCATAATGTACACAAGATGAAAATTTAAGTTTGAATTTTTGCATTTCTCCTCACCCTCCATTTCCCACTCAAAAACTTCAGTAAGATGGATGAACATTGAAAATACAATGTATTCTGAATCTTTAGATTTGTCTACCGTCGTATTCCACGGACAGATTAGTATGTTGTATCCTGAGCATTATACTAACCCGCTAGTCTCAACAACACTATGGATAGCCTATCAAGACAGAATGATAACCATATTTTCTTCTAAGAAGTAAATGGGGAACCGATTTTTAACTGTCCAAATCTTGGTATCAATTAGATGGATCACGTCCATAAACGAACTCGATTGTAACTCTTTGAACCTTCTACATCCTGGTGATATATCAAGTAGCTGTTGAGATTTTGTATGGCCTGGATGGACACACGGACAATCAGAATAAATATGTATAAAGAAGTTTTCGGCAAACTAATCTCCTCAAAGATTCACACATAATTCCCTGTTTTTATCCATGTTAGCTTTCTGCTACATAAACTGTTCTTTATGTTGTTTCCTGAGATGTAAACAATTTCTTCAAACTCGTTTGCATGGTGAATTCAGTGCACAAGGGAATCAAGTCCACCTTTTTGGTCCTTTCGTACATACAGCACTTCATATTTATTCTGTCTGAAGCTCCCTTCAGAGCTTCTTCATGTGTTACAGAATTATATTTATAACTCTTATAATGTAATAAAATAGTGTTAATTTTTCCATGTACTGTACATAGCATTCCATAGAAACTTTACACGTCCCTCTCTCTCTCTCTCTCTCTCTCTCTCTATCTATCTATCTATCTTTTTTGATAATTTTGGCAACTAGACTTGACTCCCTTGTGCTCTGAATTTAGCCCCATATGTTAATCGTACCCACATTCTATGTTCTGACAAGTAAACCTTACGTTTGGGTGAATCGAGTTGCTGACTGAGACACATATGAGAAAGTAGTACTAAATGTGGTCAGTATTTCAGTGAAGTTGTAAGTGCGAAGCTCCAGTGCTTTAGGAGATACAGCTACCAGAACATCACATGGAAGTACAGAATAGTCTTCATACAGTTGGAGGTAAAAGCTCTGTAAGAACTCTTGTAACGACAAAAGGTGAATAACAAATATATGGGTATATATTAGGACTAGGGGGAAGTCATATAGTAAGGGTATACCTGACGGCGGCCATCTTAAAATCCGCCATTTTGAATTAAGGTTAAGTTTTTAAAACAGGAATAGGGTCATGTGATACATGATTTAAGGCGCAAATTTAATCAGAAGAACAATGGTGACGTTAATTTTGATTTACGCGCAATTGGTAAAAAGTTACAGGGAAATTAAATATTGTTGCAGCATATGTATTAGTCTTTTACCCCACCTTGTAAATTTTGTGTTAACGATAATAATTAAATAAAAAGCAGGTGGATAAATATTAGGTCTATGGGAAGAGTTGCCTTGATGGCGGCCATGTGCAAATCCGCCATTTTGAATCAGACAAAAGTTTTAAACAAAACGCAAAACACTGACACCTTATTAATACCAAATTTTACCATAACTTCAACGGTATAACCATTTTTGCTTTATCATTAACCAGCATTTGTTATCGCATAAAGAAGTTGCTAATTTAAAGAAAAATGACCAAAGTGGAATTGAGTTATAATGGAACTTGGGTCTTTCTTCCAGAAAAGTCCTCAATATGTAGTTCAGAAAAGAGTGCATGACTTGCACAAATGCTCTGCTCACAGTGAGCATACCTGACAAAGGCAATCGAGTTACACTTGACACATTTGTCGTTAACAATTCCGTCAAAGCAGTAGTCGTAAGGAGAGATCCATTTAATTTTGTGCTGGTTAATGATAAAGCAAAAATGGTTATACCGTTGGAGTTATGGTAAAATTTGGTATTAATAAGGTGTCAATGTTATGCCTTTTGTTTAAAACTTTTGTCTGATTCAAAATGGCGGATTTGCACATGGCCGCCATCAAGGCAACTCTTACCATAGACCTAATATTTATCCACCTGCTTTTTATTTAATTATTATCGTTAACACAAAATTTACAAGGTGGTGTAAAGGACTAATACATATGCTGCAACAATATTTAATTTCCCTGTAACTTTTTACCAATTGCGCGTAAATCAAAATTAACGTCACCATTGTTCTTCTGATTAAATTTGCGCCTTAAATCATGTATCACATGACCCTATTCCTGTTTTAAAAACTTAACCTTAATTCAAAATGGCGGATTTTAAGATGGCCGCCGTCAGGTATACCCTTACTATATGACTTCCCCCTAGTCCTAATATATACCCATATATTTGTTATTCACCTTTTGTCGTTACAAGAGTTCTTACAGAGCTTTTACCTCCAACTGTATGAAGACTATTCTGTACTTCCATGTGATGTTCTGGTAGCTGTATCTCCTAAACCCCTGGAGCTTCGCACCTACAACTTCACTGAAATACTGACCACATTTAGTACTACTTTCTCATATGTGTCTCAGTCAGCAACTCGATTCACCCAAACGTAAGGTTTACTTGTGAGCAACTGAATGTGTCCACAGTGCTTGCATATTTTATCACACCACCTTTGTGCATGGACGTTTCGTGGGTATCTTTCTGATTCTCTATGTATCCAGTCAAGGACTGATTTTTATCTACAATAATTTATTTTTGTAAGAATCTCTTAGATAATCTTTTTATAATTTCTTATGTACTACGTACCGCCATTTCAGCAAAATAATTTCCACTATAATACCTGCCACTCACAGGTCATTTTTCTGAATAATACACTATTATTATTATTCTTATTCTTATTATTATTATTATTATTATTATTATTATTATTATTATTATTATTATTATTATTATTATTATTATTATTATAGTTGTAGAGATAGTAGTAGTAATATTTTAATTCGTAGCAAACACCTTTTCATTTTTTTGTCATATACTTTGCAGACGATAAATATCTGATTTTGTTAGTGGTCACGACTCCAACTTATATGTAAAATATACGTGTCATAGAATTTATTCATTGACAATTTTACACTTTAAACGCCGTGACATTTAAATTTTGCTTTTTGAGATTCTTATACAAAATTAACTGTTTATTATATTACGAACATTAATTAGAAAAAATGAAAATCATTTCAGGATATTATTATTATTATTAGTTGAGTTGATTTTGAGTTTAACGCCCGTTTTAGCAGCGAGGCTATATGGGACGGGACCTACTGATTAACGTGGATTGAGCTCCAATTGGGAATCGAACCTGGGTATCCACGCCAAAGGCGCGTACGCTAACCACTTAGCCACAAAGGAGCTATTATTATTATTATTATTATTATTATTAGTAGTAGTAGTAGTAGTAGTAGTAGTAGAAGTAGTAGTAGTAGTAGTAGTACAAATATTGTTGTAATATCTTCGATGTTCTATGATTTCTACGTTATTTCAAAGTTGAGATCTACCAAACTGGGTACAATGTGTAAGATGCGAAAGCGAGCCCTCGTCCTCTTAAATAATAATAATAATAATAATAATTGCTACAAAATATCAACCTATATTCTCATTTCAACTGCGGATGGATGGGAAATCCCTATCTTCATCAAGATTCTATGACGTAACAGCTACTACGAGCGTAGAGGGTAAATGTATCCCACGGTCAACTCATTGTGCTTTAGCAACAAAGCAGAATTGAACCAAGTAGCCCCTACAACACAAATCCTTGTTGACCAGTCTTGGATTGTCTCTTGTATACTCTGTCTGGAGTTACTGCCTGCCTACTTTACCTTTCCAACTAACCCTGACTACCTGTCTAGTTTCTTTTATATTTCATCTGTGGTTGAAGCAAAACCCGGGGACGAAGAATGCTTTGCAGCCCCGCGATGGGTGAGAATCAGCGTTCATTATCATTGCCCGATACTTTCTCACAGGATAACAACAAAAAATGCTTTACTTTCCGCGTCCCAGTGCCTTAACTTGACAGAGGACATAACAATGAAACAAAAAGAGGGGAAAGGAGGGGGTAAAAGAGGACCTGAACCTCCTAACTTGACACTGTCTAGTCCTTTTTGCAACTAGGAAACAGTTACAGATTTATTATGTCAAAAACTCTTTGGAGTGCATTGAACAGTCACCATTTAAGAATCGAAAATTCTTGGGGAAAAATGATGCATTTAAAAAAATCTACCAAAGAAATGGAAAAAATTTGATACACTGAACGAATTTTTTAAAGAAAAAAATTACTGAATTAGTATTATAATAGGAAACATATTTTGAGTTGAAAACTCTCTGCTATTATGAAAAGAAAATACATATTTATACAACCTGAGAATATCTTTTTGGAAGTCTGGGACGCTTGTTAAGTCTTCTCTCTCTCTCTCTCTTTATTTTCTTTTTTTATATATAAAAAGAGATTTATATGTATTTTTTAAATTTAAAATATAGCTCTAAATTTAGAAGGATATACGTACAAAATAAGGAGGAGGGATTCGAAAAAAAAAAGTTTTCTTAAATTCTGAAAACATCTGCTAACAGAAACACATACAACTTAATCAGTTCTAAAAACAGCTCATACAGAATGACACAAGTTATATGCGAATTTCTGTCAACCCTTCCTCCTTTTGCATATTTTCTTAGAGAAAAAATGAAAAGAGAAGATAGGGTCTATTGGTAACGTGATTTGTTGCTAAGTAATACGTTACCTGGAAACGTTGATTTCCATGGTTAAATATTGCAGTTTAAACTCTGAGATACAATTTACAAATCTCAAACGAAAAAGAGAGGAAAAAAGCGAGAAAGTAAAGAAAAAACATATTTTGCAGTATACAGACCATATATATGTATTAACAACTAAATTTCTTCAAACTTACGACATTTATGTAAGAAAAAAATATTGTTAAACACTCAAGAACAAAATTAGTTATTTTAAAATTACAAGAGCATACTTACTAGTATATGATTAAATTACCAGATATATAACTAGCATCATTTACCCGCTTCGCTTTGTTAAAATAAGAAAAATTAGTAATATGTTTCGTTACTATTACTAAAGTGCTCACTGATATCGGTCATTTTCATATATCTTCCCCTCTCCCAAGTAGCGGGACTGAATTTGGATTTAAACGGTATCAGAAGTGTCACTGTTCATCTCAGTAACCCCGAAAACTATGGATCCGACACTAATATCGGTCGATACTAATATCGATATAAAAAAAAAAAGCATCCCAGGCCCAAACCCTATCTATGTTGAAAATTTGATCGAGATCGGTCGCGTGGTTCAAGGGTTATTAAGTCACAAACATAGTCACTTTTATCTTTATTTTTATACACTAACAGATAATTGTTGGTTGATATGAAAGTTTAGTGTCCCGTTTCAGCACCGAGGCTATTTAAACATGGATCTACATCTTAACGTGGGATTGAATCATACTAGCTTCCACTGGGTATCAGATAGTTTTCGTAAACTACCCAGGAGAAGGAGAAGATCGTTTTTCAAGTACAGTATATGTTTAGATTACTAAAATTTTGAATCAAGCAATACTTGATCGGGCTTCAAATAGGCCTATATTCTCAAACTGTTTGTTAATACCGGTATATTTTATTTGATTATAGTGATCTGAAATCAAATTTCTAGTTTTCTTAACGGTAACGGCTGTGCCCTTTAAGTTAAAAAAGACAGATGATTAGCGAAAGCAAAGATTATTTTTTAAAAAAATGATTAAATGGAAATGTGGAGGGAAATGCGAAATTCTCAACTGCTAAGTCCAATGGACTGGGGAGAACCAGCGAATCCTCGTACCATAGATAACTATACTGTTTTGGTCATAGTTTTATTTATTTGTATAAGAATTCATGCAAAGCTAAAATATAAAACTTTAACGTATTTATGAGCACTCTAAAAATTATAGAAAATAAAATTTATCTGGAGTAAAGTTTCGATGATAGACCTACGTAAATACCTAGTGAATTTATTAACTTATTATGGCCATCTTGAATCAAAATCGCTATATTCTCATGTACATATCTGTAATAAACGAACACATTCTTCCGTACACTATACTACAAAGTGTAGAAATAAGATTCTTTCTATACGTTTAATAACATCTAATTAACTTTATTATATTACATATTTAAGGTAAATTTCATTAGGTTAGTGTGAACAGAATATCCGCCTCAGGTATGTCATTTCTAAAGACCAACAAAATGAAGACTACAATAACTGGTTAATCAAAACAGTCGCCGTCTCCAACCATACACTTTGCCATCGCTAAGCCAACAAACGGATTCCATGACGAAAAAAGTCTATCGAGTTTGTGAATGGAAGAAGTCCTCAACTACACGTCGCACCTCCGAATCATCAGGAAAGATCTTCCCTCCCAAGAAGTGATTGACATGCCAAAAGATGCATAGTCAGTGGGAGAGATATTGGGGGAATACGGTGGGTGAGGAAAGGTTTCATACTACAACTCAGAGTTTCCACCATCTTTGCGCGACAACATTGTCATGTAATATGACGACACCATGTCTAGTGACCATTGCTGGATACTTGTGGACAAGCTCGTGGTGCAGTTCATGGGATTAGCACTGTAACGCACAGTGGGACGAAATGTCGAAAACGTGGACAAAAGTCTAATTATTGTGCATTTTGGACGAAACTTGGCTTTTTATAGTAACTGGCCGTGCTGATTACGAATATGATGTCAAAATTGCAAAATTCAAAATGGCGGAACCAATATGGCGGACATCATTTTTGAAAAAATCGTGTAAATAAGTCCAATACGTGTAAATATATGTTTCCAAGCATGCTGATTTTGAATTTGGTGTTCAAATTTCAAAATTCGAGATGGCGGATTTGATATGGCGGTAAACATTCAAAAAAGTCAAATAAATAAGTCCAAAATTTGTATTTACATGCTTTTGAGCATTCAGATTATAAATTTTATTTTACAATTGGGGAATTCAAAACGGTGGATGCAATATGGCGGTCAAAATTTTAAAAAAAGAATTAATAATCAAGTCCGAAACTTGTGTTTATATGTTGATAAGTGAGGTGATGATGAATCGTACAGGGAATGTTCAAAATTCAAAAGGATAAATAGTTGATACAATACGACAAAAATTAGAAAATGAGTTATATACGATATTTTAATTTCGTTTTATCTTGTTTTTATAATTAAAGAATTAAAGATAAAACACAAACAATACCAAATTTGCTTCTTTATAATAAAAAAAATCACTTTTAAATGTAACATGCTGAATTTTCTTTGAATCAATGTATTCAGCTGGTTGTTATTGGGATTATTCATCAGTTTCAATTCCAAAATCGCTGATGTCCCCACTTGAACCTTCATCTTCGTCGGAATCGCTTTCCTCGTCGCCTGAATCTCCTTCGCGGTCTTCCGTAATTGGACTTGAGACTAGAAGAGCTTTGGCTTCTGGTAGTAAGCTTTTTGAGTTTTTCGGACGTTCTTGACGCAGAGATGCAATAAATTGTCATGACATCTCAATTTTCTAAACTTGGCTACTTTGGATGGACTGGCTGATAAAACTTCTTTTATACTATTTTTGAAGCATCCACGTTCCCAGAAGCTCGAAAATTGCGCAGATGCTAATTCTTTATCGTAATAATTTGCACGAATATCTTCCGTCCTTCTGCGTTTAGATTTATCTGAAATCTTATCAAATTCTGCTGGTGGTCGTCCAGTTGCTTTACGCTTTTCAGTCGTCTTGGTCACAGAGAAGTCTAGCTTAGCATCCAGCCATTTTTCGTTAAGAAATAATCTTCCCGGCCCTTCGCCTCACAAAATTTAGTCTTTAGTTTGGTACATAACACTTTAATAGTTGACTTCATGGTTTCCGGTATTTTAACAGGATGCCCACTCTTTTCACTTAGAGACTTTTCCAGATTCTCAACAATGACGTTGATGTCGCACTTTAAATGCTGCTTTATTTCCAAAAAGATTTCTTTTCTGGAATACTGCATGGTATTAGTGCCACTAGCAGAAATTGAAAAGAAAATGAAGCTTTCAACATCATATCATAACATACAATCAATAGCATTAGAAAACGGAATAAAATATCGCGTAATTATTCACCAAAAATTTCTACTTCTGTATATCAATTTTGCAATTTACTTCATATTGGGCTCAACATTTAGAATTTTCAAATTTTGACATCATATTCGTAATCAGCAAGGTCAATTACTATACAAAACCAAGTTTCGTCCAAATTGAACACTATTAAGAATTTTCCTGCACTTTTAAATATAGATATGAAAAATTGAAATATTGCAGCCGTGTCTCCATCTGTTGTTCATTGACGGAATAGAAGCTAGTAGAAGGAGTTTGTCGTTTTATCTTGAAGTTAATATAGCCTAGCTTAGAAAAAAAGGGGTAACTGAGTGGAACTCCGTGGAACTTTTAACTTATCTCTTGCTTTCAACTAAATTATACGATTTTCTTTGTTTATTTTTTTAATATAATTGTTAATTCAAATAACAATGGTTTATACATCATATAACAAGTGACTATGCATTTATAATTCAGTACATACCTTGCTGAACACCCTCCATTTTCAATATTTGGAATCAGTGTTGACTGCAAACTTGTATCCACGTTTGAACATGCACTTTATTGTTCGTGGATATATCCTAACGCGACACTAATAAACGAACTACACATTTGACCTGCTGCGTCCCTTCAACAAACAACAGCTGACCGATCCCATTGCCGGATTTCAGTAGTGCCAACAATACTCTAGCCAACCCAAAAGATAAAAATCACTAAATCGAACCTTTAATTTTTGGACTTTTGTCCACGTTTTCGACATTTCGTCCCACTGTGAACGATCTGAATTGATGGTTTCACTTCGCCAGAAAAAAGACATGATGGATCATTCCCACCATATCATCATACCAGCAGCAGCAGTTTTTTAGGGTGATTAGGAAACCATCCTAGACGTTGATCACGATCCAACTATTCTCCTGATTTGATCATCATAACACTATCCATTTTTCATCTGAAGTGACAATCTGATGCAAGAAACTGTCCTGACTATTTCTTACTATTAGAGAGCTGCGCTCCTTCAGATATCGATTCTTGTTGGGTGATCAACTTAACTTTTTCACTTTATAGTTTCAACGACAGTGGTATGGCGTATTCTTAAACTAATCTGCAATGTCACGAAAACCTTCTGTAAATCCTCTTACACGTTGTTCCCGAGAAATTCAGTCGAACACGACATTGGTCGGTGCCCACGGAGCTCATTTTGCGATTACTGTGTCACCGAAACGAAATTTGACAAACTAACGGCGAATGATGCGTTTGTTTGCAATTTCTGGCCAAAATACATATTATTATTATTATTATTATTATTATTATTATTATTATTATTATTATTATTATTATTATTATTATTATTGAGGCTAACTGTGCAGAATGTTCCACTTTTAACTTGCAAAGCAGAATCTCTTACGTAATTATGTGTTCTGCATGGTGCATTTTCCTATACCCTGTTGAACAACGCACTCCCTCCGTACAGTCTGAGTACCCAAAAATGTTTACTGAATGTGGACAGTTTTTGTGACGTTGGACACGTGATTTTAGTCCAACCCTGTGCTTGGATTGCTTAGATGAGCTTTCTATCAGTTATCAAAGTAGAAATTTCGTTCGCATCCAATATAACAGGATGAAAATTTGAATGTAAAAGTAATCATCATGTCGAAAGAAGATTTTAAGATTTTCAGTAGCTATACGTATTCAAAATTAAAATAGTAATCTACTAGGTGGTAGGTAATCTACAAGTAGGTGGTTGTCAATCTAAAATAATTGATTTTTTTTTCAATCGCACCGGCCGTTTGAGCTCTACACGAATAACGCGCGCAATGTTAAATGAAAAAGCAACGTTGCTAATTCATCGGATTCTCACCATATCAACCATTGTTGGCCAACTGATTCAAAGTAATCTAGGTCCCTTAGACAAATATGTGCACGTACCTCGCGCCATTTTTGCGTGCTCTTACGTTCCGTTCGATCAGTCTGCTGTACTGGAAACCTTGCTTTTTCATTTAACTTAAGGCATATTACCAGTGTGGCATCCAAACTATTGGTGCAATTGATAAAAAAAAATTCACCATTTTAGATTAAATACCACGTATTTCCAACAATTTTCCTCTCTTTCCATTTCCTCGTATTTTTATTCATAATGGAGTTGGCCTATGGTTCCGGACTTTTGATACACCCAGTATATATAAAGTCACATAAATAGCCAAAAGATTAAACACACGTAATCCCAGTAAAATCATACTTATACTACTTTGTGTGTTGATCAAATCTTGATACAATAACTTAGGACTTAGTCGCTTTAATTAGAACTTAGCGAACTTCAGTATGGAAAGTCCTAAGGAACGGTGATGAGAGTCGATATGCTGACCATATACTATTCAATGAGAAAGCCATCTGGTCGGCCATACCCCGCGTCATGAGCAGAAATAGCAATAAGTTTAGTTTAAGCTTCTGAAAAGAAATTACATTGAAAAATTTCATTAAGAAAAAACTCTGATCATGCTGGTACACACGGAAAAGAAAGTATTTGACAGTTGACAAATCTTCTTTTCCCAATAACTCGGGAACGAATGAATTAATTTGGATCTTTTTGTCGTTATCCTTAGAATAGTTATAACTTGATAACTTGCCAAAATCGGTACTCTAATAGATTAATTTATTTTTGAGTCATTAGGAAAAGAAATTTTGTGAACTGAAGAACACTTTCTTTCGTAACTGTACTTACGTAATGAGTGTTGCAAGTAATATGTGCCTTACTCTTAGAAGTTGAGTTGATTTTAGTTTAGCGTCCCTTTCAGCAACGAGGCTATATGAGACGTGGACCTACTGATTAACGTGGAATCCGAACCACATGAGCTCCCGCCAGGAATCGAACCCGGGTCTCCCACGCCAAAGACGCGTACGCTAACCGCTTAGCTACGAGGGAGCTCTACTCTTAGAAGTATATGTGCTACTAATAAAGAGATGAACAACAATGTATATTCTGCTACTGTGGAATACATCAATAAATAGACAATCTGTTCTATCAAAATGAATATATATTAATTTGTTATTGGCAACCTAATTCTAATCACCATAAAATTTCGTTTTTTTTTCATTTTCTAGAAAACTACGCATGAGAATTTACCGTGAAGCATGTCATTCTGTTCAGCTCGATGTCGTCTATCAATTGACATGTGTCTCATCCTTGAACAGTATTTTGTAGTTAAACAAAAATTAAAATTCGACAGTTAATCGTAATTTTGAGTTATATCTCATTAAATCCATACTAGGGATGGTCACATATTTTCGAAAACGAATTTTTTTTCTCGGAAAACTGAAATTTTTTCGAAAAAACAAAAAAAAAAAAAAACGAAAAATGAAATTTCCGAAAATCGAAAACAGATTTTTCGAAAAAGGCCACACCTAAACCATACTAATTGTTGTTGTACTGCTATTTTCATGAAAGCTTGAGAGTATACTTCGGTATCACTTTAATGTTCAGGTAACGTGGTTATCGTATAGCATCAATTTTTATGTTTACAAAATATTCGTTTTTTCTCGATTTTTTCAAAATCTACGCATGAGGATTTACATTTCTTCATATCATTTTATTCAGCTGAATGAGATCTATCAATTGATATATAATATCTTTGGACTTATTTCCCTTCATACACTAATATAGTATTGTAGAATTTTCCATCGTATAGCATCGTAGTGCTCCAATAATAAAAACATACAAAGTGATGAGGTGTGTATATATATAATGAAGTATTGTTGTCGCCAACCTGTCTCAGCGATCACGCTCTGCAATCACACAAAAGATACGGACAAGTGAAAGAATTTCACATAAACATTTCACAATGAATAGTAAAGTGTATAACCGTGGGACACGGGCGGGGTAGCTGTTAGAACATAGGGTACAAGAGGTTTTTTCCCACACACTCATCAGAGACAGGTACCAACCAGCTATAATACTAAAGGGAAGGGATATGAATGACGGGGCTGTGAGAAATTCTACGTAGAATACAAACCAGGTAAATTTAATGCCTTAAAAAAAGTGCTTTTGTCCAAATACATTTATACTATAAAAATAATACGTGAATGTTTCATTTTCTTCCAGATACTTCTTTGAACTTACAAAATGTTATAATTGCTCGATATATACAGGGTGGGCCATTTTAATTAATCCACGGAAATATCTGAAAAATGATAAAACATAGAAGAAATGTTTCAAGTACACGTTATATATTGCTAAGGGGGAAACCCAATTCCGCCAAAAGTACCCCTCCCCGCCCCCCCTAAATGGGGGTAACGGGGGGTAACTTTGAAATGTCAAATGGGAACATGGGTCGAGTAATACCTCGTTCGAAAGGTCTTGGAAAACTAAGTAACGCTGTACCAAAAGATGTTTCATATTGTGCACCGGTTTCAAAATGGCCGCCATAATATGGTTCGGAAACTCCAGTACCCGTAGTGTGAAAACCATGGAAGGTAAATGAATGGAACACAATTGAAATACGTAAATATCATAGGGCATATCAAACGGTGTGGTCTCTGTGATCCCAGTGGCCTCCCTAAAGGGATCTTGGTGGCTAACTTCAAAATTTCAAATAGTAACATGAGTCGAGTTGTACCTCGTTCTATAAATCTTGCAAAATCTAACATATTGCAGGAGAAAATGATTGATGTGAAATGGCAGTGTTCTCAAAAGGCCGCCGAAACATAGTATCCGTGTCAGAGAAAAGGTTTAGTACCCGTAGTATGAAAGCGATTGGAGATAAATCAACAGAAGAAAAACTGGAGTAGCTAACTGACGTAAGGCACATCGAGAGGTGTTGTCGGGGTGACTCCAAGGGCCAACTGAAAGGTATCCGGGGCCAACTTGAAAATTTCAAATAGCAGCTTGAAGCGAGTAACATCACGTTACATAGACAAATTAATATCAAACAGCTTCTGTAAGAGAAAATTTTCGACATGAGACACCGTTTTCAAAATGATCGCAAAGACATGGTGACTGTGTCTAAGAAAACGTCTAGTGCCCATAGTATGAATACGGTTAGACATAAATGAAAATAACGAAAATTAAATAGGAAATCCACGGAGGCGTTCCAAGGCTCGAGAATAATACAACAGAGATAAAAATATTAGAGTAAAATTGCCATAATGTATAGAGAGAAATCCAAGTCCTGCAAAATAATCTCTCCCTGCGCTCTGTATGTGAGTGGGGTGGAAAGTAAAGTGAAAGTTCAAACGAGAACTCTACTTTAATTCGTAAATTAAGGCTAACCTTACAAATAGGTATGGTGTGGTTGAAACATTTGTTTGTAAGGATGACGCTGTAGTGACTAAAAAAAAGAGATTCTTTTATGCAATGCGTGCTGAATATTCAGAAAGCATTTCGGGGATATACGTACACACCGTTTCGTCCCTCAAGCTCATAATATGACATGAATGCTACTAGTTAATCAAAATGTAACTGTGGCCATCCGCGTTAACTTAGTGCACCAATTCTCTATGCATGAAGTCTGCCTTCCAAACAGCATTGGGTAGGTCAAGCGTACGCCCGAACCGTTGTCCGGTCAGACATTGAAAATTTGAAGTTAGCCCACAAAACCCCTTCACGGAAACCGCTGGGATCACAGGGACCACATCATTCGATATGCCCTATGATATTTACGTATTTCAATTTTGTTCCATTCATTTATCTTCCATGGTTTTCATACTACGGGTACTGGAGTTTTCGAACCATATCATGGCGGCCATTTTGAAACTGGTGCACAATATGAAACATCTTTTGGTACAGCGTTACTTAGTTTTCCAAGACCTTTCGAACGAGGTATTACTCGACCCATGTTCCCATTTGACATTTCAAAGTTACCCCCCGTTACCCCCCATTTAGGGGGGCGGAGAAGGGGTACTTTTGGCGTAATTGGGTTTCCCCCTTAGCAATATATAACGTGTACTTGAAACATTTCTTCTATGTTTTATCATTTTTCAGATATTTCCGTGGATTAATTAAAATGGCCCACCCTGTATATTAGTAGTAGTAGCAGTAAGATGTCCAGATCCGTTTTTTGGATCAAAAGATCCAATATACAGGCAAAAAAATTCTTGTAGGCCTCATATCTCGAGAACTACATATAGTGTAACCAAATCAAAACTAACAATTTACTCAGTATGATGTGCTTATTCTGTAAAAAATACGAAATCTCGATTTAGGGGCCGTTCCAAACTTTTGTGGCCCCTGATCTAAAATCTAATTATTGGCCAAGATCGCAATCGTTTGATGCATTTTTTTTATCATTCCTAAAATTCTTGGCCAAGATTGGAATCTTTTAATCCAATTTTAGGACCATTCTTAAAATTTTTGTATTAAATTTACAGTGGGACGTGATTCAATGAAAAGGCGCTAGTGCTTAAAATTAAAAAAAAATAAATAAAAATTTAAAAAAATAAATGAAATCTGCAATTTTATGTCCCAGATCTATGCTCTGTCTTAACCTAGACATTTACATTTACTAATAAGATACATTCATTGACAATATTTTCCACCACAAACTCGTATGTTCTGAGATCGAATTAGGGACCCTAAATACCAGAAGAGAGCGCTTTACCACTAACCCATCGTGCTCCAACTGAAAATAATGCTAGATCATGTGTAACTGTACTGCTTTCTACATGATGGACACAACTTAGCTCATATTCGCTTTCTTGCCTTATCTTTTTTTTTTTTTTTTTTTTCAGGAAGGCAAATCGACAATAAATATACTGTTGTTGCACGTAGTTCGTACTGTTAAGAACTGTAGTTGCACGCATCATGATATCTTACTCTTCTTGATAATAAAAAGGAAGTCGGACACTAACATGATTAGAATTATCCTAATCACATTCTTTATTAAATTAATAAACATTAATACTGGTTCATAACTATATATATATATATATATATATATATATATATATATATATATATATATACAGAGGGTTGATTAATTCATTCGTGTGTCAATTTCATTTGTTCACTGTGCAAAAGTGGTATGAGATAAAGAAGTGCAATTTGGTGTAACTTTAGACGAAGGACATAAGTTTTGTTTCGCCTTAGAAGCATGTCACTTGTACTAAAGATTGAAGAGATATAGTGTCAAAGGTCAAATTTCGATTTTTTTTTCCTTATGGGATTGCAATGGTAAATTCTGAAAGAGCCTGCAAAAACGTAAATCGAAGTGATAACAAAGAAAAACATGTATGGTATGATTCTATGTCGCAAGCCGACCAAATATGGGTCAATCAAGTGTCATGGTCAGAGGTCACTGTCAGATCAAGGTCACAGGTCACTTTGAGAACCAATTTGACATGATGAGGTACGGACATTGCGTTGTTTTCAGTGTATTCAAATGGGTTCTCAAGATGACTTACATAACTTACAAAATGTTATAATTGCTCGATATATATATTAGTAGTAGTAGCAGTAAGATGTCCAGATCCGTTTTTTGGATCAAAAGATCCAATATACAGGCAAAAAAATTCTTGTAGGCCTCATATCTCGAGAACTACATATAGTGTAACCAAATCAAAACTAACAATTTACTCAGTATGATGTGCTTATTCTGTAAAAAATACGAAATCTCGATTTAGGGGCCGTTCCAAACTTTTGTGGCCCCTGATCTAAAATCTAATTATTGGCCAAGATCGCAATCGTTTGATGCATTTTTTTATCATTCCTAAAATTCTTGGCCAAGATTGGAATCTTTTAATCCAATTTTAGGACCATTCTTAAAATTTTTGTATTAAATTTACAGTGGGACGTGATTCAATGAAAAGGCGCTAGTGCTTAAAATTAAAAAAAATAAATAAAAATTTAAAAAAATAAATGAAATCTGCAATTTTATGTCCCAGATCTATGCTCTGTCTTAACCTAGACATTTACATTTACTAATAAGATACATTCATTGACAATATTTTCCACCACAAACTCGTATGTTCTGAGATCGAATTAGGGACCCTAAATACCAGAAGAGAGCGCTTTACCACTAACCCATCGTGCTCCAACTGAAAATAATGCTAGATCATGTGTAACTGTACTGCTTTCTACATGATGGACACAACTTAGCTCATATTCGCTTTCTTGCCTTATCTTCTTCTTCTTCTTTTTTTTTTTTTTCAGGAAGGCAAATCGACAATAAATATACTGTTGTTGCACGTAGTTCGTACTGTTAAGAACTGTAGTTGCACGCATCATGATATCTTACTCTTCTTGATAATAAAAAGGAAGTCGGACACTAACATGATTAGAATTATCCTAATCACATTCTTTATTAAATTAATAAACATTAATACTGGTTCATAACTATATATATATATATATATATATATATATATATATATATACAGAGGGTTGATTAATTCATTCGTGTGTCAATTTCATTTGTTCACTGTGCAAAAGTGGTATGAGGTAAAGCCGAGCAATTTGGTGTAACTTTAGATGAAGGACATAAGTTTTGTTTCGTCATAGAAACATGTCACTTGTACTAAAGATTGAAGAGATATAAGGTCAAATGTCAAATTTCGATTTTTTTTCCTTATGGGATTGCAATGGTAAATTCTGAAAGAGCCTGAAAAAACGTAAATCGAAGTGATAACAAAGAAAAAACTGTATGGTATGATTCTATGTCGCAAGCCGACCAAATATGCGTCAATAAAATGTCATGGTCAGAGGTCACTGTCAGATCAAGGTCACAGGTCATCTTGAGAACCCATTTGAATACACTGAAAACAACGCAATGTCCGTACCTCATCATGTCAAATGGGTTCTCAAAGTGACCTGTGACCTTGATCTGACAGTGACCTCTGACCATGACACTTGATTGACGCATATTTGGTCGGCTTGCGACATAGAATCATACCATACAGCTTTTTCTTTGTTATCACTTCGATTTACGTTTTTGCAGGCTCTTTCAGAATTTACCATTGCAATCCCATAAGGAAAAAAAATCGAAATTTGACCTTTGACACTATATCTCTTCAATCTTTAGTACAAGTGACATGCTTCTAAGGCGAAACAAAACTTATGTCCTTCGTCTAAAGTTACACCAAATTGCACTTCTTTATCTCATACCACTTTTGCACAGTGAACAAATGAAATTGACACACGAATTAATCAACCTTCTGTATATATATATATATATATATATATATATATATATATATATATATATATATATATATATATATATATATATATATATATATATATATATATATATATATATATATATATATATATATATAAACCTAAAAAATACTGTTATATGATGAATTGAAGTATGTCCTTATTGAGCTTTACATTACGGTACTTGATCTTGGCTTTCTAAAAGTACTGGAGAGGTTTGACAAAAAGGCTAATCCTAAACGAAGGGGAAATCCCAACCTACTCATCGCGAGAGAAAGCGGGCAACGTCTTTAGCGGCTAATGTAGGTGGGGACCGACCGCTTTCCGGGATAAGGAGTCAGCTTCTATCAAGTGCCAACGGCCTTTTCGGAGGGCGGATGAGCGGGTGGAGGTCAGAGCACCTTCTTGTCCTTAGGAGGGGACTGTCCTAAAAGGCGGATGAACCACTAGATGGTCAACAGCATAGAGATGTGGAAAGGAAATGGGAATACTACCATATTATCTTTTCCCCAGAAGGGACGAAGAAGGAGAATAAATAAATATGATGGTTCTTCCTGAGGTAAAAAATTCCGGAGATAAAATAGTCCTCCGTTCGGGTCTCAGGGTGGGGACTACCCCGGGAAGTATGATCAGAGGAGAAAATAATAACTTTTACTTCAGCATGGGAACCTGGAACGTACGAACTACATGACGTGAGGGAAAACTTGAAAATGTAAAAGTGAAAATGGACAAATGTAATGTGGACATAGTGGGCTTGAGTGAAGTGTGATGGCCAGGGAAAGATGAGATAATATCGGAAAATTACAGAATGTACTATTCGGGTGGCGATAAGGCCGAGAATGGTGTCGCGATAGCAATGAAGAACAAAGTAGCAAGATCTATAACCAAAGTGGATTGCTGCAGTGACCGCTTGATGTTTGTAAAACTACATGCAAAACCAGTGGATATTGTGATAATACAGGTGTATATGCCAACAACCGACCATGATGATAATGAAGTAGAAGTAATATATGATCAGATTAGTGACATATTGCATCAGGAAGGAAGAGGCAAGGTCAACGCCGTAGTAATGGGAGACTTCAACAGCGTAGTAGGAGGAGGAGCTGAGAATAAGGTAGTGGGACCATTTGGACTAGGTAGAAGAAACGAATGAGGTCAAATGCTTATCGATTTCTGTAGGCAACATGATCTGATGGTGATGAACACGTGGTTTAAGAAGAAAAAAACAAGCTGTACAAGCGGAAAAGTCCAGGAGGTAAGAAATGCTACCAAATCGATTACATTCTTGTGAAGCAACGTTTCAGGAATAGTGTACGAGACGTGAAGACACTGCCAGGAGTGGACATTGATTCGGATCACAATCTCCTGGTGGCGAAAGTACAAATCTGGTTAAAGTCGTTCAAGTAAGATGGGAAGAGAAATCGCAAATGGAACTTAGAGCGACTAAGAAATATCGACGATGATGTGAAAGAAGAGATTAAAGAAAAATTCTGTGCAATGGGAGATATGGTTGGCAATATAGAGAATAGTTGGGGAAAAGTTAAAGAGATTCTACTTGACACACTCCACAATAACATTGGCAGGATGGAAAGAGCACCAAGAAAACCATGGATAACTGAAGCGATGCTTAAGAATATGGAGGAACGCAGAAGAGCAAAAAACAAGGACATCAATGAATGCAGAAGGCTGAATAATGAATTGAGAAGAGAAACGAACAATGTCAAAGAAAAGTACATGGAGCAAATATGTGAAGAAATATTGGAACTTCAACGGCGTGGCAGATATTATCTGATGTACCAGAAAGTACAAGAATCAGGAGGAACAGCTAACAAAAGTATACGAACGTTTGGAATCGAAGATAAACAAGGTCATGTGGTCACTGACTATCAAGGAATCCTTAGAATTTGGGAGGAATACATAAAAGATCTGTATGATCAGAAGAACCGCCCCAAAAATATTGCGATCGAAGCAGAGAAGAGGTGGATGGTGATGAAAAAGGACCCAGTATATTGAAAAGTGAAGTAGTACAAGCAATCAAAGACATGCGAAGTAGAACAGCCACTGGAGACGACATACCAGTAGATTTGCTCAAGGGATTAGAAGACAACGCAATGAAAGTATTGACTTCCCTTATTAACAACATCTATCTGAGTGAAGAATGACCAAAGGATTTTCTTGATGTTACAATGATTGCATTGCCCAAGAAAAAGCAAGCAAAGAAGTGCGGCGATCACAAAACCATTAGCCTGATTTCATACACTGGAAAGATCATTGCACGCATTCTGAACAGGTGGCTGGAAAGTAAGATAGATAAGAGGTTAGAAGAAGATCAATTTGGATTCCGGAAAGGAAAAGGCACCAGAGATGATATTGGATTATGAGAATTATATCAGAAAGAATTCTTGAAGTAAAGGAAGAGTTCTGTTTGTGTTTCATCGACTGGCGAAAAGCTTTCGACTGAGTCAATTGGACGAAACTTCTGAAAATACTTAAAGAAATCGGAGTCAACTGGAGAGATCGACGACTCATTCAGAACCTGTACATGGGACAATGGGTGAAGTTGCGCTTGAATGAAGGAGAAACCAACAGTTGGAGGAAGAGTCTGACAAGGATGAAGTTTGTCGCAGCAATTATTCAACATTTACAGTGAATGTTTAATGAAGGAAGCATTAATAGGAATTGGAGATTTCAAGATTGGAGGACAGATCAGTAACAAGATCAGGTATGCGGATGATACGGTTATAATAGCTAGAACCGAAGGAAGACTACAGAAGATGATTGACAAAATAGTTGACACTGGAAAACTGTATAGAATGGAAATTAACATCGAAAAGTCGAAAGTCATGAGAACATCCCGTGGAAACACACCCTTACGGATTAGAGTAGAACAAAGAGAACTTGAAGAGGTCGTTAATTTCAAGTATCTGGAAGTATTTTGACGAGAGACGCATACTGCATCAAAGAGATCAGGTCAAAAATTGCCATAGCTAAAGAAGCATTCAACACGAAAAGATCACTCTTAACTAACAGGCTCAATATTGGACTTAAGAAGTTGGTCAAGTGTTATATATGGAGCATTGGATTGTATGATTCAGAGACTTGGACATTACGGAAGTTAGAGAAGAAATATTTCGAGAGCTTCGAAATGTGGTGTTGGAGGAAGATGGAGAAGATAAAATGGACAGAGAGAGCAACAAACGAAGATGTTTAAAACGGATAGGAGAGAAGAGGACACTTCTATCCGCCATCCTTCGTAGAAAGACCAATTGAATTGGACACATCTTGCGAAGAAATTGTCTTCTTCACACCGCCATAGAAGGAAAGATGGGAGTGAAGCGAGGAGTAGGAAGAAGAACACAGCTGATCGATGATTTGAAAGATAGGAGAAAATATTGGGAGTTAAAAGAGGAAGCTGAAGATCGAGAAAAGTGGAAGAAACATTTCCAGGCCCAAATCTAAAAATTGAAAATAAAAAAAAATAAAAGATACCAAAATACTTTAATAATAATAATAATAATAATAATAATAATAATAATAATAATAATAATAATAATAATAATAATAACTTTGATCTTGAACAATAGTACACGGCAGAGCCAAAATTAACACTACTGGCGCCCTAGGCTACACTTATATTTTCGATCTTCCCTGCAAAGAAAGAAAAAGTGTTGCAATTACTGCGACCAAACTGTTGTGCATTCAGCATTCAGTCGCAGCTACAAAAAATATATAATTGTTGATTACACATAATTATATAAAAAAACATAATCGCCCACATAGGAAATTTCTAGTATATGTAATAAAATATTCTGTAGTATATATAAGGCATCAGGAGAGGGAGTAAAATATTCCGCCTTAGTCTCTAGCCTGTGCCTGCTCAGCCTAGGCACTAATCCGGATCTGGAACACAGTGTGGTTGATGAAATATGACCCAAAAATATGGTTAACTCTCTTGAGCATTGTTTCTTATTTAACTGTAATATTTTAACTGTATGTGATATCCAAAGATAAGATATTTATCGATGAACATATCACATCGAGCAGAACTAAAAGCTTAAAAGAAAATTTGAACAGAAAATCGAGGAAAATGAATGTTGATGGCGATAAAATGTACGAGAATGATTCAGAAAGTAATGCCTCCAAGCCCACTACTTGGCCAATGGTACTGCAAATATTCTGATTTTTTTTTTAAATCGTTAATGCACTAATTTTTAAGCTATAGAATGTCATTTGTTTCACCTTCCTACCTCTTCTTTTTCCAGAGTAATGTAACAATCCATGGCATGTAATGGTGGCGTCCGGTTGTGTGCCCAGGAACATTCATCTCCGGCGACGAGTTGTGAATACACCGTTAAGACCCGGAAACGAAGCGTCAGTCGACGTAGTACCGCCACCGTTCTCTCTGCCGAATAATTCAAAGTTGTCCCATCTCCTGGCAAAATGTTGTTAACATTGCGCCTGATTCTGCCTATAGTCCGGATCTTGCGCCCCTCGACTTCTGACTCTTCTTCAAACTTTAGGATCACCTTAAGGGACACGCTACAGTTGTGACGCGGAGGTGGAAGCAGCAGTTCGACAACAGTGTCGCCAACAGCTAACACAATTCTTCGCCGACAGCATGAAAAACCTTGTTTTGCTTTGACGCAAATGTGTTGCGCATAATGAGAACTATGTTGAAAAATGATGCCACCAATTGCAACTGATACCTGTATCGGTACTAACTGTCAAACACAAATAAAGGTAGCCCTATCACTTGGAGATATTATTTTCTGAATCACCCTCGTATGTTGTTCGTTGCAACATAATAATTAATAGCTGGAAGAAATTATTTATTTATTTGTTTATGAACTGTACAGACAACAAAGCATAAGCTGTTAAGTAGTAGATTATATCTTATTGGTATTTCTTGGATTTTGTGAATCTTTTTGCGAAAACTCTGTGCGTTTGAAGTTTACTGAAATATCGATTATTACTCATAAAGATTATAGTGGCTAAACCAGATTAGTTTTCCCCTGTGAAGGAAGTGATGTGGGATCGAATGGATCGTTATACGGTAAATAAATATGTGCATTCACTTGTATGTATATTTTCTTGTTATTAAAATATATATATATATATGATGGAAGATTTGCCTCTGTCAAAGCCAAACTTCGTTGTTTTTTTTCTTTTTTAATGTTCTTCTGTTTCATGCCTTTCAACGCCCCGACCTTGCCAATTGCTGCTCTTTAGCGGCACAAAGGAGGTGTTGTAGAGAACATACGCTCTGACGTAAGGCGCTAAAGAAGCAAACACTTTGTATGTACGTGCTTCCGCGTACGTGCATATGAAATTAATAGAATGTGTACATTCAACTGCAGTCTTTATACAGCGTGTGTGTGTGTGTGAGTGTATGTATATAAGAAAGAAAAAAAATTCGCTATGGCTATAAATACAAATCAAACCGACAAGGTTATTTCCTGAAAGCGTGTGTTTGTTGTTCTAATCTCTCTCGCTCTCTCATTTTCATTTTCTTTATCTGCTATGTATGCGTAATAGCCATGGGAGAGAAGACATTATATGTCAATGGAACTCTTACGTGTTATCTGGTAGAAGACACTCCATACTCTACTACACAGTGTTGAAGCCCAGCTTGGATCAAATCAAAATAAATAAATCCATATAAATACTTACACAAACTTCCTTATCTGTAGCAGATGCCTCCCAAAAGAAATACTGCTCAAGAAAGTTTGTATTTTCGATGATAAGATTAAATTGGGAGCAAATGTTACGGTATGTCTTGTAATGCACCACTATTACTTATCTGTACGAAATGCATTACAGAGGAATTTGTTTTTATACGTATATATTTTTCAATGTTATCAGTTGATTTTAGAATTTTTGTTGAGATTATATTTGAAATTAAATAATGTAGGTGACATATTATTTAATCTGTATCTGGAGATAATCGAGCAGAAAAAAGGAAGAAGAAAATTTGAATTGATATATATGTTCTATTTAGGATTTAACAAGCGAGAGCGTTAACAAGGATCTGTGGTGGAGATAGTGAAAGTGTGAACATCTCAGATAGTGAGCTGCTGAAGAGGAAGTGGATAAAGTGAAAAATATTCATCATACATCATCTACACTCATCACATTTAAACACGAAAACACTTATACACATTTACAATTACTTTACACGCATTCATTTCATCTATACTTCACTTTATTCAATATTTTCACCCCGATCAACTGGGTAACTGGCCCTCTTCTTCCCACTGGAACTCCTTCCCGATTTTGACTACATTAATACCTAACTAAGACATCATAATTATTACCTGGATTTGACATATTATTTCTTTACTTACCTTATCATACTTGACGAACAAATTCTACTTAAAATCTTATTTAATACTATATGTAACAGGGAATACGACTTGAAAGTCGACCAGAAAATGCAAATGGCGGCATACGCCATTTGCAAAATTAGCTACATTAACAATAAAAATATTTCAATTTACATACATTTATAGCATACTTGGCTAATAAAGCTGATGCTTCTATTAAAAACACCGACAGTTGGTGAAGAAGACAAGACAAGAGTTCGTTTGTGAGTTTCAAATATTTGCGAATATAAGCAGTAAGGTCACAAATAGAGTAAATACTATTTTAAAAGAATTAATGGCATTTATTCCGAAGTTGGGTCGCCGCTTTTGCCACGTTTTTTCGCTGTTATCTCCTTTGCACACTTTGTGCAA
This sequence comes from Thermobia domestica, assembly GCF_964235325.1. Classification (NCBI taxonomy): domain Eukaryota; kingdom Metazoa; phylum Arthropoda; class Insecta; order Zygentoma; family Lepismatidae; genus Thermobia; species Thermobia domestica. Next base: position 109,608,601 of record NC_137462.1, on the reverse strand, counting down.
TTTGTTATTAGGTTAGGTTCATTAATCCGTGCTCTTCACAAACTTTTAAAAGATTTCGCTCGTTATCAACGTATTGCTTCACAAATGTTAAAACTGTTAGTTCATTGCCCTTGTACATTCGCCATGTTGATAACATAAATGCTCGTTTCTTTCCCACAATGTAACTGTTCGGTTACCTTGCGCCAAGTAGTTCCCTCCGCTCGCCGTATAGTCCCATGTTTATAGCCGCTTATATATAACAAATAAACAGATTTTTCGAGACATATATTATCAAGGATGTGAGTATAGCCCGCTCCCCCCAGTGATTTTTAAAGCAAAAGTTAAGCAATCAGGAAGAAACGCTCAGTTTAATTTAAGAAAATGTTATTACAAGGCTTATTTGCACTTCATAAGTGATCTGTTTTTATTGCCTGTATTTGCTATTGTCTTCTGTATTTCATATATTTTAATTATCTCTTGGGAACAAGATTGTAAGCGTTAATGTTCTGAATTAAAATATCTTAATATATTTCTTGGTAACTATTTTGTTTTAGAATTATTTCGAGTATTTATTGATGTAAATTGATTTATGTTGCGTAAGGTTTTATTGAATACTCCTCACATTGCGTTGTGATCGATTGTTTCTTTTACATAAATTCCCATCATTACCGCGAACCTAGAATTTTCCCCATTTTTAAGAAAATGGGGTGGCGTATCCACTGGGCCATGAATGCCCTATTCTTCGTGGATAGAGATCGAGCCCGAAGAACTACAGGGTATCTTCAATTCTAACATCGATACGCGAAACCAGCAACATCGGCATCTGAAATTGTGTAAATTGTGAGTGGTCTGTAAAGGTAATGGATCCAGAGACAACATACGAAGTTATGCGTCTCTGCACCTCACAAGTACCAGACATCTGATGCTGGCCTGTGCAGGATAACCCCGAAAACTATGGATTCGACACTAATATCGATCATTTTCTATCATTTTTATATATATCTCCTCCTCCCCCAAGTTGCGGATCTGAATTTGGATTTAAACGGCATAGGAAGTATCACTATTCATCTCACCGACCCCGAAAACTGTAGATTCGACACTAATATCGGTTATGATTTCGATCTCGATCTCTCCCCTCCCCCTCTCCTAAGTTTCACCGTCATAGTGAAATGACGAAAACATCTCAGGCCCAAACATCATCTATGTTGAAAATTTGATCGAGATCGGCCTGGTGGTTCAAGAGTTATTAAGTCACAAACATATGCTAGTGACTTTCATTCTCATATAGGGCTATATAGATTTCTGAACCAAGACTGCACCGAATCCAATGATCATCCCTTTGATAACCTTTTAACAAAGGGTTACAAAAAATACATCTACAGCTCATACTGAGTATACTTTTAGAACTTTACTATAAAACTATGCTAAAACTCAACCTAGATACAAATCGCTTCTTGTTTTTCTCACTGAAAAGTTATACTGAATCAGTCAAAGTTCAAACCTGAAGCGGTAGGGTAAAGTTAAAGCTCGGATTTAGTTCAGTAGAGAAAGACTCCACATCTTATGTCACAAAAGCAAGACGATCCCATATTTTTGAGCAGGAAATTACGCCAAAAAAAAAAAAAGACTTATCTTGAATTCAGAAATATACGGTAATTCCGAGGAGGTCAACTAAAAAGTAACGAACAATTCATTAAACTTTTTTATTTACTTCTTTATTTATTTGTATTTTTTGGATACAACGTTGGCAATTCTTCAGTAGAATATGAAATGAAACGATGTTTCTAGTTTAACGTCCCACGACTATGCACCAAAGTTAAAGAGGACGATGACGATAATAATGAACGAAATAGAGAGGGAAAGGGATAACCCCGAAAAAATGTATGGAAACGGTTTGTTCACCACAAAATCTGTTTGATGAGAGCTGGGATTGAACCAGGGACCCCGCGCACCAGAAGTGAGCACTCCGCCACATTAAGAAAAACTTCCTGACTCCTATTTTTCAACGGTTCAGGACTACCGGACACTTGGACACGAACACTGAAAGATAGAGGACAGTTAAAATTCTAAAGTCTCTAAGTGGGAATCGAATGAAGGACCAAGTTTATCAAAGGGACACACAACAGAAACTACCACTGACCTACTGTGACCCACAGTAGAACATGAAAAACCGTAATATTGTCATTCAGCAGAAGACCGACAGTTCGGAAATACCAACATTTCTAAGCTTACAACACTGTCAATTCTACCTGGAAGTGAAGGTGTTGATGTAATCAGCACTAAGTGAAACTGTGGGGTGTATGGAATGTATATCTGCAAAAATTTAAAAATAAGTAGAATAATTTGACGAGAAAGGCCTAAATTTATGAGGTAAGGTGTAAGAGATACACTATGTGATCAAAAGTATCCGGACACCTGGCTGAAAATGACTTACAAGTTCGTGGCGCCCTCCATCGGTACTGCTGGAATTCAATATGGTATTGACCCACCCTCAGCCTTCATGACAGCTTCCACTCTAGCAGGCATACTTTCAATCAGGCGCTGGAAGGTTTCTTGGGGAATGGCAGCCCATTTTTCACGGAGTGTTGAACTGAGCAGAGGTATCGATGTAGGTCGATGGCATGAAGCCGGCGTTCCAAAACATCCCAAAGATGTTCTATAGGATTCAAATGAGGACTCTGTGCAGGTCATTCCATTACAGGGATGTTATGGTCGTGTAACCACTCCGCCACAGGCGGTGCAGTATGAACAGGTGCTCGATCGTGTTGAAAGATGCAATCGCCATCCCCGAATTGCTCTTCAACAGTGGGAAGCAAGAAGGGGCTTAAAACATCAATGTAAACTACGCTGTGAGAGTGCCACGCAAAACAACAAGGAGTGCAAGCCCCCTTCAAGAAAAACACGACCACACCATAACACCTCCACCTCCGAATTTTACTGTCGGCACTACACACACTGACAGATGACGTTCACCAGGCATTCGCCATACCCACACCCTGCCATCGGATCGCCACATTCTGTTCCGTGATTCGTCACTCCACACAACGTTTTTCCACTGTTCAATCGTCCAATGTTTACGCTCCTTACGCCAAGCGAGGCGTTGTTTTGCACTTACCTTCGTGATGTGTGGCTTATGAGCACCCGCTCGATCATAAAATCCAAGTTTTCTCACCTCACGCGGCGGTCTTTGTCAGCCAACAGACGAGGTCGGCCTGTACACTTTTGTGCTATATGTGTCCATTCACGTTTCCACTTCACTATCACATCAGACACAGTGGAGCTAGGGGTGTTCAGGAGTGTGGAAATCTCGCATACAGACTTCTGACACAAGTGACATCCAATCATCTGACCACTTTCGAAGTCCGTGAGTTCCGCGGAGCGCCCCATTCAGTTTTCTCACGATCTCTAATGACTACTGAGGTCACTGATAATGAGTAACTGGCAGTAGGTGGCAGCACAATGCATCTAATATGAAAAACTATGTTTTGGGGGTGTCCGGATATTTTTGATCACATAGTGTATGTAAAAAGCCAAGGATCATTGTAAAATTTGAGTATGTTTTGTTAACCTATTGTTTGGAAGTGAAAGTTGTATTGTTCAGTACCCATGGTGGACAGCATACAGCTGAAGGTTGTGCAATCTTAAGTAGTTGATTCATCAGTGTGTAGTGTGTCTAACTTGCATAAAATATAGTAAAGTGTAACATATACATTCGGGATACTTTTGATACTCACGTTTGGAGCACGTTAGACGGATACTTTTTTCCCTTTCGTTATGATTTTAATAACATATACACCAAAAATACTACATTAATATTAACATGTAGATAATAGAATGTCTGCATCCTTTTTCTATTGCATCACGGTTTGAAATTACACACGAAAAAGCATGAAATGCTCCTGGAATTTGAGGTAAATGTCAGCAGCTGTAGATGCCGTAAAAAATGAAACAGTACTTGCTGTTGCTGCCTCGGATACATTACGTGACAGGTAGGGGCAGGAGTTTTTCGCAAGTTGCGAAATTGCGAAAGTTTTCCAACAAAGCCGAGAGTTGGCTTTTCAGCGAAATGCATCAGATTGAGTAAGGAAATAGGTATTTTGAAGTTGCGACAAAAGGCGATAACGGACATTTTGAGCGAAAAATGCCGCAAAACGCGACAAATTGCGAATTTTTTAAATGTCAATTTCAGAAGTATAGAAATAAAAAAGTACAATTTTTCCAAGCAACGTTTTCCTTTTGCAATATTTCTATACCCATAGAAAAGCTGAAGTGCAACATACCTGTAGAAAAAAATTACCAATCTGCATAAGAAAAAAATGGTGATATTGTTTAAAAGATGAAGGGGAAAAATCCCTCTTAAAATTACATACCTTGAGGGAAAAAAGCAGGAATTGAATGAAATGTACGAAAGCCTTGGAAAATTATTTGATCCCTTATTTGCTGGATGCCTCTCAAATCCTGATGTAGTCTTTGTGCAAGCTTTTTGTTTACATACAGGGTTTTCAAAGGAAACTGATGAACCTATGTATGCTGATTTCCATTAGAGTTTGAAGGAAGTTGTGATGCAGAGTCAACATGTTAATGTCAGTGTGATGGATATTTTACTTGCACAGAGAATCAAAGGGGAGGAAAATTTAAATTTCAGTAACTTATTCCTGTCTGCAATATTTCTTCCAATAACGAATACTGATTGTGAAAGCATTTAAAAAAAAGTTTGATAATAAATGATAGAAGGCTACAGATGAAAGAAGAAGATGTAGAAACGTGCAACATGCTGCACCTTTCATCAGAATAATAATTTGCAGACGAGATATACAGGAAGATACTGCGCTAACGTGTTGTATATATGTTTTTTCCTTTTCTGCATATGTATATGTTTTGGTGTATAGCTAATACAATGTATGCTGTTGTGTGGTGGCAATCGTAAAGATACTGTGCTAGTGTATTTTAAGTTTTTGGACTTGTAAAAGAAGAAAGAAGTAATATGTTGTTAGTAACTGCAAAAAGAATAAATTCATTGTCCTATGTAGTATTATTGTTTATTACTTATAAACTAAAATAGTGTGACGTCACATCCGTCTCGTTGCCATGGTAATCGTAGTTTTATTTTCTAAACAACATGGCCTACGAACTTAAGTACAAAGCGAAAACAATAACGTGCTAACTTCCCGATTGCAAACATTACAATAAAAGAAACACTTGTTAAGGCCTTTGTTTTTTTAAAAAAATCCAATTAATGAAACTACGAAAACAGAAAAAGCAAGCAATTAGGTAAATAATATTTTAAAATATGTCAAGCGATGAAAGTGAAATGTTTCCCCTGATATCACTGATTTTGTGATTTATACGTTTGAAGGTCGTTAAGTGTCAAAATATACTATCAGTATCACACATTGCATTCCAAACGTATAGGTCTACAGAAATTGTGTTCAAACCTTTGGCTGAATCACTCATAATTGAATGTTTTCTTGTACTGTCAGTATATATTTTTAAAGTAAGTAGGACATGTAAAGAAAGATCCGATGCATGTTACCGGTAACCAATCAGAAACTGGTCCAGATTGAAAATTCTCAGAACATATATGGTTACAAGTTTCGTGTCTTTTTTTATTGATTGTTTATTTTGTACCCACTGTAACTATGCACTCATATTTTAAAGGGTAGGCGTAAAATATCTAAATGTGTCAATATCATTATCTTCAAAGTAGACAATTATTTTTCCTTGTAGGCAAATCGTATATTTGTTTATTTTCATTGTGCCGACAGCTCATCAGTTTGTGCCTTAGAGTTTTTACATTGTGTATAGTTGTTTTCTGTTCATTGTGCATTACGTGGTAATGGCGTTGACATTACTCAACGTAATTTCTATCTTAGCAGATTACTTAGAGATGTGGCCACTGTAAAACAAATCCTTATATGTTACTTCGTTAATTACTAGATTTCACTCGTAAATTTTCTAAATAGTGGACTCATATTCTTAACCTATATCTTTTCCTGGCAATTTTACTTTGTCCTCAAATTATTCTAAAAAAACATTATTAACTGCGCATTCTTATTAACAGTATACTTCATAGTATTCTTATCGCTTCATGCATTTGTTTAGATAAAACGATCACCATGGTAACGAAGGGGAAATGACGACATCACTATTTCAGTCTATATTGGGTCTATATTAGAGTTTGCATAATTTATATTAGAGTTTGTATATTAGAGCTTGTAAAATAATTTACTTAGCCACAAAATGATAAATTTTATATCTCAAAATGCGACAAAATACGAAAGTTTTAATTTCAGATGCGAAATGTTTAATTTCAAACTGCGAAAAATTCCTGCCCCTAGTGACAGGTTATTCGAAGTTAACTGCAAGAAACATTTTTGTGAACATGCAACATTTGCTGAAGAAGACGAACACTCACTAGTAGAAAAGTTAATTATATTAGATGCATACGGGTTCACCCAAGAAAATAAGATGTGGTAATCTGAAGCGAAGGACAATAGTGGCAAACTTTTAACATCTACACAGAAAAATTGTAAAATAGAAAAATCAAAAGATAGTGATGCACAGAAGAATGTACAGATACATAAAAATGCAAAACACAGTTTTAAAAATGAGAAAACTCAAAAAGAAAATTATTGTGCTATCTGCTAAGGTTGGTTTTACGGCAGAAACAATTCAACTGATTGGGTACAATGTACGAAATATTTTCAGTGGTTTCACGAGGACTGTGTTCTTCACCTAGACCTTCTCTTCTTTATGTGTCAACAATGTGAAATCTCAGACAAATATGACTATAATGTTTGCTCTTTCCTGTATATGAACCTAAAACTAATATTTTTAATGTATAACCATACTTTTGATAACATATGATTAACATAAATTAACAAATACTTTTTTCATGAAGTGCAGAATTTTTGTGCTCTCTGCACTAGCTCTCTTTTAGCATATTATTTTTTAAATGAAATTCTTGTTTCAAATATTGTTTGTAACTAAATACAATTTTGCGATTATTCTTTCCCTCATTTGTAACTCAGTGATATTTTTAAATATTGTCTGTAGCTGTAAATAAATGTATTCTATATTCCCAAACTTATAGATTTCTGTATTTGTTCAAAGCAGAAGAACTACTTTACGAACAGTAATATGTATTGTAGAATTATTAGTGATACTATCATAGTACGTAAGATTTTAATGTTGATGTCGATGTTGACCCAACAACCTGTCGGTCTTTCCCATAGATTTGGGAAGTCCGACACTTCTCGTTCATTTCAATTGTGGCTCCATAGCCACACATTGCTTTTGTGCTACACATATTATATCTGTCAATTAGTTGAAATAGTATGCTTAATCATGGGCTATAATTCGTTTCTTTAATAATTCATTACGATCTTGCAGTAGTGCTAATGTTCTTAGGGTGTCGGTATTGACCCAAATGACCATACACAAAAAATAAAATATTATAACAACGAAAATATTAGCAAAGATAAATAAATAAATTGTGCTTAACAATATTTACAATTTATTTTGCACGATGTGAATCGCAAAATTCTTTCAGGATTAAAATTATCTGTAGAAGATGGTTGTCTATACACAGCTGAATGCAGTAGGAAGCCTATAGGCCTACATGAAATTTTTTGATCATTGCATGTCTAGATTTCGGAACACAAAATAAACTTAATTTTACATTTACTCGATGATTACTTTTTCTCGATGATTACTGTATAATGCTATATTTCTGTTTTTCTGATAGTTTCACTACTTGATCTTCGTAGTTCAGAAACTCTATGACGGAGAATGGGTTAAAAGAAGTAAAGAACATTATCTAGCTTGGGAAGATGCATAGGACAACCCATGTACGTACCAATTGGCAAACAGTATTTTCACTACAGAAGAAATCATCTTTGCGATTACTAGCTAACGATGTCAAACTTTGGATTCTCATTATCTATACAACATTCACATAGATTTTTTTGGTAACAGGAGCAATGTATACACTAAAGGTCAGCATGCCATCAATGATGTTTGGCTTAAAAAAAAAAAAAAAAAGATAATGATCAGTCTGTATATTATGAACAATTTAATACCAATAGGGTTATTGTTCTTGGGAGAAAATGAATATAAAACACCGGGTAATGAGGCCAGTATCGGTATGAGTGCTTTCTCCAACGCTTCCATTTTTCTTTTCGAATGTAATACCGCATTAATGAACTTTGAAGGCTAATTTATTAATTTTTTTTTAAAGCTAATATAAAGCATTGAGATAGGTTAAACTCGGAAGAAATTTTCAACTGCATACGACCGTTGGGATTGTTAAATTGTTTAAAAGCCTAATTTATAATAAATACGCGTAAATTGCTTTTATATGATGACAATACATTGTTACCTTTAAAGATAATTTAATGTTTGTTAATTATGTGTTAGAAGTTTAATTTTTTTTTTTAATTATGTTATTTAGCCCTAGTTGGGTTTGGGATATAAAAGAGAATCCCAAATTAGATTAAAATATTATTATAGCAGGTTGAAAATATGTAGCCGAGTGTTGTGTATATGAAGGTGTTAACTAAAAGATACTTTAAAGTTGTAAAGGATGTCGCCAGAGTTTGATGGTTTGTTTAGACCTAATATTGCGACTCAGTACTGTGTACGTATTGATTCTCTATGACGCTGAGTAAATAGTATTCCGTGTTTTTATATTTATTAACAACAAGTAGTTTTAATACTATTTGCAGAAGAAATTCATCATGTTGTTATATACGGAGAAAGATTTCGACTGAAAACGTTACACACTACCTTAATTTCTTCCTCATTGATCCATATTATTGTTCTCTTTACAGGTGAAACAAAATGGGCGGTCCAAATCATATTCGTACCACGTCAACGATCAATGATCCGAGCTTCATTACAAATTTAGGATTAAAAAGTTGATGTATAGATATCGTTGGTTAATTAAGGATAACAAATGACTTGCAACAATGTGCATCAATGATATAGAAGGTTCTAGAATGATTCTTTCAGTATCGATGTTATAAAGATTTCATTGGTTCAAAATGGCTCCATGAAGTGAACCACCTGTATTGAAACGTGTCTGCTTCATCTTGTTTCGTCCCCGTAGACATGGAAAAGTTTCTGTAGAAATACGCATATCAATATGGCTAAATTATCCCTAGTTTTGTAGAGAAACTGTATCACCTACCATTAATATAGTGTCATTTTGTCATACATTACGACAAATCTACAAAAAAAAAAAAAAAAAAAAAAAGGTTAAGCTTGAATTTGTAGGAATGATGTTTTTGTCCCTTTAAATTTCACTGCTTTTCGTAAAATTAAAATAATAACCATAAGTTACAGAGGATTGCGAGTTATTTTATGAGTGGGTTTCATATGTTGTAGTTTGACTCACAATAAATTAGAATACTGCAATTTAGTTTGGAACCCTCGCCTTGTTACACAGTTTAATAGTAACGCAGTAGAGTCAATGAAAATATCTACCCTAAAATATACAGTACAACTTAGGAGTATATTTAAATTATTACTAATTTTATAGTAATTTATGTGTTGGAGAATTTACGATCAGATAAATTACTTCTTTAAAAATACCTTAAATTGGAATATTGGTTGTCTTGAACTGTTAGCTCGAATTTGTGTAAATGACACAGCGAAAAGTTGAAAGAGTCCATGAAGGTATTTACAAGTACATACTTCTTAACTATTCCGGTCGAAACGCTCGCTAATAGAATCCAGTGAGCATTCAATATACAACTGGCTCTATTGATATATATCAATTCAAATGTATTTAATATTACTTAAGAGCTCATTGATTGAGCTTTCGTTGCAGATGCGAAGACTCCTGGGTTCGACCTCTTAAGCAAATACTGTACTAACCTAGAGACGTCGAGACATGACCCTGAAAATGAGGTAATTTTAATCTTTAAGGTAAAGACTGCTAGAATTGAAACTTAATATACGGGTAACTATTTTACAAGTTTTATTATTATTATTATTATTATTATTATTATTATTATTATTATTATTATTATTATTATTATTATTATTATTATTATTTAAAAAAAGAAGGTTCCATTTGGAATCCTTATCCGAACCTCCTATCTTAGACAACGAATCCCTAACTAAGCCCCCAAACCACAATAGATTGGACTGCATAACAACAGAATACAAAATGGAATCATACATAACAAAAATCCAGAAAAATAAATCTGGCCATGACAACTTGCTTTCCTTTTCAAACGCTTTGTTTGCGTCTGATTTTCATCCGATGAGCATTATGATATAATGCTGATGTAATAATAAACTATGATAACCAAGGCTACGTCTAAACTTGCAAAACTAGTAATGCAATGTAAATGGCATTACGAATTGCTTTTCTTTCTTTTTCTCCATCCATACAAGCCTTTTGCTACAAGTAATTTTCGCATTGATAAGATACATAATGTTTTGGCTCTTAGATCATAAAAAACAGCATTCCACAGTAGAAGGTCAATGCGTGAATCACCTTGACTATCGTTTTTAAAATCAATGACTGCTTATTTTTTTCCGGGTACGGATGGATATACAAGGCCAATATTGACATGTGAGCTGCACCTATCTAGCGGGATTTATAGTAACTGAAAGTGGAGCCAAGGATTATTCTGTTTCGCATTTAACTTCCATATGATGATGTATTTATTCATGTTCCGTACAAATTAAAAATGTCATTGTATGGATTTAGGCAAGGTCATATGTACTGTATTTACGCTGTCTTGGTAATGCAATACTGAATACAGTAACCATCACTGAATTGATAGATTGCAGTTTAACATCCCATTTCATCACGAAGGCTATATGAAACGGGAACTTACACTGAGCGAAGTTTGCCATCCCTGCTGGTCTAGTGGCTCACGGGATCCCGGATTCGATTCCTGATGGGGGAGCCTTTGGAATTTTAACTGTCCTCGATGTTTCTGTGTTCGTGTTCCTGTCGTTCTAGGTTACTGGTAAAGCGAGTTAAACAAGTAAAAAGCGAGTAAAATTAAGTAAAAATTAGTAATAACTAGATAAGCAAGTTAATGAAGCACATTCGGTTCGGATCAGTTAAATTTAAAAATAATAAAGTGGCTAGCACGTCCGCCTTTGGATGTACGCGGTTCCGGGTTTGATTCCCGGTAGGAGAGCCTTTGGAATTTTAGCTGTCCTGGATAAATATATGATCGTGTCCCTGTCGAAGTTGGTAAAGGTTAAAGAAACCTTATATACGAGGAAACTCAGGTGCTCAAGAAACTGAGATATGATCGGTTGATTTTTTTAAGTAGCTCACGTGTTAGACCGTTGGCTTCACATTCGGGACGTTACAGATTCCATTCCCACTGCCAACCATCGGGAGATGCCGGCATGATACCTACTAAATAGGCCCTGGCCAATACCTTCCCAAATCCTTTCCATTGTTATTGTTGTTATGTATCCAGTATAAAATGGCTTCTGAGCTGTATCCGATGATTGTTAAATAAATATGTTAAATACCGTTTTAATTCACCTACTTCCCTACTAATTAAAGTTCTGACCACTTGCACATATACGAAAACCCGACGAATATTTTACATAATGTAGCTTATTATTTTATTGTAAAATTAATTAATAAGCGCAATCACATACGCTCGATAAAATGGCACGGCAGATTCATGTTTCTTCCGATGTGGAGGCCATTGGGCAGCACAAGTGCTGCGTGTATGCGACACGATTACCGCGTCGACTAGCAAACGACACTTCCCGCTTATTGCCGAATTGAGCAGAGCTTAGTATTGATGCTGTTAATTTATCGAAGATAGAAAATAAAAAGAGGAAGAAAACGTTTCTAGGTGTATCCGATTATTAGGGGTGGAATTTTATTCGAAAAATATTAGGTGGGGTAATTTCCCCATCCCTCCATGATTTCTCACCCTGGGTATATACTAGAATTAAACTAATTATGCTAAATCTATGGCCTTTCGTATCCAGAGGTTCAATGCCTCTTTCACAAAATCTCTCCATTGACTTCTGTCCTTGGCCAACTGAATCCAGTTTTTACTTTGTATTCTTATTTCTCCGAGATTCGTCTCAATATTACTCTTACATCTCTGTCTAGTTCTTTCTATAACGACCTTGCTTTAGAAAACTCACCGTGATGTAGACAGAAGAGAAAATTCAGAGAAATGGGTAAATAAAACAGAAGAGCATATAATTTTGTGGAGATAACCATACAACAAGAAGAAACTAATGTTTTAGAGCATCTTCGAAATAGGTTTTCCTTTTTTGGAACTTAGTGTTTATGTCGAATATACTTAGTGCTTATTGTGTGAATACACCTCCTTAGAATTCTCATCTCCCTTCTTGCTAATGGTGCTCGAACTTGCGAAAATAAAATCCCGTAATTGCAGTTGAAAACATTGATGTGATTGGTGCGGCATTAAGAGGAGACGGAGAAAGATCCATCTAGTTTCTAAACATGCACAGAGTAATTTCCTTCAGTGCGGATAGATCATTCTTTTCATTGATCTAGAAGTTCCCATTGGCAGCTAGGGTATATATACCGAACCAACTGCAAGCAAGAGAGTCAATACAAGAGAAGTCATTTTGTATGTGAATCTCGCATCGTACTTATTTACTGTCTAAAGGTTTTACTTTACAGTTAGTAGTAGCAGCAGAAGAAGAAGTGGAGCGTTTTTTGAAAGATTGAGTTGCGGGAGTGCTGAGAGTGGTTTGGTGTTGGCGAAGGAGGGAGGTGAGATTGTAATGGCCGTCCCAATGTCCGCCATTACAATGCGCCGTCATGCCACCTACTTCCGTACCAGGAACGTGGCTGGCCAAGTAATGGCCCAGAATGAAGCTCCATTTTCTGATTGGGTTTTTGGGAACGAAAGAGAAAAAGAGAGGTTAGGGTTGTCTGACTTGAATACAGGATCCTATCCCATTAACACCTCGGCACGTACACTGGAAGAGAACAATACCTTGAAGAGCTTAGGGACCTGAAATAAAAAAGGAAGGAAGCAAAAAGGGGACAGCAGTAGAATCATCTCTCTGTGTACAGCATCCAGGCACAAATGGATGGACTCCCATTCTGTGGATATGGAAGAGTAGGGGGAGGGGAGATATGTCCTTTTTCTAGCAAAAATATTCCAGAGCGTGTGACTGGAGAAATGTAAAAGGCAAACGAAGATGTCTAGTTGGGGAGAGGAATCATAAAAATGACTGAATTGATACAAACTCTTGAGACATCTTCCGATGATGTACTTTTCGACAAAACGAAACTGCATTTGCCGATCCATCCATAACTCCCTGAAAGAGAGGGATGGGGAAGAATAGCAAACATTTGAGGTTTTCATGAAGTAAAATTCGGTTAGCTATTCATAAACATCATAATTATCTGCTACTAGTGACGCAGCAACCAAACCGAATCTTGATTTTGTAATGAATTTTGGAATTTTGCTCTAATTTCTTTGTTTATCATTCAAAGAATCTGAAGATGGTCTTCATCACACTTAAGAGGGCTATCATATTCTCAGTGACGCTGAATAATTCATTTGATTGTGTATTTTTTATAATGCTATTTTCTATATCTGTATTATCCTCCTTATCTGACCAATATAAACACAATAATAAGAAGTTAGTTAGAATCTCAATGTTGCCTATATATAACCATTTAAGTATTACAATATGTTCACAAAATACTACCATAGGAAAGTTCGGCAGAATGAATCAAAAGCATAGATACAGTAGAAACGAGAAAAGACGCAGAGACCATGCACTACGAGAGAATTCACATGCCAAGATAACCAACCTCTACATTTCCCATAAGCACTCTTTTCAATACGACAGACCACGTTAGGAGAACAATGTACTAGAGCTTAGATAATGCAGACAAACCAAAGAACTTTGGAAAATGTATACTGACGGAATTTTTACTACCAAAATGTGGACTTGTCCGCATAAATGCTGAAGTATGATAACACTGACTAAGGCCTGTTTTATCCAGTTGCAGTAGCGGTTGCACAACCACAACGTTTTCTAAATATATTGAGTCAATTAATATTTTTATTCACGACGTTGCGGATTTCCAATCATCTCAATCTGAAAATCCAACCGCTGATAGTTGCGATCCTCGGCAGTTGGGCGGTTTCTATTCACGTTGTGTCATATGGGAGCTCTTATTCATAGCGGATCGGTGCGCTAACCACCCGCAGCGGTGTCAATTCCCACGGTTATAGCCACAATTTCAGTTGCTTGTTGTTGTCGTCTGAAGTGGATGAATTTAAAGATGAGTGACTTCAATACAGAATGTCACAAAACTTCACTGAGTAGACCGATAAAATTGTCTTTGACGTACTGCTTCCTCACCATTGCCAGTAGCATCCGCAGACATAGCCACAACTGAAAAGGGCGCTAGCAGATTCTCAACAATCCAAGGGCAAACCTTTACGGCAACCGTGTGGATAAACCGACCTAACTCCCCCGCCTCCCCCCAAAAATCTACCATAGGATTACATTGGTTCAGAAACATTGAGGAATTAAACTAGCTGAATACCATTCAGGAAGCTTTGCAGAGACCGAAACAAATAACAGTTTCACACTTTCATGTTCCTTGTTAGTCTGTCTGGATGTTTCACTTTTTGTATGCTACAGTGGTACATACTCTCCGTACAAGCACACTTTTCATACGTCCACCGTCTGCACGAACAGCATTCTGGTAATATCTCACATAAGTATACTGCCCCTGCATAATGTAAGGTCCACCTTGTAACTGGTATTGGTTATGGACAACGAATGATTCTTCGCGGATTAAGCAGAAATCCTATGGTGCCTAAATATATCTATTCTCTCCAGCTATAGTACTCGCGCCGAGTCGTGAAGCTTGGGCTCTAAACCAATCACAGAAATATTTTGCTTGAGCTCCGATACATCGGAAAACTTCGGTACAATTCGTGGAGCCGCTTCCCGAGCGCACATTTGGGGAAACGTCAAACAACAAAAATTCACCAACAATGTTGCCAAACTTTGAAGAGATAGTAAATGAGTATTAAAAAAAAATATTTTAAATTACCAATAATGACACTGCACAACAATAACCACTGTAACAATTATTCTAAAACGGTAACAGTAACACGAATAGTAACAACGAAAATATAACGCAACAAAAAGCAACTAACAAAATGGAACTTGGTGCGAATCCGACAACACTGTACTCTCGGGAGATGTTTTCCGTGTAGCGCGAGAGAAGACTCTGACAAAATTTGATGATGGATGGGGGTTGACAACCGGAACACACCCTCGCGTTCTATTGGGTGGTGAAATCGGTAGATCTAGGTCAAGCTTCACGACTCGGTGCGAGTAGTATAGTGAGGGCAAAACTTTTTTTTTTTCTCGCAAGGTAGCAGTACTCACGAATGTGGGTTGTTCGAAAGTATTATGTGTTGACTTGCAAATAGACTCGCTGCTGTGCGTGTGAATGCTCATATGGCTCCCAAAATTACAGACTTTTGGAAGGGTTATACTTGTGTACTTTCAGACATACAAAAGGTTTCTGTGGATCCAAGAAAGTGCTCAATGCTGAGTTGAATCGCAACAAAACGAGTACCTCTGCTGCTGCTGGGTTCTATAATGTTGGGCATCATACATAGTGGAGATTAGGCTCTAGATGTGGTGAGAAAGATGCGTTCCGCTGTGATGTGAGGACCCACCATCTAAAGGAACAGTATCTGCAGTAGTGCGTTCCGCCGCGACAAAAAATCGCATAATTGCGCAAGATTTACAACTAGTAAAGAAGCGTATGGCTCGAATTTATGTGTTTTCTTCCTCGCATTACCATGGAGACGAACATTCGAAAGCTGTACGAAGGCCATTTTCATGGAGTATATAGGGGCAAGTTTCCAGTGGCTTTGGACGAGACAAGAGTATGTTTGTCGAATGTAACGAAAAGAAGGTTATCTTCTATCATCCTCGTGATTTCAGATGACGTACTGAGTTGGTGCGTTAATACGTATGCGGAAAGTATTCTACGCAGCTTTATGATTGTTGGTGATTGCTGCTACAATGACAAATTTTCAAAGTGGACAAAAAGACAAGAATCAATGTAACTTATTACCAGACGAGCATTTTAGAGTCTTTACCATGATATTCTATCAATATATGGCAGTAACACAACTCGCATCGTCATTCACCAGGATAAGATGTTCAGTCATATGATAAAATCAATGGTGACGTGCATGGACCGAATGGAATGCGAAACAGGAATTCATGAAATTCCTTGTAGAGACATCTCTGTGAAATCCATTAATGCATCCCCATGGATTTTTGTGAGTTCCCGTTGTTGAAACAAGTGTTGAGGCATCGCACACTTTCTGCAGTCTTTGGGAAGTTTGTCCAGAGGAATGGAACAAACTTGATCAAACTGTGCTTGAACGCAATATTCTTCAGTACAAACTGAGATGCAGGACGATAGCTAACAGACAGGATTTGCAATTCGAGGAAAAACACTAGTAGCGTTGCGATATTTCTTAAACTGGTAAGGATCTCAAATTCGTTGTCACAAGGCCAAAACGACCTTCTGTAGACTATAATTTATTTCATCAATCGGTAGGTTTGATACGCAAATACGTATGAACGAACCTAAAAGAAGTTTCAAATGAACCTGCAATCAGACCTGCCAGGACCAAGGTTCAAAGAAGGAAATGAATGTAAAGGCGACAATGCCATTCTTCCAGTTCCAGCAATAACGAAATCAGACATTTTCTGATTTTGATTCACCGCCTAATAAGAAAACTGTAACATATCAATGCCAAAGGTAATTTTTTTTTGTAGATTTTTCCTGTTATGTTTTACTATTAGACCTATTACTAATTTTTAAAAATTATTTCCTTGTTTATATAATTTATATTTTATTCTTTATTCCTTTATTTTTTTTATTTGCTACCTAAGTTTTAATTTGTATAGTCTTTGTTTGCTTTGTTTTAATATCTTATTTTGTCGAAATTTTATTTCAACTACAATTTTAGAGGTTTCATTTTGCATTTTTAGAGTGAAGTATGTAACGGCGATTGGCCATGTCGTGACGTGGACAAACGACCTTCCTGCTAACGCCCCCACCAGTGGCGTATTTAAAGGTAGCTTTCGGGCTTAAGCGCCCTCGAAATTTTATTTACTACTAGCTGAATATACCCATTCTTCGCATGGGGGCTGTATTTGGAAGTCAACACCTGTGGGAGTATCACTATTTATCTCAGTGACCGCGAAAACTATGGATTTGACACTAACATTGGTCATTTTGGGCTATTTTTACATGTTTCGGTATCCTCCTCCCGATGCCCCCCGGCTCGCATACAATGGTAGCTGAATTTGCAAGTCATCGCTAATGGAAATGTTACCATTGATCTCAGCGATCGCGAAAACTATGGATTTGACAGTAATATCGGTCATTTTAGATTACCTTTACATGTCTCGGTATCCCCCCTCCCTGTGATCCCCGGCCCGCAGCGGAAAAGGGTGAATTTAGAAGTTAATACGATCAGAGTTTCACCATTGATCTCAGAGACCGCGAAAACTATGAATTCGATACTAATATCAGTCATTTTCTACTACTTTTAAATGTCCAGGTAAACGCCCCCTGAGACCACCGGGTTCGAATTTTAAAAAAAGCTTCGCCTTGGTCTGGGGCCTGGACCAAGGTATCTATGACTAAAATTTAGTAACTCTTGGTCAACTTGTCTGGTCTCCAGGTCGGTCCCGGTAAACACCCTCCCTGGATCAAAATTAAAAAAAAAAAAACGCTTCGTCTTGGTCTGGGGCCTGGACCAAGGTACCCGAGACCAAAATTTGGTAACTCTCGGCCCACTCGTCTGGTCTCCAGGCCGCACACAGACACACGCACAAACAAACTATTTTATTTATATAAGATATTAAAGTAAATGAAATATCTTGCAGACTTTTCACATTCCCAGGAATGAAGTTAGCAAAGCCTCCCCGCCCCCGAGATAAAATCGTAAATACGCCAATGGTCTCCACTAATCTATAATAAATATTTTTTTAATGAGATATTTTAAAAATGAGATTGACGCGTTTGTCTACATAAATTATTCGTACTATTTTAGATTTTTCAATAAGGAGGTTTATAAATAGAACACTGCGTCCTAAACCTTCGTAGACTGTAAACCAGGCAGTAGGAGACTAGAATTTAGTAGAACGTGCAATACGGTTGGAATAGAAAGGTAAGAAGTGTAAAAAAAATACACAGTTAAAAAAATTGTCCTTAATAGGTGATGACGTCAAAGTCTGCGCATATACATATGAGTTCTAGGATGCTGTTTCATAAATGTTAATTTTAGTATTTGCTGCTCTTTTTTTTTTTTTTTTTTTTTTCGAAAAATGAAATGACGCGAATTTGGACAGCATAGGCTCTTAACTTCCTTTTTAAAACTTCGGAAACATAAAGTCAGCGTATTTGATGTATGAGATAAGTTCACTCTTTCTTCCCTTTATTCGTAGCATTTCCTTCTCCACCCAGCGATGTTGTCAAAAGAAATACTTGATAGATGGGAACGACTCCTTCTCGCGCTAGTGCAGAATGCGAAAGGCTTAATTCTCACCTCAAATAACAAAAGGGTTGAAAAACAAATCCTCTCCCTAAAGCTTCCTGTGAGTTGAAGATACACGAAGATGGCTTATAGCGAAGTGATGTGCTCTTGCGGAGACTGAAAAAGAAGACGCATTAATCCAAACGATGCCATGCAATAACACGAAGCAAGCTTTATGGAGGGACATTCATTCACAAGAAATTTCGTGATTCTTCGCCATTGAAAGGGATAAAAAGGCACTAGAGCTATAAGACACTACGAAACTTGCATGCTACTGCACTTTTTTTAAAAGAAGGGAAAATAAGGAAGGAAGGCAATTTATTTTACTTCTACACCCATTTCATTAAAAAAAAATGAAGTAGGTATATACAGTGTATACGCCTATGATGTAGGTGAGGTGTTTTGCATTACTTTCGTTTTTGGTGGTCGGTGCCATGGACAACGAATTTCAAAACGAATTTTGTTTCGTGTTTCGATTGTTCGACTCGCCTGAAGTTCGGGACATCGAAGGCCTAATTAGCTAAAGATCTCTGAAGCTTATAAGATTCTCCTAAAGAATTAAAATCAAAAAGAAAGAAAAAAGTCAAGAACTCATTTGGGAAATACTTGAACATTTTAATAGAAGTAATGATTTTATGTTTAACTGAACACTTATTTGAAAGGTTAAAATTAAATGCTAATCTAAATAATACTACAGAGAAGTTACTGAAGGGATTCCCTAGTTTAAAATGATTCCAATCAATACTTCTAAAACAATGTAAGATTTTAACGAACTATACACCGAATAGAATGTTACTACGGTATACTTAGGTAAAGATTGTTATACACTGACACATGTTGTGGGAAACAGTTTTGCTTACTAGTTTCAATTCATTTGTGCAAGTTTCACGTGTCTCTGCAAGGTGTTAAAAATATTGTGTTTGTAATATATTAATAATATACAGGGTGGTTACAATTAAAGTACCGCTATTCACGACCGTACAGTAAGGGCTGTAATCAACGTATCACATTAAAATTTGGTAAACATGCTAATGAGACCATGCTGAAGCAAATTACACTGGAAAAAGTATTAGTTCCGCCACCAGGGAAAATGTGGCGCTGTAACGTTATAAGCACGTCGAAATGGTATGGAATGTATTGATAAGACGATAGGTCAAACATGTGAGATAAATGTAATGTAAACAAGTAAAGGGCAGGTGATCGTAACAAATGATGCAAAGGGTACAATTTTAGGAGTAGTGTGAGGGTACTTTATTTCCATTTAATGGTAGCAAAAGGTACAATTTGAATAACTTTATTAACATTTGTGGTTACAGTGACCAACTTACGTAACATATTTCATATAACCACCAGACACATCGGCGACATGTTGCATCATTTCCTACAAAATAGTTGTGACATATCGCCTTATGCTGTCCTTGAGATCAGCTAGCGACTGGACATTTCTCTGGTAGGCCCGCGCTTTTATATATCCCCACAGTCAGAAGTCACCTGGATTTAGACCGGGGGATCTTGCTGGCCACGCATCTGGAAAACCTCGGGAGATGATGCAAACAAAAGTGAAGGTTTTACAAAGCAGATTTTTTACGTGGTAACCGATGTGCAGTGTTGTTCAGTCTTGCATGAACAGTCGTCTCCAAACAGTTTCGTGCCTGTAACTCAAGAAGCACATGGCACACTGAAAGGTCTCTACAAACGTGCCTATGCCACGGTACAGATGACAACTTCTTGCGGTGTTATCAAAGGAAAGTGGTTCAATAATGAATGTTATTGTGAATCTACACCACTCAGTCACGTACGCAGAGTATAATGGCTGTTCCTGCACAACATACGGATTATCCGAACCCCATATCCGACAGTTTTGCTTGTTCACTGCCCTTTCTAGTGTAAAATGCACCTCATCAGTTCACAGAATACTCCACGACCACATATCGTCCACTTCCGTCCGTGCAAAAAAAAAAAAAAAAAAAAAAAAAAAGGAAAACTGAAGGTATTGCGTCGGATGTTAGCGTTTCAGTTGCTGTACTGTTTGAATTCTGTAAGGATAGCAGAGTAATATGGCCCTAAGAACTGTCCTCTTTGTTGACCATGGGATAGCCAATTCCCGTGACACTGGTAGCGGAATATGGAGCACACGATGCATGGTCCACGACAGCCACTGCAACGTCGTCAACAACCCCCGTTGGAAAGGGTCGTCTTCCTCTTCGTGGAGCCATGTGCAACTCACCCGTTCTCGAATTTCAGTACCATCTTCTTTAAGCCATCCTTTCAGACGCCAATATTATCTCAATGCTGCACTGTAATTGCTCCTGTTTTGATAGACCAAATTTACTAACACTGCTTTGTCTGATTTATCAAGAGCCATGCTGCTTCCCACGCGATCATATGTTTGATGTGCGATCTCACCTTCACAGTGGCACATTTTCCCCTGGTGGCGAGAAGTGAAATTAATATGTTTTTCTAGCGTAACTAGATAGTCACATTAGTATCTTTACCACATTTCAATGTAATACGTTGATTACAGTCCGCGCTGGACTGCATTCCCGTGAATAGCAACCACCTTGTATCTGTCTAAACAATAGAAAATTCAAACATTTTTACACAGGTTGGGAGGAGGTTCAATAGAAAAAAGATGTTTGCTGTAAGTATTATTTCTTTTTAGGTTATCTAACTGAAATACACAAAATTTATTTGAAGGAATTAGTTTCCCATTCTTCCTGTTCTCCCATAATCAAACCCAGAATTCCTATCAAAATGGATCAGGAATAACAGCCAAGTTCGTAACTTTCATTTCACTTACTTAGTCGCCTTTCAAAGGAAAATCTTCCATTCTTCTTTGTTTGAACAATTTTGTACACGAATGATAAATTATCTACAGTCTGTGGCTTAAGAAGCTCGGAAATTCATCGCTGTAGAAAAACAAAATGTGTGGGTGCCACACCAAAATGTTGGTAGTAATTGCATATTTTTAAACAATATGCTTTGTGTAAAACGAGAAAGAAAAAAGTTATTTTGATTGTTGGATGATTCTGTAACAAAAGAAGAAGATTTCAATAAGAAATATACGTTTCTTTTATCTCTCTTAAATCTTTAATAATAATAATAATGCAATGTATTTATGACCAGCTTTTCGCATAAAACAGTGTCACCAAAGTCCGTACACGGATTAAGTTTCACCAGATGTAATCGCTTGTGAATCCGTTTTTTTTTTTTTTTAATTATTATTATTATTTTCGGCTCCTGAGAATTGTCGGGGTTCAAAATTTCTGGTCGATTCAGGTTGTTCTTCTCGAAACTCCTTCTTTATATGCAACCAACATCACATAGTTGTTATGCGGTCTTACATAACAGCAGAAGACAAATCCCTGGATAGTGGAATGTTGAGGGGACATTCTTCTTCCTCTCCTTTATCGAGATTCTGAATTAAAACCAGGAAACGACGGGTGCTTACTGGTAGTAAACAATAATTATAAGTAGATATGAATATCAGAATTTATGGGTAATTCCTAAAGATTATTGCGTCCATAATAAGTAATTTTGTGTTTCTCAATATTGGAGCGGTCGGTAGGCAGGACTATTACAACTACACTGTGTAGCGCTGTTAAAATTCAATAATTCATTGTTTGAATAATCCAATAATGGATTCTCTAAATATTCAAATAAAATTTATCGAATAACTTTTCTATTACAGAATAAAGTATGCGAATATTGAAACGGATATTCGAATAAGAGCAGACAAAAATTTTCGAATAACGAATACTAGAAAGATTACTCGAACAATTTTAATACAATCAATTACAATCCACCCATCTAAGATCCAACTTTATATCATCATTCAACAGGGGTGTATTCAGCAAGTTCTACTTGGAAAGATCCAAGACTCATATATAATTAAAGAAAAGATAAGTTAATGCAAATGTTCTTTAGTCTAGTGTATCAATATTCAACCTATAGGTGCGAACTATTTTTTTAGGTCTTAAAAGAATGTTTGGTAGGTCGCGAAATTCTTGGATCAAGATGAACTGTTGTATATTTATAGCTTTACAGTGTCAGGGCATGGGGTGATCAAGGATGACTACTCTGAAATTTAGGATGAAGCATTAAGTACGTCATGTCACTCTTTCCTATATGATTGGGCGAAAACAAGATTACGTCCTTGAATTTAAGTTATATTGAACAACATGCGCAAGCTTGAAACATTTTCAGAATTACGATTTGAGTTAATCGTCATTGAACCCAATCTTCAGTGCTTAGAAGAAAAGAAAAGAAACTTATTTAAAAAGATCATTGACTACATACATTCTCCGGGTATTAATTTTTTTTTTTTTTTTTTTTTTTAAGATTTTGGAGTAACAGGAATTTTCCTTATACTTTCTGGTTTCATGAAATTATTACTCTCCGAAGTGGGTCTAAGATTGCAAAATGTTGACAAACACTGCTCTATAGTTAGCCTACGTAAAAAGAAATGAAATAAAAGAAAAACTGGATTAAAAAGAATCATCGAACAATGATAGAAAGTGTGTTGTGTCATGAACTGCGCTCACAGTCTACCACAATACATTACTAGCGTATTTTGTTCTCAAAGCTAAATCAAGTTAATATAAAAATTTAATTTGTCCTCCTCCTCTGGATACTAACATATTAGTCGCCATTTGGTAAAATACTGCGTGCAACTCTTGGATAAACTCCATGGTATTTTATTGAAAATCAGCCAAACTACGAACTGAGCCAAGAGATCTTACATACATGTGTTATAGTAAACCAAAATTCCAGTCATTCTTTCCGTTTTAAAAGAAAAATGCAGTTACGTTGGAAACTTTAGTTCTTTTAATTACCCATGATCTTTCTGGCATTTTGAACAGTAATAATAAATTAATATCCAATAATGTAATATGGCCGATATGCTCGTCTGTCAGTATAATCCACGATTAATTACTTTTTTATATTTCCATCCAGTTAATTTGTTTTTTCTAGTGATCTCGTGAGCTCTTTTGTTGAATTTTCCAAATTAAATTTTCAATATTTAATAAATTTTCTTTTACAGTTCCATTTCAGAGTAAAAACTTCTTTGAATTCTAGAATTATTGTCATTATTGGATTAATATTTAGTTTAATATCACCAAAGGTTGTTTATTGCTTTTCAAACACTACAAAAATATATTTGTTTAAAGGAAAGTAAAAAAAAAAAAAAAAATGTAAATGTGTACTTATTTTTATAAAGTATTTATTTCTTACAGAAAAAAATAAGAATACATATTACTTACCATTGTTCCGATTCAAGTTGATTGAAATCGAGCTTTTACGATCTCTTGAAAAACTTCCATCTTGTTAATTGGCAAATGAAACCATAGTAGAGCTATATCTGCTACCAGGAGTACCTATTCCCTCTTTAGGCCATGACATTCACTTCTTAAATCTACTTTAAATTTTAGTCAACGGTAGTATTGCCCACTACACAAAAAATGTTTTATTTGATCTCGAAAACGAGACAAGAAGTGTCTTTTAAAATTCGAGACAAGACGAGAGACATGACAAATCTTGTCAATTTCTTGAGACGAGACGAGACATTTCACGAGTCACGTAAGCAACGCTAGTTCACCCAAGTTCTTAGACCTCAAACATACTTTTAGTGTTACATGATTCACAGTACAAAAAAAATATAAATTGATAAAGTGATTCTACGAAGACAATGAAGAACATTTATCAACGTTTAAAAATACGCAAGTCATTACACAAAATACTCCAATAATAAATATGGTTTAAATTTTATTATATCACACTCTTCGGGGACCTCTCATGGCGCGAGAAGATTCTGATAAATCTGTGAAGAAATTTTCAAAAATCAGGACATAAATTTTGTATTTAAATTACTAAAACGAGACGGGAAAAGGTTTACTAGAATCGGGAGGAGAAAATAAAATTCTTCGAGAATTGAGACGAGACGATAGGCCTACTTCTATGAAAGTTACGAGGCGAGAGAAGAAAATTTTATTTTATTTCTCGTCCCTCGGCAACACTGTTATTAAATTTAAGAATTTACAATGTAAAAAGAATATCATAACATATTTCTAGATAAAATCTCAGCAACTACAGTATATTTCGACGTTAATAAAATACTGTTTGGATATATGTTTAAAAAATTAACAACGAATCGAATTTAAATTTTAGAAAATTTTTAATGTCAGTATGTGCATTTAATAAAATCATTTTTCTACTGAATCTAACGAAATCGTAAGTATGGTTACTGCTAGATCTTAATAATGAATCACAGTATGCTTAGTTGAAGATACTGTATTAATAATGAAATAAAATATGGTTGCTACAAAGTATAAGTGGTGGCCGCTGCCTTGGGTTGACCCTCTATTTTTAACCTAATAACCTTGTAGAATGTTTTTGAAGTCTTAGAGTAGTGCTTGAGCACAGATAAAACTTTACTCTTCAAAGAAATCTACATGTATGTCTTCAAAATGTATATAAAAATGTAAAAGAGAGAAAACAGTTCAAATTTTAAGTTGGATGAATGCTGCAACTACATCCAGTAACATTGAGCGTATGACAGAGAACTTTTATTTCATAGCAAGAAGAAGCACATTAGTCGCTCCTATCCTATCCTTGTAGACAAGTGGTTGTAATCATTTGACAACCTGTCTAGACAAAGCAACGTTCCGATTTACATGCAAGCAAAATCCGCTAAAAATCCCTGGAGTTGTGGACTAGGTTGTCGTTTAAAACTTACCATGGCTTTGTACTCGTATAATGCAAGGTTTTTCGCGTTAGAAACAAGATTTCAGGAGCTGGAAGAAGAGCTATAGAAGATCACCTGGGACATCGTCGAATTAAGCGAAGTAAGAAGAAAAGGAGAATAACAAATCAAATTAAAGAATGAACTCCTATTGTATTGTAGAGCATCAGAATGTGGTAAGAACAACAGTGTTGGATTTCTTATCAACGTAATCGGAAAACCAATGTCTTGCAGATAGACAGTACCTCTAGTCGAGTAGCAAGGCTTGTTGTCAACTCTATCAAAGATACACATTACACATTATCAGATATGTTGTGTATGCTCCTACAACAAGCCATTCAGTAGAGCAAGTGGGAGAATTGTACGAAGGAAAATAGAGAGTTTAATAACAGAGGAAACAATTACGTAAAAGTTATCATAGGAGATTTAAATGCCAAAATAGGACAAAAAAAAAAAAAAAAGCCAAACGAGAAATCAGTAGAAAATTTCGAATCTAGCAGATGAAATGAACGTTGAAATGTCTTTATAGAGTTCGCCGAAACTGAGCAGATATACATTATGAAATCTTTCTTCAAGAAAAAGCCGCACAAAAAACGACATTCAAGTGAAAGGACCAGCGAAATTGAATACACATGTCAAACAGAAGATACTTGATTGAAGATTTCAATGTTCTAAACAGGATTAATATAAGAATTGACCATCGAATGATCAGGTATAAACTGCACCTGAAGATCAAACTAGAAAGAAGTAGGTTTGCAGGATGACAGGAATGGGTAGAAAGGAACGTAACGTATTCCAGCTGGAACTGAAAAACAGTTCTGCCGCACTCGAGGCGGATATGGACATTTCGGGAGCTAACAAGCAGATTACAAAAATTTTGATGGATACAGCTACGAAGTTTGAAAGTATTACGACGGGAAAGAGTGAGGAAAGACAGTCCAAAGAAATATACCGTCTGATGAAGGAAAAACTAAATACGAGAATTAATAGGAACTTTGCAAGACAATAATGAAATATATTACAGAAGATAAAGAAATTCAGCAGCAACCCCACGAGAAAAACAAGTAAAGACAACAAGGGCCTTAAGAAGGCAAAGCTGAGTCTCGGCAATGGGCAAAAGCAGATTACAGCGCTGGAAAAAGAAAATGGAACAATTTAAAACTGCGAAGAATACTGAAGAAGATTCAACTATTCTACGACAAGTGTATTCAAGTGATGAACCGGAAATAAAAATGAAAGCAAAGGTGAAGAGGAAACAAAAATACTCTCCCGTTGTATTTCAAGCAGAAGTCGCACACTCTATAAGGAGCATCAAACGAGGGGAGGCACAAGGAATTACACTAGACATGTAGACATTTTGAAAAAGAAAGAGAGAGAGAAAAAAAAAGAAGCTGGTGAAGAATGTAACTTTAATACTGTACTAAATGTCTGCAAAGCGGTCGAGTTTTCTAAAAGTAGAAAAGGGCCATGATCATACTGCTTCACGAAGAAGAACACAAAATAAGATCTATGTAATTATACGAAAATATTGACACTCAGTTTAGAAAAAGTTAAATCTCGCCAAGTCAAGAGAACAGACTGGATTTAAAAATGGTTCATTACTGTAAATTATATTCAAGTAGTGAGAGAACTGATAGAAAGATAAAACGAATGTGAACTATCTTTATATGCTGCGTTCAACGATTATGAGAAAGCTTCGATTTGGTGAAGACAGCAGATATTAACGCTCTTAAATCAAGTGGTGTCGAAGACATTTATGTAAAAGTTACCCAGACAGCACAATCCACGTACAGTACCTGTATAGTACATGTATAATTGCACGGATGCAACATGTGCATCATCTGTATAAATGCACGCCTGTACATGTAATGCCCGTATACATCACAAGTCCTATTCAACATCTTCACGTGCACAGGACATGTGCAATGCATACGTACACGTCCTGCACAAGTGATTTACACCTATTGCGCAGGTGATTTACAAGTAGCTCATATTCGATTTACACGTAGCACACAGGTGATTTACATGTATGACAGCGGTGATTTACATATAGCACATAGGTGATTTACACGCAGTAACCAGGTGATTTACATGTAGAACAGAGATGATTTACACGTAACACACAGGTGATTTACACGCAGTACCCAGATGATTTATATGTAGGACAGAGGTGATTTACACGTAGCACATAGGTGATTTACACGCAGTACCCAGGTGATTTACACGTAGCACACAGGTGATTGACACGCAGTACCCAGGTGATTTACATGTAGGACCGAGATGATTTACACGCAGTAAACAGGGGATTTACATGTAGGACAGAGATGATTTACACGCAGTATCCAGATGACTTACATGTAGGACACATGTGATTTCCTCGTAGTGCAGAGGTGATGTAAAAGCATATTCGAGATGCAACGGAGAAAAGAGTTTATATATATGGTGCCTTACGCAGTAACACCATCTATAACGCCAAATACATCACCTTCAAAGTATTTCACAAGTAACTAATAATTGTCAGTGAGAATTTTACTTTTGGAGTTTATTATTTGCAACGAGCAAAGCTTTAAGTAGTATCTTTGACATGTTTGCAAAGTAACAAATAACGCAACATATTCTGCTGTAATAGGTCACGAAAATAATTTTATAAACCTATGAACTGTCTGACAGTAGTTACAATGGTACAGTGCTGCCATCTGTTCATCTTGTATCCTAGCTCAGAGGACGGTATGAAGTTTTTACAATCATTCAACTGTCACTCGTCGAAAAGTCTCTATAATACCGCTTGAAGGAAAAACGACACCTACCAAAAATGGAGGTTACTTTATATTGTTGATTAGAATCAGAGTAAAAGAATGAAAGTAAAACTATACACTTGCACGGTATTATGGACGTCTCATAGACACGTGCAGTAGCCGTGCAAATGCACATGTGCACACAACGGCTTAAGCACCGGTAATTTAAATGTGCTTCATCTACGCAAATGCACATATATACATGCACGGCTCAAGCATGGGTTATGTACGTGCGCTGCATCCACGCAAATGCACATGTGTACATAACGGCTTAAGCACGGGTTATATAAATGTGTGCTTCATCCATGCAAATGCACATGTGCACATAACGGCTTAAGCACGGGTTATATAAATGTGTGCTTCATCCATGCAAATGCACATGTGCACATAACGGCTTAAGCACGGGTTACGTACGTGCGCTGCATCCATGCAAATGCACATGTGTACATAATGGCTTAAGCACGGGTTATATAAATGTGTGCTTCATCCATGCAAATGCACATGTGCACATAACGGCTTAAGCACGGATTACGTACGTGCGCTGCATCCATGCAAATGCACATGTGTACATAATGGCTTAAGCACGGGTTATATAAATGTGTGCTTTATCCCTGCAAATGCACATGTGCACATGCACGACTTAGTCACTGGTTATGTACGTGTGCATAACCCACGCAAATGCACATGTGCACATACACGAGTTATGTATGTGTGCTTCATCCACGCAAATTCACGTGTACGGCTTATGCACAGGTTATGTATGTATTCATCATCCACACAAATGCACATGTACACATGTACGGCTTATGCATGGATAGGGCACATGTGTCGTACACGTACGTGTTGTCTGGGTATAGATATACATACATAAACCAGCCATTTCAAATATCCAGCTATTTGGATATATCATACAAAGGCCGTAAGAATAAAGAAGGGCGTAAGATGGGGTGATACTATATCTCTTCAGCTTTTTACAAACGTACTTGAGTATATGTTTCGATCTCTTAATTGGAAAGAATAAATATGGAGAATACTTGCAGCATTGTCTCGCTAATGGCATCGTCCTCTACGCACAGTAGATATAAACTTTTCAGTATATAATTTGTCATACAATTGATTAATTAGGTCTCAACTCCGTCCTTTATATAGAACTAAAAATTGTCACATAAGTAATTGTGAAAGAGTTGAGATGGTGTGACGGAGTTGTTAATAATAGAATATCACTTAAATGAGGCGCATAGTATAAAAAGCCGCTAAATCCATTTTTTTTTTTTTTACCGAAATAGATTTATATATCGCTTGTTATATGTTTGATTTAAAGGAATTCCATGGAAACAGAATTTTGTTTAAAAGCTTAATATTTCATACTAAAAAAATAGTTCAAATATGAGTTGAGTTGATTTTGAGTTTAACGTCCCGTTCAGCAGCGAGGCTATATGAGACGTGGACCTACTGATTAACGTGGAATCCGAACCACATGAGCTCCCGCCGGGAATCGAACCCGGGTCTCCCACAGTTCAAATATGAGACTTTGTACACGTGTAAATGGAGCTTCACTGCACGTTTTGCGAGATTACTCGAAACTAAGCAAAATGGATGTGGCGGATTTTGATACTAGGCGCCTCAAATATTAATCATTGTATTAATTGAATAATAGTCCAAATTATATTGATTTTACACAGTAAAATATTTCGTAATTTGTGTACGTAAATTCCCATGTAGACATATGGTTTTAAAATCCGCGAATTTTTCACAATTGGTTTCTGCATGTAGTATTTCATACGTTTCTTTTTCTTTCTTTCTTTCCCCGTTTTGATAACTTCAATCCCAGTGTCTTCAACTTTTCATTATGTTTTCGGTATGGAATCTGAGCAGTAACCACTTGGATTACAACAATTTTCTCAACAAGAGATCCGCAAGATCATGGATACTGGAAAGAAAGGATCAATCATATGTACTTTTCACACTGAATTACTAAAGGAAATTGCTAAAAGAATAGCCCGTGTAATAGGACTATCTGCTTCCGGGTTATGTGAGGCATTCCATCCCTGATGTGGGAGGCTAGTTTCAGAAAAATAACGATATGAAATGCTGTAGATATTGTTGTTTCACAATTAAATATCACATTATTTTAATATTTTGTAGAAAATATGCGTTATTTACTAATTCTTAAAACATACGTTCAATTTTTATTTTGAAGAGAATAAACAAACATCTTTTGGCGCAGTTGTCTCCAAAGTAGGTTTACTTCTCAAGAAATGACAAAATTATACTACAAAAAATCTATTCAAGTTTATTCGTATCTTTGGAGAAGATATTCTATTTATTTATTTTATGATGCTCTGTTACTGGAGAAGTACTGTATAAGATATCTAACAAAGACGTTTTACTATGAAATCTTGAGAAAGTTCACCAACAACACATATATTGGTTCTACAGAGGACTTAACCGCTAAACACTCGAGATAAAAGGACGGAACTTTATATTTAAAACCAAAAGGAGAAAAAGGTAGATACCACCCCAATATTTATCGTAGAGCTTATAATAGAGCGTAGTATTAAATTCTCCGTAAAGCCGGGAGGATTGGCCTGGTACCGCATGACGCAGTGGGTTGCTGTTTCAGTATTTCCTTGGATGTTGGCCAACTGCAAAGACATGAATGAAGAAAGAGCAAAATAATCTATAGCTGCAGCAGCATTAAAGAGAATTGTGTTGGCAGAAATTCAGGAGAGAATATCTCTCTCTCCTCGTTTACAATGAATGGGAAAGTATGTGAGACCATTTGCCCTGTTTTTCTTCCAACTGTAAATACTTGATCAGGCTCGACTTACAAACTTTCCGACATTTAAACCCAAACTCATGGTACATGTTTCCCAAACCTTTCGAAGTACTAATAACTGCACCATAGAGGAGATATGTATCACCTAATTTGTGAAGATAATATTATTTTGACAAAAAAGAAGAAGAATCAATTAGGAAGTTGCTCTTGTAGGCAATGATGTGGTTTTAACCACTTATTATTATTATTAATAGGATCAAAGCTGAAGCTCTCAATTCTGATTTTAATGGACAGGCCAAATGAGGTTGTGTTGTGCAGCTTCTGGGATGCTTCAGTTTCTCCGTATTTTCTCATATCAGTAAATATATTATATATGAGTAAATCATTATCGTCACTTCCATTT
Organism: Thermobia domestica; assembly: GCF_964235325.1. Lineage (NCBI taxonomy): Eukaryota > Metazoa > Arthropoda > Insecta > Zygentoma > Lepismatidae > Thermobia > Thermobia domestica. The sequence continues at coordinate 109,577,313 of NC_137462.1, read as the reverse complement.
ATATCACGAGTCTCCAGCAGGGTATAAAGGTAAAATGTTAAATACTGTATTTTATTCATTCAGTATTTTTATCAATCAATTGGAGTGTTCAAACACAAGAAAATCAAGTCCCATCATCACACTTGCGAGAAAAGGTAACATAAAGTTTGTCGGCAGGGTTAAATATATGCAAACATTAACACTGTTTGTTTTACATTATATAATATTTTATCTTACATTATGTACAAATCTTCTAAGCTCTGAAAAGAATTAAATACAAACTAATTATTTGCTGAGCAAAACTATATATTTTCATTAAAATTCAACACGTGTTACAGTTTCACCAACTAACTCTTTTGCTTCATCAGACACTATGTGATACAGTATAACTGTACAATCGTATATACATACATACAATATCGTATATAGAGCTGTTGTATGTATATACGATTGTACAGTTATACTGTATCACATAGTGTCTGATGAAGCCAAAGAGTTAGTTGGCGAAACTATAACACGTGTTGAATTTTAATGAAAATATATAGTTTTGCTCAGCAAATAATTAGTTTATATTTAATTATAACAAAGCAAAGCTTCTACTTATGGAAAATATCTGAAAAGAGCTTAAGATAGTTCAAGAGATCTTAAAGATGAAATGTGTTCAAAATGACCAAAGATGAATGTGATTTTCTTGTGCACTGAATGCGTCAATTATCATTAATCATTGCTATGCGTATTGCTCTATTAAAAAGAAACCAAAAGAGAAAGCAAGAAAAGTCTCAGCTACGCTTACGTACATAAACATTTTACTCCATATATTTGCAGGAGCTTTCACCACAAAATTTTAGCTTCATTAAATAAAATAAAACAAGTTCTTCATATTGATATTGAGCTGCACCGCCATAGAAGGAAAAATAAAGGGAAGCCAGGAATAGGAAGAAGAAGAACACAGCTGATCGATGATGTGAGAAATAGACGAAAATATTGGTAGTTAAAAGAGGAAGCTGAAGATCGAGAAATGTGGAAGAAACATTTCCAGGCCGAAATCTAAAATTGAAAAAAAATCCTCATTAGTCTCAGGACCTGCCGAAAGGCAGAATACTTAATAATAATAATAATAATAATAATAATAATAATAATAATAATAATAATAATAATAATAATAATAATAATAATAATAATAATAATAATAATAATAATAATAAACACCAAATTAAGATTTCTTCCGCCTGACAAAGTTAATAGATAATTTACCTTCAACGACAGTCAACTGAAGATTTTACATTTTTTTAAAGCATAGGCACCCACAAAATGATACCATCAAGAAAATTTTCACGAAGCATATATTTGGGAAGATAATAAATATATCTACTACAGGGTCTTCGAGGAAGAATAGTGGAGTTTCGTAGAACTGCTGTGTAGGAGTGATGGCATTTGGGTGGTTGAGTGATATACTTTTGTTTGGTAATTCATTTAGTGCAAAAAAAAAAAAAAAACTAAATGCAGTGCTAACAGAATCCACCATATTGGGACAAAAAGCATATTAAAGTGCGTTAGAAACATGTCAGTATGTTTCTATGTGTGAACCACTCACACCACTACACACGTCCAGGTAAAATTAATTTCACAGCAGACTTTCTCCAGCATGTCCGGCGCAATAGTGCCAATTGTTTCGCTGACTCCTGGTATCATGTGGTTTAATGTGGTACTCAATATCTTTGATAAAATCCCACAAGAAAAAATCCAATGGCGTGAAGTCGGTCTTCTTGGAGGCCAAGGAATGGATCTTTTACATCTGAATCATCAAGGAATGGATCTGAATCATCAATCTCCAAAACGAACATCTAAAGCACGTAAAACAATATAAGCAAAGTGAGGGAATGTTCCATCGTACTGAAAGATAATTTTATCGGGAATGTATATGGACCTGTTATTGCATGAAAACTGATTGCGCTTTGAATTGTGCACAAATAGAATCATACTTACATGCAAAACTTTTAACATGTTTCCTTTTTGGCACAGTTTACTGAATTCTTGTACTACTGCATTTGTTTCCGCACTGAACAAACAATTTGAATTGATAAACAACCATCCGATTGCCATCACTTCTGCATAACAGCCTCACGTAGTCTCACAATTCATTCTCGAAGACCCTTATTTGGGGATTTAGTGGTGTTAACATGATTATTCCTGCTGGTATAGAGGAACTTTTATGAACGTTGGCTGACTGGAGACACCATATCTCATCCCAGATATACCAGTACACTTACTGTAGTATCGGTACGACCGCCTACCTGCTTAAATATGTGCTTGGGTAGATACTCGGCTGGTTACACGTGCTAACGTTACTGCATGTTTTTGGACACCGTGTATAACAATCAAGTTTGGGATGCCCCAGAACTCCATATTGGGATCATTATCACTTACCATCACTTCACCAACTTTGGGCTAGACCCGTGAATTTCTACTGTGTTCTTATGTAGGGAAAACAGGGCTATTCGCGAACACTGAGGTAATGCCGAACACCCAAGTTTACGCCTAAGGAAACTTGTTAGAAAACAGACGACTTTGCTGCATGCTAGCGGAGAGACCTGGAAAAGTGTAGCATAAATTTGGTGACAATCAGTTAAGTGGATTGCCAGGAAGAAGACGTTTTGTTTTTTGTCGATTCACTTATAATGTTGATTCAACAATCTGGGCAAGGTAAGTTGGTTCTTTTCTATCTATATTGTTACAGATAAGGCTATATATTCCCCAATATTTAAGCATTAGTTCTTAGTAATTTTACTAGCCTGTATCCAGTCAACAATTAGTTTCAACTTTAACAATAAAATGGTGTCTCATGGGAAAAGCCAAACAAAATGTTTGCCATTACCCCGGAGTGTTCGAGATTGCCCAATGGTGTGAAATAAATTATCAAAAATCTTCAAAAGCTTTCCTTTCTTGAAAAGAAGTAATAGGCTGAAATAGTGATGTCGTCATTTCCCCTTCGTTACCATAGTGATCGCCATGTTTTTTTCTAAACAAATGCATGAAGCGATAGGAATAATATGAAGTATACTGTTAATAAGAACGCACAGTTAATATTTTTTAGAATAATTTGGGGATAAAGTAAAGTTGCCAGGAAAAGATATAGGTTAAGAATATGAGTCCACTATTTAGAAAATTTACGAGTGAAATCTAGTAATTAACGAAGTAACATATAAGGATTTGTTTTACAGTGGTCACATCTCGAAGTAATCTGATAAGATAGAAATTACATGAGTAATGTCAACGCCATTACCACGTGATACACAATGAACAGAAAACAAGTATACACAATGTAAAACTCTAAGGTACAAACTGATGAGCTGTCGGCACAATGAAAATAAATAAATATACGATTTGTCTACAAGGAAAAATAATTGTCTACTTTGAAGATAATGATATTGACACATTTAGATATTTTACGCCTACCCTTTAAAATATGAGTGCATAGTTACAGTGGGTACAAAATAAACAATCAATAAAAAAAGACACGAAACTTGTTACCATATATGTTCTGAGAATTTTCAATCTGGACCAGTTTCTGATTGGTTACCGGTAACATGCATCGGATCTTTCTTTACATGTCCTACTTACTTTAATAAATATATACTGACAATACAAGAAAACATTCAATTATGAGTGATTCAGCCCAGTTTAAAACACAATTTCTGTAGACCTTCACGTTTGGAATGTAATGTGTGATGCTGATAGTATATTTTGACATTTAACGTAACCTACAAACGTATAAATCACAAAATCAATGATATCAGGGGAAACATTTCACTTTTTCATCGCTTGACATATTTTAACATATTATTTACCTAATTGCTTGCTTTTTCTGTGTTTTCGTAGTTTCATTCATTGGATTTTTTTTAAAAAAAAAAAAAAACATAAGCCTAAGCTTAAGTGTTTCTTTTACTGTAATGTTTACAATCGGGAAGTTAACACTTATTGCTTTCGCTTTGTACTTAGGTTCGTAGGCCATGTTGTTTAGAAAATAAAACTATGATTACCATGGCAACGAGACGGATGTAACGTCACACTATTTCGGTTTATAAGTTAATGAAATTGGTTTGGGAAATAGATCATGTCTTAGTAATAAGCGTTATTGGCTTTATTAATTAGAATAGTTTGCTATATTTATTATTTTAGGCCAATAGTAGCCTACTTCATTATTCTATAATCAGCAACCCTATTTTAGTTATCTGATCCTTCATCATAGACTACATTTTTTTTTTGTGTGTGATTCACAGCGTGTTTTACAAATTTATTTAGCCTACTAGCGTCCATTAGCAGTTAGTCAATTTTGTTCAGCCTATTAACCGCATTTGAACATTGGACTAATAAAGAATACTGTCTTTGGGAGCAAAACATAAATGCGTATATCTGTGATTTCTACAATTCCAAATAATGTTTTCATTTTAATGAATATTTTACTTAATGCACCGTTATTTCTGAATTTGTTTCATAAGATAACATTTTGTGTAGCTTATTACTTATCAGCTTTCATTTGTAAGATGATGATGTCTGGTCATGATTCACATTAAATTGAGTTATGTTTGTAATTATAATTCTTATTAAAGATTTAAATACTAAATTACGGTATATTTTTAATTACGGTATTTTAGTCCAATACGCTTCTCTCATAAAGGAAAGTTTAAAGTAGACAGTATATTCGTGGTTACCCCGACCACTGAGGCAATTCCCAACGTAAGTAAATTTTTGAAATATCTCACTGATTTGTTGAAAAATGTTACTTTTGACTTTCCTCTGCACTTTCGTAAACGGGAAAAACTCAAAATTTTCTATACACAAGAAATCTTAATTATATCTCTAAAAACACAGGAGTTATTTATAATCAAAGCTTAAGTGTTCGTGAATACCCTGGTCTCCTCTACACTAGTAGAAGTATTGAAGTATATTACGGATTCCATAAAATAGTATCTACAGGGTGAAATAAAATACTCAGGCAGGGAACCTCTGTGGCTTTAGAAATTTTACGGAGCTGAGTGGTTCCGGAGCAACCATGTTGAGTAATCTTGAAAGATTGATAAGGAAGTCTTTTGAAGAAGAGAAGAATGTTAGGTAAAAAAAAGAAAAGCTAATCCAGATATTTATAGTGAGAAGCGACAAGTGTTAGGAGACATTGCAGATGTGTACGTTTATAACAGAATTGAAAATATCAAATGTATTCGGTGAATACGTATGGAAAGTGAATTATACAAGATAACGGATCTTCTAATTTTATGTCATGCATTACGCTAACAGCTATATCTTTTATATTATATGTATTTTGGATTATTTCTTCTATTGTGTTCTAATATCTATCTAATTTAAATAAGATGACTTTGCTAGATCAATATGGAATATTCACTATGTCTTTAGTGACTACATTACAGGTAGGTAATTGATGTTTAGAATTTAAAGAGCAGTATAGAAAGCTTATTACAGAATTTTTTTTTATTAAATCCACTTATTTTTTATTAACAAAATCAATATTAGCATTTTCGCAGAAATGTGAAAGTTACTTTTATCATAAGGGTCCCCACGCACCAGAGGTAAGCTCTGTATTACTGAGCCACCGTGCTCTCCAACGTTTTTTTTTTTTTTTTTTTTTTTTTTTTATCGAATTTGAGCCTCAAAGCACACTTCATATTGTGCTAACTTTAGAATATTTTCTTTAAGGCTATGTAATTGGTTGTTTCCTGAGTCAATAATTTATTGAAGAAAAGTAATATTTGGGGCGTCCAGAGCACAATGAGTCCAAATCGATTTTCAATAAAGTTCAGTTTTGCTCGGCAAATGAATTCTATTTCAAAACGTAATATCTTCGCAGTCAAGAGTCCAAAACAAATGTAACTAAAATCATGCGAAAGGGCTTGGGATAGTTTCATATGCCAGCCGCTAGACAGGAGCATTAGTGGGACAGGAGGGTAACTGCCCCCATCGCCACCCTGAATTTCAGATTTTGGGGGCAGTAAGGTAGTTTTAGAAATCTTTTGATAAGCAAAGTCCAACAGAACAAGGTTGAGGTCTTTACACCGAATAAATACGGAGAACACACAGACGATTAAAACTGGGAAGTTGCTTAGACCTCAATTATCAGAATTTTAAGCAGGCCCGAAACTCGAAATTAGAGCCACCTTTGGAATCCTTGGGTCAAAAAATATAGATACAAGAGAGCAATATAGGTCTATAGCTCCTTACGGCCAATGGAAATGGATATAACTGATCAAAATCCTATTTATTCGGTGTAAGGACTTCAATTTTTTGTTGGAATTTGCTCAGCAAAATATTTCTAAATCTATATTACTGCCCCCAAAATCTTAAATGCATGGTAGCGGGCGGATGACTTCTAAACAAACGCCCTTCTCCAGCGGTAATCATGTAAAATTTTAGATTGCATCTTGTCATGTAATTTCTCTATCTTTCATCTCGGATACGCAGTTGTGAAAATATGACGTTTTCCGTCGGTGTATTCTTTTGGACATACACTGCATTTATTTAACGTAATTATGCATCATTGACTATGGCATTCGGAGTTTGACTTGTTAATCATTCCCACGCTGCAGTGTACACAATATAATGTTAATATCTTACATTTATGAGCAAGAAGGGGGAAACTAGCCCTCCTCCACCACCATCAACGCCCTTGTCTAGCGGTTGTCCTATGAAACTCTAGTCCACATCCTTTCACGTAGTGTTTGTTTTATTTATTTCGTAACCTCAGCTATAAAGATACTACGTTTGCTGAACAAAAGTGAACCTTTCTGATGGACTTGGATCTCTTGTGCTCTGAATACTCCATATCTAAAAATATTTTATGAAAACTGAGTTCGAGTCAAATTTATCCTGCAACCCAAGTTTGTTCGAAACGCATAAAATTAGTTTGTATAGTGTTATTGATTACAGTCTTGTATCAGTAGCAAGGTTATATGAGACAGGGATTTTTCTTTAAAGTGGGGTCCAAACCACTAATTATGAAATTTTACGTCGGATCGCAGTCAAAAGCAGCAAATTCCGACGTCTCGTGCCTCTACCCTCAAAATGTAATGTTAAAAAACCGAAAATTGCGCCCTGTAGCGTGGTACACTCCGCATCAAAAAAATTGCGACAGCTAACGCCGTGCAGTTAGGCCACCAATATACACCTTCTTATCCCATAATCATGTCAGGTGAAGAAACCTCCTCTCTCTCTTCCTTTCTTCTCTCCCATACTAAAATTAGCTAACAACATAAACGCAATTCTAATTTCAAACTACACATGTATTAGTATCGATAAAATCAAATAACAAAACCGAGACGAAACAAGATTCTTAAGTTGATTTAGGGAGAAACTGAAACACACACAATGAAAAATTTAAACCAATGGATGTATATTACACAGAGGTTCAGAAATTACATTTTCCAGACAAGGTCTATCGGTCTCTTCCTCCGTTTTAACTTTGAAACATGCACACGCCCATGAAGTGCGTGTGTGAGAGAGAGGAGGGGGAGAAAGATGCAAAGACAGGATAGGGAAACGTCAAGAAAGAGAGAGAAAGAGAGACGAATATAAATATGAAACATACTTATCATTACAGTGTATGATGAAGAACACACATACTGTTTATTCGAATTCTCGCCAATGATGTTTTGGAAGTTCTCCAACAGAAGATAAATCTCTGTTTCCAGCCATTATTTTATGCGAAAAAATTATAGTACCTGACGGGGAATCGAATTCAGGTTTTCCGCTTGGAAGTCTGGTACTTTACCACTACACCACCGATTACTTTACCCAAACTTCGTCCAATAAATGCTGTAATATACTTTCTGAGAACGATAACACGAAAAGTGTTTACTGCGGATCAATGAAGTGTTTCGAATCCCTTGCCCTTTCCCAACAACATTCGTAAACCGTCTCTATCATGATAAAGGTGTTCGCTTCCACATTCTTAAAGCATTGTACGCCTAATATGAGAAATCGATTCTTCACTATCACTTTGTAAAAAATTCAACTTTGGCGTGAACAGGATTCGAACCTACGCTGGACAGCTGTATTAGTTGTACCTCCATTACGTTACCGTTACATTATCATGCCACCTGACACTAAAACCGAAATATTACTTACTTTAGCCTGATCATTGAAACGATCAAGCTTCTTCCTGTAATTTTATTTGCACCTAAGTGCACAACGAAATTCACTTATTCGACGACCTAGAGAGAAATTAGTGCCCACTAATAAAGGAAACCACAGTCAATCCAGGAAAAAATACAGAAATAAACATATTATGCAGTAATTGCACCGTGCAAATTCAAAAAGATGCGATTAATAATAATAATAATAATAATAATAATAATAATAATAATAATAATAATAATAATAATAATAATAATAATAATAATAATAACCTATATTATAAAATTAAAGTGACTGTGACTTATAGTCTCTTGAACCACCCGACTGATCTCGATCAAATATTCAACATTGGTAATGTTCGGACCTGGGAGTATTTTTATCTATTCGTTTTGATGGTGTTACTTAGGGGGTGGGAGAATGAAAATATTAAAAAATAAAGAAAACTTAATAAGTTTTGAATCAAACGACCAATCTGGATGAAATTTTCAATAGATTACGTTTGTGCATGGAATGCTTTTAACCATTTCACTTTGATGGAGGAATGTAGAGAAGGGGGAGGACGGGGAGATATACGAAAATCAACGCCAATAAAAATAAATGTGACTATGTTAATGAGTTAATAAGTCTTGAACCACCGGGCAGATCTGCATCAAATTTTCAACATGGATGAAGTTCGAGCTTGGAGTGGTTTTCATCATATCACTTTGACGGTAAAGCTTAGGGGAGTGGAGTGGAGGGGAAATATATAAAGATAAATAAAACTTAATAACTCTTGAACCACGCGACCTATCTCGATCAAATTTTTAACATAGATGAGTTTCGGGCCTGATATGGTTTTTATTATTTCACTTTCACTTTCCCTTGAATTTGAGAAAAAACATAGTTTTTAATAAATTGTACAGTAATATACTAACAAAAAACGTGAAATGTTCATGTCGGTGGACAATCTCGCCCCCGCCCCCTCTGATGGCAAAATCTGAAATGACGCTACTACTATAAACTGTGTTTCGTATTATATACTTTTATTTGTCGTAACACTATGTTAGTTTGTGATTCAGTATAACCGCGATTCTTTCACCTTTCCTGTTAATGCGTGCAATTACTGATACAGTACATGAGACTTCACGAGTGTATACACACCCTGATTCCCACAAGGTGCCTTTGAAATAAATGAAAAAGAAGAAGAAAGAATGAGAAAATCCTATTTTGACCTTGTAGACTCATTCACATATAAAAGCGTAGACGGCGACACTCCCTCAAAACAGCAGGCCTACGCATCTATCTAGTGGGAAGGGAAGGCCCAGACTTTCAAACGACGCACTTTTTCAATGAACTGATAGACTAGTGTATATACACAAGGAGGAGCAGTGTGTGGATTCTCTCACCATATAAAGGAGCCTTATAGAGATAATTCCTTTGTCCGAGACGTGAGAAGAATTGCTCTTCTAAGAAAGAAAGAAAGAAAGAAAGAAAAAAAGAAAGAAAATCATTATATTAGGGGTCGCCTACGTACATGACACGACATGACGGCATCAATCATTGAACGAGATGTCGTGTTCAAGTAAGTTATGGGATTCTGTTTGTCTGACAGCAATGCTTCCCATATGTATGTTCACACCTAATTTCTTCAGACATTTGAGTGGTTAGTGCGTTTGATTCAGGGTGCGAATTCTCAAAGGGCAAAGGAATTTCAATAGTGAATCAATATCACGGGGTAGGCCTATTTGAGAGAACATTTAAATAAAGGAGTAGGTAGCGAATTCCGACCAAAAAAGTCAGAAATAACGTGAATGGAACCAGCAGTGGCAGCAATAACGACCCCCCCCCCCGATGGCAATCCGGGAGGGCTGCTGAACTTTTGGAGTCCCCTCAAGTTATGAAATTCGATTATCATAGGGCTATCTTTTTTAAAATTCCGCACGAAACGGGCGTTTTTCACCGCCACTGGGGACTAGATGTGCCGACTATACACCATTTATGTAAATATCTGCGTTTTAGCCGACCATAGCGCATTTGGACCTGCAACGTGAGGCAGTTGAAAGTTAAATTGAATGTTGTCTACGCTCTGCTATTGGTCAAGACTAGGTACTTGAGATCATATGTAGGAGTTGTAGACAAATATCACTATAAATAATAGCATACGATTATAACATCCATGGTATTAACACTACTGGATGTTCAATGAAGAAATCTGCTAAGATGGATCTGGAAAAATTAATACATGCGTTCCTCATAAATAACGTAGAGGTAGAAAATACGTAAATTAGAAGTTCAGTATGATCTCCCTCCTATCTAGAAACAACTTACGACTAGTTAGAAAAAATATTACAAGGTTTCGGGATTTAAGAAATTCTTCATCGAAAACTAAATAGTTTTCAAATTTACTAATAAAGGTAAATAAAAATGTTATAGAAGGATTTAAAAAAGTTCTCTACAGATTCCCCCTCTGATTTACTATCTTTCGTTTATCGAGTATTTAAACCACACTATATACAGTGTAGATCTAAAGATTCATTCATTCGTAAAGCGGCAATGAAAAGTGAGGCAATCGTAAATAGCTATTGTTTAAATTAAAGCAATGATTTTCAATCCCTGGCCCGCGAATATTGTTGATCAGTGTCGATAGACTGTGCTGCTTTATATATTACTAGTTTCCCCAACATACCTCTGTCTTTTGCCAGTCTATGAATATCGAAAGATTGAAAAACCACTGCTTTAAAGTAAAGAAATTTCTTTACTTTATGACATGTCATCCTCGTATGTTAAACATGAGTGTCTGACTAATGCTCGTAGAGTAGATGGGAAATCGCTCTCAAGATAGCGAGCGGTAGTGAGACTTGTGTAATTACTGCATATTAGGATTGCCAACACAAAATTATTTGCTTGCCCACTAATTTTATCATTTGTTTTGTTGAGTTTCATGTTCCAAGATTATTCTCTATAGGCTAAAGCAGAAGTTGAAGAAATAAGTAAATAGCGATAAGAAAAGAAACGAAGGAATGAGAATATACTCGAGGTGAGGCAAGTTCTGATTCCTGGCTTAACATGTAAGCCTAAAGGCAGATGGCCACTTCACAAGAATCTTGTAGCTGTCATAAAAAATCTTGCGACCCTACAATATTTCTCCATGTAAACATAGTCTTGAAAAGGACATACAACATTTTTTCATGTTGCAAGGAGTCAAACCATGTGCAAATTTCTGGGTCGTCTTGCTTGCTACCCTCTATCACCCTCCTAACATAAAGGAAGAAAAAAACAGTTTCGCCGCTTCCAAAACAACGGATTGTTTTGGACAGAGAAGGGAAGCGCGCCAAAATACACGTTTTTAATGATGAGGTTCACTATTCGTTCACTAGAGTGTTGAGTTGATTTTGAATTTAACGTCCCGTTCAGCAGCGAGGCTATATAAGACGTGGACCTACTGATTAACGTGGAATCCGAACCACATGAGCTTCCGCCGGGAATCGAACCCGCGACTCACACTCCAATGGCGCGAACGCTAACCGCTTAGCCACGAAAGAGCTCCCCACTAGAATGAAGTGCTTGCTGCATGGGTGGAGATATCTTTCTTGCTTTCAGAAAGTTGTAATGTGTAAACAGTAAATAGAAAAATCGGGTTACAAGATTTTTTAATGACAGCTACAATATTCTTGTAAAGTGACAACCCAGCTTAAGACACAAATTCGTCCTACTTATCTAGAGGTGGCGTCATTCACGTTTGTGATCGTAGAGCTCCCTCGTGACTAGGTCCGCGTCTGATATGTATAGCTTCGATGCTGAAATAAACTTTAAACTCGAAAAGAATCTATCATTGTGTCAGTTGTACTTGTAACATTATTCTTAGTTTTGTCGTGTGAAAACTGTTATGCGTAAGACTCGGAAATCTTATAGAACAGCTTTGTTCGTTCGTCTATCGATAGGTATCAGAAATAAAATAGTCAGATATATCGAGATGCGGTTTTTTGCAATCGATTCAGGGTTCAAAGAATAGGTTCCATCTCCTCTGTAATTATTCAAACCGAAAGCGATTCAAATTTAGTGATTTTCGGTTTTAACGTTTATCGCCATAGAACGAAAATGCTAACAGATAGTGAGGAGCGGTTTTTCGCAGAAGAATCGGCGTCCCAAGGCAACGTATCATGACTATCCCAAAACGTTACAAAGCCCGATAGGGGTTTAAATTTATAAATACTTCCGGTTTTAAGGCTGATTTACCAGAGCAAAAACGGTAAGAGATATCTAGATGCAGCTTTTTCCAATTGATTCAGTGGCCCAAAAATAGGTTCCTTATCCATCGTTAACCCTCTATTCAAAATCCCCGAGACATGCACTAGGACTATTAAGATACCTATAAAACGATTTATCTATCTAAAGAGCCGCGGTATGCCCTTTGAGGGCGATCCTGGCAGACCCTACTTACAACAAAATGCATAATATCAGTGCTCTTGAGAAAACAACTAGCAAAACCGTCGAATGTGCAGCAGTAGTCTTATTCCTCTAGTCTGCTCAACTGACTTTAAGTCAAAACTCTATTATGCGGGGGTGGGGTGAAGTAGCTCAGTGGTAGAGCGTTCATTTCTGGTGCATGGGGTCCTGGTTCGACCCCAGCTCGCGCCAAGTGAACCTTGTGGTAGACAAACACCATGTGTGTGGGCTTTCTCGGAGTTCTCCAGTTTCTCCCCACTTTCCTCATTCCACCATTTCATCCATTTCCCATCATCACCATCTCCTTTAGCCTAGCCGGCATAACCGTGGGACGTAAAACTTAAAGATTTCATTTCATTTTTCTATTTTTTTTTCAAATTTGATTTCAAAATTTAAGATAGGATGGTGTTTGATTTGTGCAATGGTGTGCCCACAATTTAATAAAGAGGAGGGGTTTCAAGCACTAATTTCATACCTTTAAGGACAAGCGTGATTTTCGTATATACAGTATATGTTAATAAATATTTATATCTTCCTCATATGGACAAAGCCCCGAGACTTCTCTTGCGTACCACTGGATTTGTGTTCTATTTAACGTAATTATATATTTTTAAAAAACATGTTAAAAATACACTGAAGAGAATCACAATAGCAAATTATCAATTTTTAATATATGGTTATATTTTTGGTACAGTACATAGTAAAACAATGGCGAAAATTTCATAATGAGGAACTGCATAATTTATATCATTTACCAAACATTGTTAGGGTCATCGAGTGTAGGAGGCTCAGGTGGGCACGTCATGTAGCCAGAATGGAAGAAAGTAGGAACACTTTCAAAGTTTTAACTGGAAATCCCATCGGAAAATGACAATTAGGAAGACCTTGACGCAGATGGGAGGACAATATTAGGATGGATCTCGCAGAAATTGGAGTACAAACTCACAAAGTAGAAACTGGACCCAGTTGGCTAAGGACAGAAGTCAATGGAGAACGTTTATGAACGCGGTAATTAACCTTCGGGTTCCATTGACCATAGAGTTAGGGCCCCCTATGCCTTCAGGTTCCCTATTATCTCCCAAGCTCTATAATACAGATCGCACTGTATTAAGCGTAATAGAAACAAGTAGAACAATACTTAGGAATGTATTGCCGAGTTGAGGGCATAGCTGCACTTCCATTTCTCATTTCCTGAGAGTGGATATTTTGGCGTTGTAATGAATTTTTCCTCTACTGATAACATTTTTTTATTCGTCCCTGCGTGTTTTGACAAAAATTAAACATATGTGTGGGCGTTAAATTCCCGTCACCTCCTCATGGACGTGGCCAAGGGAGTTCAGATCCCCATCGAAAATTAAGGAAAAACATACAAAATTGGGACTTACGACAAATGGGACATTAATTTCCAAAAGTGGTGGAAGTCGGACCTCTACCCCCGAGTGAAATTTCTGACTATGGGGCTGCATCTCAGATAAAAAGCGATAGGCCTATTTACATTTAAACTTAAAATATTCTGATTCTGAACTCGCAATAACCTGACACATACACACAACGTATACGTAGGCCTAGTTACTTAAAGTGTTTAATTTTAAAGTTACGCATACCTAAATTTCATTAGTTTTTAATTGGTTTAAATGTTTCAAACGTTGCGTCACGTCATCGTCGCAAAATCCCCCCCTTCTTCATGAAAATACATGAACTCTCCCTGTGCGCCTTCTACCACAATGAACCTACCTCTTCAGTGCAACATGCCTTTATTATCTTTCAAATATGCGTTACTGTATGACTGTATGCATTTAGCATATACTCCATGCGCTTCGCTGTTTTTCCCAACCGCATCTCCTGCCATCTAGTAGCAAATGAACGAAGTCTATACTTTTCATTCATGCTGATACTGTTACGATGACGTGATTGCAAGAAAAGAAAAGGGCGCGCGCGCGAGAGAGAATGTTTGTTTGTGTGGAAAGTAAAGATTGATTGCTGATGATTTATGATTAGCACATAATTCCATTTCAATATATATATATATATATATAGGCCTATATATATATATATTATTGCCTTATATGTTTGTGCCTTATAGGCTAAAACAGTGGCGTACGCAAGGGAAAGGGATTCGTTGGTTTAACCTCCCAGAGCAAGATGATATGTAAAAATAATTATTTATTATATATTTCATTGTAATTTTCTTTGGATGATACCGTAGACAAGACGTGTTCGGTATTAATATAGCCTATGTGTTACAACTGAGTAACCATGCCAACTATATACACATTTGACAACTATATGTGGTAATGATAAATAAAATATTCAATTTTGCATTTTACAGCATAAAATTTACCAAATGTTTTAAAGTGAGGAATGTCGCAGACATAAAGATTTTTTTTTTTTAAAAAAAGGGGGGGCAGCACACCTACAAAGAGAAAAGTTCAGATGTGGAAATGTTCTTTTGAACAAACAAAAGGACGATTGAATTTACATTAAATAATAATAATAATAATGAAACAAACGAATAGTGTTTGCGTTTGTATTTCAAGACATAATGAATGAAAAAAATTAAAAATGAACAATTTGTAATAGATGAGGACATGGTTATTTGCTCCCTCATAAGCAGGCCTTAGGAAGTGCGGGGTCAAACTGGAAACAATAAGTGCATGAGAGTTGCTAGATCAGAGAGATATAAGTTATTTTAATATAAGATTGCTTGCATGGAAGTTTACAAGTAGCTAACAATACTTGAATATCACCTCTGAAAAACACATAAGTGACTACACATAACACATAAGTTTTTAGTGATTGGGGAAATTATTTATTGAAAAAAAAAAAAAAAACTAGATTTAACCTCAGAAAAAAATAAAATTTAAGTGCACTGTTGGAAATAAATTACACCACTTCACATTCATAAACTTTAAATGAATTGTATTATTCATATTGTATTATTCTTATATATATATATATATATATATATATATATATATATATATATATATATATTAAAGTTACTTTATATTTTTGCATTGTTTTTCTGTAAAGTATGTTAGTTTTTTTTTTCATGTTCATACTCCCGGGAATTTGAAACTTGATGGACAAAACTGCGAACTTCTAAAACTTTTTAAATGTCCTTGCTTAATTAATAGTCTCAACTAAGTTTTGATCCGTATCCTCTGAAAAACAAAATCATTTCTCCAGATACCACACTCTGATTGCCAATTTGACAACCAAGAGCAGATTACATTCTAGTGCGAGTCTCCTTAGGCGCCGGTCCCGATTTGAAAATAATTGATCCAATCGGCACAAGTCCGGGCAGTGACGACACTAAAGAGGTCAAGAAGGGGGTGGGAACCCTCCCGGTGGCATTATTTGCCTCCCGATTGACTTCCGCCCAGATATGTTCTAAGTGTAATGTTGGTCAAGTAATATAAAAAAATTATTTTCGGTATATATATATATATATATACCGAAAATAATTATATATATATATAATATATATAATAGCTGTCCCACCAAAATGTCTCTGCTTCTCCCCCCAAGAAATTAATGCTGGCGTTGTCACTAAGTTCGGGCCCTGGTTATAAGGCGAAACATACTGGTACCTTTGGCTCTAATGTTCTGCGACGACTAGTGAAGCTTAGGCTGTACACAAATCATACAATAGAACTGCTTTCTCTCACATGTGATGTATCGAAAGAATTCGGTACGATTCGTAGAGCTGCCTTCCGAACAAACACTTGAAAAAAAGTGAAAGAGATACACCAACAACGTTGCCAAATTTAAAGAATAAGACAAACGAGCCAAAAAAACACTTATAGAACTATAACATGAACACTAACAATTATTCGAATTAAATGATAACAACAATAATAGCAAAAATATAAAATAATGACTACAACAATAACAACAAAAGTAAATTTAGCAGCAATCTGACAACATTGTACCCTCGGGAGATGTTCTCTGTATAACGCGAGAAACGACACTGTCAAAATTTCATGGATGGAGGTTGGCGACCGGAACACGCACCCTCGCGTGCTATTGGGTGGTGAAATTGGTAAATCTCGGTCAAACTTCACGACTCATCGCGATCACTACCATTCAAGAGTATGGTTGTTTTTAACTGTCCTCACTGTTTGTGTCCTTGTCAAATCTAATAATAATTTCTTTAACCAAGTAATTATTTATTTAACTGGTCCATTAGCTTCAACCATTGATAGTTGAACTTGAGTGGAATTTTAATGTTGTACCGTACTTACAGTAAAGAGTTACGTACAGGCAGGCCGATGCATAACGCTGTCGTGCTTCTGCACAAGTCCCCACAGAGTGCTGTTGCGCATGTGCATCTCACAACACTCTATAACCACACATAAATTCATTAAAATTTATACAAATATGTTGAAACAAAGGTATGCATAAAATAAGTTTATTTTTTTAAAAAAATTCTACTCTGTTAAAATTTTGAACGTCGAAGTAAGGGACGACATAAACCTTTAGGCCTAGGGGCAGCAAAACATTAAATCCGGCCCTTAGTGTACTCTATAAGGAATTCAACCTAATAAGTAAACAGAAGAAGAAGGAAAATCATGTGATTATCTGCTTAATTTATCTTTGGACTTAGTTTTAGTATTCATATCTTGAATTGGATTATTTTGAATATTGACATTTTCTACAAAATTCACTAAAAACGGAGTAAATGCTGCACAAATGTGAAAAGGTGGCTTATAAGAGTCAAAACTTGTTTTTGACGAAGTTCTTGATGGATAATTGCTTTTCCTAGGCAAAATCACATTTCTGTAAAGGCGTTAAAAGTCAAATAGATTGTTCAAACAATTTATTCCACATTTTATGTATTACGGAGTATTTGATCTTTCTTTTGTTTTTTGGAATTAGGCCGGATAGTACGGAGACCGGATAGTCCGGAGTCTACTGTACTTGCAATTAAATTACTAATAATAAATTAATCAACTAGTCATGTCATTTTAATTTCGCCCTCATGTGGTCTCTTTTAAGGTGTAGATGCACGTCTCTTATTGTCTCGGTGCTGAATGGACGCTGAAACCAACTGAACTATTCTACTTCGATTTGTAACAGCAGCATACAAAAATTTCCAAGAGGGGACGGGGGATCAAGCACTCAATTCCATACCCTTTCAGGACAAGCATAAGTTTTTTTTTTTTTGTATGTATATAGTAAATATTTATTTTTTTCATAATATCTTACTTAAATGGGGGGAAGGGCGTTAAACCCTGAAGGACACTTATAAGGAATATCCAGCTAATATCCCACTCCACTAAACATAATAATAGTAACCATAATCTGGAAACATGGGGTTCCTAGGTTGGAAGACAATATCAACAGCGTGGTGATTCGATTCCTGGCCCAAGAAACCTTGTTGTGGACATCGGTCTGTGGGTTTTCTCGGGATACTCCCGTTTTCTCCCACTTTCTCATTCCACCAATTCTTCCATTATCATTCATTTGCCTAAATCATTCGTCTCCCTTAGCCCAACAAGAATAGTCGCGGGAAGTTAAACTGAAAGATTTTATTATACTTCTTGAATCAATGGTCACTTCATTTCAAACGTATTATCTCGAAATTAGATCTTTGCGTTTTTACGTCCCACGGTTATGCCGGGTAGGCTAAAGGAGACTATAATAATGAGAAATGACTGAAATGGTGGAATGAAGAAAGTGGGAGGAAACGGGAGAATCCCGAGGAAACTCACGCACACGGTGTTTGTCCACCACAAAGTTCATTTGGCGCGAGCTGGGATCGAACCAAGGAATCCATGGGAATCTAAATGAATTTCATTATCACATAGTTAACCTTGTAGCTAATGTAAGCATTTTATGATATAGTGACACGAAAAATAGGCTCATTTGTGCTCACTCGCTTCTTTCCCTTCTTTTTTAACTTATAGTCACTTCTAGTGAGTTTTTGCCGTGATTTAAACATCAAGATTAAGAACAACCATCTCATTCGGAATACTCAAAAATTTCGGTGATGTAGAGGATATGGAGAACTGAAATTTCAGTTGTCATTAGATAGGTCCTAGTGCTAAAGAGCAATAACTCTCTTTCTGTATTTGTGTTGAAATTAAATTGAAAACAAGAGATTTTGATTTTGCTCTTGTTTGTTATGATTTGGAGGGCAACAGGTCTGTAAGTGCATTGATTAAGTACTTTGATTAATAATGATCATAAAGTTGTATAATTGTTGTGTACAACGACGCCGACTTTCCAACATTTATGTGCGTGCATATCAATGGTGGCACATGTTAGCCTATATGTTTTCAGGGCTCTCGATATTTGATTTATTTTTAGTTAAAATCTTTTATGAACACTGTCATATAGGGCTATGCTGTGATAGACTAAAATATGCCGGTACTGCGGTACAAGGATAAGTTGGAGCTATTCTAGCTCAGTCGCTAACACGGCTGACTTAAACGCAAGAGAAACGGGCTCAAACCCGGGTCAAAACTAAAAATCTTGCGGGTGCGCCGCACCGATAAGATTATTTGTGTGGATGCTAGAGCCCCGGAGCACCAACGTAGTTAGCGCCCATTGTTATGTATAATAAGAGCAATGTTAAAGTGATATTTTATTTTTGAAATAATAGAAACTGAAGTTTTCCACAGATGACTTGAAAAACAACTCAGCATCAGTTAACTAATACAGCACAGTTACTCTATAGTGACATTAGCAACGAATCAAGTAACTTAAACAATAGTTTGCTATATATGCGCGCACACACAAATACACGCATTACAACACCGGGGAATGTTCACCATATTCGTGTTATCACAAAAACTACACTGATTATTCCCGTGCATGGAACTTCATTGATTATTCCCGCGCAGGTATATAATCAATAACAAAGATTATGTATTTTTATCTGCATTACGTCAGTGGTTGTGGATGCTAAGTAATACAACACAGAATAAAATACATAATACACAACAGTATATAATACTAATAATTAGTTAATATATGCGAAAACAAAATATGCAAGAAGTCAACTTGTGAACCAACCAAAACCACGTATAAACAAGTGACTACGCATGCGCATTAAGAACTTCGGCTCGTATGGAAGACTGCTTCAGGATGAATTGAATGATAAAGAAACAAAAATTTATGTATTCGTTATGCGAAAACACTTTAAAATGTTAGTTTTCAACACGTTTAATGCTAAAATTTGCTGCCGTACTGGAAAAGTGCGCCGGAAGGGCTCTCCTACCGTTACGCCTCCTTAGCTCAGTGGTTAGAGCACTGGTCTCGTAAACCAGGGGTCGTGAGTTCAAACCTCACAGGAGGCACTTGTGTGGTGAATTTTTTCTTCAATTTCAAATACATTTGTTGTTTATTCTGTGAACATTTGTAATAGAACTAATCGTTAAATATACATTGTTGAACTGTTTTGGCCTCTTTAAGCAAACAGATGATACCAGTTATATTTTAGTTAATTCTTGTCTTTTTCGTTTTTATAAACAAATCCACTCAGATTTAAACAGTATAATTACAGTAGAACGTCGATAATCCGAACGCAGTCCCTAGAAGCTAGTGACAGTACACTAATTAAATTTTCTTCGTGTGATGACAGTGTTTTTACCAAAGCTTATTCATATGTAATTGTTTGTCATACATATTTATATTTTTATTTTCCCTTAGGCCTATACAAGTTAAGTTTTAAGTATGAGTTACAAGAACAGTGTAATTTAGTGTAGGAGGAGGGTCTTCAGAAACATTAATGTAAGTAGCCTTCGTACGGTATTGTAATTACTGTATGTACTGTATAGTCACTGTATCGACAAAAGAGCATACCGTACAGTATATTTATCCGTAAATGGCATTTTCTTGGTCATTTTCGAAAACCCGAACAATTTGAAAATCCGACTTGTGGTCTCAATTGTTTCGGATTTTCGACTTCCTACTGTATTTCTAAACGCTGTCTATTGTTACAGGCACAATTCAAATTGTTTCCGTAGTTACATTGAAGAAAACAGAACACTATTGTTGTAACAATCAAAATCTTATTGGCTACAGTTCCACAAGTCAATCATTTCTTTTACTATATTTTAATTAATAGTTTTAATTCATGTTTTCTAAATTCGTCAAATACTAAAAAGAAAAAAATAAACGTTTATAACACAACTATACAAAATCAAAAATAGTTTCAGAAAGTTCCTCATTGTTGAATAGTAGTCTTAAGTGTGACGTCACATGTTTTATACAGGACTTTTGAGTGAAATTAAATTTTTCTAGTTCTACGTCCCACGTTTGTGCACCGAGACTAAAGAAGACGGCGACGATAATAATATATGAAATAGTAGAATGAAGAAAGTAGGAGGAGACGGGAAAACCCACGGACACGGTGTTTGTTCACCACAAAGCCTACTTGGCGCGGTCCCGAATCGAACGAAGGATCTCACGCACCAGAATTGAACGCTCACTACCACTGATCAATCATGGTTTCGTCGAGTGGTCTTTTACAACCCTATGTATAGCATGAAGATAAAACGTAATAATAATAATAATAATAATAATAATAATAATAATAATAATAATAATAATAATAATAATAATAATAATAATAATAATAAGCATCTATTTTAATATTTGCGTAGTTTAAAAGTGAGATAGGACTATAAAGTCCGCCAATTAGACTTATAGAGTTAGGCCTATAGACTGACATTGATTAATTTCAACTTCGGAGTACGGGCATGGTTCCTTCTAAGAGGGAGTATAGGCTACTGGAAGATCGTGTACTGCATAAACTAAACGTGATTATAAGAAATAATGTTGTAATTCAATTAATCCCCTCCGAAATCGAACCCAGGATAACAATAAAGCAGGGGCGGATCCAGGACGGACTTCTGCTGGAAGGGGGGCGGGCGGTGGGTTGTAATACTGCTACTTAGAACTACTTTTAAGAGCTCCAAACTCTGTGATGGTTTTATTTATAAATAAAATAAGAAAGTTCCCTCTTTTTTTGGGGGGGACGATCGCCCGTGCAATAAAGGCACATACAGTAATACGCCAAGGAAAGGTATGAAATTTGGTGCTTAAAACAGGCGCTCACAAAGAATTTACTGTTGGGGGGAAATCAAAGCAGAAAAATTGAAGTTCTAATGAGATGGACCTCACCTGTCATCTTGAGTGCGCCCTTAATGAAGACAACACACACACACACACACACACACACACACACACCACACACACACACACACACACACACACACACATATATATATATATATATATATATATATATATATATATATATATATGTGTGTGTGTGTGTGTGTGTGTGTGTGTATGTATATTGAGAGAGAAAGAGAGATAGGGTAGAAGGGAGAATTGGGAGGTATGTTTTGTCAACATTTTCTCCCTCACAGGTTATAGTTTTTTATTTTATTTTTTATTTTATTTTTTTTTAAAGAACTTATTGTATGTCGCAGGTTCTTCAGCACCTACTACGCTAGTGGTAAGCTTTCGGCATCTTTACTTTTGATCCTGCAACATTTTTATTTTTGTGATCTGATTTCCTCCAAATTACCCCCTTGGGGGTAATTGGGTGCAAAACGATAAAAGTCCATTGCCGGTGCACATAAACCCGTGGGAGTGAAAATGAAATGAAATCTTTAAGTCTTACGTCCCACGGTTATGCCAAAGGAGACGGTGATAATGAGAGATGAGTGAAATGGTGGACACGGTGTTTGTCCACCACAAGGTCCACACGGCGCGAGTTGGGATCAAACCAGGGACCCCAAGCACCGGAGGTGAACGCTCTACCACTGAGCCACCGCAATATAAATTCCACTGTTGCCAGGTCGAGCAAATACATGGCATGTGTGCCTTCGTGTACAACGTTCATACAGGACAGGAAAATAGATTGTAAAGTATAGAACAACCCTTGCTACTGCTGGAAACATCTGTCGTCACGGAATTTTTACATCTGTATTTTCCCTTGAGACTTACGATTGCGATTGTTGCAAACTTGTTCTTTAATTAATTATTTTTGTTAACCAACGTAGCGTATATTCATTATTCAGCAAGACGTAGAATTCCTCGGTAATGCCGTCCAGACTGGGTCAGGTGGAAACCCTCTATATGTATATACATGCTATAACTATACACTCTTAACATTATATACCTTTGGCGGGGGCGCGGGGGCTCAGTGGTAGAGCGTTCAGATCCGGTGCTTGTGGTCCCTGGTTCGATCCCAGCTCGCGCTGTGTGGACTTTGTGATGGACAAACACCGTGCTCGTGGGTTTTCTCGGGGTTCTCCCGTTTCCTTCCACTTTCTTCATTCCACCACTGGTTCACCCATTAATTAGGCCTAAATGTGAAATGCCCATATGATAATTAGTCCTATGCATGAATCATTGAATTAATTTGCAAGTTTCTGACAATAGCATCAGTTTGTTTACCCCAATAAGGTTTTAGTAAGGGGGATTTTTTTCGAAAATATTAAGTGGGGAGGATTTCTCCTTGTCCCTCCCAGGATTTCGCATCCTGAACTGGAGGAACAATGATATTGTTGATTTTTCATATCCTGTGCAATGTCTCGACCTTGTTAAGTTAGATTACCAAGTTTATTAACTTTTTAAAAAGCCTTTGGCGCCTTTGTCATTGTCTAGTTACTAAATTTGTTATGACTGGCTCCAAGAGTTTTTTTTCTTGTGGCGGCTTCGTATGCAGTACGTGGAACTAATTCGATAGAAAGAGCACAAATGCCATGAACCCCCACTTAGTATGTGCGTATATGTGGACGTATTGTATTTTCCATGGTTATATACATATCCTGAGCTTAACAATTATATATAGGCGCTAAGCTTTTTTTTTTCTCCTTAAATACTTCTTTCTTCAACTTTTCGACCTCGCCATTTTGTCTCCAATTGTTTATGTATGCCTGCCTATACGGTGGTCCTTTGCATCCCCGCATAGCGAATTGTCAGACTCGTATTTTGATGTTCTCATGGTGCGAACGTGACTCTTGAAAAGTCTCTGGATCACAAACACACACGTTTTAATTATTATTTTTTTACTATTTCTCTTTTCTTATTTTTATGGGAGTGTTGGCGTTTGTTGCTTACCATCAATCACGCGTCTACATGTTCTACGTGTTTCTCGCTTAGTTCACCAACTTCTTCGCTTCTACAATAGATTTCTCCAGCTAGTGCACTATGCCAACTCTTTCATTACATGCATTAATAACTAATTTCCAAGAGAAAAAGTAGCTAGTTATTATGTTTTGCGTTGTATTTTCTTTTAAATGCTTTAATCAGTGGCGTATACAGAATTTCATCAAGGAGGGGTTCAATGGAGCTCATATATTTTCAATTCACGCATGGGTAAATTATTTTCTCATAATATCGCATTGAAAGAGCGAAGAACCTAACCAGGAAACTTCCATTTGCGTACGCCGCTGTTTTTAATCATTAATAGGCCTACACCGGTTGAAAATTAATATGTACGTTTCTTCCACAAACGTCAACTGAGTTAGTTTTGTTTTGAGTTGATCAACAAATTTTCCTTTCCAGCAACGAGTAGATGTGAACCTATGAGTATGGGATAGGGTTATCGAACATTTCCAACATTTTGTATGTAGTTACCTATCCTATGACAGCATAAATAAGATTGTTTAAGTCATCCCTCATTATAAGCAAAGAATCTAGATTTTTATCTTACGGAAGCACTTGAAAACACAACAGTAAATGGCTGCTGATAATTACAATATCTTACATCAACCGTAAAAAATCCTGAGCTTACATGAGGCTAGGATTGCTAACTCTGGAGACTTAAAAAAAAAAAGCACCCCCTGAAAATTCCCTATGATATAAGTCTAAGTATGAAGTATCTTTGTTCGGACCCATCTATGGGAAGGAAATGTACTATCGTGGACAAAAGTGCATTAGGACCTCTATTCTGCATATCCTTAGTACATTCACTAATAAGCTTAATAGGTACAGATGGTGATCAGAAAAATGGAAACACCTGTAGTTGGCAACACGTCAGATGTATGGGTTAGCAGTGGTGTCGTGGCGCCCGCAGCGCCGGACCGCTGGTGGTGGTGTGTTAGGTCGGTCTCCATACTACGTCAGGCGCAGTGGAACAGCAGTGTCCAGTGGCTGCAGCAGACGGAGCCTGTAGTATAAAATGGGAGACCTCTCAGATTTTCAAAGAGGGCAAATTGTTGGTGCGCTGTTATGTGGAGTGAGTGTGACGGCAGTGGCTGCTGTGTTAAGTGTGTCGCGTGGGACAGTGTCGAAGATGATGACGGCCTAAACAACTCACGGGAAAACCACATCGGGGAAGCGGAACAGTGGGCGGAAGAAAATCATGAGTGACAGGTCACGCCGGATATTAAAGCGCATTGTCACGCAGAACCGTCGTGCCACTGCGGAGCAAGTGACGGACGAACTCAATCAGCACCTGCCCCACCCTGTTTCGACGATCACAGTCCACCGCGAAATACATGACATGAACTTACGGGGTCGTGTTGCACGGGCCAAACCGCTCATCAGGGACCATAACGCTTTCGCACGCCGCAAATGGTGCTGCGACCATACAACTTAGACCGTTGAGGACTGGAAACGTGTGATATGGTCGGATGAGTCATCCTTCACCCTATTCCCAACCACGGGCCGTGTTTATGTGGAGAACGCCCAAAGAAGCTTATGATCTGCAGTGTCTCCGGCCAACTGAGAAACATGGCGGCGGCTAGGTGATGCTGTGGGCCGCCATATCATGGTTTTCATTGGGTCCTGTGGTTACACTTAGCGGACGAATCATTGCCAACGATTATGTCGCAATTTTAGGAGACCACTTGCATCCTATGGTCCGGATGTTGTTCCCGGACAATGACGCCATCTTCCAGGATGATAATGCACCCATTCACACAGCTGGCGTTGTTGCTGCGTGGTTTGAGGAACATCGGGATGAAGTTCAACACCCCCCCTGGCCCGCCCAATCCCCAGATCTCAACATAATTGAACATCTGTGGTCCGTCTTGGAAACACGACTCCGGCGACAATTTCCACCTCCATCCTCTCTCACAGAACTGGCCGATGCCCTGCACGAGGAATGGTGTAAAATTCCACTTGCTACCATTCACGACCTCTATGCCTCCATCCCACATCGCATCAAGGCTGTTCTGAAGGCGAAAGGTGGCCCGACACCATATTAATCTGGTAAGTTGCAATTTCGTTCAAGTGTTTCCATTTTTCTGATCACCATATCTATATTGTGGTATATAAATGAGAAACTGAAATTTGCATTGATCATTTTGTTGTATTTACCAGTAACTGCCACTTCTTTAAAATTATCGAAACAGATGAACAAAAGTATATTAATCTTTACGTGACAATTTTGGATTTGGAAAATGAAATTTATTCTTTGAACTTATACTTCAACTACAGGAAATTGCTTTAAGAAGTCCTTTTTCACTCTCAATAAATGTATAAAATTCCTTATAAGTAAATTTCAAATTTTACTATCTAAACAGATGAACAAAATATATTAATCGTTGATAGATGGTGAAAGGTGAGAGTTTTGGATTTACAGAATGAAATTTACTTTTTAAATCTATACTTCGAACTAGACGAAGCTGCTTCGAACGAGATACAAATTTAAAAAAAAAAAAAACGATCATAAGGACCGGTAAGAAGTTTGTACCGGTTACCTGCTTTAATCAAAATAACAGCAATATTTCCTTCCAGGCCGCTGAAAAGTCGGCCAGTTGGCAACCCTACATGGAACGGAATACAATATAAGCTTATGTAAGCAAAATTCTTTGAAATATAAGTGAATGCAATTCCCTTTTTGTTGCACTGTGAAGCCAGGGTAAGTAGTAAGGTTTTTGTGCGAGTGGACTTTGGGTTCGATTCTCAGGATGTCCTTGTGACTTGGATACAAACTCAAGTATTTGGTTCGGATCTCACTTTAAGCAATGGGTTCTGTCTCATAAACGAGCGTTAAACTCCAGTTAATTAAGCAATTCCTCAAATATGCGACGCAAGGTACATTCACTCATGTTAATATTCAACGGTCGTTTCACTAATATTATCAGGGAAACATATTACTAACCATAAGAGAGTTCCCTCGTGATTATGTGGTCAGTATGTGCGCTTTAGTACGGAAGATCCTGGTTCGACTATCGGTGGAAGCAGGTACGTAGCCAGGATTTCATGAAGGGGAGGTCCGTGACATGAAATACTGTGGTCATCACACCAGGGGATCGATCATTCTAAACTATTTTACTGGAACATATATTGGTTCGTTTAGACAGGATTTCGTAACTGGGGGGGGAGGGGGCGTGACATGAAATTTTGAATGCCGATCAATCTAAACTACTTTACTATCAACATATATTGGTTTGTTACGACAATAAGATGAGGATATGTTGCTAAGTATTTTAGTAACAAACTATGAAGAAATCTCGAGTAAAATAATAAAAAAACGTGTTGAAAAAGATTTTTACAATATTTACGTCTTTCCTCTGTTCATTCAAATATAACAATTTTCCTTTCATTATGACCTCAACTATTATTAAAATACATACTCAATAATTTCTAAAATATTTTACAATATCTGAGTTCCTTTCACTATTGAATCAAATGTTAACAGAATTTTCTTTCCACATAAATTTTTGCTTTTATTATTCCGTCAACTACTGTCTGTTACAAATGACAGGTTAAAGGAGCAGTAGAAAACTGTTTTTGAAATAACATGTTTGATACTGCAAGGATGCGATGCCGAAGCTTGAAATCTCCCTGACTAAGCAGAAATTCTAAGAATTCCGTAACTTTTCTAGAAATTTCAAATTCCCTGACTCTTCCAGGATATCTCGCTCATCTCGCTACCATGTATTTCAAGTAATACAAATCTTCTCATAAGAAAGAGTAATGAAAAAGCTTCCTGTATTTTTTTTTTAATTTTTAACGCTGATCCTTCTTTTTCTCATCTCATTTTGTTTCATCCTTTTTTATTTTTTTCATTTCTGATCTCGAGGGGGTTCCGGACCCCCCCTTCCCCCTTGGCTGCGTGCCTGGTGGAAGTTAATGTAGTTCGCCTTTACAAGCCACTAGTGATTATGCATGGCTTCTTATTATACATCATGTCCTGCCTTCAATGTTGCAGGGGGGCGCGGTGGCTCAGTGGTAGAGCGTTCACCTCCGGTGCTTGGAGTCCCTGGTTCGATCCCAGCTCGCGCCGTGTGGACTTTGTGGTGGACAAACACCGTGTTCGTGGGTTTTTCTCGGGGTTCTCCCGTTTCCTCCCACTTTCTTCATTCCACCATTTCTCTCATCTTCACCGTCTCCTTTAGCCTAACCGGCATAACCGTGGGACGTAGAGATTTTTCATTGTTGCACTCCACATACGTTCTTGATCTCCAATTCAATTTCTGATTTTTTTTTCTGTTTTAATGGCAACTGTACTTACTCAATTGATTAATACTTGTATCGCATCTTTTAGAGCATCGCAACTAATTAGGGGGGAGGAGGACACGGTGGTTCAGTGGTAGTGTGCTTACTTCTGGTCTTGGGGTCCCTGGTTCGATTTTCGGGGACATGTAAGCTTGTAGTGGACAACATAGTAGGAATATTCTTGTTTCCTCCCACAATTTAATTCCACTAATTCTTCTATCATCATTCATTTGCCTTAATCATCTTCTTTAGCATAAGGGGCATAATAATGGAATGTTAAACTGAAAAATTTCATTTCATATTCGTTTTAACACTAAACGCTATCTGTTGCTGTTCTGAACAACACTACTATGCGTTGAATCTGTGGCCAACGCGAATTCAAGCGTATCACATGTACGAGGGGCATGATGAAAATTTTTAGATGGGCCTACTCTTTGAAAACTCGATTTATTTACATAAAACCTTTACAATTTCTCAAAATAGTCCCCACAAGCCTCAATACACTTTTGCATTCTTAAAAACCACTAGTCAAATATTTCTTTAAAATTCATTTGTTGAAATATCACACATTTTATTATTATGCTCTGCTATAGAACCCCTTCACTTGTTTGAGAGCGGCTTCCTCGAAGCTTTTTCTTGAGTTCTGGGAAGAAGACAAAGTCACACGGAGCTAAGTCTGAAGAATAGGCCGGGTGCGGTAGAATATAGACTCCACTTTCCTGTAAAAACTCCTAAGTTTTCGCTGCTCTGTGGCCATGCATTGTCGAGATGAAGAAGAGAGTAAGACAGTGGAAACTTTCAGTGGGCAAATCTTCAAGTTCCAAAGACATTTATTATTTATTTATTTATTTATTTGTCATCAACACAACATGCATAAGTTCAGTTATAATGTTGGTGTATTACATAATACATTTATAATAGTTTCCTTAAACATAGAGTATGTCAATTTCTTTGTGTTCGATACATATTTTGTTATAAGAAGAGCATATTTCAATAATACGTTGGTCCTTGCTTTTTTGCAATAGAACAAGCCAGAGTTATCAGCACGAGTTTTAAGTGTCGGGACATGAAAATTTAGTGTCGATATCTGATCCGTACAATTAAACTTGTTTTGAACTATTTTATGGAGAAAAATAAGATCTATCACATTTCGCCATTGTTCAAGAGTATAGGGATACAGAAGTTGTTTCTTAATGTTAGATAATTTTCATAATATGGATAGATACTAGTTATCTTGTACGTCAAGTATTTGATAAATTTAGATTGAACCTTTTCCAGTTGGTGTGTGTATTACTGTGGATGGGTTCCAGATCACAGCAGCATATTCCAGTTTTGATCGGACATCGGAATTATACATGTTTGTTAGTGTGGTAATATTATTAAACTCCTTGCTAGTTCTAATTATGAACCCTAACATCTTGAGAGATGCATTAACTATGTTCTCTATATGGTTATTAAATGTCAGTTTCGTATCAAATGTAACTCCAATATCTTTGACTGAATTTAATCTATTTAGTAAGATCTGATTCATTGAGTAATTAAACTTTATTTAACTTTTGTTCCTGGTAAACGATAAAATGTTAAATTTGTATATGTTTACGTTAAGTTTGTTAAGAGAACACCAAGTAGCAAATTTTCCATGTCACGTTGTATTTTGAGATAGTCATGGATGGTCTTTATCCTACCGTATATTTTAAGGTTATCAGCAAAAAGCAATTTGTTACTTAATAATATATGATCAGGGAGATCGTTAATGAATAAAAGGAACAATAACGGACCTGATTAGAGCCCTGGGGAATTCCAGAATATGCAATATAATCAGTTGATTTATATTCTTTGTAGATAACAGTTCGTTTACGATTATTTAAATATGGTGAAAAGAACTTGATCAAAGGAGAAGAGAAATTGGAAGGCAATAAGTAACGTACCACTCTGCTGCCACTGTACGTCGATCATCTAACTGTACAGTTGCTAAATGGTCGGTCTTGGAGAAAAAATGATGCCACCATAACTTTGGAAGACTGAGTTTCATTTTGAAAACACCATACTGTCGACTACTGTTTTGTTTCAAGGTCATAGTTGTAAATCCATAGTTCTTTCGTCACCTCTGACGACATTATAAACGTCTTTACTTTGGCACTACGAAAATCTTTTAAGCATATAGCGGTACCACATTTTCTTCAGGCGTAAGCGTACTGTATGTGGAACTCAGTAAGTACAACGCTTGGAAAGGCCGAGATAATCTTTTATTATGGACTGGGCTATAGTGATCCAATTTTCAGAATTTCTTCGTATATGATATGGCGTTCCTCTTTCACAAGATTTGTTACTGCTGCGACATTTTCATTGGATGCGTAAAACACCGTCGCAAAATTCCTTTTCTTTGCGACAGACGGGACGTTAAATTCAAAATCAAATCACTTGTTCCAGATGGATCCAGTCTGGTCCGCGGTAGTGCTTATAGTCTCATTTGCAAATGATGCGCATGTTGTCATCCTTTCCTGTTGTCAATGGCTTCTGCGAAATCAATACGTGGCTCTGCTGTCTCGATGTTCCCGACTGCTAGTCACTGCTGGCTTGTGCAATGTTACTCTCAGGAATCGTCGCTTCCGTCCCTGTTGGTCATTGGCCTGGGACATAAAATATATCTCAAAACTTGCATCCATATCCTGCCGAATTGAGATGAAGTCATTGGTAATGGTTTTCAAACATTCTACAGCATCTCTTCAGGTTCGAACGGATAGAGGCCACAGGATTTGAAGTCGCTTTTTCGGTTAGCCACCACGGTTGTCTGTATTCTTCTGAAGAGCTGCGCCAGCAGCTTTGAATAGTTCTCTTTTGGAAAAATGACGATGCGTCGGGTTTCTTTCCTCCATCCTAAAGTAGGTTTCTCCAGTGCTACTTCGCATTTAGCGGTTGCATGGTGTGGGTGGCACTTGGAATGATAATGGTGAAGATGTTAATCTCTTTGTGCTTCTGAACAACCTCAGGGCTGAAGTGGGGTATAAGATTGACCCCTATTACAATCTTCTGTCCAACCTTTTACATTGGTCTCTAGAATCAGGAGCTCGTTAACCCATCTTAAGATAGTTCTACAGTCAAACCAGCCTGACCTGCAAGCTACCTTCACACCAGTTTTGGTATACACTCTGGCTTTTATAAACCAGGAAAAATGGAAGAGCTGTCCGGCGGCCGTTCTGCAAAACATAAGAAAGATTACTGACTTGAAGTGCTACATGGATCTTTCCACTCTTCGATGTTCACGCAACACCACCATCTTCTTCGAGACAGGGTCGTCCGTCATGTTCGTCTCAGTCTTCTATAGTGCAGTGGTTGTCAACTTCTTTTCGATGTTGTAGAAGTGATGTTTGTTGCTGTACACATAGCCATTATTTAATGAACCTAGACAAAAAGTTATTCGTAGGATCATTGTTTTTGGACTTAGTGACTCTTCGTCCTTTCCGATCGAGGTAGGCTTCCACTAGTAAGAAGATGCCCAACTTATTGAAAAGCATACCGCACATGGTCACATTTTTTTCAGGACGATTACCTTCTTTCTCCTCGCTGGAAATAACGCTGGGATGGCCCATCACACTTCAGTGCTTCCCTCTGACCCTGTCTAGAAGTTTTGGCACATCAGTCTTTCTCCTGCTGCAGAGATCGACATCCCGTCAGCAAATTTGATTGCCTGGCCTATCTTCCAGTGATCGTAGTTCTGGTAGGAACTACCTTCTACTACTTTCTTGTACTTCCTAGGCACGGTATCCTCTGCTTCACAAGGCAAGATATTCTGATCATTAGAAGCTTGCCTTTGTTTAAAACGCAGCTGTAAATGGGATATCACACTACCCTGTTGAACTCACCTCTGAAGTTGAAGTTATCACTTTTTACAGTATAACATAATAAAATCTCTCCGAAGAGGATAAAATAGGTCAAAAACCTTCGAAATTTGAATTCTTGGCATTTTTTTAAACATGGAAGGGAATACTGTTAATATTTTCTATGACATATTAAATACAGGACGAAAATTTCCCTTTTCTGATAAAGAGATGCGTATTTTTGATGGCACAGTTCATCGACAAATAAATCAAACTTATGAAAATATACCCCCTCTTGGCGAGGCTTTAACTACCTCTTTACGAATTCATGTTTTATCTTATTGACATAATTTTATATTTTAGAATAATCTGCATACTCCCAATTGAAGAATTGGGGCCCATACGGTACTTGAACAGGGAAAATTGGGAGAATATCGGGAAAATTCCCTCCAGAAATCCCTCCCATCAATTTTGGACACCTTTGGAGTGGCCTCGGGTAAAAGCACGCAATCCAAATGTATTTCGAAAAATACTACAAAGGATAAGAAATGTGTGTACCAAGTTTTGTGTTGATAGACAGAATAGATATGAGGGGAAAGTGTGCATTAGTATACAAGCTCTTCCCTCATATCTATCCCGTTCTTCAGAACTAAAGCAAGTGAGTGGAACAGACACAATCTTCAACGGCAGAAGCCCTAAACTGCAGAGGATCTAAAATCGAGAACTTGTGCCCATATTTTTAGGACTTATGTCGTTTAAGACTTATGAACGTTACATCTTGTAACATACAGAAAGCCACTTCACGTTCTTGAGACGGTGTTTTCTTTTTCTTTTTTCTTTCTTTTTCTTTTTTCTTTTTTTTTTTAAATATTTCCTTAACACAAGTAAAGGAACGCTGGAGTATCATCAACATTCGTGCACACTGGAAACCGATCTTTACTAACTTTAAACCCGGGAGCTGACTTTTCTCGCTTTGATGCAAGCGAATGATCTCGTATTCAAGCAAGTTTCATCAATATTATAAGCATCATCAAGAGAATATCCTGTATTGTTTACCAAATCCTGAAAATTATTTCTTAATTCTTCAGCTGCAGTCGAGTCTCTAGATAGGCATTCTTCTTGGACACCCAACTTACGAATACTATGAAGAGAAATGTTTTTCAAGCAACCAGTACTAGGCTTAAAATTGACCAAATCACCGAGTTTTAAATCCAATTGCAACGCTTTATCACGCAATAAAGGGCCAAAAGTAGAAAATCCCCTACTTCTTAGGTTCCCCTAGTTGTTCATCCTGCTCTGTTCTTATAGCTTTTTTTTTCTTTAACTTTCTTCACTATCTAATTTTGACGGAAATTTCAGAATTTCATCTTTTTGGTTTATTATAAACTGTCCTCCTTCCAATCCCAAAACTTGTGGCGAGACACTCAACACTCATCGAACCTTTTGATAATCTCTATCTTTTCTCAATCAATAAAATATTAAGCAATTACTTTTACCTTTATCACTTTTTCCAGAGGCCATGGCTACACAAGTCCTCATTAGGTTAACGAATTCAAAATTGATTGGCACTTTGAACTTCCACTACTTCAGCTTACTGGTGTAGAGTCCATTACTCAAATTTCCTTCTGCAAGGTTGCTGGGTCATTAAACAAAAATCTAGATTCAATTTACAATTGAAGAATATGTTTAAATTTGTTCAAAACTGATTCATATGTAGTAAACATACACATTTTTATTTATTTATTTATTTATTTATTGAGTGTGTGAATAACTGAGATGCGGATAAACGACGTATGACTAAGCTATAAATATATGACAGTACCTTTACTTCAGATCTTGCTAGAGAGGCAAGATTATCCTTTGACATAAAAGTGTCATATATTTATTAGTAATTATATCAATATACAGTTCATTAAAACATATGTATTTCCATATTCAGAAGAAGCAATTGAAGGGTTGGATGTAAGAACCAGATAAGTCCACTTTTAGAAATATTTCCGGAGCTGCTTGCTTCTGGCCCTAACTTCACGATGAACATTGTATCTAGGTATGTCCTTGGCATTATAACACTGAGTATAATCATCGAATCCACATGATTCTTGCACACAATGTGGAGTGATTTTTTTCCTACGGGAACGTGTGAATATTTCAAATTCGCAAAAAAAAAAAAAAAAAAAAAAAAAAAGACCTACCTGGTTCTTGCATCTAACCCTTCAATTGCTCTCCCAGCCCTCTCCAAAGGACGTCCCTAATATGTGATATAACTATGAAAAAAAAATATTCAAAGTGTTACACAAGTCTTCTGAAAGTAGTACACACAGAGGCGGATCCAGAAGGTAAAAACTGGGGGGAGCAATCAGAACCCAGACTATGATAGGAATATCATGAATTTACTATAAACTTTGAAAAAGATATAAATAATAGCTTAAATTATTCTTTTGCTCAAAAACTGGGGGGATAGGCCCCCGGCTCCGGACTAGATCCAGCAGTGATTGCACAAGCTTTCTAGTTTTGCATCTCATTGTTACGTCCTTTAGGCTAAAGGAGACAGATGGAAATGAATGATTATGAAAAAAATAATGGAACAAGTGGTGGAATGGGGACAAATCGAGAGAACCTCAAAAAGACCCATAGATACAATGTCCCCTACAAACTCGTGTAGCCGGGTATCGAAGTAGGGGCTCCTCACTGTAGAGGTGAGAGCTTTTCCACTGAACCACCAAGCCCCCACTGTGGCCTTAATTATTAATAACGGCGGCCTTAGATTTCTGGACTGTAAGAAAATATTTTTAATTATTACCTAAATAAGTATTTTAATACGTAGGTTATCGCTTATTTTCTAGATTTCTTATATCATGCTTTACCTTTCTGTTATTCACTATAGTAATAATGATTATGAAAATACGTGTAGCAGAATGAAAAGGGAAGAGGCTAATATCAATAAAACTTGAATCTCGTTTTCCTTTTCAAATATCGTAAAATTCTTGTTATGGCCTTCAGGCTTATGCAGCGCTTGCGTTTTCCCTTACATACAGTATTTATCTACTGGGCCAATAGAGATGAAAATCACTGGAAGAATGACAGCTGTTAGAACTCCAGAAATGTCTGAAAAGGCAAATTCTTCGTTACGTCATTTCTTGTTTCCCTCCATCTTGATTCCTATGTCTATGCCAAGTCGTTCTTAAAAAAAAAAAAAAAAAAAAAAACTATTATTGTGGGGGAACCGGAAAAGAATTCTTTTATTGGAAGCTTTTATTATATATATAATACATGAGGGAAGAAGCAAGAGGGATCGCCAGCTGATGTCTTTGAGAACTAAGACGAAGATCGAGAAGGAAGAAAGTAGATAGCCACGTGTTCCCTCATATGATGATTTTCTTTTCTATTATTTCTTATGTATTACCACCCTTGTACGATATAGTTGTTAACAGAGAAGACCTTCAATGCTATATAGGAAAAGCAGCAACATCGAATTTGCATTATAAAGAAGAGAAAGGAAAAGAAAAAAAATCATTTAGCTTTATAACTAATTAACTTAAGACACCAGAAGGTTCATCACTGTAGAAAAACAAGCTCGATACTAGACACTATCGGGAGAAAGCTTACGGGCAAAGAATGTTTTGAATGTAGATAGAAATGTTATTGGATAAGAGTAACTTGTTTATCTTTGGTTATATCTGCTTGCTGAAGTAAAAGTAAAGTTCGAGACATAAAGGAGGATCGAGATTCATCTGATATCTTTCACCATAATCCATTGTTTACCCCAATTTCTACAGTGAACTTACTATCATACAAAATATAACATTACTTAGTGATGATATAGGTAACTGGGATATAAGTCTGCACCTGAAAGTATAAAACCACAATTGAGGTTATGAAAAAAGATTGCAGCACTGGCGGTTGACGCTGTAGATTTACTGTGTCACTGAGCCTTCTTAAAAGAGTTAAGTAACTAGTGTTTGAAGCAGGGACGGCGTTAAGGGTGGGCGAGGGTGGGCGACCGCCCACCCGATGGATGGTCTCGCCCACCCATCCGCCCACCCCAACAGAAGTAGAATAATGACGGTGACCAGTGCCGGATTTAGGTTTGATGGGGCCCTAAGCTATTGAAGATAATGGGGCTCTTTGTATTTCTACCTTTCTTTTTCAGCGACAAAATTTCGCCTTTTTTATTTGAATATATGCTATATGGTAATTTATGGACCTAATACATATCTAAGTACGTTTTCGCATATATTTCGTTATCTTAACTTACTGTTTTGAATACATTACAGAAAAACTGTAAAATTTATAAAATTAGCGGTAGTTTAATTTGGTCCCAATAAAGCCCCTTGCCGATCTTCTCTGTTTTCTTTTTGCACCAACTATGATCAACGCTCCACGCCATGCTTCTACAATATGTGGAGGCCGCATCATTTCTCATTTCAAGTTGTTTCTAGTCAGTTGGGTAAAGTTTGAAACGTTTCCAGGGATCCGATGTAAGTAAATACAATCTGAATATCATCCAGGGTTGGTAATTACTGCCTGAAGCTCAACTAATCGTATAAGCTTTTTCCAGGCCAAGTTACTAGAGTAACTCAAAATGGAATGCAACTCTTGAAGATTACACAAGGTGTAATACGACACAAATTCGCTGGAAGGAGAGGAGAATCTAGAAGGTTAAAACTGGAGGAGGGGCAACTAAAACCCAGATTATGATAGATATATTGTGAGTTTACTATAAACTTTCAAAAGTGTATAAGTAATGGCTTCAATAATTTCTGTCACTCAAAAAACTGGGGGCTTAGACCTCTCCGGCCCCTGGTTAGATACGTCTCTGGCTGAAAAACCTGTTGCAATAAAATTATTATAAGTCCTATAAATGTAGGTAGCATATTTTTACTGCGACGTGAAAAGATGTTGGTACCTTGCCTTGCTATGTAGTAACTAGTGCCGATAACCTAATGCATTCAGTCTGCTGCATACTAACTTACACAACGTAAATTCGGCAGTTCTAAACGTAACAATACATAAAATATTGTTAATATATACAAACGAACGACTCATATGCCTATAACGAATGGATGAAATCACTATGATTCGTGCTCTTATCCTTTCCTTTAGTCAGGGGCGGATCCATTCTGAATGTTTGGGGAGGCAGTCGCTCGAAGTAAATAGGTTTTATTTTACGTTTATAATACAAAGGTGAAAATTCTTAGGATTGGTTTTATTTTTAAAATAAAAAATATTCAATTCTGGGGCGATCGCCCCCTGGATCCGCCCCTGCCTTTAGTGATCCATTATTGCACTCTATAGATCACTATATGAGTTCCTCCGTGGCTAAGCGGTTAGCGTACGCACCTTTGGAGTGGGAGACCCGGGTTCGATTCCTGGAGAGAGCTCATGTGGTTCGAATTCCACGTTAGTCAGTAGGTTCCGTCTCATATAGCCTCGCTGCTGAAAGGGACATTAAATTCAAAATCAACTCAACTCTATAGATCACTTTGAAAATCAGTGCCAAGTTCTGAAAGTTATGAAAATACTTCTGCACACTACTTTTCATACTTACGTACAGCGAAATATCTATAATTTCGCGATATAAAGATTATTGCCGCTTAGGGCTGTAATTCCAATATATTTTACTATTATTTCACCAGCTTGTCGTTTCATGTCTTCTTCTTATGCATTCACTGTTACCAGACTCAATTTCTTGTCGAATTGCAAACAGTACGTGAAAGAGTAGTACTAGAGTTCTATTCGCATACAAGATACTGTATCACTTATGCTGTGAAGTCTTATTAAAATAGTTAAGTGTAATGGCTGTAAAACAGGGACCCGATTACAAATGGGGCTCTGAAACAAGATCCCCATTACAAGCGGAGTTGGGAAACGAGGGCTCCATTATAAGCGGGGCTGGGCAACAGAGATCCCATTGCAGGCGGTTCGGAAAACAGGGCCCTATTACTTGCTTCATGAGAGCTTAATATATAATAGTACAGAACACCGTTGTTGTATGTGCGTTTTATCTTGCTTGCTTTTTCATATTATTTGGAAATGACTACAGCCATTTTTCTTAAAATTTTTTTGGGGCCCCCAAGCTTATACGTAAATCTGGCACTGAAGGTGACATCCTATACTTCAAAAGCAATAGGTATTACTTTCGATTGAAATGTAATAGGTTCTAGGACTCTGTTTAACTCTGCAATGAACAATGATTTTAAGACAGATACTTATAGTAATATAATGATGACAAAAGTCGTGATTAATAAGTTTAACACACACATACACAATCGTGCTATTGAAACGCCAGTGTTTGTATGTGCTGCACTAAAAAAAAAAAAAAAAAAAAGCATATTTTAAAAAGCCGACTAAATAATGGATAGGTGGCCAGTATTGTCTATTGTCTCATTTCAGAAAGAGAGGGAGGGGAATAGTGCTTTGTGTCGGCGCGATAGCTTCTTATAAAAGGGTTGCAACTTGCAATTGTTTACAGCAATGTACCAATTACCACATGTCTTATCCGTGTGGCATTAAACAGATTTGAAAAAAACCCTTATTACAGCATTGTTGAGTTGATCTCTGTTGCGTTCAGAAGTCTCGGTGGTCGGTGCTTGTTCAGCTAATATGTCGAAAAACTTATCAGCGATCTCTTCTCAGGCTCAGTGTCTTCCTTGTGTTCAAAGAAACACGATTTTCAATCCGTTGACGTTAGTGATAATTCTTCTTCAATAGAGAAAAAGACAAAAATACAAATACATGTGACAACCAGGATTCTCAATTTGAAGTGTTCGATTATGAAGAAAGTGAAAATGAACTAGATGCTGGAGAGAGCGAAGATGACAGTATTGCTTCTGAATATACTGATTTTTGTCTCTTGCTTTCTTGTAATAAATCTCTCAAAGATAAAAATGTTTGCAGTAGCCTATTTTATCCTTGGTTTACTTTACCTACTTGTTGTGTATTTTATGTTATTAACGAAAAGTAGAGTATTATCTGTTAGTCTGTGTTGTGGGAACCTTCTTTCATTTCTATGCATTCATGTACATTCTTAGAGGGAGAGGAGTTAAAGCTATCTTGAACTTCATCGACTACACAGTACACACCGTTATTATTGCTTTAAAAAAAAAAAAAAAAAAAAAAAAAAAAAACCTGGAAGTAGAGGTAGTGTGTCTGCCACGCGGAATTCTGTAGGTCGAGCCTATAGCCCATCCTAAGTCCTGCATTTCTCCAGTCCCACCAGGCGAATGCCGGAATTGTACCTTCTATAAGGCCAAGACAGCTGTTTTCCACATCTTTGTTTCTCCCCAATTTCGGTCTGAGCCTTAGCTAAATAAAGACTATAAAAATTGAAACTTAATTATTGTGAAAAAATGTTTACATTGCCCAGTTCTCATTTTCATTGTCCGCCCACCCAGGAACTAGGTCCGCCTCTTTCCGCCCACCCCATCAAGCGTTCCTGGCGCCGTCCCTGGTTTGAAGACAAAAGAATGGCTGAAAATCGACAAGAAAATATCGTGTATTAAAATTCATAAAAGTTCACGGTAGCAGTGGGAAGGAATTACATGAAAAAATAGTCGAACACGACCGATACAGTATCCAATTCATAGTTTTTGGTATCATAAGATGAATAGTGGCATTTCCAATACTGTTTAAGTCCAAATTCATACCTCTTGCGAGGGGAAGGGCTTCAAATACTTTCTATAAACCTATTATCCCCGGACAAAGAATGGGGATTTTAGCTAGTTTTATCATATGACTTTTAGTGATTGACTAAATTTAAACTCGCAAGCAAAAAAAAAAAAAAAAAAAAAAAAAGTATCATAAACCAAGCAACAGATACATAATTTTTGTTTTGTTATAAAATTTTGCGTCCATTGTTTCGGAAACACTTCATACTGAACTTCAGATATCCTGTTGAAATTAGAGCCTCATATGAGTTCGGTTTACAAAATTAGACATAACACGGCAGTAAAACTTCATTATTCACAGAATTCGTACTAACATATTTTGTTAAAATATTAGAAATAAGAAATTTTTGGGTAGACTCATTAACTTTCTCATCTTCGAATTTTCACGCCCTCAATAAACGTTAATGAAGCTTTAGTTTATTCACAAATTTTAGTCTAATAGACAATGAAATTTTAGTCTAGTCATCGATAATTTGTTTCATTATTGCTTTTATATTTTCAGAACAGTCATTGTTAACACTTTTATATATAATCTTCCTCGCTCACATCGCCTTCATTTAACTCTCCTCACTTTTATTACTGTTTCGAATTGTTTGGTCTACTCTGCGTCCGAATTTAAATACACTGAAGTAGATTTTGCGAAGCTCGTGTTTTGACTATTCTCTCAGGCATAAAAAGGGACGAAAGCATAGAGATATTTCCTATATCATATATATCAGTATCTGCACAGTGTTAAACATGAGTATTACGAGGGTTCATCCTGAAATAAGGTTCCCATCAATTTTACAAATAGACACTGTTTTTCCCATAGCAATGT
Organism: Thermobia domestica; assembly: GCF_964235325.1. NCBI lineage: Eukaryota > Metazoa > Arthropoda > Insecta > Zygentoma > Lepismatidae > Thermobia > Thermobia domestica. The sequence continues at coordinate 109,537,042 of NC_137462.1, read as the reverse complement.
ACATCGTTGGAATGAAAACACTTTTCTCTATTTTTGGACATAATCGTCATCTTTTTCTACTCGTTTTTGTAGACAGTGATCCAATTTCTGTATCCCAATGTCGTAGAACTCCGCTGCCAACCCGTTGAGGAAGCGTTTCACTTCGTCTTTGACTTCATCATCGCCCCGGAAGCGTTGGTCACTCAAGTGTTCCTTTAACTTCGAGAACAAGTGATAATCGCTAGGCATGAGGTACGGACTGTACGGTGGGTGGGACATGACAGTCCACCCAAAGTGACAGTTTTCTACTCCGTTCTTCATCGTGAACGTCTTTCCAGCCGGCACTAAACTCCCTGCACCACTTTCGGACGTGTTGAACGGATATGCACTCGTTGCAATACACCTCTGTCACCTGACGATGAATATCCTCGGTTGGAGTCTCTTTGGCCTGCAAAAAGCGAATTACGGAACGAACCTAACCTTGGCGGGAGCAACAATGCACACTTCTATCTTGGACGGCTGCTGAGCAGCCAAGACTGAGCGGCCCGGCGAAGCGCGGCCGGGCGAAATCAAGACTGGGGGAACAGCCGCGCACAGCGGTGTTGCCGGATTTCGCCTCACACCTTCGCGTACAGCTGAAGCTCTTTGGAACCTTACTTCTGGGTCAACCCTCGTATTTTGAATGATAGTAACAAGGCATATTTTATGACCGCTGGTATGTGTCAAAGTAGTAAAATGTAACCGCATTCCGTACATTAATTTTGCGCAACCCAACCAATAGAACATGAAGATATTCTATTAGTTATGGAGTCTATCAGAAAATTATATGCTAGGAAGCGTCCAGGAAAGTTGTTTAATTTTACCCCACGCGAGTCATCCTGGATTTAGTCACTGGCTGCTACTGGTATAAAGGATTGCGTGAGCGCAATGTTGTAAGATTTTTAGTGTTTTTACTATTTTTTAAAATCTAGTTTTATCATAATGAATCGCATCAAAAATCACCTTTAATATACTAATGAAAAAAATACTATCATATATAACCAAGAATAGTGTAGAAAATATATTTTCGGTTCCAAGCAATATGGCTGCTGGACACTGGCGTATGCAAGGATGATTTCCGGGTTTTAGCCTTACCCTTTCTACAAGATATTATGGAAAAATTAGCATTTAACATTAATATAGGTATGCAAAAATCATGCGTGTCCTGATGAAACGGTGAGCTTGGGTACTTGCATCCTCTCTTGAAATTCTGTGCGCCACGGCTGCTAGATAAAGAAACTACAAGCAGATACGTTTTCTTATTTTTCTTAATTTTGACCCAAGGACACAGTGCTTTCCATACTGACTGATTTTATTGACAACTTTTTTTTCTGACTCACGACACACGTCATCGTATTAGGTAGAATTGAGCCGCTAATAGTGATGAATGGTATAGTCTGTCTAAAAATTGATTTTAACTTAATATAGTATGTGTATCATTACTTTAGAAATAAGTATGTCACTGTTAGAAGTATGTATGTGACCATTAGAGGGACTTAGGTCCATTAGAGGAGGGTCCCCGTTAGGAGTGTGTGTGTCACCGTTTGGAATGTATGTGTGACCATTAGGAGTATGTGTGTCACTGTTAGGAGTATTTGTGTCAGTATTGCAAGTATGTGTGTGATGGTTAGGAGTGTGTGTCACCGTTAGAAATGTGTGTGTATCACCGTTAGGAGAGTATATGTAACCATAAGGAGTATGTATGTCAGCGTTAGGAGTATTTGTGTCACCGTTAGGAGTGTATGTGTGACAATTAGAAGTATATGCATTACCGTTAGGAGTGTATGTGTGTGCCACCGTTAGGAGTGTATGTATCACCGTTAAGAGTGTATGTGTGACCCTTAGGAGTACGTGTTTTCAGCGTTGTCACCGTTAGGAGTGTATGTCTCACTGTTAGGAGAGTGTGTGTCCTCTTTAGGAGTGTGTGACCTTAGGGAGTATGTGTATTACCGTTAGGAGTGTGTGTGTCATGGTTAAGAGAGTGTGACTGTTAGGAGTGTGTGTCACCGTTAGGAGTGTGTGTGTTACGGTTAGGAGTATGTCTGACCGTTAAGGAGTATGTGTGTTGTCATTAGGAGAAGACAAACAATAAAAGATGGAATCTACTACTTAACAGATGTCCTTCAATATCCACCATAGTTCGATTTGAATTAGGGAGCATAGGCCAGAGGCGCATCCACGGGGGGTCCAGATTGCCCAGAAAAACTTCCTAACTCAACATACATTTGTAAACTTTCTTAATGAAACTACATACTTGTTTAACAGAGAAATAGTTGGTGTAGCATGAACATATAATTTTACACTTCATCTGTACTCTTTCTCTTATAAAAAGCAATCCAGATCCATATTTTTTCTTCTGAAAATATAGATGAAAGTATTTTACAATTGCTTATCGGGTACAGAATAATATCCGTTCAATATTGCACAGACTTAGTGGCTTATAGTGTTGGACCCTTTCCCCGCAAAAAAAAAAAAAAAAAAAAAAAAAAAAAAAAAAATCTGGGAGCGCGCCTGGCATAGGCTACCATATGCAGCTAAAGTCAAAACCATACTATATCATTATCTGACTGTATGTACACAATTTCACAGTTTTCTGATTTATACGTAGTTATAGAAATAGAACCAATTTCAGTTGAGGAAGGATTTAATTAGAAATGATTTGCATAGGCATTTAGATACCGTGTGTAACTGCTAGTTGTGTGTGTGTGTGTATGTTAAAGGTCTATTTTGTATACGGTCAAAATACATAAATAAATAATCGGTTGCAGGTACAGCAGAAAAAAAATATTAATTATTATTGACAACGAACGATATTTTTTAACGCAATATAAAAATAGTTTTCCCCCCACTTTCTCCAAAACTACGCATCACAATTTACCGTTCAGCACATCGTATTATTGAGCTCGATGTCGTCTATCGATTGACACGAGTCTCATCTTTGAATAATATTCAAGTTAAACAAGAACTAAACTTTAACGGTTAATTATAATTTTGGGCTTTATCTATTTAGCCACACTGAGTATTGTATAGCCTTGCAAGCGTCACCGTGAAAAAGCTTAATATGAGAGTATACTCCAGTATTAGTTTGATCTTCATCTTAGTAGATGGCATATTTATCGTACAATATCAATTTTAGGTTTACATTTTTTTTTCAAAAACTGCGCATGATGATTTATACTTATATCATTTTGTTCAATTGAATGAGATCTATCATTTGGTGTATATTTCATTTTAGGCCATTTTTTTCTTCTTATAGGCTAATGATATTATATAACTATGATTAATGAAGGTTTCATGGTAACAACAAACTCTGCTAAAGCCGATAAAAAAAAATCACTCACTAAGTAGCCCCACATTTATAAATAAATGGGCTTACAATTGTACTAAAGATTAAGAAGTTGTAAATATGATTATGCAAGTCTGCACAGCAAAAAATGAGGTGTTGAAACAACACAAAATGTCTACTATTTTAGCGTGTTACTTGTGTGTCAATTCAACAGCAACCACATCACCTTCAGAGCATTTTAGAAATGTTGTAAACCTATGAATTATCTGACAACAGTTACACGGCCAGCAGTGCTTCCATCTGTTTTCTTTATCTGTTATTCTTGTGTCTTAGCACGTATGAACAGAAGATGGCAGAACTGTTGCCTGTGTAACTGTTGTTAGACGATTCACAGGTTTACAACAGTATTATTGTGACCGATTACAGAAAACATAGAATTATTCGTCACTTCGCATAAGTGCCAAATATAAGAGCCAAGCTTTGCTCATATTAAACGATAAATATCAATACAAATTACCTTAGGTAATAATGAGTTATTTCTGATATGCTCGGAAGGCTATGTGCTTGGTACTGAATTAACACACAAGTAACACGCTAAAGTGGTAGTCATTTCGTGTTGTTTCAACACATTTTTTTACAATGTAACATTTTTTGCTGTAATTTTTATTTTTATTCTCAGTTTAAAGATATACAATCTTTTAAACAAATAATTTTATTCAATTCTTTTCTTTTTTTTATAAATAAATACATATTTCTATTGTTTCGGGAAATTCCGAACATATAGCCTGTATAAATTGAATCATGCAGAAGAGATTCGAAGACGCTACTAGAGACCAGTATGACTGATGACGAATCCTGGATGCGTTACAATACAATAAAACTCCTTTTTTTGGGGGGGGGGGCTATTGTAGCATTGCGTTTACCGCACATGCTTTTCTGGAGTTAGTTGTTAGTGATCGTAACCTCCGCTTGAAAATGCCCTTGCGTTCCCACTCATATCGCTATTTCTGAGGATAATTATTTAAATGTTTAGATTTGAATCATTACCTCACTCTATTCCTGTAAGGGGCTTCACATGTCAAACAGAAGAAACTGTTTTTTCTTAAATAATATTTTCGGCGGCGGAACGATCCACGATTTGAAGGAAAATAAGATATTAAAAACCTGATTCGTCGGATATTCTTCTTGTACTGATTTTTCTTTTTTCTTTTTTTACTTTTGGATTTGAATATTTATGGTGAAATCGACTTTATTTGTATTCTGGCACTGATTTAGGACAAGGAGAATTTAAAAAAGAATCAAGTGAAGTCTAAGTCCAAAGAAGATGCTCGAAAGCTTGTTTTCAAAGATGTCCCTGCTCCTTCATGTGTGCAGTCACTTCAAATTTATGGTCGCCGAGGTAGAGAATTTCTTTTCATTGTCAACACTGGCGAACTTCAAATACACGAAGCATCCTGGATCCCGGAAAATGAGGGCGATGTAAGTTATTTTGATCCTGTTTCACCGGTATTTTTCGGCAGTATTTTTCTCTTTGCCAATCATCGGTGACCTAAAAGGATTGGTGCGGTCTTCTCGGGAAAACGACAGAATGCAATTTCGAAGAATTAAAACTGGTTAATTTACACAATCTTATGCAGTTAAAATATTATTACGGTACTACCTTTTCTAATTCTTTGATTTGTTCGCGAAAAGCACTACAAATATATTCAGAATACAAGCATTTTGTAATAAAAAGTTCTACAATTAAATATTAAAAAAAAAAAAAAATAATACCCCGCAAACTAAACAAAATCGGTGGAAAAACAAAAATCAAAAAGTGTTATGTTACAAACGAGGGAGAGGTTCCACCTTGAGTTACGAAATGTGACAAGGGGGAGGGAGGGGGTAAAAAAGGTCAACAATAGCGTTACGTACAGTAATATGTGGACGACCCCTTACGCGAAATACACCTTCATGAATGAATGGGTCGCGAACTTGGCCGAGATAATAATTGCAGTAAGAAAACCTACATATCCTTTTACTATATGCAACCAACATTACTTTACTACTTTACAGGTTGCATAGAAGCTAGAGATTGTTATCTATATAAAATTGAAGTGACTACGTTTGTGACACTTAATCTTTTGAACCGTCGGACCGATCTCGATCAAATTTTTGACGTAGATGCAGTTCTGACCTGGGAGTGTTTTTAGCTATTCATTTTGACGGTAGAACTTAGGGGAGGGACAGGAGGCGAGATAGAAAATAAATAAATAAAACAATAACTCTTAAACCACTAGACCGATCTCAATCCAATTTTCAACATAGATGAGGTTCGAGACTGGGATAGATTTTATCATTTCACTTTGACGGAATAGCGTGGGGAGGGTTATATATATATATATATATATATATATATATATATATATATATATATATATATATATATATATATATATATATATATAAACCAATATAAATAAAAATAAAAGTGACTAGATTTGTGACTTAATAACTCTTGAACCACCCGACCGATCTCCATGAAATTTCAGTTCAGATCTGAGGTGGTTTTGTCATATCACTTTAACGGTGGAAGTTAGGGGAGGAACATATATATATATATATATATATATATAAAATCGAAAATGGCCGATGTTAATGTCTAATCCATAGTTTTTGGGGTCGCTGAGATGAGTGGTGTCACTTCCGATGCCGTGCCCCGTAAAATGGAGTAGGAATTTCTCTCTCTCTCTCTCTCTCTCTCTCTCTCTATATATATATATATATATATATATATATATATATATATATATATATATATATATATATATATATATATAATAAAATGGCCGACGTTAGTGCCTAATCCATAGTTTTTGGGGTCGCTGAGATGAACAATCACACTACCGATCCCTTTTAAAACCAAATTCAGCCCCGCAACTTGGAGGGTTGAGATATATAAAAATGATCGAAAGTGACTGATATTAGTGTCGAATCCATAGTTTTCGGGTCGCTGGGATGAACAGCGATCTCCCCGACGCCGCTTAAATTTATGCCACTAAATACGGAAACAGCATATTTCACAGGTAGCAAACATATGAGATACGGAGTTGTGCATTTAAATTTTCATTTTAGTCCAGCGAAGCGAGTAATCGATGTTAGTAGATTATAAACGGAATATAGATAACAACTGTTAAAATCGCCGTTACCGTTACCCGTGAAGATGTTAACGGATTGACTCCATTAACGAACTCAGTCAACATAGTTCTAATAAGATTGCTATATACCCTTTTATCATATGCAACCAACATTTCTTTGCTACTGTGCAGGTTGCATAGAAGCTAGGGATTATTATAGATTATAAACGGAATATGGATAACAACTGTTAAAATCGCCGTTACTGGTATCCGTGAAGATGTTAACGGATTGACTCCAATAACGAACTGTCAACATAGTTCTAAGAAATGCTACATATCATTTTATCATATGCAACCAACATTTCTTTGCTACTGTGCAGGTTGCATAGAAGCTCAGGATTGTTATAGATTATAAACGGAATATGGATAACAACTGTTAAAATCGCCGTTACCGGTACCCGTAAAGATGTTAACGGATTGACTCCATTAACGAACTCAATCGAGATAGCTGTAATAAGAAATGCTACATATCCTTTTTATCATATGCAACCAACATTTCTTTGCTACTGCGCAGGTTGCATACTGTTACTCGTGAAGATTTTAACAGATTGACTCCATTAACGAACTTGCTGAAACAATCTCTCTGTAAAACTATTGTAAGACACAGAACATAAACTGTATTGTGTGTAGTCTAAACTTTTTTTCTTTCCTTAATCTCAATGGAAATTTTACATATATCTTCAGGTACAGACCTAGGTTCCAGTTACCTACATCACTGAGCTCTGTTATAAGTAATTGTTTTGTAATATAATAGTCATTTTAGTGTAAAAAATGATGAAAATGATGGGATCATTATGAAAGACGGTGGATGAACCTCAGTTCTCGAATTTGTACTTTATTTATTGACAACTCCTTATCATCCTTTATCACACTATTCAGCTGCACGTGATAGTCTGTCACTAAATGTTATTATTATTGCTGTAAATTGCCCATAACACATTCCGCCCGAGTTTGATTCCAAATGCTTTTGAAGTCTTAGAGGAAATAAATTCAAAATTTCTACTAACGTTTAAGAAACGTTATAGTTTTCTAGAGTCAGTTGTAAACTGTCTTATTATTGCGCTGTCATCAGTAGGGCAACCATAAAGCAGTAAAAGCACAATGAAATTTTCCATCTATGGTTGGTACCTTATCTGTGATTTTGGCCACTTTTTATATCCAAATTTGCTAATCTTACAAGCATAATACAGCATAATTTACAGAAATAAAGCATAATGCTTAATGCTTTTCTTATTCTAGACCTTGTGTATGTGTGCAACAAAGAGAAATATGTTAATATATTTTGTACTAAAGAAATAAATATCAACAAAGGCCGTTATCAATGCCGAAAACAATGGAAATCAACTCCCAATTGCTTTTACGCGTAACATGGAAAGTTTGAATTCCTCCTCTCTCCGCCTTTGATGCAATTTTGTATCACCATACCTCGATGCACCGTATTCATGTAATTTTAGTGGGGAAAATTAATAGTTTTTAATGCTTGTGCAATGAAAACGAGTGAAATAAGACAAATATGTAATAGAAATGGGTAAAATGAACTATTATTCAAGGAACAGCATATTAAGACATAATTTAGGAAAAAGCATAATAAAGCATAATGTAAGGAAAAATAAAGCACAATATGCAGCTGTATAAAGTATAAAGTTGGTTGCCCTAGTCATCAGCTATGTGACGTCATTTCAGTTTCGTCATGAGCTTTCAAGTAGAGGAATTTTCTACAATTTCTGTAATTTGATATTCTTGTCATGTATTTAACCCATGAACCTTTGGCCTGATAGTTTATGGTTGCTGGCCAATCATGGGCCGATAATGGGCCGAGACATTAGGGACTGAATTGATCATGGCGTAAATATTTCACTGCTGTTTGGAGTAAGTGGTTTCCTTTCAAAAGAAAAATCTACTCAACAGAACATAGACATTAATTTTCATTACAAATGCAAAAGATCTGATAAGAGCAACTGAGACAAACGTGGACCCACATGTTTTGAATTGGTGCAATCAGATAAAAAAGGTCCACGTGGCTTCTTACGAAAAACACAAGTACCAAGTTGGTCGGCAAGAAGAAGAAGAAAAAATCAGCTGCCCGATCTGCATCATCTCTGTACGTACAGCTCGTTTTTCCTGTATACGAAAAGAACCGTTCTTCCAGGAAATGTTTAATTCCCTGGATATACACGGAAGAAAGAAAGACACGAATGAAAAGAAGGAGGAGGCGAATTCGAAAGAAAAGACCAGGTGGGCTGAATAGTTGAGGTTATACCTGTTAGTTACACTTTCCCGCCAAAACATGTCGTCATCACATGTGAATAGTTGGTGAAGTCCGCCTTCTTACAAATAGTCTTCATGTGTTAGGAAACCCTCACGTGCTATAACTGCAAGGAATAGAAACAACAAGGGAACGAGACACGCAGGAAGACGTAGGAGGTGAGAAGAAAAAGATTGGCAAAAATAGAACAAGACAATAACAAACATCGTCCCTTCGACTCACGACGAAAGAAAACGAAGTTGTAGGGTCGTAGCAGCATGTCTCTTTGATTTGAAGTGCCACACGACAAGAACTGATCCGTTGGAGAAAGGAGCAACCGATACAAAAGACTTGGAGGGTAGGGTACGCTCGTTGAAGCAGCACACGACTTGGAAGAATGGGACATACTATGAAAGAAAGAAAACCGGAATGTATAGAAAAGCAAGGGACAGAGACGTTTCTTTGCAGTTAAGAAAGTATGGCGTAAGACGATGCACGATGTAGCAGCTGAGCTCAAGGCGCAATTGGATGTTTGGTCACAATAGCCAAATCTTCCTCTTCCTTAATTTTTTTCTGAATAATAATAAAAAAGAATGAGTCTTTCAGCCTCTTTTCCTTCCCTTAGTTGCTGCTGATTGTAAGGAAATCCGGCCATCTGGAAATGCTGCGCAAGACGACGTAATAAGCAAGAGCAAAAGACAGAGGGTAAGGTAGGGTAGGGAAGTTGTATAAAAATATAAAGAAAATTTCGGTAACATTTGCATCATCTAGTAGGCGAAGGGTATGAGCAGCAGCTGGTGTGGAATTCTCCAGCTGTTTTGTTCTCTTTCTTCTTGGATATAAGCAAAAGGAATTGCAAAAAAGGAGGAAGTTAAAAAGAAATGCATGTGGCCGTAAGGAAAAGACGTTATACGACGAACGACGCAATTTCTATTTGGACCCCCCCTTTCCTCACCCACTGGTTGCCTTGTTGTGTCTATGGACTGACGAAAATCAAGGAAGAAAAGCGCGGCCTGCTGGCTTACCAGTAAGCCTTGCGTATGCGTATGGAGAAATCATTATCTCGTCCAAAAAGACTTTACGCTTAAACCAAGGCACTACGAAGAAATTTGTGACGGATTTTCTTGCGAGACAAAATAACTGGGGAAGGAATACCTTCCTTTCATTGTCGTCCAGATGACATAATGAGTTACATCTGGAGAGCTATAATAAAGGAATTACGCGTCGAAATGTCAAACCTCAAAGATACTTTACTCCTTTGATGGTAATAGATGATGCATTGAGATATTCTATAAACTGTAAATACATGATGGGAGGACGAGAACAAGCAGAGTGGGTTTCTCGTAAGATTCTGATTTCTTCCTGCATTTCTTAATAATAATAATAATAATATAATAATAATAATAATAATAAAACTTTTTACAATGAGGTAATATTACATTCCATAATTTATTAACATCCTTAAAATTTTATTTTTATAGGCGATAGTAACATGATTCTTTGTGCAACAACTGAGCATAGAAATGATACAATACTTTGTGTTGTTCCACACAAAATCAATAATATGGAACTCACTTGTCAGTAGAGACAAGTCAGCACTTATATCCAAGAGTATTTTAACATATTTTGGGATAATAGTTTTGTACGCAGTAGTAAAAGATGTTGTATAATCTGTTACTATAGTACCACCTCAGCTAAACGCTTATCACCGGGCACATACGTAGCACATATACACAAATATTTTCTTGCTAATTTTGTTAATCTTGGAAGATGAGAGGAAATCGCTATTGCACCAAACAGGGAGCTTCTGTTTTAAATATGCATCACCAAGGTGTCGATACGTGTCTAGTTCTTTTGTGTGACTGTCTTATTTATCGCTTCCATAATGAAATTACTATTTTTATAGGGTAGTATTAATGTATTATACCAAAATTTTCGCTTATAATGAACTAGTATTCTAGTAGAACGAGTATTCTACGTAAGAGGAGAATACGTTTCATTTTGGACATAAAGGGCTGAATTTAGATTAATATCGGCCATTTTCAATCATTTTTAAATAAATTTGCACCTCTCCCTCCTCTAAGTTGCATTGTCAAAGCGAAATGATAAAAAAAAAAAAAAAAAAAAAAAAAAACATCAAAGGCCTGAACTGCATATACAAGGTGTTAATGAACTATACCGACAAACTGTAAGAGGCGAGTCTTCACATCAAAATAAGAGAAAAAGTTAAAATGGGCCTATGGCGAAAAGTACATGGTTTCAGAGCTAGGGCTGTCCAAAATTGCGAAAAAGCTAAATTTCAACAGGCCCTATTTCGGATTCCTGGGGATGGTGGCCCTTATCAGCGTAAAGGAAGCCATGCATACACAATCCAAAAATGCATATTTCGTATATTTTCAATAGGTATACAGGATAATCCCTACAGGGTGTAATTCTCGGATATGCTCTCAATAGAGTTTTCAGATATACTCTGATTTCAAGGAGGGTACAAAGTAGGCAGAAGGTAAGCCTTGACAACAATGGATATCCAATGCTTCCGAGGGAAGTCGGAAGTGTTAGGAATCGGCAGCTCCATGTTTTTTTGTGTTCGAAATAATGTGTGATGTGATGTATTTCATCACGGTATATTCACGTTTTCTTCACTTATAAGCGTGAAAGAAGACATTGCAGCATGCATTTTCCCGAGTACAAGAAACCGTGCTGCTGAGGTTCCTTAACACTTCCGTCATTCCGACAAAGGATTCTGTGTTCACTGCTATCAAGGCTTATCATTTTCCTACTTTGGACCAATCATAAAGTCAGAACCTATCTTAAAATTCGGTTGATGGCATATCTGGAAATTTCACCCTGGAAATACTCTGTACACCCACTGAAAATTAATGAAATATACATTTTTGGATTGCGTATGCTTGACTTTCTTTACGCTGACAAGGACCACCATCCACAGTTTCTGGAATTCGAAATAGCACCTGTTGAAATTTGGCTTTTTCGCGATTTTGGACAGCCCTAGCTCTGAAACTATGCACTTTTCCTCACAAGTCCATATGAACTATTTCTCTTATTTTGATGTAAGGAATCACCTCTTACAGTTTGTCGGTATAGTTAATCAACACCCTGTACATACAGGTCCATATATATATATATATATATATATATATATATATATATATATATATATATATCCATCCCTTTCCCCCGTTATACCGTCAAAGTAAAATGCTAAAAACCATCCCAGGCATGAACCTCATCTAGGTCGAAAATTTGGTCGAAATCGGTGGGTGGTTCAAGAGGTACAGAGTCATAAACATACTGTCCTATATATAGATTTTATCGCGAAGCATACATAGGACATTTTTATATATAGTACAAGAGTATGCGTACAGAAAGAATATTATTACGAATACGCTTTTATTTTAAATTTGTGCTAGCGGTCTCGGATTTGATTCCCGGTCGGAAAGATGTATAAAGGTAACCAAAAAATTACTATCGCTTTAACACCCACCACCTTTGAACATCGATATGTTACCTAAGACTACCTGGAACATCAAAAATAGTCCCCATCAACATCGACGACCTTCTGCCAACGTTCTGGAAGGCCATGGATTCTATCGCGGTAAAACTTGGTGGGCCTTGAAGTGAAGAAGGCATCAAGTGCATTTTCCACCTCTACTAGGGATTTCAACTAGTGTCCCCGAAGGTAATTGTCCAAGGAATGAAACAAGTGATAATCGGACGACGTAATGTCCGGGTAGTGTGGCGGATGCAATAGTGTTTCCCACTCAAAGCGTAGAATAGTCTCCCGGGTCATCTTAGCCATGTGGGGTTTAGGGTTGTCCTGTAACAGGAGGACCCCTTTGCGATTCGGAAGTGCTGGCTCCAGAGTTTTGCGTTTTTCTTGAACACGATTCAACTGCTGATAGTACACAGTTGCATTGATGCTCTCACCAGCTGGTTCCCGATGCACGATGCCGTAGGCAGTCCACTAAACACACAGAAGGACCTTCTTTTGGTACAGTGCTGGTTTCGGCTGTTTTGAAACCAGTTCATGGAATGCTAACCAATGATGACGGCGCCGCGGAGTTTCGTACAGAACCGACTTCTCATCACATGTCAACAACCTGTCGAGAAATGGCTCCTTTCTCAGACGAGACAACACAGAAACACACGTATCTGCTCGCACTGCCTTCTGGTCTGGGCAAACCATATGGGACCCATCGACCCAACTTGTAGTGCTTCCCAAGTTGATAAAGGTGCTGTCGAATGATTTGTCCACTCACAGTGAATTGTAGTCCCAGTTCCTCACATGTCAGGACACTGTTCGTCTTAATTGCTGCCTGAAGATCTTCATTTTTTTTTACGTGTTGGTCTTCCAGCACGTGACGCGTCTTCGAGTGTTCCGTCACCGTCCTTAAACTTGATAAACCACCGCCGCACTGTCCGCGTATTCACGACACTCTCTCCAAACGCCTGACATATCTTCCGCCCCGCTGCAGCGGCTTTTGACTCCTGTTTGAAATCGTACAGCATACGTGCCCTTATGGCGCTCCGTGGAAGTCGCATGTTCACTCTGTTCTTACACAAGATTACGGTGTAACTGAAGTACCACAACCAGGTAGTATGTTGGATATACCCACACCAACAACTGACCTTTACTTTATCTCCATTCGCATTTAACTCACGGTGCGAGGGCCAATAGAACACAGACCGCCAGAAAAAGCGACAGAACTTTCTTGGTTACCTTTATAACATCATCCGTCATACGTGACGGGCTTAACGTCACACATGTCGGTAACGAGCCCAGAAATATGTAAATCTATATATATAAAAGAGAACGTACAAAATCCTTTGTCCGCTCATCACGCTAATACGGCTGAACCAATTTCTTTCATTTTTGGGGGGTTGTTAGGATTTGGACCCTAGATGGTTTTTATCATATCACTTTAATTTTCAATTACCAGTGTCTTGAGATAATTGACCATTCAGGTGTCCATACGTACAAATCCTTTGTTATTAGTTCATCATAGGTAAAAATAAACGTATTTATATGCAACCCGCATGACCGTGTCACTCGGCGGGTTAACATAAATGACAGGCGCTATAATGTTAACATTTACTGCAATTTGAAAGCGAAAAAGTAAAAATTATCTAAGTAACAAAGTTTATTGCGTTCCGGGGTGACCGCAGCGAAGCGGGGCGGGTTAACATAAATGACAGGCGATATAATGTTAACATTTACTGCAATCTACTATGGTTTTTATCATATCACTTGAAAGCGAAAAAGTAAAAATTATCTAAGTAACAAAGTTTATTGCGTTCCGGGGTGACCGCAGCGAAGCGGGGTGAACGCTGCTAGTAAATAAATAAAATTATTTTTATTTAGATGATCAGCAAGGAACATATGAAATTTTAGACATGGAAGGGATAGATTAAAACAGTGATTCCCAATTTTCTTTTGGCTGAAGACACGCCTAGCTGACACTTTCTTGATCTTCTATTAGTATTACACGCTAGCGAAAGACTGTCTCTATAAAGTAACGACTCTAGCATTGTTACTTCCGCTGAAGGTGTTGACTGATTTAGTATATTTTAAAATTGATTTAACTACTTATAAAGTGCTCTACGATTTTAAAACAAGACTGTAAAACTGTTGTTTAATATTCAGTTCTTTTTTTGTTTTATGTGAAAAAAAAAAAAAGATAGGATTATCTAGTCGATCTTCGAAAGTGTTCGAGGATAGTGCAATGTGTATGCATGTCGTCGTCATTAGGCACGTGCACTTAAATTACGTCATGTACAATTTTGAAGCTTATGAATTATATATATATATATATATATAAGCAGGTGACCAACAGGTCAGGAGGAACAAACAGATGATAGTTTACATACGTACTTACAAGACATGTTGGTTATCTACTTACTTGCTTCATTGTTCTTTCCTTGCCCTTATCATGGTTCAAAATCGATGTTTCTCCAGTTGAGCTATTACGTCATTGTAATATATTATGATAAATAAATGCGCAAAACACACTCTCAAATTTGTATTTTATGCTAAATAATGAGACACGTGTGTTGTGTTTAGTTTTACATTCATTTACATTTCAGGGTTGGGCTTTTCTCTCACGAATAAACTTCCAAGCCTCCGCAGATGCGAAGCTATATTTTGATAACGACTGCTATGTTTCGGCTACAATGTTCTAATGATGTAGACTAAGGTTGGTATATTTCTCCACTAGAAATACAGGTTGTATTGTAAATAATAATAATAATAATAATAATAATAATAATAATAATAATAATAATAATAATAATAATAATAATAATAATAATAATAATAAACTAATATAAATAAAATAAAGAGTTTGTGTGTTTCTGTCTGTCTGTCTGTGTGCAGCCTGGGGACTTAACGAGTCTACCGAGAGTCACCAAATTTTGGTCAGGGGTACCTTGGTCCAGGCCTCAGATCAAGACGAAGCGTTTTTCTCAAAATTCGAACCAGGGGGGTCTCAGGGGGGTGTTTACCGGGACCGGCCTGGGAACCAGACAAGTTGACCGAGAGTTACCAAATTTTGGTCACGAATACCTTGGTCCAGGCCCCAGACCAAGGCAAAGCGCTTTTGTCAAAATTTGAACCAGGGGGGCGTTTACCGGAACATGTAAAAGTAGTTAGAAAATGATCGATATTAGTGTCAAATCCATAGTTTTCCCGGTCGCTGAGATCAATGGTGACACTTTCATTAGCGATGAATTGCAAATTCAGCTGCCATTGTATGCAGGCCGGGGGTCAGCGGGGGGGGGGGGGGTACCAATAATGTAAAAATAGCCCAAAATGTCCTATATTAGTGTCAAATCCGTAGTTTTCACGGTCACTGAAATGAATGGCGATACTGTCACAGGCGTTGACTTCCAAATACAACCCCATGCGAAGAATGTGTATGTTTAGCTAGTAATAATAATATAAACGTACATACAATGCATAAGTTATTTTGGCATTTAAAAGTTTATTAAGTTAAATATGTTACAGTATAATTTATTACTTGAATATTTTGATTAAAGTAGTAAGGTATAGACTCATGAACTTCATAAGATCCTTTCTAATACCAATTACTGTAATATTTAACCAGGAGCGGTTCCAGAACGGACGTCTGGGGGGCGGTGGGTTGTAATATGCTACTTAGAGCTACTTTTAAGAGCTCCAACTGGGATGGGTTTTATTTATATATAAAATAAGAAAGTTTCCTCCTCTAGAGGAGGGGGCAATCGCCCCGATCGCTTCTCGTGGATCCGTCCCTGTATTTAGCAACAATTTATATTAGTGCATTTATTTACTGAATTGGCAATTCTCAGCAACTACTTCTCTTGCAACACTTAGTTACCAAATTATGTTCAAGTTTTCTAAACACCATAAATACGGAGATATATATGCGATCTGTACAATCTTCATAAGGATAAAAATAGGAAAACAGATTGTAAAATATAGGACGTTTGAATCTATTATAGACTCAATTATAAAATTTTTCTTGCACTTTTACCAAATTACTCATTGCATTATCTTGAAACAAGAAAAGCGCATTTTCTTCCGTGTTTTATTGAATAAACTTATAAAGAATGAGATAAATTTGCCAATATTATTATCCGACATTTCCTTTCATGTTCCGAATAGGAAAATGCGCTCATGCCTACTAACATTTCACGAACCATCACAGCGTAAGAATATATTAAATATATCGCCTATTATAGGAAAGTGAACCATATATAATAGTGTCCAATTAAATAGTTCTACAAAGATATATTTGGTATACATGTAACACAATACTTTGAACATATAATTTAGCATGTAGAACAAAGGGCGCCGATTTCTCTGTAACTTGGGCGGCATTCAAGATGTGTGTTTAGTTACAGGCAAATTATCTAAGAAGGCATATATGAAGAAATTAAGACAAATTGAATTTAAATTACGCCAAATATTGTATATTCATAAAAATACATATAACAATAAAAAATATTCATTAAAATACTTAGGGCCCACATGAGCATTGAGGGGGCCGGGTCCCCCAGGATCGGCGCCCTTGCGTAGCACAAATATTCATGAATTGTGACTGTGCACGTATGTATACTGGTGAACACTGTCAATAGGTGTACACCTGTTGTGTTCAATATACAATAAATAAATAAATAAATACACTGTCGTGCAAAAGGACTCTACAATCTTTGTACGTGTTCGGTAAAATCAACATATGTTACGGTCTTCGAAATTCTGTTTTTTTTAAAAAAGACACTATTTTATTTTATTTTATTTTTTGTATTCCACCGAAGTGCATAATTTACACGATTTTGAGTACAACAATTACATTCTACTTAGAAATTGAATTTAACTCAAATTCACTAAAATTAACATATATGTTGTAGGTTTCGAAATCTTTATCAAAGATAGGAAGATCAGAAAGATTTTTTTTTCTACAGACTGTGAAACTGCGATTTTGAGTACAATCACATTTTGCTAAGCCGTCCTCTAAGCATCGTTTCTATTACGACTTTTATCCTGGTCCTGAAAAATTTTACACATATCGATTTTTAGCAAATCTGATCTAAAGCCAATTTATATAAGAGCTACATTCGTGGCCTCCACAAATAGCCTCACTGCTAACGCACCCATTAAACCATATTAATTAATTAATTAATTAATTAATTAATTAATAAGACGTATACCACAACACTCAATATAGCATAAAATTCTGCATTTTGTCAGCCTGTGAGCTTAAAAATAATTAAATAAATATTTTTTAAAAACTCTGATGTTTCTGCGCGTTGGAATTCTTTGCTAAGGATCTGATCAAAACCGTAATATAGTAAATTAATTTTAACCAATTTTATCTGAACAACAGAAAAGAAGTTTCTCTATATAAACAAATTTTCCGAGACATTACCACGAATTTTATAGAATCGCAAATGTTACGTAGGGTATATGATTACCGTTCGTCTGTGTTTAGTACGAAACAGTTTACAGTGGGACTACTAGATGGCAGTAGATTCTGACAAAGTAAATCGCCAATATTGTAGAGTTTACGATCTTTACTACTAGATGTCTCTGCCTCTTACATAGAGATTTTAAGAAAACGCACATTCATTCATCAAGAAATGAGCGCGAAATCTCCTGCAGGCGATAGAAAGAAAGAAAAAAAGAATTAAGCAGATATATAATTCAGGGGCGTCATTTAGGGGGGGGCATGGAGGGGCATTTGCCCCCCTGAATTTGAGATGTATATAGATTTTATCAATATAATAATAGTAAATCAGTGAAAAACGCGAAATTTTACTTATATCAAGGGGTCTTGCCCCTCCCAAGCAAAATTTGAAATGACACTCCTGATATAATTGGACCGTAAGTCACAGTTAAAATTCAGAAATAAATACACAGGAGAGAGAGAGAGAGAGAGAGAGAGAGAGAGAGAGAGAGAGAGAGAGAGAGAGAGAGAGAGAGAGAGAGAATATTATAGGGAGGAGGCTTAGAAAAAGAACCATTTGAACTCGTAAATAAGATCGAAAACAGACATCATTTGGTTACGGCAGGAAGCTACTTACTGCCCCTGAGTTTTAGAAACATACTTTTTCATAAATTGTATATTAATATACCAATAAAACACTTTCAATTCTTGTCGGTGGAAAATCTTGTTCCCCTCCCCTCTTTGGCAAAGTCTGAAATGATGGCATTGGCTCAAAAGGTATAAATAGAATAATACTGTAAGAAAAGGGATATACAGTAACTGTGATAAGCCTACTTGAAAGTTCACAGGTACTTAACCGGAAACAATAAAGACTTAACTAGGCCTATAGCATGATACGGATTAGCCTTTATATACACGAATATACTAGGCATAATGAACAGTCGAGTTCACATTTTGACCGAAAATTGTGAATGAAGAAATTGCCTACAGGTTGGATGCCGCAGTGATATAACACTTGAATTAAAGCGGATCAGAAAGCACGACCCTAAGCAATCTTTAAGGACAAGTTAGCCCGTTTTAAGAAAATTCTAAGGGTTTTCATCAGTCGCTTCATAACCACCAATAAAACGTGGATATACACTACAACTCTACAAGAGTCAAAACAAGAAAACGGAAACAGCGTTTCTCCACCTCCAAAGAAAGCAATGAGTGTGAAGTCTGTTTTTTGGGATGCAAACCGTATTCTTGCCATTGTCCTGGAAAATCTTTCATCTGGTAAAACCACCACCCAATTGAATATTTTGGAAAGTTTTCCAACCACCTACAGGTAAAAAAATGCAGTAAAGATGGCTGGGTTTATTGAAAAGAAAACAAATATTGCATGCTCGCCTGGGTATCGTTGTAGTAATAGCCAAAATACTATGTCCTCATACTGTAATTGGGGTTACCAAATTTCTGCAGCTCCACACATTTATGAATGAATAGGCTTATGTTCACAATAAAGATGACCTAGATATTTATACAACCCGTAACTGAAATATTTCGAGGTTTACATATTAGCGTTACACGGTATATACATTTATAAATGAATGGGATAGCCGCCGTTCAAAGTCTCCGTTACCCAAGACGATGTGTTAAGGGATTGATTCCATTAATGAACTCGGCCGAGATTATAACTCTAGCTATCTATTGCGAAAATAAATAAATAAATAAAACAATTCATAAACACTTTCGTACAAGACTTATAATATGGAGTAACGGACGGCCGTATTAATATTAGAATCTTGTAGGGGCCACTAGTGTTATCCTAATAATAAAGAAACCAAGATCAACACTGATCACTGCGGGCTCCTCTCACAAGTTACTGGTCGATACGTTAACCACTCCTGTGCTATTCGAAACCGGGATACATTGGTGGAGGAAGTTTTATTTTCACTCCTTCGATCGTTAGAAAGTTACCTGACCAGCACAAGAGCCATTCTCATTTCATTCCTGTTTTAATGTATCAGGAACGATGATCCGGGAAATAACACGCATCTCAGATCTAAAGATTATAAATGAAATGAGCTGTGAAATGACGAGCTCTACCAATACTCAAGAAAATTATAAGTTAAAGTTACATATTGAAAAGTATGTCACATGAATAATAATAATATTTTAGAGAACTGTAATGAGGATAGAGCATATAAGGAAACGAGTGAGTAGATTGTAACGATTGTAAACTATCACAAAATGTAAAACATTGCAGAATACCGGGAGGAGAATCTTCAAATCGAGACTGTCTCGGTCAAAGCGGTATATATATATATATATATATATATATATATATATATATATATATATATATATATATATATATATATATATATATATATATATATATATATATATATATATATATATATATATATATATACCTCTTCCCAAAGCTGAAAAAATTAGTAGACTTTTTTTTTTCAGACGAAGAGCTTCTTAAAGTATTAATGAGTGGCGGAGTATTAGCGGGCATCAAAAAATTAAGGATGGGAAAATCGAAGAAAAGAAAGAAACAGGAAACAGAAAAACTTGAAACGATTATTTATTTTCTTTTCTTTTGCAAAAACCGAACCACTTACCGTTTTCTTAAAAAAAAAAAAAAAGTTATGTTTTACACCGAAACCGTTTTCCACTTTTCTGCAATAGTCTTACGGTATTTTTCTCCTGAAATCGAATATAATATTACAGTCGCGATTATTTGAAAAATCCAGACAATTTCGATCACTTTCTTTTAAAGGCTGTTGTACTACTTGTGGTCTTGCAAGTGTTCTACTGAAAAATTCAATGAGGGTATTCTTCAGTAATAGCTTCATATTAACAGGTGGAGCGTTTATTATACAGCACCAATATTTCGGTTTACAAAGAATTTGATTTTCTCGAAAGTTACAATGAGAATTTAAGCTCACCCGCATAATTTTGTTCAGCTAGATCAGATATATCGATTGGTACATGTCTAGGGACTCCAGACATCCCACTTTCGAAGGGGCAGTCCAGAATTTACCTTCAATTGTACACCTTCCCCGTCCCCCAAAAAATATTGTTACAAAGTAAAAGTGTTCAGGGTTTTTCTCCAAAACGTAAGATAATACCATTCGTGCGCTATTTATCAAGCCAGGAAAGCAGAGAGAAATCACTAGTTTATTATTAATGTTGCTGTGATTATATAATAACAGTAATATTTATTTTTTTTCATAAATTATGGGATCTCAATAACTAATATTTTGACACTTTCAGTTGGCTGCAATTGTCACTAGTCTTCAGATTAAGATAGACTACTTTCTTGTTGATTGGAGTTGTCGCTAAACCCTAAAACCAGTGCAATTTACACCGAAGACGGCATAGGCGCCGACTTTGTTGGTGCTCCGGGACGTAAGCACTCATTGGAAGTAATCAGAGCTATAGTCGAGGATACACGGCGGTACACGCCGTATACCTTCTGCTCAATCTTAGTTATAAGAGTGTACCTTTTGCTCCAAAGTGTATTGTATTTTCTACTTTTGTTTCGTTTAGATTTATTTAATCGGGCTATAACTCCAATGATAAAGTGGCTATATCACCTTTTTTCTCGTATATTCTTAGCATGTCATGAAAAAAACCCGGTGCGATTTTTTCTGTTCCTTCTCGGAGTGAGTGGGTTCCTTTTCCATACCTACACCCATTTATGTTAGTAATGCTATGATTTAAGTAAGGAGTGCCATCAAGAAAATAGCATGGAAAGCTTTTAGACTATCAAACAGTAATGTATCCTTTATATTTTAATTAAATTAATTAGTACATGCGATTTACATTGTTCATTAAAAATGCCTTCAATGTCTCTTATGACAATGATAGATGATCTCAAATCAACATATACCCTCTGAAAATTTTAGAATTACAGCACTGGAAGTAATTAATGGTTGTTGAGCACCCATTAAATTTTCGAGTTCGAGCTTGGGATGGTTCGAGTTCGGGCCTGAGATGGTTTACTTCACTTTGGCGGTGCAACTTAGAGAGGGATATATGTATACAGGGTGGCCCATTTTAATCTTTCCACGGAAATATTTCGAAAACGGTTGAACATAAATAAACCGAGCAAAAACTCAAATAGGGAATGCCATGGGGCACACCGAATGGTGTTGTCGCTGTGCCTCCCAGGGCCGCCCTGGCCCAACTTTAAAATTTTAAATGGAAACATGGGGCGAGTGATACCTTATTCGATAGATCTTTAAAAACTAAAAAGCGTTGTGACAAAAGATTTCTCATATCGGTCACCGTATTCAAAATGGCCGCCATAACATGGTCCCTGTATCAGATAGAACGTCCATTATCCGAATATGGAAACGGTTGAACATAAATGAACCGAACAAAAACTCAAATAGAAAATGTCATGGGATATATCGATTGGTATTGTCGCGGTGATTCCCAGGGCCACCCTTCATGGGCGCCCAGGGCCCAACTTCAAAATTGTATATGAAATCATGGATTGAGTGGCACCTTCATTGTAAGAGATATTCAATTATTTAACAGATAAATTATTAACATCTTTTTATACTAGGATAAAAATACAAGTAGTAGTATAAACCCATTACATTAGTAACGGACCGAAATTCAATCGCAAATTTTGATTAATTAGAATAAACGCATGAGCGAAAGGAAGTGTTTTCTGTAATTAGTATCAGGTAATTCTGAAGTATTTTATAAGGTAATAATAATAATAATAATAATAATAATAATAATAATAATAATAATAATAATAATAATAATAATAATAATAATAATAATAATAATAATAATAAGTGGAAAAATATAATTTCTTTTCCTAATTAGGCACTACTTCTGAATGTATAAGCCAATTTGAACAGATTTCTGTTACATAAAGAAAACTAGATCCTGATTAACTTGTAGAAATGAAAGATAACAAGTTATCATTTTCAATGTTTTCTTGTTATTATATTAAACATAGAGTAAGGATAGGTATACGTAAGATGATTAGTTATATCAGAGCAATTAAAAAGTATTTTGAAAAAAAAAAAAGAAACAAGAAAAAAATCATTGCCGAAACCCGGGATCGAACCAGGGACCTTTAGATCTTCAGTCTAACGCTCTCCCAACTGAGCTATTTCGGCGACGAGGACTCAACGCTCTTGAAACATAGGAACACTGTCGTTGGTGGGTGATGTGTATAAATCCTCTTTGTGTTAGTTGTATTTTAAAATGATAAATAACACTTTCAGTTTCTCCGATATATTTTTTTATTTATCAAAAATAAGATCTGTTGCTAAATTAAAAAAAAAGAATAAAACTTGTAGGCCTACTTGAGTTTTCCATCATGATATATACACCACAGAGCAATGTTGCCACCACTAGCGTCTTTTTTTTTTTTTTTTTTTTTACCTGCCATTGTTCTCAATTGGCAACATGCTTTAGAATTCCCGTTGAGACGTTGTAAACTAACGGTATGGACGATAGTTGGCTTTTTATAAAGCAAGAAAGTTGATTTATTTTAGCTAAAATATTTTATGGTTGAAACACTTTGATTTTTTGAAAAAAAAATTACTATCTTGGCACTCTTCGCCATAGGATTTCTAATTCGCGTCGAATTACTATTTTTCTTCTGAAATATTAATTGAGAAACATCAATTTGTATAATAAATACCATTCTATTTGTATATGTACCTCATATTCTCATGTACACCTCGAACAGTACCACCCATTGTGATAAATTCAACTGATGTAGACTATTCAAAATCCACTAAATTTTTAGGTGTAACAATAAGCAATAGGCTTACATGGGATGCACATATTACTGAGCTAAACAGCAAATTAAGCCGTATATGTTTTGTCATTTATAGACTACGTGGTTCAGTGTCAAAAGAAACTTTGCTGTTATTGTACTATGGTAAGTTTCAATCATTGTTAAATTACGGAATAATTTTCTGGGGAGCCTACTATTCCAGTGTTACTACTTTTCGTCTACAGAAAAAGGCAATAAGATCTATTTTTAATCTATCACCAAGGTCCTCATGCAAAAGGGTTTTTCAGTCAAATAAAATTTTAACTGTGCCTTGTCTGTACATATACAAAAGTATCATATATGTAAAGAGAAATGAAAGTAGTTTTCTTCATGTTGACGATGTACATTCATACAACACACGACAAAAGAATAACATATTCACAGCATACCAAAACTATGCGTGCACCAAAAGAAGTGTTCTTCCTATGTCCACTAAGTTGTTTAATAAGCTCCCAAGTTATTTGAAGGATATCAAAAACATACGAAATTTCAAAAATGAACTATTTAATTTTTTGTGTAACAAAATGTATTATCATATTAATGAATACTTGGGTGATAGTTTGTAAAATAATGTAAATCAATTATATTGAAATGTCTTATTATTATTTGACAAGTCCTATGTACTGGTCTCTGACCAATAATGTACGATATGGATGAATAAACAATGAATATATATATATATATATATATATATATATATATATATATATATATATATATATATATATATATATATATATATATATATTAAAAAAAAGGGAGTAACAGACATTTATTCTTCCATGTTCCCAAATTGGAATTTGGAATTTACATTACGGAGCTACTAGAGACGACGAAGGAGCTTTGAATTTTCACGTCAAAAAAGGTGGCTTAACTACTTTGATCTTCAACAATGCTGCCTTCATTACTAAATGAAGTAGTGTTTGCTATTCCTGTCGACGTTATATATTGCTTTCAGCAGCAACAAAAGTAAGAACAGAAGAAAAGAAATTTATTTTTGATTTACTATGAACTTTTTGAAAAATAGAATCATTTTGTTAGTAACTCGTGTACGGGGTAGTGCATTTACCAAAGCTGGAATTTGTGATAGTGAATGAGTGTAGACAAGGGCGCCGATTTCTCTGTACGTTTGGGGGGACTCTTTCAGATGCAGAAGGCATATATGAGGATTTGAAGACAAATTGCATTTAAATTATACCAACTATTGTATATTCTTAAATAAAATAACGGGGGTCCACATCAGCTTTGGGGTGGCCCGGCCCCCCTTAGCCACCCAGGATCGGCGCCCTTGAGTGTAGAATACAATTATGTTTACAAAAGCTTTCCGCAACATACAAGATGCAGTAGAAAATTTTATGATTCTTAGTGAGTTTGAAGTTCTAGCATAATTGATGTTCGGTCATTTAGAGGAGCTGATTTTGGCACTGATCACTACCTGGTAGCAGCGATAATACGAGAGAGATTATCATTGAATAAAGGAAATATTCAATGTCTGAAAACGGAAAGATTTAATTTAAAGAAATTAGAAGAGAGCCAGGTAAGAGAGGAATACCAAATTGAAGTTTCGAATAGATTCTCGGTTTTAGAAGATTCGGAGTGCACTAGTGTTGAGGATACTTGGATTGAAATTAGAGATAGCATTAAAATTTCATCAAAGGAAAAATTAGAACACATGGAAATACGTAGAAACAAACCATGTTTCGACCAAGAATGCATTCAACTAGCGGCGAAGAGAAAACAGGCAAAATTACGTTGGCTACAAAATCCGAATGAAATAGCTACACAAAATTTCGTAGACATCAGGCGGGAAACTTCCAAAACCTTTAGAACAAAGAAACGCGATTTTTTGAGAGCTAAAATTAAGGAACTTGAAGATAATAGTAAAAATAAAAACATTCGGGCCATGTATAAGGGGATAAACGAATTTAAGAAAGGCCATCAACCTCGTACTTATATATTAAAGAAAGCTGACGGAACAGTTCTCACTGACACAGATAGCATCTTAAATAGATGGAAGGATTTCTTTGACGAGTTGCTTAACACGTAGCCAAAAACTAATGTGCGTTGAGAAAGGGAAAT
This sequence comes from Thermobia domestica, assembly GCF_964235325.1. Classification (NCBI taxonomy): domain Eukaryota; kingdom Metazoa; phylum Arthropoda; class Insecta; order Zygentoma; family Lepismatidae; genus Thermobia; species Thermobia domestica. The sequence goes on along the minus strand of NC_137462.1, from coordinate 109,511,487 downwards.
ACACATCGCAGAACCGTATATCCCAGAACCTAACCGAATAGAAGTAGAAATTGCTATAAAGAAATTAAAGAGACAAAAATCTCCGCGTGTAGACGAAATTCCGGCTGAGTTAATTTTAGCTGGAAGCGAAAAATTACGGAACAAGATACACAAACTCATTCTCCTTATCTGGAACAAAGAAGAATTACCACAAGAGTGGAAAGAATCAATCATTGTTCCAATTCACAAGAAAGGCGACAAAACTGACTGTAGTAATTATCGAAACATTCCTCTTCTGTCAGCGTCCTATAAAATCCTCTCAAACATTAGCAAGATTGACCCCATACGCAGATGAAATTATTGGAGATTATCATTGCGGATTTAGACGAAATCGATCAACTATTGACCAAATATTTACCATTCGAAGGAGAGAAACATTGTACAACATTCTTACAGAATTTGGAATACCGAAAAATCTAATTAGATTAATTAAGATATGTTTAAATGAATCCCAAAGTAAAGTCCGCGTAGGAAAATTTTTGTCCACGAGCTTTCACGTCAAGAGTGGCCTGAAACAAGGAGATGCGTTGTCGCCATTATTATTCAACTTTGTTCTGCAATACGCTATAAGGAAAATCAAAGATAGAACCAGGGCCTAGAGTTGAATAGGGTTCACCAGGTTATGGAATATGCTGATGATGTAAATTTAATAGCGGATGATAGGAGAACAATAGAAAGAAATGCAGAGATCTTATTAAACGTTTGCAGAGACATGGGTTTAGAAGTAAATGCAGAGAAAACTAAATACATGGAAGTTCGTCGGGATCATAATACGGCAAATTATAGAATATCGAATAATACTTTTGATAAAATGGATACTTTGAAATATCTAGGATCAACATTAATAGATGAAAACCATATTCACGAAGAAATTAAATATCGACTAAAAGCAGGAAATTCGTATACTATTCAGTTCAAAATCTCTTGTCGTCGCGAATTCTGTCGAGGAATTTGAAGCTTAAAATATATAAAACGATAATCATGCCTGTTGTTCTGTATGGTTGCGAAACATGGTCGCTTACTCTGAGGAAAGAACATAGACTGAAGGTATTTGAGAACAAGATCCTAAGACAAATGTTCGGATCCAAGAGAAACGGGAATGGCAGAAACTTCATAACGGGGAACTACATAATTTATACGGTTTACCAAACATTGTTAGGGTCATCAAGTCTAGGAGGCTCAGGTGGGCAGGTCATGTAGCCAGGATGGAAGAAAGTAGGAACGGTTTCAAAGTCTTAAGTGGAAGACCAATCGGAAAACGGCCATCAGGAAGACCTAGACAGGGAGGAGGACAATATTAAGATGGATCTCGCAGAAAAAGGGATGCAAAGTAGAAACTGGATCCAATTGGCTAAGGATAGAAGTCAGTGGAGAGCTTTTGTGAACGGGTTCCATAAGCCATAGAATTAGTTAGTGAGTCTGAAGTACAGGATATCTTCGAATACGACGTAGATTTATATCAAATTTCTCCGATGAAGATGGTCGTCTTACAGAATAAGATATAAATGATATCATGTTGGAGGAAGTAACCCCTATAGAAATCTGTGGACAAATTGAATTGCACTTTGGTTATATACAGAGTATAATGCAGATATGGGTCACTTTGATGTTTTTGACAAATTATTGTCAAATTTCCGCCCTAAATTTCGCTGCAAAAAGTGGTGGTGAAATCTATTTTCTAATAACTTGAATATTGCTGCGATAGTTAGCTGGCCTATGTATCGGGAGCTATATGACAGTGATGAAAGTGAGTGCCTTGAGTTTAGAAGAGAAGTGGCGATGACCCTTATGCCCCAGAAGATGAAAACCACATCAATACCAAGGCCAGAACACCAATTTCTGCATCACGTAGGAAATTTGATGGACATTTCATAATGCAATGTGATCGAAGATGTGTCCTATGTGAAAAAAAAAAAAAAAAAAATGCTCGTTTGTAGTGTTTCGAATGCAAGAAAAGAATTCACATTTATTGCTTACCTAAATATCATGGCATTGATTCAGTGTGAAAAGACCGTTGTATTTGTTGTAGAGATAATAAAATTGTATTGAGTTTCCAGTTCATTGTATTCACACTATATATTGTGTGCTGTTGTATTGCACTGCATTCAAAACTGTATTGCATTTTTCTTCACAATAAATACGTATATATATACTCAAAATTCATTATCATTTTAGACTCAAATAATAAAAGACTTCATTCAAATGTATTTACAACATTTTAAAAACACAAAGCGCCAATGATTCCAAATAGGAACACGATATACTTGATACATGCTAAACGATTCATGTAAATAAAAGAACATAAAACTTTAAATTAACTTCAATTTAAAAGAAAATAAGAAAACTTTTCTTAGATATTTACTTTCTTCTTAATTCGGCAGGTAAACGGTTAAGTGGAGGCCAATGGGCCAGTAGAGGCCCATGTATATATTAACATTAAGGAGGTCCTGATTTCGAACCATCATCTTGTTTAATATTTTCGCAGGGTGTCCAGCTAAGGTGGTAAAGGACTTTCATTAAATATAGAGACAGTTTTTTTCCCCCTTTCTTTTCATGAGACGTAAAATCTGAAATGATCGTTGGATTTGTTTCATAAGTGAAAATAGTATAAAATTTAAATCACAAAATAGTTTTATAACGAACATACACTCCAAACCCACCGTACGAGTAAAGTAAATGATTTGTTTCTAGTAGTCTGCTGGTACTTCAGGGAGCATTCATAAGTGCTATTGCATTAAAAAAAAAAAAAAAGTTTTGAATGTTTGATAGCAAAACTATTTATCGATTTCTACATTTTTTTTTTTTTTTTTTTAACATTTTAGTCAGTAGCAACATGGCCACTACTAAGGAAGCTAATGAGAGGCACGTGATAGAGATGGGTCTGCCCCCAGGAGTTTTCAGTTTCGCCACTCGTTTCCAGGTTGTGGAAAATTCTCGCAAACGAGGAAAAAGTAAGCACAAATTTTGAATTGTTGAGAAGGAAATTTAAGAAAAAAAAAGTTTTGAACGTGTAGGAAATTTAGAAGTGAAAAAAATTAATTAAATACTACTGAAAAAGGTAACAGTAATTAATGTTATTTACTTATTTGACGAAAGTTGAAAATGCATTTAGATTCACTTTAATAATAGTATTGCATCCATATGACGCAATGTTCCCCACTAATGACGACGCCTGGGGAGGGGCAGAGACATTTTTTGTGTGTCGAAAAGGATAATTGTATTTTACTTGATCCACATTAAACTGCTCAGTAGGCACGTGTGTTCTGTGGTGTTAATTACAATTAGTCAAATTTACTGTGAGTATTTTTCTGTATTACTTATGAACAGTGACGATGCTATAGGGGCAAGGTGTCTGTCGCCTGACATTGCCTGTCTACTGATTGCCCCCACATATGTCTTTAAAGTTGGCAAATAATATAAAATTATTTTTCGGTATACGCAAAAAAATCCCCCCCCCCCCAAAAAAAATGTCTCTACCCTTTTATTTGTCCCTAAGAAATCAGAGTTGGCACTATTATTGCTTAAGAAACTATCTATTTCAGGAGTTGATATCATTTGAAAGCAATGTTTAGACTTTTTTTAAATTTCCGACTGTAGCATGAAACCGGGGTTAAGCGCAGTAAATTTCGATCGGCATAAAATTTATAATGTTGACAAAATGGGGATCACGGTTGTACAAGGGATACATGTGAAGGTCATCAGCATGAAAGGGGAAAAAAGACATGGGAAACCACCTCAGCATAAAGAGGTGCCCTCATAACAGTTGTGACATATAGGAATGCAGCTAGGGTGTATGTATTGTATTGCTGCTGCTGCTGCTTGTATTCCCTCGCACTAATATGAAAGCAGAACTTTTTTTGGCAAATCTCCCCCTGGCACAGTTAGTGATGAGCAAATGCAAGACCAAGACCAAGACCAAGACCGGGGTAGTCTTGGTCTTGGTCTTGGTCTTGCACATCCAGTCTTGGTCTTGGTCTTGCACTCGAATCCTTGGTCTAGAAATCTCAAGCATTCCATAGGTAATTTTTACTATCGATATAAGGGATAATAAACTCTACAATTCGCCAATAGTAACGGAAATACAATGTATGTTTCTAAATGTGATATATTTTACATTCTTGTAATATCCTCTTTTGGCCTAAGCATATCAACAACACAAGTGACTAGACCTAACCCACCTAATGGAGGGAGTTGCATAGACAATATTGTTACTAACAGTAGTAGTAGTATGGGTTGTTATGTGATAAAAACTTGGATTTCAGACCATTGGCCAGTAATAGGTAGCTTAGATTTAATTGTTACGAAAAATGACAGGTACAAAAAATCTAGTTCTATTCCTCAAGTTCATACTAAGCAACTGGTACGCAACATCACTGATGATAGTAAAGTTACTTTCAGACATCTTTTAAGTAACGTTAATTGGACCAATATGTATTTAGAACCTTCAATTGATTTTAAAATTACGTTTTTGTTAAATTCATTGATTTACGCAGCTGAGACTGCATTTCCCTTAAAGCCATTAAAAGACAAATCGACGATGCCTAAAGCTAACAAAGTTAAAAGCATAGAACTAGATCGAGTCAAAGATATATGTAACACGTATTATGATTTCTACATAAGCACTGGCGATAAGTCATTTAAAGAACTTCATATAAAATATAAAAAGCAATTTAGGAAGTTATAGAAAGAGACCAGGATAAAAAATAATGACTCACTAATAAATAATGCTGGAAACAAAAGTAAGGCCATGTGGAATATTGTAAGAAGGGAATGCAATTTAACTAGGAAAAATGAAAATGAACCTACTTCAATTACCGCTACAGATTTGAATGATTTTTTCATTAATAAAATAAATGAAATAGTAAAGAAGATTAAGGCAAAAACTCCTAGTAGAAATTTTTATAATTATCTGAATTCTATTCCCCAACCATCTTGTACTTTTAGCTTCAAATTAGTAACTGTTAAGGACGTTGAAAAAGCAATTTTGAAGATGAAAAATAGTAGTACCTGTGATGTATATGATCTTAATTCTATTATACTTAAAAGTGACATACATTTTATTGCTGAACCTTTAACACACATTGTCAACAGTTGCATATTAGAGTCGATATTTCCTGATATGTTAAAATATGTTAAAGTAATTCCAGTACACAAAAAGGGCAATAATTCAGAATGTGACAACTATAGACCTATATCTATAATCCCTGTAGTAGCCAAGCTTGTTGAAATATTACTCAATGATCAAATAGTTAAATATTTTGAGAGTAATTCATTGTTTAGTAGCTCCCAATTTGGGTATAGAGAAGGATTAGGTACAATTAAAGCAACAACTTCTTTAGTTAAAGATCTTTTAGACAGTTTAGAAAGTAAATACTTTACTAAAGTTAGATTTTATGACTTGTCAAAAGCGTTCGACACGGTATCTCATAAGATTATTTTAAGTAAATTAAAATACTACGGTTTTCAACATGATGCGTTAAACCTTATAAAATCATATTTATCAGACAGATATCAAAAAGTAGAATTCCATAATTCGAACTCCAAATACTTACAAGTGGGTTCTGGGGTACCACAGGGATCTGTTCTAGGTCCCATTTTATTCCTTATTTATATCAATGACCTTCCCAAAGTAGCTACTATTCCCGCTAAAGGCTATCTTTTCGCTGATGACTTTGGAGTCTGTGTAAGTTCTAAATCAATTATCGAAAGAGAACAATTAACCCAAAATATAACAACCGTAGTTGAGGATTGGTGTACTGCAAACCTTTTGTGTTTAAACCTGAGTAAAATACAAGATCTTAATGTTACATATAACAATCTAGATTACACAGAAAAATATTCTACAGTTAAATTTTTGGGATTTGAACTTGATTCAAAATTAAACTGGTATAATCACATTGAAATCACGGCAGCTAATGTAACAAAGGGTATATACATGTTGAGAAAATTAAGAAGTTGCGTTAGTTTGAAAATCTTAAGAATTGTTTACTTTGCCCAAATCCACAGCTTTCTATCATATGGTACTATTCTTTGGGGTGGATCTAGTAACATTTATAAGCTTTTAAAGCTGCAAAAGAAAGCTGTCAGATTGTTATGTAGTCTTCCTTCTCGTAGTCACTGCAAACCTAGTTTCAAGCTACTCAAAATAATGACTCTTCCTGCTATTTTTGTTTTTCAATGTTTAATGTATGTAAAAGAGAATAGAGATAACTTCCCTGAACATTCCAGGTATCATTCATATAACACAAGATACAAAGATAATATAATGGCAGTGTATTTCAATTATACCAAAACACAAAAGAGTTTTATTGGCACGTCCGCAAAATTATTCAACTCTCTCCCAAAAGCACTGAGAGATACCAAAGTGGGTACTTTTAAAAGTAAACTCAAATCACTCTTATTAGACAATCCAATATATGATATAGAAGAGTTTTACGAAATTACAAAGCAATTAAAGTGAAAAATTGAACAACTATGCGAGAAATAAATAGACGTGTATAGTACGAGTAGTTATCTATTGTATTCTGTAGTGATCGTTATTCTTTGTATTGGAATTACAATTGATATGTATTACAGTTATATCTTTATATATTTTTTTCTTTCTTTCTTTTCTGTATCCATATTTGTAAATATTATGTCTCCAAATTTTTTCCTTTTGTAAATATTGTATATGCATTTTAATCTGTAACTTTAAGATCTGACGATTGTAATGCTTTAGATGTCCTCTGAAGTTTCTGCAATAAAGACGATATGAATATGAATATGAATATGATGATAGTGTACAACGTAGATGATGACCTTTATTTCTTTTTTTAAATGGGTGCCTACGCTTCACTACTTATAAGATAAATCACAACGTTTCGTTGTGTTTATCCGATCCAACACTCCACTGGTTCCCAAACTGGGGAGACTACTCATGAAACGCATGAAAGAAAATCAAAACGGCACAGATTATTGAAATACCGTGAAGTGCAAAATTATTTTTACACTCTAAAGGCGTCATATTTTTCTTTTCAACCATTTTCAAGGTTTAGCTAATCCTTGTATTGAACAAACTTCCAATTAAATATTGAGATTTTGTTTTATTGATTCCAATATGTACTCTACGGGGCAGAAACATGAACATTACGCAAAAGCGATTAAAAATAACAGGCTTTCGTAAAGTGGACATGGAGAAAAAAAAAGGAGAGAATTAGCTGTGTTGAACGGAAAACGAATGAGAAGGTGTTAGAAATATTAGTAGTAGGGAAAAAAAGAGAAGAATTTTAGATATTGTTAATCGGAGGAAGAGAAACTGGTTGGGATATTGGATGAGGAGAAACTGTTTTATGAGGGACGCGCTAAAGGATATGGTGGAAGGAAAGAGAGGGAGGGAGTTAAGGAGACTGTAATTGAAGGAAGATATTAAAACAGAAAATTGCTACGTCAAGACGAAGAGACTAGCTGAGAACCGCCGTACATCGAAGCTTCTCAGTTGCAGCAAGTAACCTGCCAATAATGGCAGAATAGCTATGATGATGATGATGATATGTTCAGCAATATTGACCGAAAAAGAAGAAAAAATAAAATATTAATTATTATAATAAAACCCCTTAATGTTTTAGAATAATTTGAGTGGAAACTGAAAACGACTCAACTTTCTGTCTTTTGTGTAAACTCAATTTATATAAATACTTTTGACCTATCCTATAGTATATTAGAAATACAAAATAACGGCATCAAACTCCAAGTTATTTGAAATAACTGTACAAAATCATTCACACTTGTGAATATGGATTACTAGCATCAATTACCCATTTCGTTGGGATAAATTTCGATGATTTCTCTCCTCTCCTCCACCGCAAGTTGCGGGGCTGAATTTGATTTAAACGGCATCAGAAGTGTCACTGTTCATCTCAGAGATCCTCCAAAAATATGGATATGGCACTAATATCGGTCATTTTCAATACATTTATATATCTTGTCCTCCCCCATATTGCGAGGCACGGCATCGGAAGTGTCCTGTCCATCTGGATGACCTCGAAAACCATGGATTCGACATTAATAATGGTCATTTTCTATAATTTTTATATATCTCCTTCCTTCCCTCCCCCAAGTTGCGGTGCTGAATTTGCATTTAAATGGGATCGGAAGTATCACTGTTCACCTTAGCAACCCCGAAAACTATGGATTCGACTCTTAACATTTGGCCATGTTTTTTTATCATTTTTACATATCTCCTCCTCTCCCAAGTTACGGGACTGCATTTGGTCGTAAATGGTATCGTAAGTATCAGTATTCAACTCAGCGACCTCGAAAACTATAGATTCGACACTAACATTCGTCATTTTCGATCATATATATATATATATATATATATATATATATATATATATATATATATATATATATATATATATATATATATATAAGTAGTAGAAAATGGATCGATCTGGAACAGTATTGGCCAGTATTGAACAACATAGAACAACTCAGGAGCCCCTGGGAAATTGAGCACCTTACACCGTGAACCCACGGTCTTTTACGACCTCCATTTTAGGGGTGAATTTGTTCCCTTTTATGAGCACTTTTTAGGGGGTGTACTCGTTCTCTTTTATGATCATATTTTAAGGGGTGAACTCGTTCCCTTTTATGAGCATATTTTCCAACCCCTATTTTAACATAGCAGATAACACGAACACATAAGACTACGTAACATAGCAAGAGTGAACTCGTTCTCTTTTATGAGCACTTTTTAGGGGGTGTACTCGTTCTCTTTTATGAGCACTTTTTCAACCCCTATTTTAACATAACAGAAATGACATAAGAATATTTGAACATTTTACCATAGCAGAGAATACATGGAGACTACGAACACATAGCAGAGCATAAGAATACGAACACATAGCAGGGATGTATTCATTCCCTTTTATGATCATTTTAGAGGTGTACTCGTTCTCTTTTATGACCACTTTTTCCAACCCCTATTTGAACATAGCAGAAATTACACAGAGACTATGAACACACAGCAGAGCAGATAATACATAGCAAAGCTAGTAAAAGAGTATGGCTCATTTTTCAACCCCTATTTTAACATAGCAGAGAATAACTAATATTCAACCCCTATTGGAACATAGCAGATAATACATAAAGCAAGGGTGAACTCGTTCTCTTTTATTAGCTGTGCTATGTTACATAGTCTTATGCTCTGCTGTGTGTTCAAATAGGGGTTGGCTGATACTTACGATACCATTTACGACCAAATGCAGTCCCGTAACTTGGGAGAGGAGGAGATATATAAAAATGATAAAAAAACATGGCCAAATGTTAAGAGTCGAATCCATAGTTTTCGGGGTTGCTAAGGTGAACAGTGATACTTCCGATCCCATTTAAATGCAAATTCAGCACCGCAACTTGGGGGAGGGAAGGAAGGAGATATATAAAAATTATCATTATCAATGTCGAATCCATGGTTTTCGAGGTCATCCAGATGGACAGGACACTTCCGATGCCGTGCCTCGCAATATGGGGGAGGACGAGATATATAAATGTATTGAAAATGACCGATTGTTCAATACTGGCCAATACTGTTCCAGATCGATCCGTTTTCTACTACTTATATATATATATATATATATATATATATATATATATATATATATATATATATATATATATATATCGGGTGTTGCAAAATAAGTGTTACAACGCTTGGGAGGCGACTCCTGCCACTGAGACAAGAAAAAAAGTTCTCTTGAACTTTCCGCTATCGGACATAGTTTCGGATCTACAACGTGCCGAAAGCGTGGGAAAATGACTTTTGGACGCCAATAGTTCGGAAACTATCCAATGTAAAGAGAGCGGGTAAAAAATTCACTGAAGATGTCATATCTGCTGTATTGAATTTTGCATGTTTCACAATCCTATCATGCACGCGCAAGGGATTCCCCAAAGTAACGTAGGGATTCCCGGATAATCCGCCAAATGAAAATTGGTCTAAATTGATATGAATTGATAGGGTTTCTACCAGGTAACAATAATTCGTTTGTATTAAGTCGATATCTGAAACAAATACAAAATGGCGGACACCTTGCCCGTTGTGTGTGGTTGCATAATCGCCAGGTACGGATGCTGGCCAACAGTGACGTTCTGAGTATTAAGTGTATCGAATTTGTACTCAAATGCTCTATAAAGACATCTGGAGTGTCGGTAAAGCACAACAGATGAAGCAGGGTGATCACATGTGTGGAAATACTTAACGAAAAATGCCCAGAAAAAATGTACTCATACTAAGTAAACGTGAGTTCAAAGCGTTGGAAATGTAAGGATTAGCGTAAAGAACATGAAAGCCATTGCCAATTCACCAATAATATTCCCTTAAACCGATGCAATATGATATGCACGGTTGCATACCAATAAGGATGCAACAACTGAGGCCAAGTTGAAATTGTGCAAGGGGACTCACAAAGAAACTAGGTAAACTAAAGGAATGTCACTAGTGGGATCGCATGATCGATATTGAAATGTGGCCAATGTGTGTGTTGATATCGACATGTAGTTAATGGACAAATGTCAACATGTCCCACTACTGCTGGGACACCGTCTCACGTGGAAAAACTAGGAAAATAACGTTGTACATTCTGCTATTACATCTGGTGCACTTTTTGGTAGAACGTAACTAGAACACGATTGTATCAATGACTCTCTTTGTTTGGGACATTGTCCCACAGTCGACACATATGAAAATAAATCTCTTAATCCATGGTTCAAATTCTGATAGAGCATGAAAATAACAAACTTGTATAATGTCCCACGTCTTCTGGGACATATGACGTACTCAAAATATAGGAAAATACCTCGAGAAATTCGTGTCTTATACACAGTACACATGCCAATACAAAGATGAAAATGAACCAATTTAGCATACATAACACTACAGCTGGAACACCATACATATGGAAAATAAAACGACATGAGAAATAGAAAGAAACGTCTTAAAACTCTGATTGTTTACAACTGTGCAGTAGGAGTAATAACATGAAACACACAAGCATGTCGGGAGGCTGTACAAGAGCGCTTGCCAAACAAAGTGGGTACTCCTCAAAGAAATGAATACAGAGAAAGTGAGGCTTCCTCGAGCCTCAGGGCTAGAGCGCTCGCTTTCGATCGCGTGGTCGCAGTTTCCAATCCTACTGGGAGCCCACGGCCTCAGATTCAAGACCCGAGTAGTTATTTTCCTATTTTTCGCACGTGGGACGGTGCCCCGCAGTAGTGGGACATGTTGACATTTGTCCATTAACTACATGTCGATATCAACACACACATTGGCCACATTTCAATATCGACCATGCGATCCCACTAGTGACATTCCTTTAGTTTACCCAGTTTCTTTGTGAGTCCCCTTGCACAATTTCAACTTGGCCTCAGTTGTTGCATCCTTATTGGTATGCAACCGTGCATATCATATTGCATCGGTTTAAGGGAATATTATTGGTGAATTGGCAATGGCTTTCATGTTCTTTACGCTAATCCTTACATTTCCAACGCTTTGAACTCACGTTTACTTAGTATGAGTACATTTTTTCTGGGCATTTTTCGTTAAGTATTTCCACACATGTGATCACCCTGCTTCATCTGTTGTGCTTTACCGACACTCCAGATGTCTTTATAGAGCATTTGAGTACAAATTCGATACACTTAATACTCAGAACGTCACTGTTGGCCAGCATCCGTACCTGGCGATTATGCAACCACACACAACGGGCAAGGTGTCCGCCATTTTGTATTTGTTTCAGATATCGACTTAATACAAACGAATTATTGTTACCTGGTAGAAACCCTATCAATTCATATCAATTTAGACCAATTTTCATTTGGCGGATTATCCGGGAATCCCTACGTTACTTTGGGGAATCCCTTGCGCGTGCATGATAGAATTGTGAAATATGCAAAATTCAATACAGCAGGTATGACTTCTTCAGTGAATTTTTTACCCGCCCTCTTTACATTGGATAGTTTCCGAACTATTGGCGTCCAAAAGTCATTTTCCCACGCTTTCGGCACGTTGTAGATCTGAAACTATGTCCGATAGCGGAAAGTTCAAGAGAACTTTTTTTCTTGTCTCAGTGGCAGGAGTCACCTCCCAAGCGTTGTAACACTTATTTTGCAACACCCGATATATATATATATATATATATATATATATATATATATATATATATATATATATATATATATATATATATATATATATATATATATATATATCCCCTCCCATCCACCAAACTAAGGGGCTGAGTTTGGATTTAAATAGCATCGGAAGTGTCACTGGTTCAAGAGATTAGGAGTCACAAACATATTAATTTTCAATTTTATAATATAGATTTATTATTGTAGTATGTTATATCGCTCAATCCTCGATGTGCCGTATACCTAATGAGGCTAAAAGTTTTATTGATAAACAATTATTCAACGTATAAGCATCCGCCCATGAAATCAAACTTGCGGTCACATGCACATGCAAGTTTTTGTCAATGTCATGAAAATGTTATTTCGATATTAATTTTATGAGCACACATTAAAAATTTCCAACGGATGCTTGAGTCTCGGAGCCAAAGCCATTCCCATGTAGTCGGCATCTGTGTGTACAGAATTACTGATGTTCAATACTATATATATTTTTTTATTTTTTTAAGAACACCACTAATATGCTTCGAAATGAAATGAAGTATCTAGTTTAACTTCCCACAGTTATGCACCAAGGCTAAGGAAGACAGTGATGATGAGAAATGACTGAAACGGTGTAATGAAGAAAGTTGGAGGAAACGGAAAAACACCGAGAAAAGCCACACACACGGTGTTTGTCCACCAAAAAAACTCATATGGCGCAAGATGACCCTATGTGGCTTGAAAACGAGCAATACCTACAGAAAATGCGAACAACCAATTCAGAAAACGACATACTGTAGCTATATGCTACACAGGCAGATCGGCTCACATGGATTGCATAAACTACTGGGAACACACCACTCCAGCGGCATTTTTACTGAAGCCAAGAAATTCAAGTAAAAGGTGTAATGACTTTTTCCCCTTTTTTCGCATTCTATAAAAAATTCAAGTAATACCGGTACTTGTGTAAGACTCTTGGTCTTGGTCTTGGTCTTGCATGCAAGACTCTTGCAAAAACTGCAAGACCAAGACTCTTGCGCTCATCACAGTGTGCCGCACAGTTGCAGTTCCACATCCTTCAGAATCGATTCAACTCTATTTTCACTACATGGCTGCAATACTTCATTCAATTAGTGAAACTGACACGTGAAGATCCAATAGTCTTGGTTCCTGATGGACGTTACTCCTACATAAGAAACCTTAGCGTCATTGATGCGGCTAGGGAAAGTAGAGTGCGTATTGTGTGTCTATCACCGCACAACACGCATAAGCTTCAATAACCGGATGTTGCATTTATGTCTCCCTTCAAAAAAGCCTACTCCCATGAAATTCAGAATTGGTTGGACAGCATGCTTTTCGACCTCTGATAGTATATCAGGTGAGAGTATTTGGTCGTTTATACCAGGGGCGGATCCAGGGGGGGGGCGATCGCCCCCCTAGAAGATGAAAATTTCTTATTTTATATATATAAATAAACTAGGGATGGCCAAAATTTTCCGGAATCCGGATTCCGGAAATTTTGTTTTCCGGAATCGGAAAATTTACTTTCCGGAATTCGGAAAAATTCCGGAATTCAGAAAAAATCCGGAATTCAGAAAAATTCCGGAATTCGGAAAAATTCCGGATTTCTGAAAAATTCCGGAATTCAGAAAAAATCCGGAATTCGGAAAAAATCCGGAATTCAGAAAAAATCCGGAATTCGGAAAAAATTCCGGATTTTGGAAAAATTCCGGATTTCGGAAAAATTCCGAAATTCAGAAAAAATCCGGAATTCGGAAAAATTTCGGAATTCGGAAAAATTCCGGAATTCAGAAAAATTCCGGAATTCAGAAAAATTCCGGATTTCGGAAAAATTCCGGATTTCGGAAAAATTCCGGAATTCAGAAAAATCCGGAATTCGGAAAAATCCGGAATTCAGAAAAAAATCCGGAATTCGGAAAATTCCGGATTTCGGAAAAATTCCGGATTTCGGAAAAATTCCGAAATTCAGAAAAAATCCGGAATTCGGAAAAAATCCGGATTTCAGAAAAATTCCGGATTTCAGAAAAATTCCGGAATTCGGAAAAATTCCGGAATTCAGATAAATTCCGACATTCGGAAAAAATCCGGAATTTAGAAAAAATTCGGAATTTTTCCGATTTTACTCTCCGGATTCCGGAAAGTAAAAATTCTGGAATTGGCCATCCCTAGCTAGTAGCTGTTAAAAGAGAAACACAATAATGAATATATATACTGTATTAGTTTCTTGTAGTTGGATATGTCTTTATCACTTACGTAGACAATTGCTACTGCAGTTATTTACTGCTTTATGAGAAGGTCTTATTTTCACACACAAAAAAGTCGCCGGTATGTCTCAAACATTATCGCGTTCCCACCTGCAGCTGCTCCAAAGCACTGCAAACTACTTTTTAATCAGGCGAAAGGCAGTGAAGGAAAAGAAATCTCAACAAATATTCTAATAACACTCGCTTATTGTCAACATACCTACAGTGAGCGCAGAAAGTGCTCGTACACCATGCATACTTTATATTGAAAACAGCTAGCATGAGAACGGGAGGTGGAAAATATATATATAACCAGAATTAAGACTACACATTCATACATTTTATTTCTATATACAAGAGAAAGGCCAAACAAAGACAATCACTGTTTTGCTCAGAAGAAAAGAGAGAATTCCTTTTTTGTAAACGCAAAAAGTCACCGTACACTTATGATTGAATTAATACTTATAAAGTATATTACGTTATTTAATATTTTGTGGGATTACCCTCTGCGTTAATGATTGTCTGTAGTTTTCGTGGCATTGATTTCACCTGTAGTAGTTCGTAGTTCTGTAGCTTCGGGACTATAGAAGTCAGTGGAGAGCTTTTGTGAACGCGGCATTGAACCTCCGGGTTCCATAGGCCATAGAGTTAGTTAGTTAGTTAGTAGCTTCGGTCCCATTCTTCTTGAATAGCTTTTCTCAGGCCTTCTTTAGTAGAGAAGCTGTGCCTTCTGATTCTTGTCACCAGAACAGACCATAGATGTTCTATGGGGTTCATGTCTGGGGATTGGGGAGGTGTGCGAAGCTGTTTCAAGGTATTATAGAGTAGCCACAATCGAGTATTTTCCACTGTATGTTTGGAGTTGTTGCCTTGCTGAACAATAAATTGTTTTCTGCGCACTAGTATGGAGATTTTCCTTTAATATATTAATATACACTTTGTGGATCATCACTCCATCGATAAAGTGGAGACGACCCACTCCTGAGGCACTCATACAACCCCAGACGAGCACGGACCCTCCTCCGTGTCTTACTTTAGGGACGAGATTTTGAGGATTCATCTCTGTATTCACCTTGCGTCATACCATACGCCTCCCATTGGATTCGATAAGATTAAATTTACTTTCGTCCGAAAATATGACCCTATTCCAGAAAGAAGCCTGATCCCTTATCTTTATACTCTTTTTCAAACTTTAGTCTCTTTATACGATTTGTCTTGTTCACCCATAACATTTTCCTGGCTATCCGACCATGATACCCTGCAAATATTCCGCACTGTACTGGCTGATACTTTAACACCGCGTGTTTCCAGATCCGTTGCCAATTGCACAGCACTACTTTTCGGAACCTTTTTTCTTTCCCTAATAATGTAACGTTTATCTTGTTCACTCAACACTCTTGGTCTTCCAGTTTTTTTTTTTTTTTTTTTTTCGCACAGTGATAGAAACATTATACATCGCAATTATTGTTTGTACTGTTGAATGAGGTCTGTCTGCAAGGTTTGCTATCTTTCTCAAAGATTTACCCTTCTTATGCAATTCAATAATTACTTTTCTTGTCTCCTCATTTGTTTCTGTTCGGTTGCTTCCCATTTTTACAGCCCACCGTGCAGTTTTTTCACTCCACAACTAAACTCATTCTGTTATTCGTCATGCTATAAACAGAGGTGTATAATCAGGTGAATACTAGTGAACCCCAGTTGTGGTATCTTTGTTTCGTATTCGTACGTCAGGTGTACGATCTCTTTTTGAGTCTACTCTATACACTTTCTACGGAATTTATTTACTTTCTGACCATTAAACTTGTCTTCGTGGTTCTTTATTGATATATTCATAAAGCTTAGTTTTCATTATTCATATTGTGTGTGTTATTACACTTCTTAAATTTTCTGTTTCTTTTTCGCAGGCATTCTCGTTTCAATAGCATAGGTGTACGAACACTTTCTGCGCTCACTGTATGTACAGTAAATACAAATTTATAATTTTTGACTTTACGAAGTATACAATGTAATTGTTCAATAATTAACATAAGCAGGCATTCATTAATTTATATTAATATAATAATATCGAGAATTTTGCGTCTGGGTAATTTGCGCCCTACCTCAAGAACAAGGAAAATTGCGCCTGCAATGTACCTCCACCGGGAAGTTTGAGCCCTGCGAAATAAAAGAACCTATTGGAGCTTACGCATTTGCTCGGAAGGGCTGACATTACAGCATAAACAATCCTCCCCCCACAACCATGCCATTTGTGATTTATTTTCATTGTGGCTATATAAGGGGAGAATAAACTTCAATATAAGCCAAAAGAACACAACGGATCAACGCAATCACTGCTTCTTCCAGAGATGATTTTGGGGGAACACTGGCCTCCCCAGAGCTCTCAAAGTGCCCCCTCGGAGGAGACCAAAATAATACGTCTATAATATAATAATAAATAGAATAGTACCAGCAGTGACCCCCTCCGGAATACTAAGTGTGCCCCCCGGAACATTTTTTCTGAAAGAACGACTGAACGCAATTGTGTGTTTAAAGTGTAATTCCAGCAAGTAAACACACTGTACATAGTTTTCTTGATAATATTACTGAACTGATTTTACATTCACTTTACATTTTCTTTTCTATATTTTGTGTCCTAAAAAGCCAAACAACTCGCAAGGATTGTGAACAGAGATATCTGGGTAGAGCCAAACAGCCTTTTGTAGATTAAATTATACTCTTTGATTATATTAATAAATAATTATATATCAGTCATTTATACTTTTATTGTAAATTTTGTAGTATAATGAAAAATTGTATTTGTATGGATTGCCCTTTAGTGAACTAAAATTGTATTTTTTTTCATTTGTTCGGAATATTATAACGAATGGAGTAACTCACTGAGACGATGAGAGGCAAGCCTAGTTCAAGTGTGAGTGGAAGTTACTTTACACAATACAAAAATAAGTTGAATTGTAGGGCGCTAACATCCCAATGCAAATATATAGCCGGCGCATTTTCCCCTCTTTTTGCGGTAGGGCGCAAACATCCCAGTGCAAATATATTGCGAGCGCATTTTTTCCTATTTTTGTGGTAGGGCGCAAAATTCTCGCATTCAAGGGAAATATAATGTCCGTGAAGTTGACAAGCCACTTATGTCAGACTCCAATTTCGACTTTAAACGTCGCTAGTGCTATGTTAGTGTTCGATAGTGACGCAAATCGTTAGCACTCCACAGATAACGTGTGCTTTTTAAATAATGGATATGTCTTCTAACTGCATGCCAACACGCCCACTTCTAAGAATCATCTCAAAAATGAGGTTAACCGTTAGAGCAAGTAAGTGCTCATTAGTACCATTAACATTAACGTTAATGCCTCCATTGTACGGCCCTTTGAGTAACAATTACACCACGTATAGTCTCAATGGGTCCCTATATTCTCGCGAACATTCTGACGTGCCCAAGTTAGTTACTTTTTTTTTTTTTGGAACTATTGTTTATCTGTTATTGTTTATTGTTTATTGCTAGTCTGCAGAGTAGTCCTTACATTAATATGCCATTGTCCTTGATAATCATTGCGTATTTACAAGCAGTTTGTTATTACTGTTAGAAGATATCAAAAAACAACAGATAAAATCTACTACTTAACGGTTCATATTTTTCTTTTACAGTACACAAACGATTAATAATAATAATAATAATAATAATAATAATAATAATAATAATAATAATAATAATAATAATAATAATAATAATAATAATGACTATTCCAGCATAAAAGTTATCAATTGCATCACACTGGCAACAAGCGACGCATATTTTAACTTCATAAAAATTCGTTTCTCACGATTTTCTGGAAAACTACGTATGATATCTTCATTCTGTCAAGTTGTTTATCTCAGTGTGATGGTTCATTCCCGTTGTGCCTACTTCCCGTTCTGCCTACAGACCCTCCAGCACTTTAAAGAAAATATTTTTAATTATCTTATCTCTAGGCAGAACGGTAATTCCCGTTGTGCCTACTTCCCGTTGTGCCTACTCTTTCGAGACGGGGAATTATGTGCAGGGAGGAATTTTTGTAGGGAATATTTCTTTAGTATTTCTAAAAGCTTCTGTAAAAACAACCACCACCTCTACAAGTTTCATCATACATGGAAAATTGGTTGACTCAGTTGCAAGAATGTTAGACATTGTATGTGAAACAAACATTAAAAAAAAAAAAAAAAAAAAAAAAAAAAAAAAAAAAAAAAGATCTAATATCAAGCAATTTCAGAACAAAATTTTATTTGGGTTTCCAGTAGTTTACCTCCAGCATGCTAAGACTTGCAGTACTAAAAAATGCCACAGTTCACATCCCCAAGACATGTCTGGCCAACTATTAAACAAACAACGCAAGAGGATGCATAAGGCGGCCTTTAAAAAGAGTGTTTGTCTCCATCATATCTCTTTCCTCGAATTGATTGATTCAGTTGCCAGTAACCCGTTTGACATTGTATCTGAAACGAACACGAAACAGACTTACTTCGGGCTAATATCAATTCATTTCACAACCGAATTTTAATCGGTTTTCCAGTAGTTTATCTCCAGCGATTTTTTTTTCAGCGGCCATGCATCTAAAATGTTATATATAATTCTTCACTTTATTGAAATAACATTTTCTAAATACTGAAAACCCAACGAAACACATAAGACTGTTATAGTAATCAGATGCGTAGCTAGAGGGGAACGAGCGGGGCTGTTGCCCTGAGCGCTAATAGTAGGGGTCGCCGAACAAGCAAGAAGAAAGAAAAAATATGGGAAGTCAGTAAACGACGCGTCGCCCTGAAAACGTATTGGCGTCCGATTAAATCAATATTGTTAGTTTGCAAAGAAATAGATATGATAAAAATTTTCTTGCTTGCTCCGCTCGCAACATAAACGTTTCAATAAGAATCACAACAAGCTTTTACTTATTACGTTAAAAAGTTATTATATATGATTTGTTAGTGTCAGTGTGATAAGCAAGGTGCCTAGTAATGACTTATAGTCTACACAGGAGTGTTTTCAAAATCAGAAACGGTCAAAGTATGAAATACGTGTTCGGCGTTTTGTTGGTGATGAGTTTGCTTAGATAATCACGCTTCTCTACCCAATCGGATTACTCACGACGGTGAGAATGAAAACTCTGAGAAATTCGCAAAGAAGGCTCCTTCTGAATTTCCATTACATTTCACAGAATATTTTTACCGTAAAATAATCGAAATTAAAATGCTATTTGTGTGGTCACATACAGAATAAAATCACAGATATTTACGATTATTAGGAAGGCTGGAACCACGTGTAATAGGCTTGATGGCTTACATAGATGTGGTTGCATACTGTTTACATTTTGAACAACGATTATGAGATCTTTATTTAAATTACATTGGGTATATTGACGATATGTGGTATTTAGTATTTACATTGACAGTATAAATGAAATGAAATGAAATTTTTAAGTTTTACGTCCTACGGTAATGCTGGCTAGGCTAAAGGAGACGGTGATGATGAGAAATGAATGAAATAGTGGAAAGTAGGAGAAAACGGTAGAACACCGAGAAAACCAACGCACACGGTGTTTGTCCACCACAAAGCTCACCTGGCTCGAGCTGGGATCGAACCATGGACCCCATGCACCAGAGGTGAACGCTCTACCCCTGAGCCATTGCGGTCCCATTTTTTTCTTTTTTTACAATATAAGTACGACATATTGCGTGTAATACAGAATCATGTATAGAGGACAAAGCACCTGATCATATATAGAGGTGATGCCGGAAAAAGATCTGTGATGTAGAAGACAAAGGCTTTTTTTAGAAAAAGAAAAGAGACCGAATTATGCATCTTCTTGCATTGTTTGTTTAATATATGGCCAAATATATTTTGAGGATGTGAACTGTAGCACCTATTACGTACTGCGAGCCTTAGAATGTTGGAGATGAACTACTGGAAAACTGAATAAAATTTTGTTGTGAAATGACTTGATATTAGACCGAAATAAGTTTATTTTCTTGTAACTGAATCAATTAATTTTCCATTTCTCTGTAAGTATTAAAAAAACACATCTCTACTAAAGTAGACGTGAATAACGCTGCTAATAACAAAACTGTACCTAGTCATTTTTTCTGAGAAGAGCAAGTAAGATAACATTTAAAATATATGATGAAATTTAAAGGAATAGTTATTCTTCTTACAGAATCTATTAGAATTACTAAAGAAAAAATCCCTAGAAAAGATCCCTCCCTGCACAGAATTCCCCGTCTCGAAAGAGTAGGCAGAACGGGAAGTAGGCACAACGGGAATTACCGTTCTGCCTACAGATAAGATCATTAAAAATATTTTCTACAAAGTGCTGGAGGGCCTGTAGGCATAACGGGAAGTAGGCACAACGGGAAGACACCCAGTGTGATATATGTATTACCTCTGGACAATATCACAGTAAAACAAAAATTAAATATTAGGAGTGCATCGTACTTTTGGACTACATCTCATTAACCATGGGTAGATTGAGTAGTGTATACTTTAGGATGTAAGTTTCAGCTTAACTTGCATCATACATTCTTAGGATTACAAAAAGGAAATTTGTTCGTTTGCATTTGAACAAAATTCTTAGGATTACAAAAAGAAAAAATATTTTTTCCGAATTCCGGATTTTTTCCGAATTCCGGAATTTTTCTGAATTCCGGAATTTTTCCGAATTCCGGAATTTTTCTGAATTCCGGAATTTTTCCGAAATCCGGAATTTTTCTGAATTCCGGAATTTTTCTGAATTCCGGAATTTTTCCGAAATCCGGAATTTTTCTGAATTCCGGAATTTTTCCGAAATCCGGAATTTTTCTGAATTCCGGAATTTTTCCGAATTCCGGAATTTTCCGATTTTACTTTCCGGATTCCGGAAAGTAAAAATTCCGGAATTGGCCATCCCTAAAATAAACCCATCCCAAAGTTTGGAGTCCTTAAAAGTAGCAGTATGACAACCCACCGCCCCCCCCAGAAGTCGGTCCTGGATCCGCCCCTGGTGTATACACACGTACACACACCACAAGCAGCAATTCTACCAATCACTAGTCCAACTAGTCTTACTGTACTCTACAAGTGTTCTACAAACCCTGATTGCGTAGTCATTGCATCTTCATCTTCTCGAGTTTCTGGTTCAGGTATTTCCACCAATGATGAATCATCATCCACACATGTCTCGCCATTTGATCTTCAGACTCCACTATCCCCTCCTTCCGCCCCAAAACTAAGGATTGGGCGACGAACTGGAAAGGCTGCCGTAGTTAACACAAAGCAAAGTTAACACAATTACTGGAGCACACTGCTGCTACGAGACGTAGGACTCATCAAAGGCTAGGCCTAGCAATGAGAGTGGCAGGAAAATGCAAAGATCAGCAATGGAAGGACTGAAAAGGATGAAGAAAAATTCCGAACACAAACTATCCTACCACGTGTCTGAGTCTGAAGAATCGCCGATAGAGTCTCAGTTGATGACGAAGATAGTGCAAATGACTAGGACTGCATCTATTGCGCCAGGCCTTCAGTAATGACCGTAGGAGTGAAAAGTGGATTCCTGCATTATGTGCCTCTTTTGGGCACATGAATTATGTGCCGGAAGTGATGATTGGCCAACATATATTTGTGAAAATTGCACACAATAAGTACTCTGTCATTTCTTAAAGAGGAAACTAATAAATATGTGAATTTCCATAACGAATGTTCTGTCCATTACTTACACATTCCTTTGTGAGATCGCTATTCGGCATATCCCTATCCGATATTTTACTTTTTTTTTTTTTTCGCGTGACCAAATTAGCACTTTCTTAATATATATTCTTCAGTAGCAACAAATTGAACCATTCGGGTATCTCTATTCTCGTATCAGATACAAGGTAAAGGACTAATTTGTTATATTGCCAATTACTACAAATTTCTCTTCACACTTTTAATACGTTCCCTACAGTGATTACAAAAAGGATCTTATATTTGGCAGGTTTCCCTTAATTGTTTCGATCCCAGCTCGCGCCGTGTGGACTTTGTGGTGGACAAACACGGTGCTCGTGGGTTTTCTCGGGGTTCTCCCGTTTCCTCCCACTTTCTTCATTTCACCATTTCACTCATCTCTCATCATCTCCTCTCTCCCCTTTCACTCTCCTTTAGCCTAACCGGCATAACCATGGAAAACTAAAGATTTCATTTCATTTTCCCTTAATGGTCGCATAACGAAAGCGGAAGGAAACGGTAGATCCCCGAGAAAATCATAAACATGGTGTTTGAACACTTTTTCAACCGAGTGTCTCCACCGGGAATCGAACCCGGGACAGCTAGTTCACAAGAAAATTAACAATGTCTCCGCTCCTAAATAGCAATCATATTCTATTTAAGAAAATGATTTGTGTCGTTGAAATAAACGCAGGTAACACATAAAAACCTTAATGTATTTTCTCGTAATTTAATTATTACGAATACCGAGAAAAATACCTTGATGTATGTTAACCAAAGTAAATCAGTATTTTATCATCTAGGCTGTCGTCAGAAAATAAAGTTGGGACGGGAGTTCATGAAGAAAGGACTTCTCCGGTTTGATTGATTGGAGGAATAAATGATAAGCTTAATTACGAAACGTAAATGGTCCTTTACTACAGGTTTGATAAATGAATATACATGATTTTCAGGAAACTATAAATTGGATGATCATTTACAAAATTGGGATTGCTAATGTTTATTTGAGTTTTTGTGTTCAAATTCTCGGAGGAGAATTATGAAATATTTCTTTTCTTTTCTTTCTTTAGACGTAGAATCAGGGATTTCAGGTTTCAACCAGATGGAACTCAAAAAAAAAAAAAAAAAAAAAAAAAAAAAAAAAAAAAAGGCGCGCAAATACTGGTGATTGAGCCCTAGCTGGAAAATATTCCAGAGAATTTCTTTGCTCAGGGAGAAAAATTTCCTCCCAAGGCCACCCCTGAAATAGTCCTGTTTCGGACTATTTCTTTACACGTTATAGTTGAAATAAATGAGTGATTCGTAATTGTACATTACGTTCCAAGGTTACATTTTTATTTGAAAGAAATTAATGTCGAGATCATTATTGTTAACAGACATCAAACCAATCAATAAATACTTTTGATAGGTTATTTTAGTAAAATCAAGAATTAATACACAGAAAACATTTGACAACATACAATAATGCATTAAAGCACACATGGCCCTTGGATATATCCAACTTTGAGGTCAAGTGGCTAAGGCGTTTGGTTAAGATTGGATTTGCGTTTAGTGTCCGTGTCAGTAGTAAGGCTATATGAGACGTGGATCTACAGCTTAACGTGGAATCGAACCCGGGTTTCCCGCGCTAAAGACCATATACTAATCATGTAGCCACGAGGGAACTGTGTTTGATTACGACTTTGATCCTGATGGACTGCTTGCTTCCAATACGAACCCAAGTAGTGGGTCGGATCCACTGTAGTAAATGGTTCCGTCTCATACAGCCTCGGAGCTGAAGAATCATTCAATCAATTGAAGATGCATATATCACAGACAGTTTGATGTAGCGCATATTATTTTATGCAGAATGCTTAATGCATAGGCATATTTTACTTATACATTACACTTTAATAAAACCTTGTGCTACTTCTTGGTTTTATCTAGATCTACTGGAATAAAATAGAAAACCGTAGCACATCAATGTGCTATATTATGGTTTCAAGCCTTTTGTGATGACGTGCGAATATTAAAAAGTGCATTACAAGCTTTAATTAATAATAAACATTTTTTTTTTAAAGCTTGATCACCAAACAATGTGCCTTACATATTAATGTTCAAACCTAAATATGGTTACGGCCCTTGTCCTGTTAAATAATTTACATGAAAAAATAAAATTTATAAGTTGCAATTAAATCGTCACAATAGTTTTAACTCGGCAAATGCCTGGATGCTAGCGACATTTATATTAGGAATTACCGTAATTCAGTGAAACATTTGCATTTCATACATATGATCTCTATTCTGCATCCTATCTTATCGTTCAGTAATATACGAGGGTAATTCAGAAAGTAGTGCCTCCAAGGTGATATCTTTATTTGTGTTTGACAGATAGCACCAATACAGGTATCAGTGTAAATCTTACAATGTCAGCTACAAATGATGGCATCATTTTTCAACATAGTCCTCATTACGGGCAACACACTTGCGCCAACGCAAAACAAGGTTTTTCATGCCGTCGGCAAACAGTTGTAGTGGCTGCTGGCGACACCATTGCCGAACTGTTGCTTCCACCTCCGCACCACAACTGTAGTGTTGGCCCTTAAGGTGATCCTTAAGTTTTGGGGAAGAGTCAAAAGTCGAAGGGCGCAAGATCCGGACAATAAACAGGATGAGGGAATGTCAACAACGTTTTGCCAGTAGATGGGACAACTATGAATTTTTTTTGGCGAAGGAGAGGACGTGTGGCGGTACTCTATCGACTGACGCTTCGTTTCCGGGTCGTAATGGTGTATCCATGACTCGTCGCCGGCGATGAATGTTCCTGGGCGCACAACCTTACGGAGTCAGAAATTCAATCGGACATCACCACTGGATACCATGAATTGCTCCACTACTCTAGAACGGAAAGAGATAGGAAAGTGAAACAAGTTACATTCTATAGCTTAAACATTAGCACATTAATGATAAACAGTTCAGAATATTTGCAGTATCATTGGCCAAGTAGTGGGCTTGGAGGATTACTTTCTGAACCACCAACGTAGATGGTAACTTTAAGAGGATCGATTAGAAATTGATACAAGTATCATGGACTAGCCATTCTTACGCTCGATTTGATCACTTACATAAACAGTATTTCTATTTCTCAAAAATGAACAAAAGCCAGGTTTGGATTGTAAAAGTACACCACCATATTTGGATATTCTGTGATCATTAAACGACCATGGAAATATTCAATATGGAAGAACTTTAAAGTAAATAACCATTTTAAAATACGTTGTAAAAAAAAAACAATTTTTATTGTTTCCTCCTAAGAAAGATATACACTACAGAAAAGAAAAAGGGAATATTAAATTAATAAATAAAGAATAAATATTTTAATCTAGCAACACAATAACAAATACGACTAGCTTCTGAGATCATCATCATATCACTTATTTGGCAAAGTACGTTTTCCTACAAAAGCAAGCACGTACTTTATGGATAAACAAGTACTAATTTTGTTCTTTTGAGAAACGTTATTATCATACATATGCAACAAACACAGAAAGTAAGGACAAGAATGTCTTCAATAATTTTTCTTTAAAATATTAACAATAATTATACAATGTGAACAAGTTGACATTACACCAAAGCAGGGTGCGAATTAAAACTTTCAATATGCCACAAACATGTTTAAGATAGGAACATTGGTTGACAAAAGGGAAATATACAGAAGTCTCACCACCTGAATAAAGAAAAGTGTCTAATTTCTTGCTTCCCTCAGTTATAACTGATTATAAATTAGTGCCATACAATATAAACTAAAATGTTTGATTACATTTTCTCTCTCTCTCTCTTGCCTTTACTATCTATGTAGGATTCTAGGAGATACTGTGATCCTATCAAGTGATTGAATTTTGGTTTCTTTCTCCGGAAATAATTCACACCCTGCATTCAAGTACAATATTTAAAAGTATAAACTATAATTTATAATTTCAACATACTTCTGCTCCACTAAACAAAGTTGATATGATTATTACTACTGTTACTTGTATTATTTATATTCACCAAACAATTACACTATTCCTCTCAATATACTATATTTGTTTTCTGCTGTTGTAAAGTACATGTAAGTACATAAGCGTGAGATCTCAGTCTTTGCATACCATATGTAATTTATTTGCAAAACTCTTTTATTTCAATCTTTATACTATAAACCGTATAAATACCTACGCTAGTTGTAAGTCACTGTGGAAATGTTCTCTTAAAATCTTATGAGTTGCAAGGCATACGCTGCTTGATCTTTTGACGTAAAAAAAAAAATCAATGCATAGTATAAGTCTCCGGCAAGCAAAATTGTCCAGTAAATATAACATACTTATCGAACCTTAAAACTTCCTTGTACTATTGTAGGAAACCGGTTAGCTAAGTATATTCTTTTACGTAATATGTTTACTCATCCAAATTAAAATACAATACGCTTATACAGCTTACCAGAAGAAAACAATACACAGAGAAAAAATAATATACAACATAGTGATTGTGAAATGTATTGCAAATACAATGTCAATTGACTAGCTTCATATATACCACGTAGCACATATATTAGTAGATATTATATTTATTAGACTCTGATTTGACTTGAATAGTAACTACTTGACTAGAGCAGTAGTTCCCACAATTCAGTTGACACTATCAGTGATAAGACTCTCGTGTGAGGTGAAGTCATTTATGTGATCCCTCTTGTTGTTAGTGCTAGTTGGTTGATGCTAGTATGTATTTCACCTTTACATTGATTTATGGACCACCCTATATATGCGTTTGTATACTAATCATAAGATGAACCAAAAAAGAACCAAAATAAAAAAGTTAATATATGTGATTTTAGACTATTTAATAAAATTCTCTCTCTCTCTAAATTTTACTGTGTTAACATAGTACACTGCTTTTAAATTAATAAGTGCATCAAATTATAAATCTCTCTAGCTTTCTGTAGAATTACGAAAATATAATATAAAGTAATTATTATTGTTGCGGTATTTTTGCTTGTCGGAAAAATCGTCTTAGTTCCCAGATTTTTTTTTAAATCGCATTTCTTCTTGTGCGTTATCTATTGCTAAATGATTTAAACAGTTTTGCTACAACGCACATTACGTTATTTCAATGAAATTCAACTTCAATTTTAATATCTTTAATCGTTCTGTTCCTTCATTAAGTGTACAAAGATGTATCTATATTTATTAATCACATTTTTAGAATAAATTAGTTAACTTGGCTTCTTGTTATTTCTGGCACCACTATTATTAATAACAATATTTTAATATCGACAGAAAACAAACATTTTACTCGAAGCAATGAATAATTCGAAGCTCTAGCTAGTCCTATGCTTCCCATGTTTTTATCAGGAATATACACAAAAATCTGGTTAGGGAAATACTGATCGGTCTTTTCATAGTATATGTATAGTTTTTCCATTTAAGATTATTACAATACTCCTAGAAGATTATGAAGATCCTAGTTAGGTGTCAGTTTCAAAACATTATTCCTTTTCAGAACGAAGGATATGTGACATTGGGTCCTACTGTTTATTCTGGAATCCATTTGGCCACAACAAGACATTAATATATTTTGGATATATGTTATTTTCACATTTCCTCCTTATGATACATAGCATACTTTTTTAATTTTCAGCGCCCACTCATATTTAGAGAAGTTTCACATAGTTAACAAAAAAAAAAAAAATCTTTAGTCTGTCGTGTTTTTGTAAATAATTATGGCATTTTGCAGAATTTAAATTCGATACTTTCTTTGTGTTCACTGCGTGTAAATGGTATGCCTAATTATGCCTGTCTATTCTGTGAGACTGACAGCGGCTGCAGCAGATGCTTTACCTTATAGAAGGGTTTATGACAATATCTTAAATATCATACCAAGGTTCAATTTGAAGGGGTACGGGTAGAATTTCTCTCTCCTCCCCTTTCATTCTCTACTTATGAATGATAATCTCAAACACGAATATAACTATTTCTCACCAACGGGATATGTATACTATATTATTTAATCAACCACACTTACAGCAGAATTCAGTTAAATTAATATTAGAAATTCTTGTGGTATTTACATCGTGGAATTCAGATTATGATCCAAACAATTAGGCCTTTGTTTCATCTATCATCCCGAATCCTCTCCAGTTTTCTTTGAGCTGAACCAGCTCACTGCTTATTTTAATATGAAATCTGTTTTCATTTCCTGCATGCAATATTTCTTTTTCGGTTTTTCAGTCCATACACACAAATTTCCTATATTTACAACTGACAAATCTTTGAAAGTTTCAACTCTTTCAAATCTAATTTTTCTTTCAATAAATGGACTCCGGTTGTTGCTTCGACGCAGAAAAATCTATAATAAAAACGGATCAAGTCTAAGCATCACAGTGCGCTTGATGAAGCAACCAACATATTGCTGAACCTACATGAACACTCATTTACATAACCTGTTCAACAAACTTACGTAATTCAAAAATCTTAATTTTATTTTAAAGCATTGCCATCCAATTATAGCAATATAGGTAAAAACACGACGATCCATGCAAGATTTAAATTAGTGAAAAACTATTACTAAACAATTTTATAACACGCTCAGAAATTTTACATTTACTTTAAATTCTGATTCCTGAAATTTCCTTGTACTTCCAAGCTTTCGGCTCTCCCCTCGATTCTTATTCAAGGAGGGTATAGGAGTAAAATAAATACATCAAGAAAATATAAAGAAATATATTTTATTTATTTATATTCCTTTATATTTGATGGTTTTTATTTATTTACTTCTTCTTATCCTCTATGAACAAGGGTCCAGAGAGAGCCGAAAGATTGTGAGCGCAAGAAATTTTCAGGAATCTGAGTTTAAATTGAGACTATAACAAAACAGCTAGGGCATTATTTTAAAACATCTCCCCCTTCATATATTCTTGAGATAGTAAACCCACTGAAAGCATCATCCCCCCCTTTAGAGAAATCACTGCACATCTGCCATTTGCTCAAACAAAACAAATAGCATACTGTGAAAATTACGAGATTTCCGCAGTGTTATAGTATTGTAATTAGAATTGCCGTTTCACAAGAAAATAACATAGTAATCATAATAATATTCTATTTATTTCTATTCAGGAATACAGTAGTTTCCTAATCAACCGCATTTCTACTTTGGCCACCTCATATGCGAGGTGCATGTCAGTCGTCAATAGTAACAGTATTGCTGAATTTCAAAGTATTATTTAATGTGTTATTCACCTCAGTTCTAAGGGGATGGCAGCAACACTTACGTCCCCTTAGGCATGATCCCGAAGTCGGAGAGACTAACGGAAGGTGGTCGTTTCTTGAATTCTTAAAAATAATCACTATACTCGTATTAGTAGATCGAGAGAATGATTTTTTTAATATATACGCACATATCACGTGATTTTAAAATATATTGCACTAAATTGCATTATATTACAATTCTTTCGTCATATTTTGGTGTAAGACTGGGAAAGAAAAGCATCTTAACTTGCAGAATAATCTTCATGAGTGCATCCTTGCTTTCTTCTACTCATTGCTTCGTGTAAAAATCGTTTAACCTGTCTTTACATAGTCTCTTATCTATTATCTACATAAATCCACTCTTTGAGCAACTCTATATTTAACTAAGATAATCTATTATATATATATATATATATATATATATATATATCCATAGAAAAACTACTAGTTGCCCAGAAGAATGCATAGTTACAAGTTATCTCTATATCTAATTACTATATATGACACACTAACATATTTTCTGCATATTAGTATCATCGATGTGTCAAAATCTCAATTATGCATAATACCACTATGCCACATTTAAGCTCTTATTTATATTAACGCTCTATACGCGAGCAAAATTTAGAATTTTTACTGATATTTTGACAACATGAATATTATACCTGGAGGAAAATATTTTCAACTGTATAATAATAATTATTATTATTTATAATAAAATTTATTAACATATTTAAATATTATTGCACTGTAAACAATAAACTCTGTAACAATCTAAATCAGCCTAACATATTAATTTATAAATTTATTTCTTAATATTTTTTTAATTCATATGATTGCTATAAAGCAACTATACTTCGTGATTTTTACAAACTGATCTACCACATCGTTCCAAAAAATCAGCTACAATTATATTAATATAATAATGTAAAATATCGAGGCATTGGAACAAAAATATGAGATGTGTCTAAGATTGTACGAATTTACAAAACACAACTAGCAAAGAAGTAAATCAATATCAAACACTGACTGTTTACATTTCTTAAAAAAAAAAAAAAGCACTTAAACTGTGGCTTCAGCGCGTTACTGCATCTCATTGGTGCTGAAAGAAGTATTTCACAATGTGATGGATATATAAAATATCACACGGCTAATATATGTAAGTTAAGATTCCAGAAATCCAAACTTTGATTAAATAAAATAAAATTAATGGAATTCTATCTAAGTACAAAAAAAAACAGAACTTCTCTATGCAGTACAAATAATCAAATTTTGTTCTATAATTACTAAATATCCAAACTTTCACATCAAAGAAAAATACCAACATGCTCAAACCGATCTTCATTTTGATTATATTATAATGTATATATGTATAAAATACACGAAATACAGACAGCCACGTGATTTTGTGGGATTTCTACAACTACCTAGAAAAACGTTTATCTAATGACATTAAGCTATTTCTAATTCTTTCCCACCCAACAATAAGTACAAGTTAGTAATAATAATAACACATCCTTGCCATTAGGTCTGACAAGAAGAACATATGCAGTATCCTTCCAGACACTGCAGTAGAGATATTAGTTAACCACATTTAAAAGGAAGTCACAAGGATTTTCAATAATTGAACACACAATCCTAGGATTTCTGTCTTACACATACTTCATTGGTAAACCATTTATTGAGGAATGTTCTGACATTCATCCATGAAATTCAGAAATATATATAAAACTATTATAGGAATGAAATTTTTCTATAAACTTTGAACGAAGAACAATTATACAAAGTCATATAAAAAAATAATAATAATCAGTTACGTTAATTATTTTTATACGAATGAGAAATTTGTATAAATATATTTCACTGCATTAGATTTTTTTAAAAATGATTACCTTTATTAACATTTCCAGAAATAATAATACATTTATGTAAATAGTCACATTGGAACAAACTACTCGAAGCTTATGAAACAATGCAAACGGCTGTACGTTTTACAAAATCACAGATTGTTCCTGAATGATTACAAATTACAGATAAATTTAGCCAATTATGAATTTTAACGCTATTTGATTGATTGATTAACATCCCTTTTAAGCACCAAGAATATATGAAACAAAACCTAATGTTTAAAGTGAGATTCGAATGACTACTTGAGTTTATATCCGAGGCAAGCACCTTCACCGGGAATTGAACCAGGGATCAACTACCTGTCGTTATAGTTCTGCTGGCAGCCACCGGCTGCATCACGTTTACAAATAAAGAAATTGCCGTTAGTACAGCCGGAGAAAGCAATCTGCGGCTTTAATTTGCTCGTTATAATCCCGTTGTGAGTATACAAAAGCTGTTTTGTGATCTAAGTACAGATAGTATCCACCCATCTACAAAAGCATAAAGGAAGAAATTTGAAGAGTAGAGTTTGTGCGTGATGCTACGCGTTCGAAGCTCTTAATGTATCATAAGGAAAAATGAAAGAAAAGGGAGGCTCTCCAGCTTAGTCCCACAAACAACACATTCTACAGAAAATGGTTTGCAAAATCTTACGTAAATGTTCGTAAATTGCAATTCCTGCAAACCTCTAAAGATAAAGATTTGCGTTGTTGGACTGAATTAAAATAAAGAACATGGTAAAGAGAATTTCAGTAGCAAGTTAATCAGCGGCGAAGCAACTGCCGGGACACGTAAACTGCCGTAACTTGCGATACATATAGGAAGTTGAAACTCTCCTGCTACAGCCGAGGATATTCGGAGGAAGTAGGCAAAAATCAACATGTTTTGCCTACTATGTTCAACAAAAACGTGTATGGCACCTTGAAACGATTGGTGGAACGTCACTTTTGAACGATTGGTGGAATGTCACTTGGGAGCCTCATAACACAACTGGTGACAAACAACAGTGACTTCATGCTACAGTTAGAAGCTCCCATCCTCCCACTGTCACATTTCTACATTTACATTGTTGCATACTAAACAAAAAAATACCAAGTCGCTCGGTTGTGCATGTATTGACATATAATTCACATACTGTCCACTAACGTTACAGGACTTGACCCCATGTGACGGCCTGAAGAACAAAGTTTACGTCCAGGATTTGAGACACCACCACACAGCTGACATTTCTATAGTCACTCGTGATTTCCTAAGTCGGAATTGGATCAAAGTGGATTATAAGATAGATAAAGGCAGTGTGACCAACATTAAGAAAAAGGAGTCGTGGGTGCTTATTTTATTTGATGATCATGTCT
The DNA here is from genome assembly GCF_964235325.1 of Thermobia domestica. NCBI lineage: Eukaryota > Metazoa > Arthropoda > Insecta > Zygentoma > Lepismatidae > Thermobia > Thermobia domestica. The sequence goes on along the minus strand of NC_137462.1, from coordinate 109,478,825 downwards.
ACATCTCTCAGCCATTTGTAATGTTTCACGGACTTCGAGAACAAAGTGTAGAATTTGTTGCATGTTGGTTCTATTATTAAATCTCAGTATCAACTTTTTTTCATTTTTATTCCAGGAATATGCAAATGTAATGATTAGAAATAAGTATTTACAATAAACCTCGTCATTAGAAGTATAAAACTTCTAAAGATATTTAATACTGTGCAAAATTTAAGACAGCTCTTCTATCACTTGAAACGCTTAAAGGAGGTACTTTATCGATAAGCGGGGGGGGGGGGGAGGGAATCTTTCGATTTCTTTTTAGAATTTCACGATAAATTTAAATTTTCTAAAATTCATTCGAGTTTGATACAATATAAGGTACATTTTCTTTGAATTTTTCCGTAATCCCAAGTGCTTGGGGTGAAAATCAATCAAGAATAAGCGGTGCATTCAGTTCTCTCATGTGGGATGAACTACCCACTCTTCTTAATTTAAAAAGGACTTTCCAAGATAATTTTCGTTACAACTGTTTGATTTTGGTATAATACATCGTACATTTTCTTTAAAACTTTATAATCATTCACACTGCATCGAGCTCAAATTAGTAAAAAGTAAAGTAGTGATACTACTCCCACCCCATTTCTGATTTTTTTTTTTTTTTTTTTGTTTCACCATAACTTATATAGAACTTATTTGGTTTTGATACAATATTATGTATATTTTTGATTTTTTTTCTGTAATCCCCTGTGCTTAGGTTTAAAATCAGTTAACCTTATATTTAAAAATATGACCCAAGATATCTTTCGTAAAAATATTAGATTTTCATGGAGTATGGCATATATTTTCTGACGATTTAGAATCATTTCCACTATTTGATTTAAAGTCAACTGAGAACAAGATTGTGAAACTTCCCCCTCTCCTCCCAGTTTAAAAAATACGTTCTATGATAACTTTTGTAATATTCGATTTTAACATGATACAATATATGTGCTTATTAAGGTTTTCACGTAATTTTTACTCTTGCAGTTGAAGTCAATCAAACAGAACTCACTTAATCTTCCCCTGCCCCGAAGTTTTACATAAAAATGCTATACCTTTCGCAAAATACAAGTTTTCGAATACGGTCTACTTTTTTCTGAAAATTTCTAATCGTCTCAAATTCTTGCAGATACGGATAGAAATATTAAGGATACGATTTTTTTTATATTCACGCAGACCTTCATCCATAACGTAAGACTGTGAGAACGAACAAAATAAAATTTCTCAGGCATACAGTCGTCGTAGGGACAGGATTAAAGAAAATCCACAAAACTTAACCCCATTTTCTCACCGATGTTTTAATAACTAATTTCCGTTTAGAACCTGGATGAACTAGACTGTTTCACAGTACACCAAAGGTTGTGGCATATGACCAACATCAAATTACCATTTCAGCATTTACGATATAGTTTATTTCCATATAGCAAATAATGAATTTTAAAGTCGTCTAAAAGAATATATCTGTTCCAATGCCATGATATTACATATATAGTACTTGCTCAAATACTAATATATTTACTATTACAGATTGAACATAGAAAGAAAGCTACCCGCATTCTTACTCACCTCTCTCCGAAGGCTTCCTTGGCTGATAACAGTCATCACTATTTTCGTCGCTGTAAGAACATTTGTCAGTCCCTTTTTTTGGAGACCTTTTTTTGCGGTCTCTCGAAGGCTTCTTTGGATCTTTCTGAACAAAATCCTCTTCTTTCCATTTCTTCAATTCGTCTTCCAAGCGTTTCAGAATTTCTGATCTGTCTGACTTCTCACTCTGACTGCCTGAGTTTCTTGGAAGATCGCTAGTCGTATTGGAACTCTCTTCTTCGTCCTCAGCATCATCATCACCATCAGAATGTGCTTCGTATACACGTGGGTTGTAGCCAACAGCACCCTCAGCAGGCTTCTCGGAGTGTTTTGACTTTTCAACAGAACTGGAAGTTCTACTTCGAACTGAATTATTTTCAACACTTGATCTTTCTTGCCTTGCACTATTCACTGGTAAATTCGTAGGCCTTGCACCCGTGCTTGTTCGTCTTGCTGTTTCCTTGTATGGCACGAAACCAAATCTGTCTTCCAGTCTGGCAAGCTGCTCACTGAGTCTACATAAACTTTCGTGTAGGTTGTCTTGATACTAAAAAACACAGTAAAACAAGAAGTTCAAGCACCAATATAACATGAGGATGTAAATAAAGTTCAATCAAAAATGGTCGGTAGAATGTATGTTATTTACCCACACTTCATAACTACATACGTAACATAAACAAAAGCTTAAACCACTTATGTGTGTAGCTTTAACACTTACTTCCTTAACTGGAATGATATCTTATTAATGATGTCTCTGGTTACAATTGCTGATTCTTAATAATGGTAGTTCTCCATTCTACCTTACTTATCTCGTAAGTTCAAAAGGCCCTTATCGAAAATCAAGCTCGAGGCCAAGCAAGCGAAAGAGGATAGAATGCATGCAACCTGCATCCCGTGGAAACCTGCTTTTAATATATAGACTCTTTACAGATTCATAAATTTTTGAAGTACAATTTATGGTTATGGAGATTGATTCATTTATATTGAGTCAAAGTCAATGTGCAACTATATTGCCGCTGTGAGACTGTCACAAGACAGGCAATAGCACTTCGCTAGTCACACAGTAGAGCAGTGTAGTCGAGTATAGTCTGATGCCGCCAAAACTGAAGCGATTCTGGCAGGGGTTTATTGTGGCCCTTTCCGACGCTAACTTCGTGGTGTTGCGTATCGTAGAAATGTGTGAAGTGCGTAATTTTCGCGTATGTCGTGCCACTGTGAATCGTATTATAAAGAAATATGAAGCAAAGAGTCCTGAGCCACTACACCGAGCAGCTAGAATCCAGCCTCCCGTAAAGAGGACCCTATTGCTATTGCGTGGTTCGACGTATGACGACCTTCGAAAATTCCTCTACACAGCGTGTGATAGCTAACTGCTGCTGCTCATCACAGGCGTCAATCAACCAAGCCATCCACAGAGATTTAAACCTCACGGCCGTTCTTAAGAGCAGTATTCACGCCCTGAAACCGTGTCATGTGACTGAACGAAAAAAAGGAACTACAGGAGGCTGTATGAACGTCATCTCGTGGGTGATCGGTGGAAGTTTGCTGTAACCCTTGATGAGACGTGGATTTATCTTACAGACTGTGGTAAATTTGGTACCATTACTAAGACCTGTTGACGCCAAGGGCCGAAGCACGTTTTCCCGCCAGTGCGCAGAGAGTTTCCAAAAGTCTTCTTGATTGCGGCCGGGGCGAACTGTGTCTCCGAAACCCCAGCATTGTACAGACAAAACGTGAACCAGGTTGAACTGCACCAAGACAAGGCATCCAGCTACATGGCGGAAACATAGCTGGAATTCTATCGCCGCTGGAACAGAAAACTGGAATCTCGGTAATTCCCTTCTCGGAGATCCCTATTAGGAGTCCAGATGCCAGCCCAGTGGACTCTTTTGCTTTCGGACTCTTCAACTGGCGTCTGTTCCATCGTCGAATCCGCTTCATCTCCGGCCTGTGGAAAACTTGTAAAGAGTAGGATGCAATATCCATGGTTCACTTGCAACGCAACTTCCTGCAATGAAAACTCTGAAGCTGGGCAGCAGTCAGTAGAGGTGGTCTGCAGATCAAACATAACCGGTGGTTGAAACACGGCATTTCCTAAGTAAGTAACACATTTAAATTCGGCTCAGTATAAATCATTCAGCCTCTGTACAACGAAATTTAAATGTAATACCATTATCACTCTTCATGACAGGATTCACTGTAATATGTTCGCCTCGTTATGGAATGTCATGGACAGAATCCTTAGTATCATATAAACCATGCTTATTTTCAGCTACGATGTCAGAAGACTTCTGTAGATTCAAGCTAAACGTTTTTATGAATTGAAATTTTTAGTTTAACGTCCCACGATTATGCACCGAGGCTAAGAGAGACGGTAATGATAATAATGAATGATCTGATGAAACGAAGAAAGTGCGAGGAAACGGGGAAACTGCGAGAAAACCCACTCACAAGGGATCGTGCCACATAAAGTATATATTGCACGAGCTACGATCCACCAGGGACAAGCTCAGCAAAGTAAAATGGACATGAGATTTGGAACATGGAATTAAAGAAGTCTTTAGGGCAGGCGCGTTAAAATTCGTAACGAGTGAGTTAAATAAATATAGAATGGACCTAGTAGTTCAGGAAGTTAGATGGGAAGGAAAGGCAGCAGTGGAGTCCGGAAATTTAACATTTTTTTACGGAAAAAGAAATAAAAATCACAAACTAAGAACAGAGCTTTTCGTTTACAAAGGAATCAACAATTAAACGGGTTGAATTTGTTACTGATAGACAGAATTTGATACTGATACTGTTCTTTTGTTACTCTTAAGGATTAGTGGTGTGATATTATTGTTTTAAATGTGTATGCCCCAACAAAAGATAAGGATGACAATATAAAAGACAGTCAAATACTCGTTCTACTTCTTCGTAATAACTAACTCCCGCGATACCGTATGAAAATTCTAATAGGGGATTTCAATGCGAAGGAAGGACCAGAGGATTACACCGATTACACTGATTATCCGGAATGAAAGTCTGCATAAAGAAAGTAATGACAATGCTGTTAGATTCGTGAACTTTGCAACTGCCAAAGATATTATCATGAAGAGTACAAAATTTCCACATAGCGACGTTCATATACTTGGACCTCATCAGATGGCAAAACACATAATCCAAGTTAATCACGTTTTAGTAGACAGAAGAAAACAGTCTAGCTAACTGATGTTCAGTCGTTCAGAGAAGTTGTGACTCTGATCACTACCTGGAAGCAACGATGGTAAGAGAGACATTATCGTTGAATAATGGAAATTCAATGTCTGAAAACGGAGAGGTTTAATTAAAAGAAGTTAGAGGAAAGCCGAATAGATTGAATTGTCGAATAGGTTCTCGGTTTTAGAAGGTTCGGAATGCAATAGCGTTTAGGATACCTGGATTGGAATTAGAGATAGCATTAAAATTTCAGCAAAAGAAAAATTGGTGCATGCGAAAATACATAGGAACAAACAATGGTTCGAGCAGGAATGCACTAAACTAGAAAAGAGTAAACAGGCAAACCTGCGATGGCTACAAAATTCGAATGATATAACTATACAAAATTTCGTTAACATCAGGCGGGAAACTTCCAAAACTTTTAGAACAAATAAATTTTTTGAAAGCTAAAATTAATTAACTTGAAGAGAATAGTAAAAACAAACATATTTGGGACATGCATAAGGGCATCAACAAATTTAAGAAAGACTATCAACCTCGCGCTTATATACTAAAGAAAACCGACAGAATAATTCTCACTGACAAAGATAGTATCATGAATAAATAGAAAGATTTCTCTGACAATTTATTTAACATCCTGACAAAAACTAATGTTTGTAGAGAAAGGGAAATGCACATAGCAGAACCATTTATTCCAGGGTCTAATCGGACAGAAATAGAAATTGCTCTAAAGAAATTAAGAAACACAAATCTCCGGGTGCAGACGAAATTCCAGCTGAGTTAATTTTACTTGGAGGGGAAAAAATGTGGAAGAAGATACACAAAATCATTCTCTTTATCTCGAACAAGGAGGTCTTGCCACAAGAGTGGAAAGAATGAATCATTGTTCCAATTCATAAGAAACATGACAAAACTGACTGTAATAATTTTCAAGGCATCTCTTTTCTACCAACATCCTATAAAATTCTCTCAAATATTCTATTAGCAAAACTCGCAGATGAAATTATTGGCGAGTATTAATGCGGATTTTGGGTGAAATTGATCAACTACTGACTAGATATTTAGGGTCTATGACAATTGGGCGCGGCCGTTTGGGCGCAAAACCTTTTATCAAAATACGTTTACCTACCTACATATGTTATAATGTATTTCATAACTAGAGCCCGGATGTTTAGGCTCTAAAATATGAAAATAGGCGAAGGAAATTTTGAAAAACTTCCACAAATAATTTTGCGAAAACTAAAAATAACATGTTGAACACAGTGAACTTTCTGCATATCATGCACAACTTGTCTCTACCAGCCGAAAAGAAATGGGAAGAAACCGTAGCAAACTATTGACTATTCGGTCTCTGTACTATGTGGTTTAGTTTTAAAAGGATATTTCCTTTTAATAAAATAAGACATATTGACAACCCGCTCAAATCGTGCCTGAAATTGGGGATGCAAACGTTGAATTGAGCAGATCACCTTCCACTCACCATCTAGAATGAGTGGGCAAGTATCTGTTTTATAAGCGAGAGGTTTTGAATAAAGCACATTTCTATTGGGGATTAAATCGTAATGATAACTCATAAATTCAATTATTAAACAACAATTATATTTCTTATTAGAAAGTGTGTTGCTAGTGTAAAATGTCGTGGATTATAACGGATATTTAGAATCTTTACCAGACGAGCAGTGCATATCGAGCATTGAGCATTTGTACTCTGAATCTGAAGTCACACATACCTTTTACTGTTGTCTTCAGTTGACGTTCTCTGTTGATGATCTCCGGGGTTGCTCCGTAGATATCGATATCGCCAGGTTGATATCGAAACAGACAGGTGTCTCTGGTCAATAGATGGTCCGCATTGGATATGGCGTCTCGAACCAATGCTCCGGATTAACTAACGTTAACTGTTAGTTGTTTGAAGATCGGATTACCGATGTTGTGATTGACTTCGTACTTCAAATCATATCAGAAACTTAACAGCGATGAACTCAAAACTACTTCGACGAAAGGCTCCGTTCTTCTATCTTAAAAGACATGGAACTTCTCTCTCAAAAGACGTAGAACTTCTCCATCAAACGACGTGGAACTTCTCTCTCTAAAGACCTCCTGTCCCCTGGTTTTGTTTCAATCTCGACTCCCGGAATTCGGTGGCGTCGTCTGCTGTCAGGCGCGTGTGTCCTCCTTTCTTTCGGAAAAACAAATTCTTTCCTTGTTTCGAGAACAAAAACTGCAACACTCGGCATGCTCTGATTTCCCGATTCTAGGCAATTTCCACATATCCGTGAATGTGTCTGATGTTCACAAACATGTTACAACTGCAACTCGTAATTTTTACAGAATGTTATAGCCAACGCATTTCATGAATTTCTTTCCTGCATTCGCAGACTACCAATTATGTGTTTTGTTTATTTTTATCTGCTGACGGCAAAAATAATACAATTTTACAAACTTGCAATAACCTCAATTGTGACAGTTGTTTTCCTTCACCAAACAATTTTAATATTTTACAAAAAGCCAATATCCTCAAAAATTAAATAAAGTTAATCGTTAAATTAAGAATTCTGATAAATAAAATACGGGCTCTGCCACAATATGTAATAAAAACATGTAATTTGTGTAAAAAGACGTACGTTTTTCGTTAATGTTTAGTTATTTTAAAGATGTCACTGTATATTCATACTGTACTGTGTACTTGATTTTTTGAGTTAGACATTATTAAATTTATCTTAAAATGTGTACAATACTATACATATTTTCATTTTCTATAATAAATTATTAAAACACATGGTACAAAACACAAGAAATGTTTATTAAGTACAAGTCTGTACCAAGAGGTCAGAAGAAAATGAATAAGAGCTGGTTTTGGAATAAGAATGGTGTCTTTAACTCCTTCAGTGTGGGTGGCGCGTTAACTCGTGTCTTCAAAACGCACCTGCTGTGCGGATGGCGTATATATACGCTTTCATTTTGCTTTGGCTATTTTGTATTGCGTATGGCGAATATACTTGCCCATAGTATGAGTAATGTTATCCCAACAATATTTAGCGAGTTTGCGCTCAGCTGGTTTCAATTGTTGCTTAATTAAAAGAAGAAGAGGAAAAAGAAAGAAATTAAATAGAGTTTGGGCTTCGTCAAATATAGTTTTCATTCTTTGTTTTGTTTGAGAGCAGACAGTACAGTAATGGCTTCAAAACGATATTTCAACGATGCTGACATCGAGGAAGAGTTATCAATTAGTGATTTTGATGTAAGTGATTTTGAAACAGATTTAGAATCAACATCCAAAGTTCTCAAAAAAACTACACTTTTTACAGCGGTTTGAATCTGAAAATTACGCACTGAAGGGGTTAATGCTCTGAGTGGTTCAGGAAGTATGTATTTATTGAATGTTTTTTTGTTATTCGATCTATCCATTAGGCCGGATAGTCAAAATTCTATTGTATTAATAGAAACTTATTTCAGATTTCATAAAAGTAGGCACTTATAGGCACTAACTATACATTGAAATAGGAAGAATAGACTAAATAAAATTTACTGTAGGCAGCCTGTGACACCTCAAAACAAATTTTTGTCCTTTATAATATATTTAACATAAAGGAACGATACGATTGGGCGGTATAAGAAGAACAGCATTATTTCCAATAAGGATATGGAATCTGTATGACAGTATGACAGAGTTCTCAATGACCAGTCAAGAACGAACAACCACGCCGAAGCAGCTCATTGTGCATTGCTTTGCGCTCAAACTTCCTGCTCCGGATATTTACCATTCGACAAATACTCGAAAATAAATGGGACTATAACAACCCGGTACATCAATCATTCATTAATTTTAAAAAGCTATGACTCGGTTAAGAGGGAAACAATGTACAATATTCTTACAGAATTTGAAATACAGAAGAAGCTAGTTAGATTAATTAAGATGTGGTTAAATGAATCCCAAAGTAAAGTCCGAATAGGAAAACACTTGTCCACGAGCTTTCACGTCGATAATAACCTGAAACAAGGAGATACCATTATTATTCAACTTTGTTCTGGAGTACACTATACGGAAAACCAAAGATAGCAACCAGGGTCTAGAGCTGAACGGTATTCACCAGATTATGGCGTATGCTGATGATGTAAATCTGATAAGTAATGACAGAAGAATAGAAAGAAATGCAGAGATGCTTGCAGGACACGGGTTTAGAAGTATATATAGAGAAAAGTAAACTACATACATGGAAATTCGCGTGTCAAAATATCGAATAATACTTTCAACGAAGCAGATATTTTCAAATAACTAGGATCAATATTAACAGGCCAAAACCATTCCACGAAGAAATTAAATATCCAAATGAACTCTCGAAATTCGTGTTCAGGGCTCATAGTGGTCTGGTCTCTTGTAAATAGTCTCCTCTCAAAAAATTGACCAAAATTTCATAATGCCCCTTTTTTCCTTTGCCAATTTCTCCATCACCTCTCTCTTTGTTTGTTGTTTTGTTTAATCTTTTCTTCTTTATTTCTTTTTGAGCTCCCTCCTTTCTTAGGTTTTCTAAGTATGCTTTGTAGTTACGGTAAGCAGACTTAGCAGATGTAAGAAGCTTCTGAGTAAGTGGATCCAGTTCTGGCCTATTTCCGAATTTCTTTATTCCAGACATTATATTTAACTTAGCATTGAGAGTTCCCAAAGCCGTGAAATATTCAAATTCATTACCTACTCCTAAGAAGAACATACAAGAAGTATAACAGAAGACAAACATGATGAACCATACAAACACACACAACGTTGAGAGAAGCGTTAACTATTACAAGAGTAAACTAAAAGATTATTATGGTAGAAGAAAGAATAGACACAGAAGGATTCTCAACCCCACCTTGAGAGCTTAAGCATCCACCAACCATCCACTGTGCTTTAGAAAAAATAAAAGCTGAAGTGAAAAGCTGTTTCACATGTGGCAGCAAGTACTGAAGCTTTCAGAAGAGCAATGAGTTTCTGCCTTTTTCCATTTATATATATATATATATATATATATATATATATATATATATATATATTAGAAAACTGCCAATGCAAAACATAAATCACACGAAAAAAAATACTTTACCTCCCAAAAAAGTAACTTTTAGTGACCAACTTGAGAAAAAAAAAAAAACTAACTTTTAGTTATAAAAGTGACTCGCTATGAGCCCAGCGTGTTATTATTCAGTTTAAAATTATTTGCCGTCGAATTCTGTCGAGAAATTTGAACCTTAAAATATATAAAACGATAATAAAGCCTGTTGTGTTGTATGGTTACGAAACATGGTAGCTTACTCTGAGGGAAGAACGCAAACTGAAAGTATTTGAAAATAAAATCCTGGGACGAATATTCGGACCCAAGAGGAACAGGAATGAGGAATGGCGGAAACTTCATAACGAGGATTTATACCATTTATCAAACATTGTTAGCGGCATCAAATCTAGGAGGCTCAGGTGGGCAGGTTCGGTGCGAGATTATGTTCAGAGCTAAATTGCTACATATATAATTATCATACACATTAAAATGCTTATCATCTACTATAAAATGTTTAAGCTATTAGTTACTGTCTTTGGGAGTTCGAACGAACTGCTTTTTGTCCAACTTTAATTTTATTTATGTTGTGTCGTAAAGGAGTATGGCAAGATTTTATATCACTAACGCTCCCACTCTTGAAAGAAGCTAATGGAAAGACATGCCATATTACAATACTATAATTAATAATAAAGAATTATTTAATAAAATTACAAATATCCCGTTACGGAGTAAATAATAATAATAATTATTATTATTACTAACATAACTACATATGTTACGCTAAATATCCAGGACCTGCTTATTCATATAGGAGAACTAGACAACCGTCTAAGGACGGCAAAATTTAGGGGCGCGTGGCGGGTGAGTTATTATTATTTGATTTGCGATAATATTAATAGAGTGAACAATTATTGTAACAAGCTATGTAAAAGCATTAAATCAAGTTACAATGTATCGTAAGAAGCTGCACCGTCTATTTGACCGAAATACGAATGAGGTTACTTATGTTGAAGCTAGGAGGTATTTCTGTTTAGTTAAAAGCCCTTTACTTAAAAAAAAAAAAAAAAAAAAAAAGTTAATATCACTAAATCAAGGAGCACCAAAATATTTCTCGCCTAGAGTGTCAAAATAGCTAGAACCGGCTCTGTAAATATTGCACTCTCAAAGCTAGCTGAACTTAAATAGTGCTTCGTTAAGGTTGTAAATATTATATTTAAAACTTATTTTCCTGCACTTACCGTAAAACTAGGAAATGTTACACTCATTTCAGCCAAAGACAATCTTCTGTCCAAAGCCTGTAAGAAAGCGCTGTGGGGGTCTGTTTCGGAATTCTGACTATTTTGAGGTTTCAACACATTTGCTGCACCATTCGAACTCTTTGTATTTTGAGCATGAACTTCCTGAGATGTAGTTGTACTGTTCTTTAGCGTTGAATCCACTCCACTGACTGTTGACCTACGAACAAACACATACAAATTCGGAATATAAAACAGTTCTAAGCATAGAGGTAGTGCACAGCTATATTCGTATCAGTATACATATACACATTATATATAATGAGTCTTGTTTTTTGGAAAGTAAGGTAACAAAGCCACATTCATAGGAATAAAAATGAATTCGTTAGCAAGAAATCCACAACCTGTATTTTCACTAAATGATATAAAAATTATAGGATAATATACTTAGGGAAATAACAGAAATGAAGGGGGAGTCCGTGTAAAGTTTGTAAAAACTAAACGCAATATGTTAATAAGGGCCATGTTACAATGAACTTTATTTATTATTGATGCATAAGAATTATACAAACAACGCCAACAACAGAACAATGAATAGTCCAGGAATGTAGACTCCATTAAGGTTATAAGGCTAAGCCTATCCAAATATTCATTCATTAAAATCATACCATGTTGCTAATCATTGAAATGTATTATTTTAATAATATACGATTTCTTTTTATAATGTGTCATATAAACATCAAGCAATTACTTATAGCTTTCCAAGTTACGTCCCTCCAACAACACAGTGAAGACTGATTTTCCAAAGCTTTCCTCACGCGTGCAAAAATGGACGAAAACACGACCACTTCCTATTCTCTCAGCAGAAGCTACTGAGAATTCAAAATAAACGGATAAAGGTAACTGAGGCTAGGTAACTAGCCTTCGGGAAGTTTCGGAAGGCGAGAGTGACAGTCGAAGTATGATAAGTCTTTAACAGAAACAAAGCACAAAGACATGTGAAAAATTTGGTAATCGCATCCAGTAATTTTAAAGTGCTCATGGAAAAGAATACAAGAAGAATATTGTGGATGCGCAAGTGAATATTAGTGCTTTCTTCCATAGTTCCAATATCACAATGATTATTTCAATCAAAACAAACAGTAGCGTTGCTAAACTCAAGAAATCATTAAATTTTATTTTTATTTATTTATTTATTTACTTTTTTTTTTAATAAATTCATGATATTGTAGTATAAAGCTTTGAGAGCATCTTTAATTTTTTTTCTTTCTTTTTTTTCCTTTCTAATGACGGTAATACAATAAACTCAGGCACAATTAAACACACTTCTTTTAAACGAAATTCTGCATACTTTGCCGTTTTTCTACTTTTCCTCTGTCACTGTACTTTTGCCTCCTATCGCTTCCCTGTATGTTAGCTTTTGAAACACACTTTGCGAATGTTGAGATATGAAATTGGAGGTTCTTACTCGCCCAGCTATACGGAAGATAAACAGACTGATGTGTGCGTCTTCTGTGACGTTTTTGGATAGTCATTGCTCCTGCCTTTTCTGCGGCATCAAGATTCTGCCGGGTTCATCGTCGTCGAGAGAAGTTCACAGAGAACATTACTATCTGAGATTTTCAACCTGCTTAGACAACGTTGAATGACGTGACCCATCGTCAGAACAATGTTGGGAGGTGTTACTTTAGATGCCAGTTTCCATATTTGGAGTTTGGAAGGAAGTCGAAGGTGGGATTGAGGCGGATTCCGGAAATTGGAAAACAACAAAACCATCCGAGAGGGTTCGATTGAGAGATTAGCATATAGAGACTTCATAGAGAGGACTTCGAGAATCCATCTCCGGATTTCTAAAACCAAGAAACAATTCACTGACTGAGACGGTGGATTTTTGCCAGCTGCAGAAGGTAAAGTACCATGCCAAACTACTTTGGAACTACTACACCAAACATACTAATAGTTCAACTCTTACAAATCACTATTAGTTTTTCCTTTGCTGTGCTTTTTAAAATATTAAGTGTTCACGTTTTTATATTGCAGATATAACTTTACTTAATTACATCATTAAACAATTAAAGTAATGTAATGGATTATTATTGTTGTATTAATTACTCACTTGTGTGAGAATTAAGTTTTATGGCATACTTATTACACAGGCAAGGCACTTACAATAATTTCATAACGTTTCTTTTTAAAGTAAATTTGCATGACAGCTATACTTTTAAAACGTAACGTTTCAATAGTATATATTCTGCAATACTGTTTTGTACTAGCACGTTCACATCTGTTGTGCATGAAGAGGATAATTTCAGTTTGTACATGATTTGGTGAATTTGTATTATACACCTAGTTTTACTCGTTTGATTATATGATGCCGAATGCTTTTTTTTTTTCTCATTATACAATCAACTGCACAAGAATATATTGAATGAATCATTGCCCCGGGTTCGATTCCCGGTAGACGAGCATTGAAATTTAGAACACATTACGGTGGTTCGCAGTCCACCTGAAACTCATACAGGCTCAGTTCTAAACTATGACGCTTAACTTCAATAAGCAAACAAACCACAACCTGTAGCCCCGCGTAGCGTAGTCGCTAACGCTCTCGCCTTCGGTGTGAGCTGTCTCGGATTCGATTCCCGGTGGGGGCACTCGGTCGAAAAAGTGCAAAAAAAATTTCAGGACAGTAATCCTGAATGAGGTTTTCCTCATTTACCTTAGGCAAATGCCAAGGTGGTATACCTAACATATAGGTTCCTTCCTTCTCTTTCGCCAGATAGTGTGCTTCCCGAAGGACGTCATCACTCATACATGACGGGCTAACATGGCCATAGATGCCAAAAGTTGAGAGATCTGAATCCTAGATCCTAAAATCCCAATCCAAAATCAACTGAGTCTATCCATTTCGAAACTATGCTATGTTAATGGAACTGTCTGGATCAAGATTTCTCAATTCATACTGAATAGTGATAAAGTTGAGTGAAAGCAAGTATAATCTATCATTTATATTATTTTGTTTGACAGTTTAACAAACTTACTCTTTTCCATTTAATAGAAATAGGCTAATTATCCTTTCATGCTCCAATTTTTTAAATCTTTACTGATAACTTAAAGTACTACAAAATTTTACGTGTAAAAATGGCACACACTCCTACCCAATACAATGCATTCCATTTGTCTATTAGATACTTCTTCAAATCTTCTGGATTACATAGAAATTAACTCAAATCTCTTTTCAATGATTGCCAGCAGTAGTCAAGTTAAAACATTTTTTATTATTGCTACATGTAAATCCAGATTTTCCAGTATGGCACGTACAGATGGTGATCAGAAAAATGGAAACACCTGTAGTTGGCAACAAGTCAGATGTATGGGTCGGCAGGGGTGTCGTGGCGCCCGCAGCGCCGGACCGCTGGTGGTTGTGTGTTAGGTCGGTCTCCATACTACGTCAGGCGCAGTGGAACAGCAGTGTCCAGTGGCTGCAGCAGACGGAGGTAGTGTAAAATGGGAGACCTCTCAGATTTTCAAAGAGGGCAAATTATTGGTGCGCGGTTATGTGGAGTGAGTGTGACGGCAGTGGCTACTGTGTTAGGTGTGTCACGTAGGACAGTGTCGAAGGTGATGACGGCCTACACAATACACGGAAAGACCACATCGGGGAAGCGGAACAGTGGGTGGAAGAAAATCATGAGTGACAGGTCACGCCGGGTATTAAAGCGCATTGTTACGCAAAACCGTCGTGCCACTGCGGAGCAAGTGACGGAGGAACTCAACTCCCCCACCCTGTTTCGACAATCACAGTCCGCCGCGAATTACATGGTATGCACTTACGGGGTCGTGTTGCACGGGCCAAACCGCTCATCAGGGACCATAACGCTTTCGCACGCCGCAAATGGTGCCGCGACCATGCAACTTGGACCGTTGAGGACTGGAAACGTGTGATATGGTCAGATGAGTCATCCTTCACCCTATTCCCAACCACGGGCCGTGTTTATGTGTGAAGAACGCCCAAAGAAGCTTATGATCTGCAGTGTCTCCGCCCAACTGTGAAACATGGTGGTGGCTCGGTGATGCTATGGGCCGCCATATCATGGTTTTCATTGGGTCCTGTGGTCACACTTAGCGAACGAATCACTGCCAACGATTATGTCGCAATTTTAGGAGACCACTTGCATCCTATGGTCCGGATGTTGTTCCCGGACAAAGACGCCATCTTCCAGGATGATAATGCACCCATTCACACGGCTGGCGTTGTTGCAGCATGGTTTGAGGAACATCGGGATGAAGTTCAACACCTCTCCTGGCCCGCCCAATCCCCAGATCTCAACATAATTGAACATCTGTGGTCCGTCTTGGAAACACGACTCCGGCGACGATTTCCACCTCCATCCTCTCTCACAGAACTGGCCGATGCTCTGCACGAGGAATGGTGTAAAATTCCACTTGCTACCATTCACGACCTCTATGCCTCCATCCCACGTCGCATCAAGGCTGTTCTGAAGGCGAAAGGTGGCCCGACACCATATTAATCTGGTAAGTTGCAATTTCGTTCAGGTTTTTCTGATCACCATCTGTAGCTCTTTAGTGATAAAACTGTTTGTAAAACCACACATTGTAAAAATTAACGTCTGTGTTTATTAATAAAGTTGTTTATAGTGGAATCTTAATCTTTCTCCAAATTTCTTCTGTCCGTACTAAGATATAGATCTTTAGTACGAATCAGGGTTGGCAAAAACCATGGTTTTTATTAAAAAAACCAAAAAAAACGTTTTTTTTGGTTTAAACCAGGTTTTTTTGGTTTAAACCAGGTTTTTATGGTTTAAATAATTTGCTCTATATATTCATATCATATATGGACAGAAATAAGTTTGTTTCGCCTTGATGTTATTATGCAAGAACCGGGTTATGCTGAAAGGGGTCACATAAGCTTAAAGCGGAATAAAAACCGCTTCTCGAGTTACATCCGAGAGAAATTGTCCTCCATTTGAACCAGGACTAATTGGCCACAAATGCGATATGTATGCCGACTCACTCACGAAGGAATCCTGATAAAAAACTACGTTGTACTGATCTTTACATGCTTCCTAATATAACTGTCAAGACTAATTTCAGAATAACAAAAAGATAAACAGTTGCACAAGTGAAACCATTATAAAGAATTACATATGAACAATTTCAAAGTACTACGGAGTACAGAAGAACTAATTTAGTTCAAGTTAGTTAACAACGACTTTTATTGGTCCAAATTAAAGAAATAGGCCCTACAACGACTTAATCTGCATATCAATAAGAAAAGTGAATCAAGATACGAATTATTTGAGTCCACTTTGGCTCAGACTCATTTATACATAAATAGATACCAAAAATACATATTTCACTAAATGCCTCTCGTGGGGTCTGTATGACCCCCCCCACACACACACACACAAAGTACGGCATTTTCGATGTATTTTATCAATAGTAAACATTGAAACAAAACAATATTTAGAATTTTTCTTCGATTGCAATTACATAACAGTTCACAAAATAAACATTTATAAACTTATAAAAAAAAAGTTGCTTTTGTAGTATAATCTTTTTGAGTAATAAATGGGAAATTTAGGTCTGAATATAATACGAATAATATACGGGAGTGAAACGTGATAACCCACAAATGTGTGTTCATCAAGATTTTACAAACACTTACACTTTTACGAACATTTTTTTGTTCTTTGGTTTAAACCAGTTGGTTTTTTTGAAAAAACCAGCTGGTTTAAACCTTGGTTTAAACCATGGTTTAAACCAGCCAACCCTGGTACGAATATAAATTGAATAAAATGTGTTTCATTTTATGTCGTGCCAATTTATGTAAAATATGTATATAATTTATATTATTTTTATGCCAAAATACATATTATGAAAAAACAGAGATGACTGCATTTTCTTCTTTAAAGTACACGATATGATCTTTTTTTTTAATTTTAGTATTTGTATTCTGCTTGGTCATGGCAATGTAAGTATAAATACTACTGCGAATGAGTAGTTTCTTAATCCACAAAATATTGTTTATAACCTGTTCAAGTCTTCGCAATATTAATTAAAGGTTTGAAATTTTGTTTTAATTTGTATTTTTGAACAATTCATAAGTCAATATGAAACTGTGGGAAATACGGGATCGAGGCCTATTTTTGGTTTATACGAGACTCCAATTTATTAGATTTTGATTTTACAGACCTCAGAAGCACAGAATATCGTTTTTCCAATGCATTTGAGTCATATTCAGTTTTATCTACCCTGAAAACTTGGTAAGTTTGGAAAATTCCAGTAAATTTGAAACTGATAGCTGGAGTAAGTAGAAGAATACCTCGTACACAAGAACTGTGTAATTATGGCTTCAATATACAAGCAATCATTTGTACATGCCAAGTGTTCCTCCCATGGCCTAAAGTATTCTGACATGTAAAGGATAGTGAAGTCAGAACCTTCACAGAGCGTATCGGATATATTCAATGTATTTTAGTTTCAAAATGATTCATTATAACATAAGCCAACAAAGAAAAAGAATTACCCATAATTAAGTATTCCTGTTGCCTTTAGACTTTATCTTGAAATTAGAAGGAATTGGTAGCTAAACAGTCAATAACTACTGCCATCATTTTGAGTCGGCAGCGAAGAGTATGACTCAGTAATAGAGATATCCTGCACCACCAAGGCCAAAGAAGGCATCATCTGCTTCTAGAAAATCATGTAGGCATTGTTTCTCGATGTAAATGGACTTTTGCTATTGGAGTCGGTACCATGATCAATGCTCAACGTCACACCTTATACAAGATTATCGAAAACAAACAACCAGGAAAACTGTCACGAGGTGTGCTTATGATTCACGATAACAGGGTGTCTACTGAAATTCCAAAATGAAATTTCGTGACCTTTTCTTTCCCAAACCATAAAATTTAATAACATTCTCAAGAGCGAATTTGGGTTCGAATTTTCATGCATCCGATAGAAGCGTGCTTTGGTTGCGATTTGGTAGCGTCTAAAGCCGTCCATAGACATTTTTAGTGGTGAATTTTGACGCTTTATAGAACAACATTTTCCAGTCTATACTTATATTTGTACAGATAAAAAAAAATCGTGACCTAAAAGTTAAATTTCGTGACTTTTTCATGATTTTCATGACCGCTTTCTGATTTCGTGACTTTTTCAAGAGTTTCGTGACCGATAGACACCCTGGATAACGAACGCCGTCATTCTGCCAGCACAATAATGAATACTCTGCGCCGTTTTCGTTGAGCTCTTATGGATCACTAGCCTTACACCCCACATCTCTCCCTGAGCGACTATCACGTCTTTGATCCGTTGAAAAAGGTATCGAAGGGCCCTCTGATCAACGATTTGTGATGCTATGGAAGAAAGCTCAGCCAGCAAGCAGAATTCCTTTTTGTGTAGGATATAGAGGAGAATTGTTCAGCGCCTAAACGGTGACAGTGCTTATCTGTAGTCTCTTAGTTGTCTGTCATCTATATTCTGTCATTGTGAGATAGTATATGCTGTCCAATATATACAGCATAAGTTTCTGAATATTACCGTCAAATGGGGTGAATAGAAACACATTTTTGGCTATATGAGACTATAAGTCTGGTAATGTTAAAGATTTCGCGTATCAGATTATTCCAAAAGAAAGGTCTTAATATGCTAATGAATTTCAGTAAACGTCATATTAATTTATCAACTCCACTTTTCTTCACCTTGATTTTTCTTAATGTTTCTATTCACCCCTACCCATGGGGTGAATAGAAACAATTACTTTATTTTCATTGTTGTTTCTTTTATACTATTGGAAAGGTAAAAAAGAAACAGCGTATTTGTTGAAACGAACTATTTATTTGATACCTGCAAGATATTAGTTCAATAGGACCAGTATTACATAAGTTACAAACTTATAAAACAATACAATGCACAATATAGGTATAAACGACCATATAGTTTTTATGATATTTGAATAAGATTTAAACCACTGAAATCATCAGGGAAACTTATCATGAGTTGAGTTGATTTTGAGGTTTACGTCCCGTTCAGCAGCGAGGCTATATGAGACGTGGACCTACTGATTAACGTAGAATCAGAACTATATGAGCTCCCGCCGGGAATCGAACCCGGGTCTCCCACGCCAAAGGCGCGTACGCTAACCGCTTAGCCACGAAGGGGCCCGAAAGTTATCATATACTTAAAGCGTGCTGACGAACTCCTAATAAAACCCAACAGTTTCGTTCTGAAAATTTCATTGTTTATGTGCTCTCTTATAAAACACTCCCACATATGCATCATGTTCCCATTTTCGCACTTGGGTGCTGAATAGTCTCATCGAATTTTAGCTTCTCATTTTACCACAGGAAAATCACCAGCTTTAGAAAACCATAATCTAGTTCGTGATCGTCTGGAATGTTGTCTTCTGGAGTGTTGTCTTTCTCCTCTTCCGACAATACAAATGTAGGTTGAGTTTCGTTGTGATTTGATGAAAATGTATCATTTTCAGAAAACAAACCAAAACTCTTACCAGAAACATCTATTCGTACTCTCTTCTTCCCTTATTTAATTTTTTCATCTTCTCTCATGCTCCTGAGAAGATCCATAAGGGAACGGTTTACAGTCTGAGATGACTTTTGCTGTTCTGTTTCTTCTCGTTCATTATCTTTTTTTGGCAACATCCTCAGTATTTGGTCTCGACAAAGGGGAAAAATTCCACACTTTTCAAATCCAGCCCTGATATTTTCCTCCTTCAGTTTCACACTTTTTTTTTTTCAGAAGACTTGGAAATTTGTTCTTAGAGATGGTTGATACATTCCTATCAGGTTCTTTTTTCTGCTCCTCAAGAATTTTCCACTCCTTGAGGAATTTCAAGAATTTCCCAAGAAGTGTTTCTATTCACCCCACTAATTAAAAATCATAACAATAACCCAGTAAAGTTAAATTTTGATTAAAAATAATTTACAAAAGGAAAACTTTTACTATGAACGTCAGTAAATGAAACAACAAACTACAAAATAGGCATATGTTCAAATGCAACAAATATGAAAATGTCATACTTACCAAGAAAGTTTAAGGAGCGCTAAAATACCGTGTAAGATTTCAGTAACACATTAATGCTACTGCCGTCTACCTCAGTGTTCCCAACTCAGTAAAACATTTTGTCTCTGCTCTGGACACTTTAGCCGTATAAGACTATGTTAAGAAATTTCAGTTTTCTTGATTAATTTATCGTCCAGATAAATCCAAAACTAATCTGGGAGTTTTGTTTCTATTCACCCCCATGTTTCTATTCACCCCATTTGACGGTATTGTACATTTCAATTGAATAACCCTAAGCCTTCAATCTACTTATGAATGATGTATCTAATTAACTACTTACACCAAAGATAAGCCGTACGACTTTTCCAGAAATGATAAATCTTAACGGAACAGTAGTTGTATGTATTTTTGGTAAGCAATAAACTAGAGTTAGTGATATATATGTAACCTTTTCACCATCTTATTACCAAAGACTCTTCTATAATAGTGTTTACATACAAGAAGTTAACAGTTATAGAGGAGTCTTGGTTAATAACTATAAGATGGAGAAAAGACTATGCACATAGATGCATAATAATAAAAATAATAAATACAGACAGGACAAAGAGGTAAAAAAAGAAAAGAAACTACTGAGGAAAGTGAACGTTCATAAGGATATAAATTCTTGAACATATACACGCAATACTTACGATGAGCATTAACAGTAAGTTTACAAGTTAAGTTACGAATTTATAAACATTTATCAAGTGGAACATTGGAAACCAAATCCATGTATTTAAATACATGATGCTCCACTCGTAAGAGACCCCGGGAAAAGTGTTATAAAAATCTTAATAAAAGAGACGATGAAACCAAATTTGTACGAGACATACCTTTATGGTTGAAAAATGAAGGTACATTACAAGTTACCTTCCCCCACCTGTATACACAGTTCAACATGGCGCTGCATGTTCGTGAATGTTGCTGTCAGAGTGTTGGGAGTGACTGCCAGGATCTCACGGAGGATGTTCTCACGTACCTCGTCGACGTGGCAGCATTGTAAATCTGTGCAATGTGGCAACAATGAAGTTACGCGAGCTGTGTAAGTGGGTCTCATGTTTCAATATAGCTTGGCTTACTATTCGAGGTGTTCCGTGCAACTTGTTTCTTCCGGTGCTGTTTGATTCTGACGCATATCGATATTCTGTGTAAGAACGCGTGTTCCTTATGGAACAGTATTGGATAAGTGGTTCCTTTAAGGCATATCAGCGACTGTTTTTAGAACGTTTCGGTTATCGACGTAAGCATCTAAATACTGCAGTCAAGCTGGAAACATAGGGAACTTTGTTAGATCTGCACGGCGCGGGGGGAAGGGAGCGCAGTTATCGGAAGAAAGTGAGGGTGAGGTAAAATACGGTTCTTGGCGTCACCTACAAAGTCTCTTCGCCGTTTATCGCAGGAATTTGGACTATCGCGTAGCACGTACGTGTTACAGAGCTGCTAAGAAAGCAGACTTGTTTCCCTCAAGCTTATAGTTGTTCATGAACTGATAAAGACTGACCATGGTAAACGCCTAACATACTGCCAAGGCCTGGAATATTGCAGTACACGTGTACAGTAATGAAGCGTGGTTCTACATGTCAGGATACGTGAACTCAGACAACACACATTTATGGAATAGTGACAATCAGCTTGTAGTAATTGAGGAATCCCTTCATTCATAGAAGGTGGGCGTGTTTTGTGCATTATCACAGCAGCGTATCTTTTTTTTTTTTTTTTTTTTTTTTTCACTACTGTCACCAGTGAAGTGTATCAGGTACTGTTTCATGAATTTGTGAACCACTTGGATGATTAGAAACTAACATTTGGCTGGTACCAGCAAGATGAGACAATATACCACACATCTAAACTGAGTGTGGCTGCGGTGCAATATTATTTTCCTTGACAGAATAATTTCCAAGAGATTATGAACTCCAAGGTTACCTGACTTGCTCCCTGATTTTCCTCTGTAGGGGTTACCTTGAAAGTAATGTGTACAGAAACAAACTACGCAGTATCGATGAGTTACGTGAGAACATCCACCGTGAAATCAGGCAGTCACGCTTAATACTCTGGCAGCAACATTCACGGACATATGGTGCCGTGTTGAACTGTGTATACAAGGAGGGGGGAGGTTACATCCAGCACCTCTTGCAATGTACCTTCATTTCTCAACCATAAAGGTATGTTATGTACAAATTTGGTTTCATATCCTCTTTTATTAAGATTTTTGTAACACTTTTCCCGGCGTCCCTTACAAGTGGGACACCCTGTAGAAGACTACTGCAAGTAGAACACATTCGTTATCAAAGGTGAATTCTTGGTATGCGAGTTTTGATTTTCGATAAATCAGAAGGGTTCCCGATTTCAAACTAACTTTTTTTGAATTATAACCAATTTGCATACGTTTGTGCCATTATCACGGATATTCGAATAGTTTTACAAAAGAATCTTTGGTCACCTAATATAGATCTCTCCAATAAACTATTATATAAATTTCTAGTTCTTATTTGTTAAAATTTTATTTACTTATTTATATTTTATTTTGTTTCTCCCCTTACTTCTATGCTCCTTGGTTTAATTCATTAAAAGGCGTTTTTTTTTCTTCTTCTTCTTTCTTCAGTTCGATGTGAAGGCGAAGTAACTGAGCACAATACCCTTTACCTTTACACCCGAGTTAAGTGTGTTTTGAAAGTCTTCGGCGAATTGGAACAAACGGCTAAGAAGTAAGCAAAAACTTTAAGACACTAAAAATCCTCTCTCTGTGTGCAGATCTATATAAAAATCAGTTACTATTTATTTTAAATATACAGTTCAGTTCAAAACTGTCACCCCATTATATTTTCTAAAACAAAAAAAGAAATCTTTTTTAAACTTGTCATATTCTGTTAGAATGTAATTTATTAACAAGCTGTTAAATCTACTGTTTCGCAACGTAAAAGCAAAGTATATAGTAGTTGGAAAGAGAGTGAAAAAGGTGTGATAGAAGTGATTCGAAACAGTATGGGAATAGAAATACGGGGCTAGGATATAGAAAGCACACACACTAGAAGAAAACCAAATATACTGAGGAAATTTAAAAGTTATAAGAAGAAAACAGAAGTATTTAACGCGGAAACAAACTTGACGGGGATAAACATTGTAGTGAGGGAATAGCTCTTGGTAATATCAGACGATTACCAAGGGGAAAAAAAATATGAGCAAGGAAAACACGAAAGTTTGTGGTATTAGTTTTCGATAAACTGAAAATAAACAGAAAAACACAGTCAACACAGAAAATAACAGAAAAACACAAAGTCAACACAAAAAATAACAGTGTTTAGATTCGAAACTAGTGAGAGTATCAGAAGTGACAATAATAACAAAGAAGACAAAGACCAAAGGACACTGAAGAGACTGCTTCGCTCAAGGCTACCTGTAGCAGCTATCGTGCAAAAGACAGAACAAGGATCAATACATGAAAAAATGAACTTTAAGACCACAGTGTAAGGTAGCTATATTGGGAAGCCGTGTGGAAAATTTCAGAGACAGTCATATGTGAACTAACCAAAACTACACAAATTTGGGACGTTAGAGATACTACAGAAGGAGCTTTTCATAGAGAAAAAGAAGCTTGAAAATTTTCCAGAACAAACATATCGTTGGGAGATATCTACTTATTGGCACAAAGTGTTTTTTTTTCGGAAGGTCATATACTGTTGATTGTCTTTTTTTTTCTGTCGCGAAGTGAACTCTTGAGACCTTCGGGCAGGCTGGTCTAGTGGTTAGCGCGCGCGTCTTTGGTGTACGGGGTTTGGGTGGGAAATCCTTGAAATATGAATCATTATGGTGGTTCGGATTCCATCTTAAACTGTAGGTATATTATTGTGCACCACAGTTTAATAAAACGAAATATTTAATTGAAACGGGAAAATGTGTATAAAATAGGCAATGCATGAAGTGGAGGCAGTTTGAATATTTTTTTAGAACTCATAATCCAACAGAAAATTTAGTGTCTTGACTTCTGCAATGCAAATGACCGGCTATGACTTTTAAAACTAGGAAGGTTCACAAAGAATGTGTAAGAATGTTGACACGAAGGAAAAATCATATAAATACTGCCGGATTCTCTTCCGTGTGAGAGAGTACTATTCTGACACCGCGACTCTGTTGGTCAGATTATTCATCGTTAGTAATTTCTAGGCCGTCATTCTCTCAGTCAGAAGTTCCGCTCGTCACCATTATCAAAAAGTAAGTGATCATGTATTGTCTAGTCTAGTCTTAAAAGTCATACCGGTCCTTGAAATGCTCTGAAATTATTTAATTATGTTTCTCATTTTCTGAACATCAGATTATTAAATTCTTGTTCTAAATCATCTCTGTGTTATTGCACTTTATCTCTGAACTTTAATTTCCATGTTTATAGTCAATTCTGAGCTACGTTTTCTACGCCTCCAGACGTGCATTAATTTACATTACTTCTTGGAGGGACTGGGTGGATGTCAAGGCCATTTAGTAATTTCATATACGAGAATGGTTTGGGGTTCGCATCCCAGACAAAGGCCTCAGTTTGATATGCCTCCGGGAGGTTTCTAACTGCCTTTTGCGTCCCATAAACGGTCACGTTGAAGGTAGATTGCAAGCCTATTTGAGTGTTTAGTAATGTCTCATATGGCCTCGGGACGCTAAACTTCAATCAAACAATTAAATAAAGTGTTAATTTTCTTAGATATAAACGATGGATTGTTCCAGATATAAACGATGTTGACAGATTACGTTGTGATTAAACTTAGTTTGATGTTTGATATTTATAGGGAGAGCAAAGAGGTTCTATATTTTGAAAATGTGCTAAATTCAAAAGAATTTACATACAAAAAAAAAAAAAAAAAAAAGTTAAATAAATTGTTTGATGAGAATTGATCCTTAGTTACGGAATACGCTTTAAAGGTTTGTGATGGTTTACTAATCTCTATTACGGATACAACTGTTTTCAAGTGAATATTACCAATATTCCTTATACATATTGCAAGTGTACCAGATACATGAATGTGAAAAATACTTTGCGCAACATTCTTCACGTATTGAATAGGATAGTACTAATTAATTCAAGTATGAACATTATAAAAACAGCTCCGGGTGTCCCAACGAAATTAAGTACTCTTCAATAAGAAACATACTACGAAATCAAATTTTTCAGTCAATATCGAGAAGCACCTTTCTACATAAACACTACACTCGAAAACATATAACCTTAGATTTAAAATAATAGTTATAAATTAATAAAATAAAATAAATATATAAGAAAACATTGAATTACCTCATTTCGTTTCCTTTTAGCACGTATTTCGACTGATATCTTGGATAAACAGATGAGGCCACTCCGAAGTTCTCATTGCACGTATTTACATCTCGCTCTTCTTCTGGCCGTACGAAAGACGGCAGGGGACATTCATCACTGTTAGCATTCGGCGAAATTCTTCTCGTTTGGCTAGTTCTAGTGAAGTTCTCAGTATGCCTTTCTACAGTAACAGTTGCCTGATGACCACCAATAGTAGAACAGGCTACAACCTCTTTCTTGAATTTCTCTTGCGATGAACGAATACTCATTGCCCAGTTACACTATCACTTCACAATTCTTCAGCTTTTATTGTCACAATAACCGGAAGCTGTTCATCATAGCACCTACAATATAGAAAATAAACCGTTATCCGAGCAATGTAAAAGTGAAAGAATTTGAAATTTTTAGCAACTACCTAGATATTTACTACATCTACTAGGGCTTACTCGCACATTTTTTCCAGAGGAAAAGATATTAACCCAGTGTTATGAGGCAATTAGGAAGCTATTTAGATTAAGAGTAGTGCGCGGTAGCAAGTCAGAAATAATGAAATTAGAGTTGACTACTGATCACGCATCACTCAGTGGAACATATAACCTCTGGTAAATCGTATCCCTTCGCAGGCTATAATGCCAAGGAATTCGCTTCGTCTCATTCTCTCAGTAAAATTCTCTTTATAAATTTTACATTATTTTATACGAACTTTGGAATTTTCAGCTTGCATGTTGAATTATTTTAAATGTAAATTAATATCAGGTATTACTTAAGAGCCCTTTAGCCTCTATATAACGACGAGAAGTAACGCTAACAGATAAATTTAGGCATACAAAAGACTATGGTATAATAGTGTTACTACAATCTATAATGTTTTGAGATGTCTCAGGTCATAATTAAAAAGTGAAAGTCTCTTTTCTCTCTAACATTATCACTTGAATAGCATTAAGGCTGGAGCACAGACATACTTCTTGCCGGCTTATAGTAATTACAGGGTGTATATATACGCCCTCCGGGGCCTCCTCCAGTCGCTATGGGGAATTAAAATTCACTATGTGGCAACATCGCATATTAATTTAGAACCGTTAGCATTGCACTACAAATCCATCAAACAGCTACATCAATTGTTAAGGTAATAAGTGGTGCTAGTGCCAACGTCTATGGTCTTTAACTGTCATCTGACAAGAATTATTTGATGGATTGGTAGATCTACTCTATGGTTCCCTATCTGCGACGCGGAGCAGGGCGTTTGGGCGCGGCCATTTGGGCGCAAAGCCGTATATCTCAATAGGCTAATCTACTTAAATGGGTTAGAATGTATTTCATACCTGGAACTCGGATGTCTAGGCACTAAAAGCCTTGAAAATAAGCACTAATATCACAAAGATAAACAAATAACTGCACAACTTAAAATATTCAGAAAAGTGAAATTTTATCCCAATTTTCTTTAAAAGGCTACCTTCAAAAACTCTAAATTTTCGTTACATTATAGTACGTCCGATGGTAAACAGTCACTGAAAGTCTCAGCTGCATTAAATGCTTGTTTTAGTTTTTGTAAATTTTTGTATAACGCAGAAAGAAAAGAAAAATCGGGTCTTATTATTTTGTTTCTAGAATAATATATCCTAATTTCAGGAAAACCGGAGATCATGATCTGCAGATTTTTTTTTTTTTTTTTCCAGCATGAACCTGTATTGGGCTAAAATAAAATTCGCTGTAGGCATCCTATGACGACCCAAAATAAACTTCTGTGAAGTTAACTTTATATCATCTCTAACATAAAGGAATAGGCATTTTAAATATTCATAACTTCATAGCTATTCATAACACTGTATTGCTGCTTATTACTATACGTATTTCCAACAGAGATAATTGGAAAGGAAACAACAGTGAAATATAATTTAGATATTGAATAATTAGTTTTGTCTTATGTTACACTTATCATGACATCATTCCACGACGGAATAATGGGCCAAACCCCGCAAGTATTCTACAATGTCAATAGTTTCAAAATTCTGTACAATGCGGCGGATACTTTCATCTGCCTGTATATATTTTCTTCTCTTCTTGGGCGACTCTTCTCCTCGAAGCATTTCCTCGTACACAAAGTCCAACTTCTTTTGTGCGCTCTTAAGTGCATCAAAAAAAGCGCCAAATCGACGGATGGCCCATTTGAAGCTCCGATTGCAGTCCACGATGAGCTGTTTCGGCGTGGTGTTCGTTCTTGACTATGGTCATTGACAGCGGCGCAAATCTGTTTTCAACGGGGACGGGTAAGACCGTTTCCATATATATAATCTTCCCATATATATATAAGCGATGTTCAAAATGTTTATGAAGAAAAACAATGCTGTAGAGGATCAGGGAGGAGCAGAGCTGTCTTCAACATTAGGAGGTGGGCAGATTTGAAGCTTATTCTGAGGGGGATATCAATTTCATCTCACTTTCCTTTGTGGCAATCGAGCACAAATCATCACATTTCTCCCCCCCCCAAAAAAAAACACATTTCAAATCCGATTATTGTGGGGACAGTTCCCCCAGTTCCAATATTGGAGGGGACAGGTCCCCCTCATACCCCCCGGGATTTGCGCTAGTGGTCATTGAGAATTCTGTCGTACAGATTCCACACCCTTATTGGAAATAATGCTGTTCTTCTTGGACCATGCGTTTTAATAATTTATTACTGAAAATGAAAATGCAAAAATGAAGATATGTACAGTATTGTAATCATTTTAAGATACATTTTATAATGTCTGACTCAAAAAATCAAACACACAGTGCAGTATGAATATATAGTCACATCTTTAAAATAACTAAACATTAATGAAAAGGTGCGCTTTTTTTACACAAATTACATTTTTTTATTACATATGCCTTATTTTATTAAAAAGAAATATTCTTTTAAAATTAAGCCACATAGTACAGAATACGGATATGGCGACCCGGATAGTCGATAGTCTGCTCTAGTTCCTTCCTATTTCTTTTCAACTGGTAGAGACAAGTTGTGCATGACATGCAGAAACTTTGCTGTGTTGAAGAAGTTAATTTTAAATTTTTGCAAAATTATTTGTAAAAGTGTTTCGAAATTTCCAGTGCCTAAATATCCCGGCTCTAGTTATGAAATTTACTATGACATATATAGGTAGGTAAACCTATTTTGATAAAACGTTTTGCGCCCAAACGGCCGCGCCTAAATGTCATGGACCCTCTGCGACGTTACCACATAGTGCAATTCGCATCTCCAGACGAGGACCCGAAAGGTACCCAATACATATATATTGGTTTACTTTGACTTGTACAATAGTGCTCTGTGGTCCGTGAGCGCCATTTTTAGAACACCCGACATATATGGCAAATGGTAAGAAGAAGGAGTGTTTTTTGACAACAAATTTTAATAACAATAATTCAAGGAATATTTTCTCTAAAATGGAGGAAACTAATAAAAAACAACCATTACGAAGATTACGATTTTAACACGATTCTGACCTTTATATGCTCTTGTGGTTTGATGATCAACAAGATTACAATTGATCACTGAAAAGCAGCATCGAATCGCCGTTCACCATTTGAATGCCTACATATGCACAATTTTAACATTATCAATTGTCTGGTTACTTTGCAGGTAATATAAGTTAATGCAATGGTTGAAATACTTAATACTTTGCAGTTATGAATTACTCTTTGAATCATAATCTCTCATTAATCGTGACTGTAGTTCGATCTGGGACTTGCTTATGTTTTTATGAAAAACTGCCATTATGAAGAACGATCTAACTATAAAAGTGAGATCTAACCCGGTACTCAGGCTTGTGTCAGAGTAGTCTGAGCCTGTAACCATACAGTTCGAGAACGAGTGTAGCCATGCGGTTCTAGGGGATTCCTGTGTAATTTGATCTCTTAGAGTAATGAGGAATTTGTTGTTAGACAAACACTGTAGTACTTCTAAATGATTTTATAACGCATTTCTTTCCTTCTGTGCCTACCACCCAAAAAACTGAACGAGTTAATTATCTTTTTATTTATTTAACTCTATCACTCTTTCAGTTGTTATATTATTTGTTTAAATTCCTCTTTCTTTCCTTCTGAAAGGCATAACGGACGAGAATTAAACTAAGGCTTCACTTTAGATCACACATTAAATATATACCAAATATAATTCTTAAATACTTCCTTTCCATTTAAAAGTTCACACTTTAGTTTCAGAAATTATGACGCAAAGAAAATAAACGTAAATTACGCACCACGAAAGCTGCATCAAGCATGAGAATTTTGAAAACTGCATATTCATATCTATTTACCCATAGTTATTAAAATAATGGAAATATTTATGTACTTCGAAACGTAATCTTAGGAGAGAAGCATTGAAAAAAATGAAATGAAAAGAAATCTTCAAGTTTTACGTCCCACGTTTATGCCGGTTAGGCTAAAGGAGACGGTTTAGATGAGAAATGAATGAAATGGTGGAATGAAGAAAGTGGGAGGAAACGAGAGAACCCCGAGAAAACCCACGAATATGGTATTTAATTGTGTTAGATGCAAGGAACATCCTTGGTTGGATGTATGCGATGATGTTCAGATACGTGTGTTCAATACGCCAGGTATTGTTAGTGCAAAATGACATACCTCCCCGATTTTCTAAGAGGGTGAATTGTATGTGGTTAGTTGGAATATGTCTAAGACTATCAATGTATTAAAATATATTGAGAGAAACAGTGTCCAGAGGGATGATGACATACAGGACTAGTGGCAAGAAGACACGGTCAAAGAAGAAGAAGAATGGTGAGCAGAAACCAGGGAACACTGAACAGGAGTTTTATAAAGAACCGTACAGCAACTGCGGCACAATCAGAATCCGATCGGTCTCGTCGGATCTGCACAACTTGAATATCCGCATCAAATTCCGATTTTGAAAGTTCTGATCACTGCCGCCAACAAGGCAGCTCGATAAAGATGGTGTTGAGAATATAAAACACGATCGCTAACGTTTGGGTGAGAGTGCAGTTTAAGTAATAATTTTTCTTACTCTCTCCAATAACACGCCGAGTTTATGTGTAGCGGACGATCACAGAAGCGCATGCTCCGGACCTGAATATATAGCGGCGGTTCCGTGCTGGTGTTGGCTGCAAATTTATGATATTCCGTTGATCCTATTATTAGTCATGCCACTGACTAATTATGTTGACATTTTAGGTGTCTATATGTATCCTAGATCAATGCTTCGCGAAGATGTTTCTGGGGGTATATAATCCTACAATAAGCATATTTCCTATCATAGTTGGAGATCTTTTTCTTTCCAATGGTTTCTATGCGTTAACATAAATAAAAATGAATAGCACAGAAATTGTTTGAATCCAGAATCAGCTCTGATTCTCGCACTCTCGAAGATTCGACCATTCATTTTATTTTAGAGACCTAAAATGACAGAAACTATCATATTAGCATAATTAATTTTTGTATATGTAGAAGGGAAGGGATTACATATGGAATCATTCCACTGTCAATCATACATTTTAGATTCCTTTGCATCTCAACAAAGGGTCTTTCCTAGTAAGATAGTGAAATCGGCCCTTGATCCAAATTGGGTCGCTATTAACCCAAAAGGTTACCCTTGACCTAAAACTTCCTCCAAAAAAAATTGACCCCCTACCACCTCCCCTTACCGAATTATTGTATCATACATGCTCAAGATTGAATATTTTTTAAATTTTGGTGGGGGTGGTCGAAAAATTTGCAATGTGCAGTTACACACACCTCGCGTCGGCTCCTGGTATCTTCACTGGCTACACACACAGTGGCGCTCTCTACCGCGAGCTGTGTAACTTTGTTGTACAAGAGTCGGTTGCAGTGAAAGCACTGTTACGGAGATATATTTGGTGTTTCTACTCCGAAATGGACACAATCGAAGCAGCCGAAGAACGACAGAAGCGGAAGGGACACAAGAGAAATGAAAATTGTGAACTTTGGCAAAGGATTGTTTGAAGGGGCCCTCACCTTGTGGGCCCTAAAATGGTGGGAAAACAGTGCGAAAAACACGTGTTTTCAGTTTTATTTCTTTTTGACAATATTGCCATCACTTTCAGGCGCCGAAAAAATATATATTGTACCTAAGGGTATAAATCAGCGACGTGTCCCCCCTCCTCCAAAATTTTTTCTACCATTTTTGAAATTTTTAAAACAAAAAAAAATAAAATAAAATAAAATAAAATAAAATAAAATAAGGTTTTTTTTTTTTGTCAAGGATAACAGCGACCCAATTTGGATCAAGGGCCGATTTCACTATCTTACTAGGAAAGACCCTTTATTATTGTGGTAAACCGAATGTCTCTTTCTTTTTCTTTTTACAACTGATAACAAGAAAAATCAGGGAGGATAAGAATGTTTCTCGTTCCCTACTTTCTTCGTTACGTTCTTATTAATGATGTAATTGACAATTTCGTAAAAGATAGCCAAAGCACTCTCAGGATCATCAATCATCTTTATTTCATCCCAATCTCCATTTCTTAAAGAGCAGAAGTATAAATATTAGCTAAATCAACTTTACTATAATTAAGCATTATTACTTGATTCGGTTTTATATTGATCAATTTTTCTGTTAATATGACTTGCAAAGTAAAGATAGATAATGATCATCGTCTTTTATAATGGGCACATGCTTTTAGTGACACTAAATATTTAGACCTAATTAATATAGTCCTTTCGTATTTATTATTAATATTATTTAACTATTTCAAATTACAAAAAGAGTTGAGATGATTTTGAGTTTAACGTCCCTTTCAGCAGCGAGGCTATATGAGACAGGATCTACTGATTAACGTGGAATCCGAATAACGAGCTCCCGCCGCGAATCGAACTCGGGGTCTCCCACGCTAAAGGCGCGTATGTTAACCACTTAGCCACGAAGGAGCACGAAATCACAAGAATATAGGAAGTTCGCAAGAGCAACACAAGTACTACCGTTTTGCACTAGATCAGAATTATTATCTTTAACTCCAGGAAGATTAAAATCGCCCACAATCAATACTTAATAATGACTGGTAATTACAAAATTTTTCTGAACCACCGTTTAGCTGCTTCAACACACGCTTTAAGATTCTGTTTTCATAATATTTTGGTCGTCTCTATGACCGTGATTCCATGCATG
This sequence comes from Thermobia domestica, assembly GCF_964235325.1. Classification (NCBI taxonomy): domain Eukaryota; kingdom Metazoa; phylum Arthropoda; class Insecta; order Zygentoma; family Lepismatidae; genus Thermobia; species Thermobia domestica. The sequence goes on along the minus strand of NC_137462.1, from coordinate 109,446,242 downwards.
TACGATGTGAGTCAAGACTATCACTATAACTCCATTCAAAATAATGATCATTATCCTGTAAATAGAAAAAAATGAAATCTTTAAGTTTTACGTCCCACGGTTATGCCGGTTAGGCTAAAGGAGACGGTGATGATGAGTAATGAATGAAATGGTGGAATGAAGAAAGTGGGAGGAAACGGGAGAACCCCGAGAAAACCCACGCACACGGTGTTTGTCCACCACAAAGTTCACTCCTGTAAATAGAAAACAGTCCCCGAAAACACAACGATCACTATCATCACAAGAAGTTTGTTCTGTATCGTTCTGGAAACAGTTCTATTGGGAATGGAAATGTCTTCGATCCGCTTATAGTAAATGCTTGGGGAGGCTTTTCGTCCACCATATATCAAGGACCTGCTTAATCTAGTTAGCTCAGTTCAAAACATCTACAGCATGTAAACTATAAGTGTCATTCTAAGCCTTACGCCATTCTAATTACAGACATAAGCTCTAAGGCGCAGTCCTCTAAATATCTCTCAACCTGCATCACGAACGCCATTCTTTGTAATATTCAACTTCCATTATATTTTGGCCATCTTTGTGACCATGATCGCATATATATGCGTGTGGGTAGAAGCTATCACTTTCATTCCACCTCGCGGTGCAAGGTGAGAGTTATTAGGTCATTCTCTCTCAAATAAAGTGAAAATTACCAGATAGGATAAACACGCAAATTTGATGATGCACAAAAGCTTCGTTTGGTTCAGGTAACTCATTCTTATATGAATCTTTCAAATAGCATAACGATTCTTCTACAGTTCACTCCTATAATAGGCCCTACCTTCTACTCTGAGTATCCTTTATTAAATACAAATACTGTTGAGAGTTTTTGACAAAATTAGTAACTAATCGTTGTATTTTCCGTATTTATCTCCCCTCACTTCCTTATTTTCACTTTTACTTCGGTGTTTCTTTAGTAAGGCTGACAACACCATTTCGCAAGTTTCTTCAGAATGATCATTTTCACAAGTTCAATCAAGTCCGGGGATAAAACTGTTCCTTCCAAACAGTATTCATTTATGAAAGACAAAATGATGTTTATAATCCAATGATTATGCATTGTTGGTTAAAGAAGATGAATGTTAAATGCAAGTGAATATAGATGGAATAACATAGAAATTCCGGAAATTTTACGTCCTTTTACGGGGAAGGAAATAAAAATGACCAGATAGGAACAGGGGTTTTCGTTCACAAACGAATATTATCAACAATTAAACGGGTTGAATTTGTCACTGACAGATTTTCTTTCATTACTCTTAAGGGACGGTAGTGTGATTTCATTGTTCTAAATGTACATGCTCCAACTGAAGATAAGGGTGACGATATAAAAGATAGTTTTTACGAAGAAGTGGAACGGATATTTGACCAACTCCCGCGATAACATGTAAAATTTCTTTTAGGGGATTTCAATGCGAAGGTAGGACGAGAGGATATTTTCAAACCGATAATAGGGAACGAAAGTTTGCATAAGGAAAGTAATGACAACGGTGTTAGACTCGTGAACTTTGCAACATCTAAAAACCTAATTGTGAAGAGTACAAAATTCCCACATCGCGACGTTCATAAATACACTTGGACATCAGCAGACGGGAAAACACATAATCAAATTGATCACGCTTTAGTAGATAGAAGAAGGCAATCTAGCATAATTGATGTCCGGTGGTTTAGAGGGGCTGATTGTGATACTGATCACTACCTGGTAGTAGCGATAATACGAGAGAGATTATCGTTGAATAAAGGTAATATTCAATGTCCGAAAACGGAGAGATTCAATTTAAAGAAATTAGAACAGACCCAGGTAAGAGAGGAATATAAGATTGAAGTTTCGAATAGATTCTCGGTTTTAGACACGGAGTGCACTAGTGTTGAGGATACTTGGATTGAAAATAGAGGTAGCATTAAAAGTTAACCAATAGAAAAATTAGGACACGCGGAAATACGCAGGAACGAACCATGGTTCGACCAGGAATGCCAGAATCTAGCAGAGAAGAGAAAACAGGCAAAATTACGCTGGCTACAAAATCCGAATGAAATAACTACACAAAATTTCGCAGATATCAGGCGGGAAACTTCCAAAACTTTTAGAACAAAGAAACGCGATTTTCTGAAAGCTAAAATTAAGGAACTCGAAGATAATAGTAAAAATAAAAATATTCGGGACATGTATAAGGGGGTCAGCGAATTTAAGAAAGGCTATCAACCTCGTGCTTATATATTAAAGAAAGCTAACGGAACAGTTCTCACTGATACAGATAGCCTCTTAAATAGATGAAAAGATTTCTTTGACGATTTGTTAAACACGCAGCCATAAACTAATGTGCGTGGAGAAAAGGAGATACACACCGCAGAACCGTATATTCCAGAACCCAACCGCATATAAGTAGAAATCGCTACAAATCTCCGGGTGTAGATGAAATTCCGGCTGAGTTAATTTTATTGGAAAGTGGGCGAAAAATTGTGGAACAAGATACACAAACTCATTCTCGTTATCTGGAACAAGGAAGAATTGCCACAAAAGTGGAAAGAATCAATCACTGTTCCAATTCACAAGAAAGGCGACAAAACTGACTGTAATAATTATCGAGGCATTTCTCTTCTGTCTACATCCTATAAAATCCTTTCAAATATTCTATTAGCAAGATTGACCCCATACGCAGAGGAAATTATTGGAGATTATCAGTGCGGATTTAGACGAAATCGATCAACTATCGACCAAATATTTACCATTCGCCAAATACTCGAAAAGAAGTGGGAATACAATACCCCGGTACATCAACTATTTATTGATTTTAGAAAGACCTACGACTCGGTTAGGAGAGAAACATTATACAACGTTCTTACAGAACTTGGAATACCGAGAAAGCTAATTGGATTAATTAAGATATGTTTAAATGAATCCCAAAGTAAAGTCCGGGTAGGAAAATTTTTGTCCACGAGCTTTCACGTCGAAAATGGCCTGAAACAAAGACATGCGTTGCCGCCATTGTTATTCAACTTTGTTCTAGAATACGCTATAAGGAAAATCAAAGATAGCAACCAGGGCCTAGAGTTGAACGGTATTTACCAGGTTATGGCATATGCTGATGATGTAAATTTAATAGGGGATGATAGGAGAACAATAGAAAGAAATGCAGAGATCTTATTAAACGCTTGCAGAGACATGGGTTTAAAAGTAAATGTAGAGAAAACTAAATACATGGAAGTGCGTCGGGACCGTAATACGGCAAATTATGGATGCGTTAAAATATTAAATTATACTTTTGATAAAGTGGATACTTTCAAATATTGAAAATCATATTGACGAAGAAATTAAATGTCGACTAAAAGCAGGGAATTCGTGTAACTATTCGGTTCAAAATCTCTTGTCGTTGCGAATTCTGTCGAAGAATTTGAAGCTTGAAATATATAAATCGATAATCATGCCTGTTGTTCTGTATGGTTGCAAAACATGGTCGCTTACTTTGAGGGAAGAACATAGACTGAAAGTATTTGAAAACAAGATCCTGGGAAGAATATTCGGACCCAAGAGGAACGGGAATGGGGAATGGCGGAAGCTTCATAACGAGGAACTACATAATTTATACGGTTTACCCAACATTGTTAGGGTCGTCAAGTCTAGGAGGCTTAGGTGGGCAGGTCATGTAGCTACAATGGAAGAAAGTAGAAACGCTTTCAAAGTCTTGACTGGAAGACCCATCGAAAAACGACCATTAGAAGACCTAGGTGCAGATGGGAGAACAATATTAAGATGGATCTCGCAGAGATTGGAATACAAAGTAGAAACTGGATGCAGTTAGCTAAGGATAGAAGTCAGTGGAGAGCTTTTGTGAACGCGGCATTGAACCTACGGGTTCCATAGGCCATAGAATTAGTTAGTTAACATATAATACTTCAGCAGAAAAATAATGAACTCCGAGGAATACGGTGTTTGTCCAACAAAATTCTACACGACCTGAGAGCAATTCGATGCAAGTTTACATTTGAAACACAACCTTCATTATTTATATCATGTTAACTTATTGGCTTGAAATAATAACGTTACATATATATTAACTCTGAGGTTTGTTGCATGTGCTTCGTTAATTTGCTTTATCACTATAGGGCTATGCCTACCGCCAAAGGAACCCAACTTTGAGTTATTCTTACACTGTACATCTATAGTATATAAATATTTCATACGGACGAAAGACACTGTTTATAAACGAATCCTCCAGTTTGGTCCTGCCCGGAACGCAATTGGATGCCAACTAAGCTCGCTGACATTAAAAAAAAAAAAAAAAAAAAAAAGTTTTGTGGTTTCAGTACATGTGTATATTTCAAGGATATTGTCTATGCATTGTAGGAAGTAATGCTGAAAGCAAGAAATTGCTGCAATCTGTAGTGGTTGAACTACAAAGCAATGATTGAGTGAAGTAATTTCGTCACTTCTGCTCTCAAACTAAGTGTAAAGATCTAAAACTCACATTTTTGGTTCCAAACAATACGTCTGCTACGTAAAGAAAGCATAGACCGGTGTATATTTCACTTTGTTTAATCTTGGACTATATGAAGGTGCGTAGTGAAACCATATTAGATTGAGTTGAGTTGATTTTAACGTCCCTTTCAGCAGCGAGGCTATACGAGACGGGACCTAGTGATTCACGTGGAATCCGAACACATGAGCTCTCTCCAGGAATCGAACCAGGGCCTCCCACGCCAAAGGCGCGTATGCTAACCGCTTAGCCACGAAGGAGCCCTGCCATATTAGGTAAGCTGGGAATAAAGTATAGTATGTTAGTGTCTCAAGCCTAATGTCTTAATAAGTAACTTAGTAAGTGTACAATGCAATACGAAAAGAGAACGCTGCCGACCAAGCCTAGCAACACTCGATAGTGTCCCCGCAACATATCGTCCCTTCGGGTCTGCACCGCAGCTAATTGGAGGCAAGGTTCTAGAACACAGGTCCCCTCTTCCTATTTACCTGTAATCAGGGGTGCCCACAAAGCGGGGCTATGACGCAAACTGCGTCATTGAAATGTTGGGGGGGGGGGTAAAAATCTATGTAAATATGTTTGAGGGGGTGTAAATTTAATCGAAAATATTTTTTTTCATGGAAGAACACCTATGAATAGACAATGAGGGGGGTGCGTCATGGACTTAAGGGGGGGTGGGCACCACTGCCTGTAATGAAGACCGAAAACAACGTGCCCTGCGGGGCTCTAACCCGCTTTCACTCGCTAATGCTCGGTCGGCAATACTATATGAATTAAATATTAAATTTTGATACAGAAAAGAACCAACCTAGCTACTAACCTATATGGGAGGACCTGTGTTCTAGAACTCTCAGCTAATGGGCTGTATTACTCCAAAGATTGATTACAATGTGCGGAGGTTTACAAGAGTGGCGATCACAAAGCGACGAATGAATCATTGTTTTCGTTCTCACTATGACCGAAAAAAATGAAATGAAATCTTTGAGTTTTACGTCCTACGGTTATGCCGGTTAGGCTAAAGGAGGCGGTGATGATGAGTAATGACTGAAATGGTGGAATAAAGAAAGTGTGAGGAAACGGGAGAACCCCGAGAAAACCCACGCACACGGTGTTTGTCCACCACAAAGTTCACTTGGCGGAGGCTGGGATCGAACCACTATGACAGAGTTCGCAATAGTGAGCAGTAGAATGGTACTGCATTTGTACAGTAATACAATAAAGATGCATACTCATTTAATAAGGAATCAAAAAAGAAAATTAACAAATATTTAGGAAATAAAATTACAACTGAAGTAAGGAAGCGAAACAGAATAACTGTAAGGTATATTAACATAACCATAAGTGATAACAAAAATAGCGTGTGGAACAGCTTCATGTTATTTTCGATCAAAAGGGGGGGGGGGGCTATAAGCAGAACCTTATATTTGATATACTAGCTCTTTAAAGTTTCCCCTTTTAGAAACTTACATTTATCAATTCAAGATTATTATAAGTTCCAGTTGCAAGTCACGACTTTGAAACCCAGAGGAAACACAATGAACAACAAATACTGGTGTACAGTACACGTTTAACCTACCCATTACTACCGGTATGTATGCACATTGACCTGTCTTAAGTACACTTCAATATAGTTGCACTTATTTTTAAAATGTTTACACCTAATATAATTTTGGCATCTTTATTTAATATCGGTATCTAATATTGATCCAATTTTGTCACTATGAATCTTCTAGGATTTTGTAGACAAAATGTAAGAACTCTCTCACTGTGAAATTTATTAAATGAAGTAGTACAGCTCTAATGCAATGTAATTAGACTTTCGTGAGTGAGGTCACATACTGGAAGTTAAATCAGTAGCGTTTTGATTCGCATCTTAACTTTATTCGCATATCCACTATTCGTTAGGGATTCCCGATGCTGAGCGTTGATTTTAGTAATGTTCATTTCTTTAATGAATTAACTATATATGAAATTTAAGCATACATAGTATTTAAAAGAACTACTAGCTACCGCAGATACATGCAATCACACATACACTAAACTAATCAATGTATATTATTCAAGCGTCGACCTATTTACGAAACTCTTACCATTTACTGCATTACATTGTATGCCAGATAATCCATATAATTTATTTCTACGAACTTCTTTTACCCAAAGCAGAGATCAATTATTGTTTTACGTTTAAAAAATCGGTACAAATAACAATCAACAAACAACTATTACACTAGAAAATTCGACAAAAACAGCACATAAATCACAAGCAGACACACAACATAACATGAAAATATTTGACGCTTCAGCGCCGTCAACAATCTAAACTTTTCCGCCATCTGTCACCATAAAATCCAACCACTCATAAGACTGCACATCTAAGACAGAAGACTGTTGCGATCCGTGTATTGAATTCGGCATTAGCAGATAACATGAGCTATTAAGTAATGCAATAGCACATGTAATTAATATGGGCAGGAAGTAGTCGTGATTTGATAGTCTGCTGGTGTTCTGGTAAGTGAAATCTAGAATTATTTACATTCGTGTTAAGAATCCGTAAGACAGTGGAAAAGAATAATTAGACATTACTTTTTCTGTATTTTTGTTATGTATCAAGAATTCAACAAGTTTTATTTGAAATAATTTAACTTGCTTGAAACCAGAAATAAATATATCATAATCTTAAGACACAATCATATATAGGTAGCTTTATTGTGTAAAGTACCGAGTAACTATTCCGAATTGGATTAGGTAATTTCAGCATCAAATCTTAGTACAAGGTACATTATGTAATTCACATTACTCAGTCGCTTCTGAAACTTTTCTTGGCCTATGTTTAGCAGAAGGGGTCCAGCTCCTTTCTCTAAAAAATGTTACAAATTTGGTAATTTCTGTTCACATTAGGTTAGGTTAGTTTAGGTAAGCTTAGGATAGGTTCGGTTAGTATATGTTAGGTTAGTTTATGCTATATTAGTGTTTGGGTCCAGCATAATTTTCCAAAAAATGGTAGAATTTCGCTTATTTCTACTAATATTAGGTTAGTTCAGGTTAGCGTAGGTTACTTTAGGCTAGGTTAGGTTAGATTTGGTTACGTTCTGTTACGTCTAAGTACTTGCATCATTCATTTCTCCTGTAAATTTTGTGTCTTTTACGTGCTTCTGGACTCCTTGTACTAAATATACTCCCTTTTATTGTTTTAAATGGTTCCATAAGACTTTAGAATTTTTAATTTTCTAGCAAATGCTCAAATAATTGTGTACAAAGTGATAATATTTGTGCCAACTGATGTCCCATAAAACGATTATTCATAAAAGAGAAAATGAATCAACCTAGGTGCCTACTAGAAGAAAGAATTTTGTATATTCCGTTTCACGGCAGGGAAAGCTGGTTAACCTGCGTGGGGGTGCGTCTCTAGGAAGTTGGCGCGAAGCGATGCTGGATATGTGCAACAACAATTATGCGAAAAACACTCATCAGCCTGTGTTTGGTGGTCACTATACAAGCATATTTGTTCCGCTTCAGGGCATAACGAAGCTGATGTGAGTGCATCCGTACGAAGTAGGCGCGAAGCGACATGGATATGTGCATAATCGAAGATTTTCTTGTGGAAATTACAGCCATTACTCCTGTCAAAGCTTACCTAGCATTTTTTCTCTCTCGTGTTTGCTTTATGTGATGCCGGAGAAATACCACATCTTCGTCACCTTCGCCATATTTATTACACCTTACAAGTCTTTCAATAGGCAGCGTTGAAACCGAATTATTTGAAAGGTGGCAACATAATTAAGGAAAGTTTTTACAGTGTTTATTTTCCAGCACTATTGTAATCATACTTGCGTGCACTTCCGTTGTGGTTATATGTTGTATTTATTTGTACCTTAATGTACTTTTTGCAGTGTTTGAACGTGTATGACATATAAAACCAGCTTTTGTGATATAAACAAATTAACTGTTGCAGACATTAATATAAGTACTTAGAATTAGTACAACAGTAACACGAGTTCATATCTTGTACATATATATATAAACTAATCTCTGACTGTGTGGAGGGACAGTGTCGGTGGAAATTAATATCTGCTAAACTGACGCAGATGGTGGCCCCAGATACGACCCGCATGAATCTTTTTTCAAAGTTATATTACAACTTAAATGTTCTTACTTTCATATACGTTATCTACAATTACCTCTATTTCCTTTCTGGCTTTTACTATTTACTATTGATCACAAATATTTCTTTCATGAATCGTTTGCTCTTTCCTACATCCGTATGCGTCAATATAAGTATTACTTCGCAAAATTTGTACCTTCGAACTATTAAGTGTTGAAAAAAACACGCACTACTCATACACGACTAAAAAAATGAGACCGATTAAATTGTCTTCTTTACCAATGGAGTTGCACCACCCGAGCATGACTTAATGTCACGTGGTATTTAGAGCACTTTGCACACACAACGTTATTGATAAAATAGTGATTTACTTACGAACATGGCTGAGCGAGCAAAGAGGGTTAGGAGCCACGCAGGGCTCGTTTTGTTCCACCTTGACCCCCATGATAATACGACGTGACATTACGTCATGCTCGTGTAATGCAATTACGATGCAAGTCTAACCTCACTCTTTCCCTCCATTACAGCAGCATACATTCCTAAGTTAGTTAATAACATAGAGGGTTTGAAACACTGTTAGATTATGCTCTACTTTCACCTCACCTCATAACTAACTAACTCTAAGGCCAATGGAGCCCGAAGGTTCAATGCCGCGTTCACAAAACCTCTCCACTGATTTCTATCCTTAGCCAATTGGATCCAGTTTCTACTTTCTATTCCTATCTCTGCGAGGTCCATCTTAATATTGTCATCCCATCTGCGCCTAGTCTTCCTACTGACACACAATCATATCAACGTCTTGCAAATAAAATCAGAAAAATAAACACACTGTTTAACAATACTGTACTTATTTAATATAAAAACACATTTACACGTGACGTTTCGATCTTCTAGCCAAGATCCTCATCAGACTCAGTGTACGTCTGATGAGGACCTTGGCTAGAAGATCGAAACGTCACGTGTAAATGTGTTTTTATATTAATTAAGTGCAGTCTTCTTCAGCAGTGTGTTTATTTTTCTAGGTCTTCCTAATGGTCGTTTTCCGATTGGTCTTCCAGTCAAGACTTTGAAAGCGTTTCTACTTTCTTCCATTCCAAATCCATGTCCCTGCAAGCGTTTAATAAGATCTCTGCATTTCCTTCTATTGTTCTATCATCCCCTATTAAATTTACATCATCAGCATATGTCATAACCTGGTGAATACCGTTCAACTCTACGCCCTGGTTGCTATCTTTGATTTTCCTTATAGCGTATTCCAGAACAAAGTTGAATAACAATGGCGACAACGCATCTCCTTGTTTCAGGTCATTTTTGACGTGAAAGCTCGTGGACAAAAATTTTCCTACCCGGACTTTACTTTGGGATTCATTTAAAATATCTTAATTAATCTAATTAGCTTTCTCGATATTCCAAGTTCTGTAAGAACGTTGTATAATATTTCTCTCCTAACCGAGTCGTAGGCCTTCCTAAAATCAATAAATAGTTTATGTACCGGGGTATGTATTCCTACTTCTTTTCGAGTATTTGTCGAATGGTAAATATTTGGTTGATAGTTGATCGATTTCGTCTAAATCCGCACTGATAATCTCCAATAATTTCATCTGCCTATGGGGTCAATCTTGCTAGTAGAATGATATTTGAAAGGATTTTATAGGATGTTGACAGAAGAGAAATGCCTTGATAATTATTACAGTTAGTTTTGTCACCTGTCTTGTGAATTGGAACAATGATTGATTCTTTCCACTCTTGTGGTAATTCTTCCTTGTTCCAGATAAGGAGAATGAGTTTGTGTATCGTGTTCCACAATTTTTCGCCTCCAGCTAAAATTAACTCAGCCGGAATTTCGTCTACACCCGGAGATTTGTGTTTCTTTAATTTCTTTACAGCGGTTTCTACTTCTATTCGGTTAGGTTTTGGAATATATGGTTCTGCGGTGTGTATCTCCTTTTCTCCACGCACGTTAATCGTTGGCTGCGTGCTAAGCAAATCGTCAAAGAAATCTTTCGATCTATTTAAGATGCTATCCGTATGAGTGAGAACTGTTCCGTCAGCTTTCTTTAATATATAAGAACGAGGTTGATAGCCTTTCTTAAATTCGTTGATCCCTTATACATGTCCCGAATATTTTTATTTTTACTATTATCTTCAAGTTCCTTAATTTTAGCTTCCAAAAAATCGCGTTTCTTTGTTCTAAAAGTTTGGAAGTTTCCCGCCTTAATGTATGCGAAATTTTTGTAGTTATTTCATCCGGATTTTGTAGCCACGGTAATTTTGCCTGTTTTCTCTTCTCTGCTAGATTCCGGCATTCCTGGTCGAACCATGGTTTGTTCCTACGTATTTCCGCGTGTCCCAGTTTCTCTTTTGCTGAAATTTTAACGCAATGATAAATTTCTAATTTCAATCCAAGTATGCTCAACACTAGTGCAGTCCGAATCTTCTAAAACCGATAATATATTTAGAAACATCAATCTGGTATTCCTTTCTTACCTGGCTCTCTTCTAATTTCTTTAAATTAAATCACTCCGTTTTCGGACATTGAATATTTCCTTTATTCAGCGATAATATCTCTCTTATTATCGTTGCTACCAGGTAGTGGTCAGTGTCACAATCAACCCCTCTAAATGACCGGACATCAGTTATGGTAGATTACCTTCTTCACCTCACCTCATATCGCATCGATCTGCGAACACATACAGTCTACAATTTAACTTACGTTTTCTCCCTTCTTAATCACCCTACAGTGATGATGTTTCTAACGTTTGTTACTCTCATTTTTACATTTCATCGGATTCTGTTTATTTCTCCGTAAATTTTGTATTTCGGGGCCGTCATCCGCGGCAGTTAACCCTTAATACTGGCCTCTTTCTTGTGCAGTCACTCATTTTAACTGTAAAATTACCATTTTTGTGACGTCATATTGTAAAAGTGCACCATAAGGTAACCCTGTTCTCTGCTTCGTATTAATATTCGGTAACTTTTGTTATAACTCGAACGTTTCTGTTTCCTAAAGAACACTCGAGAATGTAGCTCTTTTGTTAGATTTTGCAATATAATCTTAAATTTCGCTGGAACAATTACTTCTAACTTTCCTGCTTTGCTCCATACAATTATACGAACAATTAATTCGTAACAGATTGATATGGTGGTTAGAATTTTTCCAATTCCTAACAACGTGTTAGGTATCAATATATGTATATATATATATATATTCCACTTATTATGCATTAGGAATATTCACATACGATATGCGATACAAAACAGAAATGTGTTAATGGCAGTTACAATAGATCTTCAAAATGTATATGATTCCTTAGAACTACTCTTAGAAAAACGTACAGATTAAAAATTCGTTCAAATATTTTAAACCAGTATTTAACTTATTATTTAATAAAGAAATCTGCATTAAAATATAGAACTGTTACATCCATTTCCCACAAACATCATGTGGAGTAGCACAAGGCAGTAAATTGAGTCCAATGCTATTTAATGTTTTTATGATTCAATTACTACAAAAAATGAAATAAAATCTTTGAGTTTTACGTCCCATGGTTATGCCGGTTAGGCTAAATGAGACGGTTATGATGAGTAATGAATGAAATCGTGGAATGAAGAAAGTGAGAGAAAACGGAAGAACCCCGAGAAAACCCACGCACACGGTGTTCTATTACTACAAAATTTGAGTAATAAAATCTCTTCTCTTCTTTACGCAGATGATTTAACATATTTTTAATATCGTAACATGTTTTAACGGATAATCTAATAAAGAAAAGATTAAACTAAAAAATGCTTTATACCTAATAGACAACTGGTGCATATAACCGGCTTTAATCATGAATTGGAACAAAACTCATTACATAGTCTTCTCACGGAAAAGAATTTCAACGTTCCCTTCTCTTTCTATAAAGAGCCTGAAGCTCAAAAACTGCAGATCCATTAATAGGGTGTCTATCGGTCACGAAGTCAGAAAACGGTCATGAAAGTCAAGAAATTTAGCATTTGGGTCATGATTTTTTATTTATTTATTTATTGCACAAATAAGTACAGACTGGAGAATTTTGTTCTATAAAACATCAAAATTCACCATCAAAAATGTCTATAGTCGCCTTTAGATGCTGCCAAATAGCAAGCAAAGCACACTTCTATCGCATGCATGAAAATTCGGCCTAATCCGCACCCACATTCGGTCTTAAGAATATTACGAAATGTTGTTGTTTTGTGAAGAGACTACCTATCATAGTCTGGATTCTGGCTGCTGCCCCAGTTTTTACCTTTTAGATCCGCCACTGTTTAATGCTCTCCGTTGACTCTGTCCTTAGCCAACTAGATCCATTTTCTACTTTGTATTCGTATTTCTGCGGGATTCATCGTAGTATTGTCCTCCCATATGAGCTTAGGTCTTATTAATAGTCTTTTTCCGATTTGAGTTTCCATTTATTTAAAATTGTAAAAGCGTTTCTACTTTCTTCTATTCTGGCTATATTCACCTGCCTACCTGAGCCTCCTAGACTTAATGACCATAACAGTGTTCCCAAGGTTTTTTTTTTTTTTCATTGGAATCATCTTTAAAAAGCTTGGAATCGTATTATATTCAAGCTAATACAGTATATAATATAAATTATCACAATTAAAAAAACAAAGTTATAGGGAGGTTCATATGCATTAGAGTTCACAACCTTTAAAGCAAAGCTGCAACTGTGTCATACTGAAACATAATTACGAAAATACACAGAACGTCAAACAATAAGAATATGCCTGTAATAGTTTTATATATATATGTAGCTATATACGAGTAAAAGAAACAATTATCCCCTTAAATATACATTATAATCATAATTTATTGTTATATATGTACTTGTGTTAAGTAGTTAATTGTTTTCATTATTGAACATTAGTATTTTGGTTCTCATTTCAGTAATATTATTCGTTAAGTAAAAATGATGGCCGCTACTTCTGCTCAAGCTGCTGAAGCTACAGAAACTAGTGCTGAACAAATAAAAACAGTAAGAACTGTTATATTTAATACTATATACTAATTATAATAGTAAATAAGTTATATACGTAATTTTTATCTCATAACATTTGAATGACTGGTAAATGCATACGGAAAAAATAGAATCAATGCAAGGAAACAAAGATATATATATTCTGTTGTAAAGGTTTTTTTTTTTATTTGCCTAAATTCCATTATATGGTTAGATTGTCTGTCCGTCCGTCTGAGAGACAAAATATCTCAAGAACTAGTTCATTGATGGAGGTGATATTGAAACCGGAAGTGGTAGGAATAAACCATTTCTAGTTTTAATGTTGATCAGTATAGAACAATAACTGTAATAAAGAATGCGCGGTTTTCTGCAATCGATTAAGTGTCCCAAGAATACATTTCATGTCCATCCTTAACTCTTTACTAAAACCGGAAGCGATAGAAATCCATCGCAACTTCCGGTTTCCATATTGATCTACATATGGCAAAAACGATAAGATTTAGCGAGAAGTGTTTCTTTTAATCGATTTAGCTAAATATAAACTAATTATTTGCTGAGCAAAACTATATATTTTCATTAAAATTCAACACGTGTTACAGTTTCGCCAACTAACTCTTTGGCTTCATCAGAAACTATGCGATTTAGCTATCTAAGAATAGGCACTATCTTCTTTCTTAATGCTCTACAGAAGGTTGATCCGTCTATGTGTCCAATTTTGACGTCTCACCTTAGGAAAAACAACGGGACCATCTTCGGTTGAAGTCGATATGCGCACCATGTATCGTGTAGCCCTGCACCGTAACTTCCAATGTGGGTGAGGATACGTGGAAGTATAGGATCGGGAAACTTGAGCCACACCTCCTGGCAAGCTTTCCAGAGTCTACGGACAGTGGGGACACGACGATGGGGTATACGCTACGGCTCAATTTTTGCCACAATCTGATAGATAAATCCATGCTTCATCGAGTGTGGCAACAAACTTCCATTTTCCTCGAATAGATGACATTCGTAGAGGCGCCTGCAGTAGGTCTTTCTCTCCCTCTGATAGGCTACAGTAAGGGCATGCCTGCACTTTTAAACACCTCCGAAACTTGAATTTGCCACGTAGGTGGCGGTTTACAGTTGACTGCCACGTGCGGTCATCTTACCACCACACGTTGTGTAGGAGAATTTTCCTGCAGGGCCATTCGGCGGAACTTCCAAGCTACAGATGGAGTAAGCGCAGTACAAGGTCGCTTTCTACTATCTACTAGGTGGAAATACATGCTAGAACGTCATCGTGTTATGTCGATTAATTATATTCTTGATGGTCGTTGATCTCATGCACATCCATTTTCCTTACAGTGTTTTTGTATCTATGTCACGGAAAACTTAGCGTTGAAAAGTGCTTCGACCTAGCCTTCTCAAAACCGGTTAACCTTGAGAACCATGATGCACACACTACATACACGCGAACTTGGCGCGACACTCTAAAGGCCCTTGGCTCTCTCCCGCTGTTCGAATCATTCGGATCGGTCGATTCTGTAAGCAGGGGTGAAGATTTAAAATCGGACACATAGATGGACCAACCTTGTGTATTCACAGCAGAAGTGTCAGAAATCTACTACTACTTCCGATTTTAATATTAATTGATAAAAATTCAAGCAAACCAAACTCCTTCTCATGTACGCATGACACTGCTGCTTGTTATATTGTGTAATGCATGTTTATATTGTCAATTTGAACTCTGTTTTTGAAATTCCAAATCATCATTCTACGTATCTTACAAAATAGGTTCAAATATTTATCTGTGATATTTCTATTGTATGCTGTTCATAGAACTTTGGAGATAATTATAACTGTTTAGGGAATATTCGTTTCCCTCGGGACAGACTTGTGAGAATTGGGAAGAATTCAAGACTTTTTGGACTTGCACTCTGTACAGCATTATTATTATTATTATTATTATTATTATTATTATTATTATTATTATTATTATTATTATTTTATCATGTCTGTATTATATAGTTTGCTTAAAGTATTTTCTTCGAAAACTCTTAGCCTTATTCTTAGCATATGAGGGGTACAAATGCTTTATAGATTTGTAATTTTGATATAAATCCTAATACGTGATAAAAAGTTTTGTATGGAGTAGTAAGCTAGTTCTCCCGGCATTGCCAGTATTAATTTAAACATAGAAGAATAATTAATACAAAAGTTCATCTTAAAAAGAAAAGTTCGGAATACTTTAAGTTTAAACTATAACAATAAATCATTGTGTAACTTTTCTTACTAGAATGATTAATATATTTGTTGATATTGAAGGGCTTGGAATAATATTCATTATTTCTGAGTAGAAAAACAATATTAAATTATGTCCTTTACTAGTTTTTACTATACAAGGAACTTTCAGTTGTATCTTTGCAGCTTGTTTTCAACCTCACCAATACTAAACAAAAGTTGAAGAGCTCAACTGATGGACTCGTTTATTGTATATCGGACGTAATTTGATGTTTTTCTACTTAAAAAAAATGATAAGAGATTTTAACTGTATTTATTATACTTGTAGTTACTTTATACAGGGTGGAGTATTTATCTTGAAACGCCTTGTAACTTTCAAACTGATAAAATGAACATGTTGAAGTTTTGCAGGATTCAAATATCGATAGGGGAACATTCTTTGACATATTCTGTAGCAGCACCAACTGAGTCGTGTTCCAACCTAACATAAAGTTGCATTTTTTTTCCCCCATGGCAAGAGGTTAGATTATTATATATTTTGAATCTACATATTACACCAAAACTTACATCATCACACTTATTATTCAGTGTTACAAACTAAAGACGCTACAGTATCATTAACATCTCGAAATATTCCAATTTCGAAGGCCTCTACAACAGTAATGGTGGAAGTAAGACGGACGTGGCAATGCACATTGAAGTATCTTACAAAGTATTGTTGGATACTATATCCATAATACGACTAATTTCTAATAAACAGAAACAAAGTTTCAAGGGATTGAAATATTTACTTTCTTCAGAATGTTTCAGTTTGAAATGCTGCTTAGTTATACTCCGCGTCACCCGAATTGGCGTATGGCATCAGCCAATAAGCTCGCAGTAAGCTGTTACTAAACCCTCAGGGAGGAATCTAATCGTTCATAATTGATTTTGTTTGTATTTGTGAAATATTATGAATAATTAGATTCTTCCCTAAAGGTTTAGTAACAGCTTACTGCGAGCTTATTGGCTGATACCATACGCCAATTCGGGTGACGCGAAGTATAAATATTACATCCAATTACATAAGTAGTTTTCAATAAACGTAAAGATGATAATGTCATTTACATCATTTGATATCTCAAACTGTTCCTGAAGTATAATGAACATTGTAAAAGTTTGCATCACAAATTATGTAATTGTGATAACTTGTAACCATACACAAAAAAAGCTATTACTGTAATATTATAGAAGTAAAAGAAAACAATCATTTTTAAAACTTTCCCACAAGTACGTCATTTTAATCACTAGAGTCATATTTTTCATATCTCCGGAACTGTTCGTAATATCGAATTACTGTAAGTAGCGTTATGATCTTTACACCAATTGAATACCGTCTGTGTGAATGTGATACTTTTTTCGAAATAAAATCCTTTGATAACAATCGAATGTTTAATTTCCCCATACCTTTCTTCCTGTTTATTCGAAATACATCATATCGTGATCATAATATTCGAACTAAGATACCTCGGCTGTTCAATGCCCCATCTATTTCATTTGCATTATCACTGTTCTAGAAGCTTCCAGAGTTCGGATGTTTGTGATACTGTAGCGCTCTTAGTTTGCAATTAATGGGGTACTGCAAGATTTTGTTTAACATGTAGATTTTAAATATGTAATAATCTGACGTCGTGGCAGTTGAAAAATACAACTTTATGTTGGCAGTCTGATGGTAGTGCAGAGTATATCAGATAATCTCTCCCTGCCGATATTTGTATCCTGCAAAATTTCAGCGTTTTCTATATCTTAGTTTAAATGTTACAAGGGCGTTTCAAAGTAAACGGTCAACCCTTGTATATGAAACGGAAGTAACAGTTTCCATCCCTAACACAATTTCTACATCGTGTGCGTGGGTTTCCTCGAGGTTCTCCCGTTTCCTCCCACTTTCTTCATTCCACCATTTCATTCATTACTCATCATCACCGTCTCCTTTAGCCTAGCCGGCATAACCGTGGGACGTAAAACTTAGAAATTTCATTTTCATTTTAACACAATTTCTGTAATGTTTGCTTTAATTACAATTACTTATTAGTAAAATTGCATGGAAAATCAAATGTATTATAATGATTAGTTCACAAGAGTTAGTTACCAACGTTTTTTTAATATTTTATTTTCTAGTTTCGTGACTTCTTGATGTCGTATAACAAATTGTCAGAACTCTGCTTCAACGACTGTGTGTGGGATTTTACAACTAGAAAAGTCAGAGACAAGGAAGTAAGTATGATATTTTATGCTGCTGAGTGTTAAGATACGATATAATATATATATATCTTCTCAAATATCTTTATATTTTATTCTGTAACATATAATAGGAAGTATTACTATTTCTATTGTATGTATATGCTATTGTATTGTTCTCTACCAGGATGCGAAACTTCTGACAGTAGTGCCATTTTTATTAAGTGGGGGAATTCTCCTCCCCAAGATTTCATCCCTGTTCGCCACTAGTAAACCTCAGGTTCTGTAAAAGCTTCAATCTTTCAGCTAATGCAAAGCTACAAGTCCTGCAGCACTTATACGGGCTTAAGTGAATGCGAAATTTTGAAATGAAGTTTGCTTAATTTATTTTATTTATTTATACATATTTCTGGATATTGCCGACACCTATGGCATTAAGCTCGTCACGCATGAGAGATAATGTCCCTCGGCGAACACCCTGTCCTGGGAAGGAAAGAAAGAAAGCAGCCTGAACCCATGTTAGGTACCATTGAGAAAGCTGTTACGCGTTTTCGACTGAGTGTCCTTACCAGGAATCGAACCAGGATCGCTTGCACCAAAGGCGATATCATTAATGACCACACTACATGTGCCATATAATTTCTTGTACTACGTATATAACTGTCCATTGTTGTTATTGCTATGTTATACAGCAGCATTTCTATTGGAATAAAGTGGGATTATAACGACCATTTACGTTTACATCGACAGTAGCAATACCGTGCTGCGCAGCTTCTACTAGAGTCGATGGCGACATTTTCGAAGATTTATTTTAATTGCAAAGTTACGAAATTACTACAATTGAATTCTCCGAATTACATCTGTACGGAATTACTGTATAATTAGTATCCTTATCTCCTTGAACTTAGTCCTCCTGTGCAATATAATGATGTACGTACAATGATTGACACAGAATTTTCATTTCTAAAAAATAGGCTCGTTCTCTGAAATAAATTTGACTTAGTGAGTTTCTGTATGTGTTTGATATTAGGATGTCAGAAAATTTTCAGTTTCTCTTAAGCAGTCTTTATTTTTGGGAGAATTTGAAAATAACAGGGGCTAAGTAGGTTGATAATTCAGTAATCTGTTTACTGACCAGAAATGTTTAAGTCAAGCTTATGTCACTCACTTTTAAGCGTAAGTTCTCATGCAGATTTAAAACGGATTTTGTAATTATCCATCTAATTATGTTAATAACTATGTTGATTTAAGGTTCTTGCACGCATTAATTAAAGCACATAAGCTCGATTGCTTACGTAATTTCAACTAAACACATTGGCAACTCTGCGCAGCCATTTCAGGAATTAAATAACCAGACCCCGTGCATGCATATGTATATATATATATGGCTTCTCAGTTGAAGAGCACTTACTTCTGGTGTGTAGGGTGCCTGGTTATTCTTGGGATTCTCCCGTTCCTTTCACTTCCTTCATTCCATTATTTCGTTCTTACCATCATCGCCCTTTAAGTATAATCACGGGACGTCAATCAAAAACAAACAAGAAATACATTCGATCTAGGAAAGCATACCGTATTACGTTTCTAAGTAATTTTTGCATATTTAGGTATAGGTCCTCGTATTTTATAGCTTTGGTGCCGAAAGGAGCGGTAACTTCGAAATCAACCGACCAACCAATATGTTAAACTTAACTTTACTAGTTTGGCATGCCTAATGATTCTTTCTTCAAGATTTGAAGGGCTCCTCCCCCTCCGTTAGTAGGCTATCGTACTTGCTTTCTGTTCACGTAGTCGAAGGTTGAAATCCTGCTGGCCACTTTCACCATAAAATGTAAATAGTTGTATAAGGGTATCTATCTATATATATACACAGGGTGTCTCAAAAGTCCCTTACCACCCCTATTAAAATCCAAATGGATGTACTTTCAGCGAATTTGATGTGGTAGGTGAACTTGAGGGTTAGGGGGACACTTTCTGGCGTAGGATACGCGGACGGCCGCCATCTTGAATTTAACTTTTTTATGACAAACGCTACGTGGGTTATGTGATACATGACCATAGGCTAGAATTTTACCAGAAAACCGAATCTGAAGTCAAAATGCATTTATCTTTATGTGGTAAACAGTTATCAACAATTGCAGGTGTGACTTTCGTATTACATAATGTGCTCAACATGTTGTCCCTGCTGGGCAATGCACGTGTTCAGACGCTTCTCCCAATTGCTATGGACACGTATTAAGGTTTATGGAGATATTTGCTCACAGGCAGCCATGATACATTGTTCCAGATGGCGAACATCACGAATTTTCACAGCATACACCATAGCCTTCACATGTCCCCACAGGTAGAAATCAAGGGGGGTTAAGTCTGGTTATCGGGCAGGCCATTCCACTGGTTCACGTCGACCAATCCACGTCCCATGGAATTGTTCATCCAGGAGGTGACGCACCTGGATGCCATAATTTGGAGGTGCACCATCTTGTTGGAAGAACTTGGGGAAGGTACCATCCTCGGACACCAGAGCCGGCATTATGTTCTCCTGCAACAACGCGAGGTATCGGTCTGCATTTAACGTTCCTGGAATGAAAAACGGACCGACGATCTTTGTTCCCCATATGACTGCCCATACCATAGTTTTCCCTGCACCGCTCATTTTCGAGGGATCTGTCCAAGCGGGGTTGTCACGGGACCAATAGTGCATTGGGATGGCACTGCGTTGTCACGGGATTGCGTTTCTTGTGCCTATTGACCTCACTATTTACGTAGAAATGGGCTTCATCCGAAAAAAGTATCTGCATGGCGAACTGCGGATTTACCCTCAATTGCTCAATAGCCTACTCGCAAAACTGGACGGGACTATCGGGCTCGTCCTCCAACAAATGTTGCTGCAATTGCATCTTATATGGATGCCACTTATACCTTTAGAGCATCCTGTGCTCTGAACTGTAACTCACGGCACACTGCATTGCTAAACGACGTGTGCTTCGCTGCGGCGACTTAGAGAAGGAGGCCAGCACGGCAGTAACTGTTTCTTCGCCCGTGGCTGTCCTTGGCCATCCACTACGGGTCTATCCACAACTGTTCCCGTTTCCTCGAATTTGGTCAATAACCGTCTCACTGCAACATGCGATACAGGTGCTCGTTGTGGATGACGCGCATTGAAATCGACAGCCACTGCGCGGGCACTCCTCCCGCCCCATATTTTGATGATCTGCATGCGTTCGTCCCTCGTTAACGGCATGATTTACAACCTGCAAGGCAAAAGAAACGCAGTCAAATTCACAACTTCAATTGTGGATAACTGTTTACCACATAAAGATAAATGCATTTTGACTTCAGATTCGGTTTTCTGGTGAAATTCTAGCCTATGGTCATGTATCACATGACCCACGTAGCGTTTGTAATAAAAAAGTTAAATTCAAGATGGCGGCCGTTTGCGTAACCTACGCCAGAAAGTGTCCCCCTAACACTCAAGTTCACCTACCACATCAAGTACATCCATTTGGATTTTAATAGGGGTGGTAAGGGACTTTTGAGACACTCTGTATATATATATATATATATATATATATATATATTTATCATAGTCATCCCAGGCTCGACTGTAAGCTTCCCTTGTGATTTTGCATTTCATTAGCGACTGACCAAGAAATGTTACATTTTCCTTGTTGTTGCTTGTTTTGCAGAATACATCATCACTGATTATTTTGGTTACTGGAGAACCAAGACAGTAAATTAATGGAGTACTATGTGGCAGTTATTTTAACAGCAGCAATGTGTATTAAGAGTCAAAGACCATCGTGATTTCTAAATACCCAGTTGATAAATGGGTTTACACAGAGTTCACTTATGCGTATAGATCTTGAAGCAACATGGTTCGAAGCTGAAGTGTATTGAGTATACATAGCAAAAATAACCAAGCTCACGGTAAACTTTGCTCAATTAGAGTATCCTTCAGTGAACTATCACTGATTAAATAGAAGACACTTAAAGCAACTAGTAATAACTCAGTTAAATTTTTGCGTTAGTGTAAATGTAAGGAAAAGAAAAATATATCCGAAATAGATACAAACGATAATTAGAAAAAAAAGAATTAGTTTTGTTGGAGGAGAAATGAGTTTTGCATAGTACGATAATCTCGTGCAAAATGATTCACAACAACATATATACTTTCCTAATTAATGATCATAAATGAAATGTTTCATTAGTGATTGCTTGGGCAAAAATTATTTTAATAAATGAAGAGCAACTTGAACGAATACGGTAGACGTAATTTTTTTCCTAGTGACGAATTAAAATACTTAAAGAAATTAAAGAAGATATAAATCTTCGTATATTCAAAAACCGTTAAAGAACAATTGGTTCAGAACAACTAATATTGTTTCGTGACTATAACTACTCAATCTTTTAATTTTCTTGTTATCGATAGTTTTAACGTCTAAAACCGGTACCTCTGTTGTACCGGTTCGTATGTTTGAATCGTGGTCTTATTATAAAGGATTGTAATTAATGAGCTTCTTTTGAGCGAATTTTTCGAAGGATTATTTTATTCTTGTCTTCCATTTCTTCATTAGACTATGTACTGCACTTCATAACTATTTTTTTTTTTTTATTTTATCGTATATAGTTTGGTTGTTTAAAGTCCCTTTTCAGTTTTTCTGCTACATCACACATGGATATGCAGCTTAAAATAGGGTCTCAAACTCTATGTGCCCTCATCCGAGATTTACCATACGAGCTTGGAAATACTTCAGTATACACTGGTTATATTAATTTTTTATTGAAGAAAATCCCTTGCAGGTAGATAAAAACAATACCTTATAGCAGAGAGTTGATTTACGATAAATAAATAATAATAACGCTAAGAATAATAATTTAATGTTCAGTGTTTAAAGAAAAAAAAGTTAATTAGACACTTTTTCCTTCTCTTCCTCCAATTGGGGCCAAACTACTACTACCACGCGTGCTTATGTGCGTATTATTCTGGGTTTGATCTAGGTAAGGACACTAGCCTCGGATAAAGAACTCTAAGTAGTAATGCAGATCCCAATTCAAGCCTTATGCGCTTCTTATATGGCTTTGATGATGAAAAGGGACGTTAAACTCTAATCAATTAATGAATCATTTTTCCTCCTTGTTCAGTTATGTACTAGGATCTTGAATCATACTACGTCAGTATACGAGTAAAACAAATGTTCTTACCGTACGAAGTTGCGAAAATGCATTAAATTTGAGTATTTTATGTCCATTTTGAAAGGTTTCAAAAAAGAAATAGCGTGTATGATTGTTTTATGACAAATTTGCTGGGCACTTTTCGTAAGAGCCAGAAAACAAAAACGTTTGGCAGAAATACAACCTTTGGGTCACCCAAAACAATCCTAAATTGGCTTTTCAGGATTCTTGACTGTTCTGCGCGAAGGCTGGTTCTAGTCTATATATACCTTCTATAGGTAGTCAGGCACTATTCCGTACAGCAAGGCTAGGTAGCGAAGTTTTTCTCTTGTGGCTCAAATGATGTGTGAATTTAGTGGATAACATTAGGGAACTCGATGAAGGGATAGATTGAAAGTTAGGAGTGGAGACATCAAGAGCTAAGTTTGGCTCTATAACAAAAATATTAACTTGTATACGTCAACTAATATTTCTCCGATGTAGGGCATTTGTATAATGGTAAGCTAAAGAATATCAGTTTACCCAGACATAAAGAATATCAGTTGTCTATCGTTATAAATTATTCAGTTAATGTTTAATATTTTAAATAGGTGAACACCCTTCTTCGTACGGGGAAATAGGTTTATGGGAAATATTTGAACCTCCTCTCGCCTTCCCTTGGGATACGTATTTTAATCAAATGGGATAGTGAAAACCCAGCTTGACTCAGTGCTAAATATGTTCCATTGTTTCCCTCGTGATCTAAACTATTCATATAATTACCTTTTCCTGTGCATATCTAAGACTTGGATATAGCATGCTTGGTTTTCCTTCCAAGCTATTCGTTTCCTTGCTGGCATTGTATGGTTTATGTTGAAAAAGTAGAAAATATTTTATGACGTGTAACAGTGAAAACAGATGTATTTAAATGTGATAATGATGAGTTCTTTGCTGCGGCGTGAAATTTTGAACTCCCGCTACTTCCGTTACTTTACTTATTTTAATAAAAGTGATATGTTAAAAACCCAGTTCAAGGTAGATACTAACTATTTATAAAAATTCGTGTCAATTGCTTCAGTCGTTCGGCCGGATACTATAAGTAAAAAAGTTTGTAAACAGAACGCTGCAGCCTAGCTGTTGCGCACCTAATCCTACATTTCCCCACTCCCTTCTCCGCGACGATGATGTTTTGCAGTGTTGCAATCTGCAGAGAGCGGAATGGTCTGAGGATTTTCTACGACATTTGAGTGTAAATGCTGTATATTGACTGTGTCAGTTCGTACCAATGAAAAAACAAAGAGAAATTTTCCTTTCAGAAGGCGTGAAGGGATCGCCCCGTCGAAAGCGTCACTGCTTAGTGTATCCATGAGGTAGTTTGCACGGGCCCGGCCCGTGAATTAATAATATGAGGCCCGACCCGAGCTAGAAATGTTTTAGCATTTAGGCCCGACCCCATGTGATAATCAAATTAGCTCGAAATAAGTCCGAATTACAAAAACTTAACAATTAAGGGAAAATTGTATTTTTTATTTGCAACAATTAGATGTTTAATTTTGCAGTTTAAAAGCTTTCATGATTCAGAGACAAGGAAATAAAGGTTATGGTTTACATTTAGTTAACTATGAATTCTCTAAATAAAAAAAGTCATAAATTCTCATATAATATAAACTGACATTGTCTTGAAAAAACCAAGACACGTTGTTCCCAATGCTCTTGTTCCTTTAATTCAGTGTAAGAAGCAGTATTTTCACTCAGATAAGCTAAGCATATTTATTTCTGTTACTTTTTGTTTCTATTACACAGCTTTTCTCAATTGCACAGTGATTTTAAGTGTGGGCATCTTAAGTTACAAATTTAGGTGTGCGTTAAAAGTTCTCCAGAAAGTATCGTTGTATTATGCTCGAAAAGGTCCCCAGAAATATGATTGTTTATTCAAAAATTTAAGTCCCGGGCCCGTGCAGACCTCTACCATGAGGTTGCTTACCTACTTAAAAAGTAAGATTCGGACTTTAAACATTTTAGCAGGTGATATTTGTTGTAACATAAGTTTGCTGAGTTAGTATCACTGGAACTTTCAAAGCCAGACCAGTGGATGGAAAAGAAGTGGGGAGGATGGCGGAATACGAAGTGCTCCGCAGCGATCTGCGCATCTTGGTTTGAAACTTGTCGAGTTATATCACAAACATTACATTAATTTTAATTAGTATAGATAAATTGAAAATAATAATTAGGTTTCTCATTATATAAGATGCATTTTCTTTCTAATCAAAAGATCCAATATATTTCAACAAAAATTTTCGTGTAAGCCTATATTGGAGAACTACATATAGTGTAGCCAAACCCAAACTATTAGCTAACTCAGTATGATGTGCTTATTCCGTAGAATATACGAAAACTGATTTAGGGGTCGTTCAAAAATTTTGTGGTCCCTGATCCAAAAACTAATTTTGGCCAAGATCGCAATCTTTCGATCCATGTTTGGTTTTCCTAAATTCTTGTTTAAATTTTTAAGTTTAAGAACAAAAGGGAAAATAAAATCCAAAGATACAAGCAAAAGAACATAAATTAGGCCCGATACTTGAAAATATAACTTTCTGTTTTCGTATTTCAAGATCCAGGTCAAAGTCACTATTTCTGTCTATTATGAGTTTTATTTCACGGAAAATAAAAACAGTAACTTTCACGAGGGTATTTATTTATTTTTAAGTGTTTTTAATTATCGGGCCTAGGCTATGTTCCTGTGCTTGTTTCTTTCAATTTTATTTTCCCCTTTGTTCATATCTATGTAAAAAGCTCGATGTGTTTCGAAACATTATGAAGACTTTTTGAATGATGTGAATGGCAAGTAGTCTGCAATTTTTTCCATTTATTGTGAACAGCCGTTCTTGGGGTCAACTTCTATCATTTTCATATTTTATACTCTTATTATTTATAATCTGACTGGTTAAGAGTGAAATTTATAAGACCTATTGCATCCTTTCTAAAATTCGGAGAAATAAATAATACTTTGGTTATAATTTCAGGAAAGGTGTGCACTAAACTGCATGGAGAAATATTTGAAAATGAATCAACGAATATCTCAAAGATTCCAAGAATTCCAGTTAATTGCTAACGAGAATGCACTAGCTGCAGCACAAAAGACAGGTTCTCTTCCTATCCCATGATAATGGGGTTAAAATTAGAAGAGCACGCTTTCAAACTCAGTGGAAGTAATTAGTGACAGTTAGTAAGTTATGTGAGCAAGTGAAGCTGTAATTAAGGACAACATGGCAGGTTGATCATTGAATAGTGCGTCTTGTCACTGAAGTCTGTTAGTTGGTGAACTTGTTGGTTTTATTTTGTAAAAAAGAAAGAAAATGTTTATACAAAAATACTCTTCAGAATAAATGTATGATATTGTTGTCAAGTTTGTTCTTGGTGTTGATGGATTATGAATGTTGCAAGAGTAAAATCAATGTGAGGAACTTGAAATATTTTAGATATCGAAAGTTGAATAATACATTTTTCGTTACATGTTTTTCGTTTTTATTTTTACTTTTTTTCTTGTCATTTTCGTCACTATTTGATAATAATATGGATAAATGAACTTATTTTTTAGCACTGTATATTTTGAGAAGCATCACAGATGAGTGTACCTATACCACACTACAACAATTGCAATCCCCACCTATTTTCTTTCCTTCTACGTTTATTAATCTTCTTTACAATTCTGCCTTTTACATTTTTTAAACAGGATTTGAACAGGCAATTACAAATTCTTTTTTAAACTACATGTTTACTATTAAATTAGTTAGTTATAACGCACAAAGAGTGAAAAAGTGACTGACTAAACCGGAACTCGGACCCGAGACCTCCAAAATACCGTGCCGATGCGTTAACCACTAAGCCACCCAGTCCACTTCCCAGAACAGCTATTCACTCTCGAGGTCGATGCTCTCCACTCGGACCACCTGGGTTGTACCCTAGACCACCGCTGTGCGTAGACAATCCCTGTGTCCATATATATTTGAGCACCTATGACGGTTGTAATTTCATATAAATATTAATGAAAGAGGAAACAACCGATTTTTAACATACCAGATCCTCTATAGATGTAGATGTGAATTCTATAACGCACAAAGAGTGAAAAAGAGACTGGACCGGGACTTCCGGCATACCGTGCCAATGCATTAACCACAACTCCATCCAGTCCGCTTCCCAGACCAGTCACTCTTGATTAATTTTAGTATTTGTCTTCACTGTCGATTTAACCCAGCTGGTCCCGATCGTTGTATTTTAGTTATTTATTCTTTTGTGATCTGTTTACTTTTAACTGTATTTGTGCTTCGTTGTTATTATTCGTTTCTTACTAATATATAATGAGGAGAGAATATATACACTTTTTACTTTTTAAAACTCGTTGACTTGAACACTATTACACCTTCATGTAAGCATGAAGTATACCAAACTTCATACGGCGATCTACTATGATGTGGTGGATGTTGATACAATTATCATGTGCAGCAATATGAGAGTTGTTATATTTTATTTCTAAAACAAAGCAGTTTCGTATATTTTATTGGGACTTAAGTATGATGCATTAGTTCCTGTTCATATATATTTGAAGTGGAACACAGTATCTGGTTTTTCCTTATTTGTATACTGTAAAGTTGCATTTTTGTTTGTGTTCTTTGCCTCTATATTGGAAGTAACAGCCACCAGGTATAGTAATCGGTAAAGTATTCAAAAGGGTACTTTTGAGATTTATTTTCTTTTTGCGTAACTTATACATTTTTTCCTTTCAAAGAAACATAAAATATGTACACAGCCTATCTATATACATTTCGAAGTAATCAAAGTAAATAAAAAGATAAATAAATCGTAATATTCCTAACAAGCCCATTTTAGGAACAATAATAAAAATCTGGTAGTGTAAATAAACCAAAACATGTGATGTTGATGCTGTATGGATTGTGTTGTGTTGTGTTTGAGAAAAAGTAGGATTGTAATCATTCTATAGTGCAATGGATTTATACCAAAAATGATAGTAACTTACAGAAAGTAAAAAGTACAAAGGTTTCCACAAAACCACTATGAGTGGTGCTTATATTTCCTACCTACTCCACGAGACGACCCGATAAGTATGTAGACATAGGCATATAGTTCAACTCGTGTAATCTTAAATCGAACGTGTTTTGTTCACTTCTACGGTTAGCAGCAGGCAGCACAAATGTGTGTTAAATTTTACTTTTTTGTTTGTTTGTTTGTTTTGTTTATGAGTATGGATATAAAAACGAAGCAACTTTATACGATTCCATATCATGTTTAACACCTCGGCGACTGTGGAGGAGATGAAAGATACCAATAAATAAGAATATTTAAGTGAGAGGGCAGTATTTCGTTGGCAAAGTGTTTGTTGAACCACGTAGCCGGGCTAATCCCACAGTGACTGGCCACCTAGAAGGAATCCTGAGGCAAAAATTAGCATAGTGGCAGCAATTCGCGACAATAGATATTTGTCAGTTCGCAGTTTGTAAGTTTTTGATCTACATTTCAAAAATGCTATCCATCGAATTCTGACCTACCATTTGAATATGCGACGAGTATGTTCAACGTGGGTTCCTCACAGCTTAGGGGCAACTGAAGATGCTTGATGACAATACAAATTTTTGCGGTAAGGTCATCACATGGGATGAGAGGTGAGTTAATTATTTCAACCCGCAGACGAAGCAGAAAAGTTCAACTTGAAAGACCCCAGGCTCATTAGAAAAGAAGTCTATATACTCTTTAGAAGTCTTTATATAGTCTTTAGTCTATATATATATATAATGTATATATAAAGCGAAACGTGAAAATTCAGAATTAATGGCCGTTGTGGCTTTTGCGTCAACAGTATAGGCCGTTACTTCGGGAAGAAGCAGAAATGTAATGACACTGACAACTATAGCGAATAATTGATGTAAACTTACTCATAAAATAAATATGTTGTAGTTTCCATTTTTGTGTAATACGCAATTATGTATAACAAAAGGTAAATAGTCAATGTACCTTTGCATGTTTTGATCCTTTCATATAGAAGCCGATGATTTCGATACTTAGCTATATAATCCTGTGATATCTTAACCGAGACAAACTTCACCTTGAAATAATAATGGTGACGTGATTTTGAACATACGTAGCTATTTTTAAGTAAACACGTTTATTTTTTTTTAAACCGGGTTCTAAAACTGTTATAAATTTGACCCATTATATATATATATAATATAGTATGTTTGCACCACTGATTATACTAATAACCTTTCTTGTAGTAATAGAACCTCATTTGCGTAGTTACTGTTACACCAAAATAATATTCCATATTCTATGGTACTTTGAAAAAAGCATAATATGCAATCTTATGTGGTTGTTCGGGACTATATCTCTGAAATTTCGTACTAAACTTACTATTCTCGTAAGTTTTACACATACATATTATACATAGAAAATATTTTCGTCACTAAATAACATTACCCTCCGTTCATCTTACCACCGCAATCTTTCCCGGCATTCTTGACGATGGACAGGTGTCAGGAGTAATTATGAGAAAGGAACGCAGGATGATAGACCAATCTTCAGCAACCGATAGTGTTTAGTGTTTGCTATGTTTAATTTTCGGGTAACTATGGTGGCTCTGATTGCACTATTCTACCAATTAGGGCTATTCTTCTCTCCCGAAGCAGTTCGGTACGTCACAGAGGCATTGAAGATAGCACGTCGGCTATGAGAACCTGCTTCCCATCATGAATACAATCAATAAACTACTGATACATAGTATGCAAGCGGCAGTTGAACGGAAAGACCATTCGATTTTCGCTGTCGTAGTATACTACCACACTCGAAAACACTTGGGGACACGGTGGCTTAGTGGTAGAGCGTTTATCTCTGGTGCGTGGGGTCCCTGGTTTGATCCTAGCGTGCTCCACGTGGGCTTTGTGGTGGATAAATATCTTGTTCGTGGGTTTTCTCGGATTCTCCTGTTTCCTCCCACTTTCTTCATTCCGCTATTACATTCATTTCTCATCATTGCCGTCTCCGGAAGGAAGTTGTATCTTCCGCAAGCGCTACCTGTTGCATGTAGAAGAAAATTCTGCTACATAATTTTTGCGGTGAGTAATAGCCTTTCTGCTTTTTTTCATTGAATATAATCACCGCTTGCAATATTGTGATAAATGTATTGTTAATCACTCGTGCTCCTTTACTTTCAATCATCTGGGGTACGCGTGTTCGATCCTCGGTTAGAGTTATGAACAGGGCCGTATATTGAAGGCATAGGGTTTCAAAATTCGTCTCGTAACAATTAAATAATTAAAAATATGTTAGGACATTGTTGGAGAAGAAATAGTATTGAGGTGATGTCATAGAAAGCATGATGGAAGAAAACCAAGGGAGGTAGAAAAATATAAAATTGATGGTACAATTTCAACATCAAGGCGAAGTTCCCCAAGGATCGTTGTATATGGAAACGTCTAAATATGTAGCAAATGACCTCTGGCACCAGTGATGGAACAATATTATGTTCTGGATGAGGTAGAAACCTGATCCCACTAGCAATCAATTTAAGTAGCTTCCTATTTACTTCCTATTTTGATGAATAGTTAGCGCCTAGAAGTATTCTTTGATCTAATTGTTCCTCTTAATGTTTACATGCTATGCCCATGGTGTCTTAACAAGAACACAAGCATCGGCGGACCAGCCCATGTATGCATATTAAGTAATTTGTGGAATATTGCGAAAGTAGAAAGAAACATCATAAAATCAACGAAATCTAGAATGACCGTTTCTTTTTAAACAGGAATGTGGATCGTAATTTAAGTGCTTAATTAATAACTCAACTGACAAAAATGAATATACAAAATAAGTAAAATGCCTTTGGACTTAACGAATTTATTATACAAGAAAATAAAATTCAGTTTACAACTTAGGTAAATTATTGCAGTACTTATCTCAGACTATCAACTAGATCTCACAATATACACAAGATGACAGATAAGACAGTGGCTTGTATTTTATTATATCTATATCAAGTTTACAATAGTTTCCACAACAAAATACTACTGAAAACATAGGCCTGTTTTTATCTCTTTTTTTAACACTTTTACTCCTATGCTTTTAATTTCAGCTTCCTGACAGTTTAGTAAATTTTCTGAAAGATGTAAATTAGGTAGTGGGGAAAAAAGGTAGGCATGTGAAATAGATGGCAAATAAATCTTCAAACATTCTATTTTAAGATGAATACAACATTTATTGGTAGTGTTGGGTGGAATCGCTACAATTTTACAGACCTAGACTCGTGCTTCATCCATTTGCTAATAAGCTACCCGAGTCCTAACTGGACTTAGGATGTTTATCTAAAAATCATTGTTAAATTGTAATTTTACACGCAAATGATTCTGATCGAACACTTTAATCTTAAAAGAATCTCGAGTGATTGATGCATAAAGTGCCCACATGTTAATTTTTCTTCCTGTATTAACTGTTTTAACCGAGAAATTCGTGCCTATAAAAACTCGTACCTAATCGAATCGTCAAAGATAATCTCTCATATCTTACGTAAAACCGTTGATGACATAGTGAAAAATAATGTGAACTTATTGTGTTATTGTCTTTCTAGAGTAAGTGGTAATTATTAGTGTGCGATTTTTTAAATACATTTTTATTGTGACTTCATTATTATTTAAAAGCGAAATTTCATATTTATTATTATTATTTTTTGTGTATCTTGAAATACACCCAATTAAATGTAACAATTAGCTCTGTTTATAATCTTGAAGAGCATGTGAGAAGAAAATGATCCGAGAACATAAGGACATTTTTTAAATTTGACTTTGAACCAATTAAAAGAAGTGTACCAGATGAATTATACTCCCCACTCCTGTACAAGAAAGTCTAAAGTTTGTTTCTTGCCCTTGTACTATGCTATGACACACAATTCTGGAAGAAAACCTTCCAGAAAGATATTAAGGATATACGCCTATATGTGCTAAAATCCTATCTAGGTATAAAAAAGTACGTAGAGCTTCTGAAAGAGGTGAGGTTTTTAACATCAACATTCATATAATTAATCATCTAACAGCTCTAACTAATCGTTCTGAATGGCACAACAATTTAACCAATCACTTAGTATTGGTTTTAATGTTAGAAGATGTTTGGAATTTTAAAATAGTTTAATTTCTAAATCTAAATGTTTATTTTTTAACAAAATTCAAACAGTTAAACAGACTCCAAATTTTGACTAAAACTACTCGTCTAGAGGGGTGGAACTAAATGATAGAATCTACGATTCTTCCTTTTATATATATATATATATATATATATATATATAAAGCCGATGAAATGGAAGGGTGAACGGAGAAGTTATGGACGGACTGTGTCACTGATATGCTGATCAATGAAGCAACTCGTAATTTACATGTTACATTCTCACTCAAACGCTTGTTTGCTACTGAACTATTCTTTAAGCATATTTATCACAGAGAAACTAAAGAACTAATTGGAACTAGTAGATTCCAAATAGAATGCAGTGTTTAATTTTTTAAGACTACAACAAATTTTAACTACGCCCCTTCTTTTTATTTTCTTTTATGTAATTTTCTATTCCTGTATGTATGTATTATGTGTTAGCACTAGACCGTACATATTACAGAAAATATGATTCCACCTAGAAAACTGACTAATTTTTGAAGCGAAAAAAAAAAAAACTAATAATTACAACAAAAATAATTGTAAACTGAAGAATGAAAGTTCTTCTATAAGGAAAAAATCCTTTTCATAGTATATAATGCTTTAGTAAACTTCTCTGCATTTTTAGAATCGTCTGCTTGCATTCGATTGTACTTACTTCGAAAGCATTCGTAACTTCTGGTCTAACGCAGAACGATGGTCATCCTAAGATACCAGCGTCCATTGGAAGTTTTATATTTACATAAAAGTGTTTCTGTGCAGAAAACATGAACTACCGAAATATCTTTGACAATGCCAAGGGTAAATTTCGTAATCAACTCTGCATCAGCTCATATCATCATCATTAACTGGCTAATGGCTATGATGGTACGAATATTTAACATGATAGAAGTTTTCCAGGACAAATGTATGGTCGTTGGTCGGGAGAGGAAAGGTAGTTGGCATAAAAATAATTCTTATACCTAGATGTGAATTCAGTTTCAGTAAAAATTCGTCGTAATGTAGGGGAGTTGTTCAAACAAGTTTCTCTGTACAATCCCAAAGATTGTGATCGCATTAAGAAATAAGGCCATTACCAATTCAGAGAAACGTCAAAATGCATGCAGCCCAGATAATCATGCTTTAAAAGTCTCTGAAATAATATTTAAAAAGACAAAATATATCTTTTGATACATTGTGGCACATGCTGTTTCGAAGTTTCTCTAGCTTCTTCCTCAGTGTGGTTTATTCAATTGCGCTATTAAACTTATGGTGATAGGATGAAGGATCAACATATCTAACATACGCTACCTTGTATGAGATTGGACTTTCGACAATTGAAGACATTTTGTAATTGCCAGTATATAATATAATTCGAGCATGTTTCCATTACATCAACATTTATTAAACACTTTTCTGTCTTGTTACGGTTTTTCTAAAGGAACATTTTAGCAATTTTGTTTCCATCATAATTTGGAATAAATTTAAATTAGTTTTCATTTTAAAAGGTATTTGTTCGAGTTATATTTGCCAGAATAAAAATTTCCATCGTCATGTAAGTATAGCAGCGCTGCTGAAGAACATACACCGAAGAAGAAACCTGGAAACAGTACATGTCATAATTTATTACAAGTTTTTATTTCTTTTCCATATTAAATATGCATCCTATAGCATCTACAGTACATTTTTGGAACTATATTGTTTGTACTAGAATAGAAGGTTCACAAAGTAAGATACAGTATATTTTCCTCAATCTAACGTTTTTAACTAGGTATATTATGGCAAGCTATGTTGACAAAAATTCAGTACTACATACATTAATAAAATTCTATTACTAAAACAGAAACTTGAATAGTATTTAGACCAATAATAATGGGACATATCCAGTTCATAGACTGAATGAATGAATTATTCTAGACCAACAACAACAGAACAAACTACACAGAAATATATGACTTTAGGGTGTTTATTTATTTATTTATTTTTTTTTTTTTTTTAAGGAAGATGAGACAGTCAGTTGTCTTTCTAATATTGTTTGTAGTTTTTTTTTTTTCTTTCTTTCCAATGATAATGTTCACTCTTTGGAAATTAGCAGTGTAGTTTTGCTTCTTCAATTTATTTTTTGATTTTTTTTTAATAAACAAATAAAATATAAAGTTTAAAATCTTATAATTATGTTATTTTGACTCATACAGGAAGGCTTCCATCCTGCATTGAGTCCAGGATAATAAAAATCTCAGCTAAATTATGTAATAATAATAATAATAATAATAATAATAATAATAATAATAATAAAAATTTACACTTACGAACACATAAATAAGAATAACAGTAGTAATGAATTTAACAACGTTGATTTTCGAATGTAACTTCCAAAACAATTATGTGCAAATCATAATATTAGCGAAACAGATAAACTTCAAGAACAATCCAAACAAATATTTTTTGAAGTATAAGGAAAGTAAGTTTCTAATCTAAAAGAGATCAGAGAAGGCTTATTACAATACGAAATCATGTTTGTGTTAAGAAAAGAAAGGTAAAGAATCGAAAACAGTGTCTCTAATTATTATTATTATTATTAAACGAAATATTTAAATTTGACTTTTGAAATTAAAACAATTCTCTTACACAAATTTTGCTGTAAATGCATTCAACAAAACTTAAAGCTATTTTTCTCGAACATAACATGAATTTTAACTGCTATTTCCGAAGTAATTATTTTAAAATAAGGAAGAAAATACACACACAGAACATATTACATTTTTCCTAGATTTTTCTTTGAATAATTGTGTACTGCTTGCTATTTAGTGATTGCATTATGGTATGCATCAAATTTACAATATTTGTAGTTTTGATGATCAATTTATTTATAACTTCGGCGACAAAGTAATAGAATTATCATTTAAAATTTTAGAATGGAAACATAGCATTGGGATTTGGTGTGTTAATGATTAGTTAAGGATTTAGAAATGATGATTGTTAGACCATAAAATGAATTTATTGAACTTGTTTATATTCATAATGATATATTATGATATATTGCTCCAGTGATTAAGCTGAAGCATAGAAATTTATAACAATTTGCGGAAATCAAAAACAAAAGCATTTTCAAGTTATTTTTACTAAATTTAGTTTCAACTTTACCCAGTTTCTTCTATATTTAGCATAATGAGACTTTCTGTCGCATTTTTTAATATAGGGTAAAGCTTGCACAGATTAGCTATCTTGCGTGTAAAGGATGCACTAATTTTAATACATAATTATTTCTGGAACAAAAAACATATTCTAATAGCCTAACTTACTCAGATAAAGTTAAGGAGAAAATTCAACATAGTAATGCATTTTTTGAAGCTGCTATCTACGTTGTAAGTCACAAATTTTACAGATGCATTTTTAAAAACTATAACAAGCTACTGTCATTTCTGCACATTGAATTTTGTCATTATATGCCAAATATACAAGATGCATATCTCACAGTTTGACTGCTTAGAGCATTTACTTTTCAGCTTCCTCATGTATGCATATAAGTACTTAATCTGTGGGAATTCTAGAATAAGGCAATTCTGTGAAACATTAATATTTTATAAGTGTATTAAAGTCTAAAAAGAACTCGTCACTAATACTTCCTATAACTCGTCACGTGCTTTACTCTAAAGAAATAAATATTTCCTATTACAAAATTTAAATGTCATTTTTCTGCTATGAATGATCGACAGATGAAATAACATTTTACACAGAACGCGATTCTAGTTTTATATATTCTGAGCAATCTACGAAATATATATATATATATATATATATATATATATATATATAATTACACATCTAATTAAACTATACTTTAGAATGTCAAAACCTACAAGCTTCCTATTTGGTTTTGTAATGCAGAATTTTGCTCGAAATCTGTGATAGTAATTTTTTTTTTTTTCATATTTTACTCATAAAAGAATTAACGAAGAACACTGGAAATAAATTTTCTAATCGAAAAGTAATATTCAATAGAATATGTTTATCATTTTACAATTATTTAATTCATATTTGTTAAAGATATTGTACATTTGTCCTTAAATATGCACTTACACTATCTGAAAGACAAGTGGGTGTCGTATAAAACATTTAACAGCTGCTTAAAGATGTTTTCTTGAGCTTCGTTTGAAGCTGATAATCGAAATGAAAGACATCAAAGAAATATCAATAGTTGCACATTTTTAACCATATCTTGCAGCTGGTTGCAGTTACAGAAATCGTATGCTACACATCATTGTATTAAATTATGTTCTGTTAAACTTTGTATTTATCTGAGGTAAATTTACTTTCAAAATTTCCAGTTTCTACGTAAGATTTTCTCTTGTCTGTCTTTCTATATGGAACCGTGAAAAGAATATTGAAGTTTACTGACTTTTCATCTTATTTTTATATCCAAGTTACTTATTTAGTTTATTGATATATGATGTAACTAAAAGTACGTCGTCCAGTATTTATTAGTCAATGTTTAGTAGTCAATACACATTGCAAACTATCTTCATCAATTTTTTGATTGTGTATAAGAAGACTAACACAAATTATCAATTAAATCAGATTACTTTGATTAATTGTCTAAACATCTTATGAGGATTTCATTCTGTACTGGCATACGTTTACGAATACATCATGTAAGTATATAGGTTTTATTCTCCTTTACACTAAACATTTGAAGAAAGAAAAAGGAAAACTTCACAAAAATAAGATATCTTTTGTAAAACTACGTACTTATCATAACAAGTTAATACATGTTATTCTGATTAGATAAATTTTTGGCCCAATCTGCTTACAGAAAAGATATTGAACTTAACTTTCTGGCGCTACAAGCCTACGAAGAGCTATGGTCGGTCAGATGCCTTACGTTCAACTGGGTGATGTATCAATTCTGAACGCCATGATTTCTGGTTTCTAAATTGGAGTTCGCTAACTTCTATTTCAAATAGCTTCTTAATTGCCTCATGTTATTAGGTCACCGACCGGGGATCGAACATGGAAGCACGAACACTATTCATTGAGCCACATGGACCACTTACAGAAAATATAGGGAGTTTAATTTATTGAAAAAATAATATATACATATACATTGACTAGAACTACAAACATTAATTTGGATTAATATTTCTAAATTATCTCAACAGTTTCAGTACAAATTGACAATCTGCTGAGTTTTGAACTAAGTATATGGCTAATAAGGTATAGTAACACGTCAACTAAATCTTATTAATAAGAATACTAATATAATAATTCATTAAATTGGAGTGATAAATGGAATATTTAAAATCAGCAATGATAGACTTTACAGATAGTTACCGAGTACTTGCAACATATCGAAAGTAAGGTGCATTTTAAAGCACCATAAATAAATGTGTAATTAATCAAATAGGCTACATATTTTAATGAACTAATAGATGCGAAAAAGAAAAACTCCATAATTTGACAATTACTGAAGTTGTATGAAACCAGCAGAAATGCGATTTTCATTGAAAGGAGTAATATTTCGTATGCTCGTGTTATGACCTGCTTTTTAAAAATAACTCCTACCTTGCGAATAAACTGGAAAAGTAAAATTAATGTTTGTAAAGAACTCATGCAAGTGTGAAGTTACCAAAGGATTAATTAACAAAGATGGCTCCATATTAAATTAAATTCAAGCGTTAACATACAGAATTCTATATATTATTCTTGTGCATACTATCACAAGATTACCTATTACAGCATTAATATTTCAGGCCCATAAGTGTTCATGCTTAATGAACCTAGAAATTTTATATATTTAACATTCCATTACGGAGAACTTTACAACCACATATTAATTGCCATGATATCAACATGGCAGTAATACCTTGTATCTTCCAAATTCGTCACAAAATACCAACACTTGAAAAAGAATAAAAAAAAAAAAAAAAAATTCATATCAGTAAGCATATAGAAATAGCAGTAACATGATGCTATACCTTCAATACATATTGCACTACAGGTTTTGATTTTCAGCCTCATATTCACGCACAAGACATAAATAATAATAATTCTCCAAGATTGGATCTTTGGTATTAAATTTCAGAAGAAAAAAAATTCAAAAGAAGTTGGGAGGTCAATCAACAAATTCAGTAAATATTTGAATGTAAGCTGAGGATTAGAAACCTCAGAAGTTCTGTACACCTCGAAATAGTGCTTAATAATCAAGGTGCATACGGAAAAACTATTATTATTGGTATTACTTTACAAACCACGCTGTAAATATTGAAAATGCATGACAATACCAGTTGAACAGATGAAAACATATATTTCCACTTAAAACTGCATCAGTCTCAATAAGTAGGAACAAATGTATTTACTTTCCTAATTTTGTTATCTTATTTTTAACAATTTAAACCTGCCTCCAATAAGAACGCTATGAGTGATCTCTCTTGAAATGCCCTTTGTAATAAGTTACACAAAAAATAAGAAGACATAAAGCTTTTAGAACCCAAATAAATAAGTTCATGATAAACGAATGATTCATGTTTCAGTACGTGTTTGTTCTTGATGTTTCGTTTTCCCTTACCTTACAATATTTACATTATAATCAGATCTTGCAAGACCAAAAGTATGATCTTTAACAACACAGAGCCGAACTGTGTATGTATGACATAGCCAACAGACTATACACTTAATTTGATTTCACACTATACACATTCAAGCATGTATCTTGAATATTGTGGTAGAAAAATAAAAGATTATATAAATATATACATACCCGCATGAACATTAAAAGAGAGCTAAGTAAAATTATTATTTACAAATTTGTTTTAATAAAAAAATATAATAACAATAGTATTGCTTAGTTTCGGGAAACTAAATTCATAATTAAAACGCAACCCTGATCTTGTTTTAATGTTACATAATAGAAAGTTTCTTTTATAATCATTTTAAACCAAAAACTCCTCTTACTGCTAAAAATAATTTCTTTATCACAATTGGTTACAATAACCACTGCCATTAATATCACAAACTACGCAATAAACGTAGCAGCAGTGAAGGACAGTTAACCTGCACAATTTTCTCTGAAATCAAATTCTCAATAAATATTTTTACTCTCCTTTCTTATCACAAACCTTTAGTAACCAACGCTTCCTTAGCTTTATCGCCTTTCACTGTAGAAGCCACCTTATTTGCTGGAAACTTCCAGACTTATTCTTACAGAAACAAATGCTTATACGATAACAGCTCATCAACTCTCAATAAGAATTCATCCACAACATGATGTTTTCTGGCTCATTTGGGTCTTTTCGTTCTTGGGATCTTTTAGGACAATGCTGTCGTTGCTTGACTCTCTTCTTTGTAAGTGGATTACCTGCTCGATGAGAAACTTCATAGAATCCTCTAAAAATAAATAAATAAAAATTATATAACATTGTATTTGATTTTATTACGTCCATTTGGTCATACCATGGCATATAAAAAGTACAAGATGTAGAAGATTGTTACTAAAGACCCACATAGCACACGACGTCCCATTTTCCAATTATCCCATATAGCTCCCGGGATTATCGGGACAATGAGTAGACATCCCATGAACGTCCTGCATGGGACCTCCTAAAGGATTTCCACGTAGGATATCCACGGGACGTCCCGGATGGGACAGGAGATCCCAGGGAAATCCCACGTCGAACATACCTAGGATCACATTATCCCATGATTTACCGGTGGACATCCCTTTGAAGTCCCGTTGAATATTCTGTTTTCCAGGATATTAGCGGACATCTGGATGTTCTGCGGAGGTCCTATGGATGTTCCAGGAGCAAATTCGGATGATCCCGGAATGTCCCGTTGTCCATTGCGGACCAGTCTTGGACGTCCGTGTGCTATGTGGGGATGTATAGAAATTTCATAAGTTCAAGACATTAATAAGTTAAACAACACAAACAATATAATAAACCGTTGGGAGTTAAAAATGGAACTCGGTGCAAGTTGGTTATGTATCGTGCACTAGCCATATCTGCATGTTTGTGGATTTGTTAATAGTTGTTGTGAAAGGTAAGTACATAATATGGTGCTGTTAGGACCATGATGGGAGAGTGCCCCTTTATAGTACATAGTACTTGTGTATTCATGCGAGAAAGTACACGTATACGTATGAGATAGAGCATGAGCTTAGAGAGTATAATGACAAAATTATTTATCATATGAGAGATGGGGAGACCTTTTAGTATGTGTGTTTTGGAAGTCCGGCATGTAGTTGCAGATTCCAGTGTGTTATTTCCTATATGAAATAAATAGGAATATGGGCCAGAATGGAATAAATTATTATTTGAGTTAGAGATGCAAGGGCTCGGAAAAAAACCGGCTTTTTTGGAGAAAAAAACTCGGTTTTTTCTGCTTCGCTTTTTTGCTTGGGAAATTTTGGGCTTTTTTCAAAATGTTGCTTTAAATTGATAAGGCAGACTTTGTTTCGCTTCTATACAGCATAAAACTCATTTAATTAGTGGTTGATGTAGGTAATAATATAAAACCTAAAATAAACCATGAATTTCGAAAATATTTTTAAAAAATTCTTAACATATTTACATTATGAATTCCTAAGCATTAACCAATAGATGTAATAATTTTTTAACCTCTTATACACAAAAGTAAGTACTTTTATTTTTTTAAAAAAATGATACACAAATAACTAGCAAAATTGTATGTAGTATTTTTACTTCAAAATATCACACACCTTTTTGAAACAAAATAAAATAAAACATGAGAGAAATACATTTATATGATAATCTTAAAGGCTGCACATCAAGAGCTAGGTTTCGGGTGGTTCTGCACATTCTTGAAACTTTTAAGTTTTAACTTTCATATACATTGTATGGATATTTCGAACACATTTTTCATTCATTGATCACATACGTAATAATCTGTTACCACCTATCAGGTGCTTCGGATCTGCAAAATCGGTAAAATTCCGAATTCTATAATGCACTTACTGTTCCTTAAGCTTGTTTAGAATCGGGCAAGTACCGAATTTTCTGTTCATGGATCATATGCGTAATAGACCGTTCATCCGATCGTGTGGTTTCCTAGGCTTATAACCACCATCACGGTTTACCCAGTCCTGAAGGTTTCTGATTTTTTAACGACAGGAATTCGACTTTTTTGTATATATATATATATAAAACCCTATGGAATACATTTAAGAAGAGGGGAAAATGAATCACTGTTTCAATTCACAGAAAGGAGACAAAACTTATTGTAATAATTAGCGAGGCATTTCTCTTAACATTATATTAACAAGATTGATTCCATATGCAAATGAAATTATTGGAGATTATCAGTGTGGATTTAGGGAAATCGATCAACTATCGACCAGATATTTACTATTCGATAAATACTCGTAAAGAAATGGGAATATATTACCCAGTACATCAGCTGTTTATTGATTTTAAAAAGGTTTACGACTCGGATAGGAGGGAAGTATTGTACAGTTCTTACAGAATTCGGAATACCGAAAAACTAGTTATATTAATTAAAATGTGTTTAAATTAATCCTAGAGTAAAGTCCGAGTAGAAAAATTCTTGTCCATGAGCTTCAACATCGAGAATGGTCTAAAACAAGGAAATGCGTATCGCCATTATTATTCAGCATTGATTGATTGATTTTTAGTTTAGCGTCCCTTTCAGCAGCGAGGCTATATGAGACGTGAACCTACTGATTAACGTGGAATCCGAACCACATGAGCTTCCGCCGGGAATCGAACCTGGGTCCCCCGCGCCAAATATTATTCAGCATTGTTCCGGAGTATGCTATAAGGAAAATTAAAGATAGCAACCAGGCCCTAGAGCTGAATGGTATTCACCAGGTTATGGCGTATGCTGATTATGTAAATTTAATAGGGGATGATATGAAAACAATAGAAAGAAATACATAGGCCTTACTAAACACTTGCAGCGACATTGGTTTTGAAGTAAATGCAGAGAAAACTAAATACAAGGAAGTTCACCGGGATCGTAATACGGCAAATTGTGGATGCGTTAAAATATCAAATATTTTGGACAAAGTGGATACTTTCAAATATTAATCCAGCAGCTAGGAAAGTCCTGTTGGGAGTTTGAGAGCCAGAAGGTTTGTTTGTTTTACCGAGTTCTACTATCTTTAGTGTTTTTAAAAAAATTGGTCACATGTTCTGAATCATGGTCATTATTGCGCAATGGCCGCCATCTTGAATATTCCTTTCGTATTCACTACATTTTTCTTAAATACATCTAGCTCAAGCTGTAATTGTTGCAAAGTTATCAGTTATACCTCGTTCGATTTGCAATAGTATAGGCTTTTAGGTGACGTTATTCACTTGTCAGTAATACACACAAGAGGGAAGTAAAGGAGGGAAATTTTGAAAATTTTCCTCAAAATTTTCCCTTTTACCGAATTTTTGCTATTGTTATATGGCAACGCTGGGTTCTAGGCGAGAAAGAAAAATTAGATACATTTCCTGTAATGTGATAAATATATGCTGAAAGTTTTGTCTTGATTGGTTCACTAGCAGAGGAGTAATAAAATATTT
The DNA here is from genome assembly GCF_964235325.1 of Thermobia domestica. Taxonomy (NCBI): domain Eukaryota; kingdom Metazoa; phylum Arthropoda; class Insecta; order Zygentoma; family Lepismatidae; genus Thermobia; species Thermobia domestica. The sequence goes on along the minus strand of NC_137462.1, from coordinate 109,403,338 downwards.
TGTATTTTATGATTTTGGTCGCTCTAACAATCTTTGGATTTAATGAAAGTACTTTTGTCACATAGAAAGACCTCCAGCTCAGATTGTAATTGCCGCAGAGATACAAATAATATCAAGATCTACTTTTAATGATATAGGCCTTTAGGTGGCTTGCCAGAAGTGCGTATGGGAAGGATAAAAAGATGTGGAAAATACGCTTAAAAGTTTCTATTTTTCTCTGTAGCATAGTAAATACAAGAGGAAATTTCATGGTGCGTAGGTTGGCAGTACTGTTGGAGTCTTACTATGACCAAAAGTCGAGGTTAACGTCGAAGCCGTCAATAAAGTGAAGATTAATGATTTAAAGGTAAGTGATTCAAGATTTTCTTCTTATGCTGCAGTTATGATGATGTACTACGTCAAGATCAAATGCTAGCAAACAGGACTATTATTAGGGCTAAAGGACACCGTGTTCCCATACCTCCATCAATAAAACCCAACATTCTTGTTCGAGGTGCTATGGACAATTTCGACACAGAAGAAGCTACATTTTCAGAAATGCATGGAACACACGACACAGTACTTGTCTGTTTCAAGACCTTCATCTGAGTGATAAACTTAACGTCTCGTTAGAAGAACCTGATAGTCCAGAGAGATACCTGGGAACGTTTGGCATCGATGTCACTTCACGAACTCTGACTAAAGATATAGATGCCCAAAAACTATTGTGCTACACAAAGCCAAAAACAAGGTGCAGTATCCTCAGTACTTTCGTTCCTAGCAATGACCTAATTACAGCAAATGAAATAAAACAGCTAGGCACAAATTTAGATCTCATATGGTTTCTTTCAAGATTTTTTAAAAAATCCAACCTACCTCAATTAGATTTCCCTCAGGAAGTTGAGATTCCCTCTAGAAACGCTTTTATGAGTGCACTGTCTGAACATCAATCTCACAGGACCATTACTGGATATACTCCAATACTACCCTATCCTGCAACTCAGTATGACTCTATTTATACAACAATGTGTAATTTCCAAGATATCTTGCACCTGTTAAATGTCGAAGAGAGTTCACTGTGGTGTGACGAAGGCGTATATCATATAGCTAAAGAAATTCAGCTTCTTCAACACCAAAAGTTTTCCAACATATTTCTTGGCCTTGGAGGATTTCATCTTCAGAAAGTCGTGCTTGCATGTATTGGTCTATACCTCAAGAGCAGTTGAGGTTTGGAAATTCTTGTTTAGACTGAAACCATGGGTCCACACACTGCTGAAAGCGCTTTAAAAGGAAACCACTATAGCAAGAGAGTTAGAGCAATAGGAATGCTTTGTGAAGTAATGGAAACACTGGAGTGGAAGGCGTTCATGGAACAGATTAACATAACTAAATACTCTGAATTATTCTCAATAGTAAAACGCGTACAGTTATCAGTGTATGAAGAACAAAGTTTATCTAAAGAAACTAAATGTGCTATCGAAAACCTGAGTGCCATCAGAATGGACTTTGAGAAATTTAGAGAAAGTGGAGCACAAAAAAGTGAAATGTTTGCTTATTGGGATCAGTTTGTCTCCACACTTGCTCCTCTTCTCCGAGACTTAATTCGAGCAGACAGAGAAAATAACTGGAACTTGCACGTGTGCAGCCTAAGAGAGTGTTTGCCACTTTTCTTCTCATTTGACAGAACAAATTATGCACGGTAGTGTACTCTATATTACTACGATTAATTAAATCTAGAACAAGAACATCCTCTGATCTATAATGAGTTTAAGAACGGTCATTTCACAGTTCAACATAGTAACAATAGATTAAGCAGCGTTGCATTGGATCAAGCACTAGAGCAACACTACAATAAGCCAGCCAAGGGATCTGGAGGCATAATCGGAGTAACCAGACGAAAAGAAGCCGTGACAAAACACGATCTTATCAAACATGACAAAGAAAATATAACATACTTTTTGAGACGGTTTTGTGGCCTTAATGAAGACGATGAATATGCTCTTCATCATGAGTTTTCGAAGTCTTTAACAATTCAAGAGTAGCAAAATATTTCAGAGATGATAACTCTTGTGCTTGAGAAAGGAAATCCCTTTTCGAAAGTTGATAGTTGTGGAATTTCTAACATTATAAGTGGAACAAAAATTGATCAAGTAATAGCTGAGTACTTACTCTCTATACAAGGAAAAGGAGAACTAGCTACAAAAACTTCGTTCAAGAAAGGCTTATTGATAAATCCAAAGGTATTCTAGATCCCATACATAAACAATTTCCAAAGACAAAGAAACACATATATGCAACCGAGACTGCACTCCAAGAAACAAATAATGTTATTCGGTTCATAGAAATAGCATGTTCAAGAAATTTCGATATTGAGACAGTACTAAAATACGAGCTTACATGTACATCGTATTATCTAACAGATGATGGGTTCTTAAAGAAAGCAGATAAAGCAAAACTCAGCAAAGAACTTGAAAAACACTTTTTAAATAAGAATGATGTAGTTAGTCATCTACCAACGCAGGAAACGAGAGCAGCAATGGTGATTGACTTTATAGTGTACGCGCGAAATGTCTATATCAAACGACTTATGTGTAAGACGTTTGGAGACTACTTTGAATATTTGGAAAATATTTTTAAAACTCTCCGAAGGTTGTTTGCGCACTGATATAGTGTTTGACTTGTATCAAGATAAAAGTATCAAAAACTGGGAGCGACTGAGGAGACAAAAAAATGTTGATCCTATTGATGTGATTCCTAGTAACCCAAATGCACCCCTTCCTGTCAACACGGATACTTTTTGGGCTTAAAGCCAGAACAAAGCACGTTTGCAAGAACTCTTCATTGAGTGGATTGTCGATCAAGGAAATTCTATAAAATCTTTGTATTTGGGAGGAGGTCACAAACATAACCCAAAGCTATGTCTGAAATTGACCGAAGGATCTGTTAGTTTGGTACCAGATCTTTACTGTGAATGTGAGGAAGCTGATGATAGAATCATGAAACACATCCAATACATGGTCGAAACTGATTCCATTGAAAGAGTTAAGATTGCCTCAGTAGATACAGATGTTATGATTTCCGCACTATATCATTTCAAAAAGAGTTACAAAAAATGTGGCCTGAAAGAACTGTGGGTTGTCAAAGACACACGACCATCTATGAGGTACATACCACTTTACAAAATGACGGAGAACATGGACGACACCCTTTTATATGTTCTTCCTGCTGTTCACAGTTTAACTGGTTGCAATACCACATGTAAGGTTGGGACAAAACTTATGGCACTTAAAACAGCAATGACATCAGGAACCCTGTTGAAAAATTTTGAGGTTGCTCCCTTGGATGAAGGAATGATACAAAGTGCCGAGCTTTTTATCGCAAAAGTACTTGGTTCATCAAAAACAAACTGTGATATGGTACGTTTTGAACAATACCACAAAGCAAAAGCTATCAACTTTTCTCAACTATGTCCACCATCATCAACGATAGTCTTTCACATACAGCGTGCATATCTTCAGTGCTAGATATGGATGACTGTGCTGGATGAAGCCCAACCACTGAATCTACTAGAGTATGGTTACATAGAAGAAGCAGGATATCTTAAGCCAATAATAACGACTGGATATTTCAGACCTCCTGAATTTGTCTCTCCTTGTATGTGCAAGACATGTGCAAAAGTTAATGTTTGTTCTTGCAGAGTGAAACAAATACCGTGTTGTCCATTCTGTAAATGTAAAGTGAAGAATATGTGTGTAAATGTGGGATGAAAGTGTCAATTTATCAGACATTTGTGGACTGTTATGAATAATAATAAATTGCTGTTTGAAAATATCACTAGATATCAAATTTGGAACACATTTCTTAATTACGAAACATGAAATGTTACTATTTAAAAAAAATATATTTCTTCACTTGTGAATTAAATATTGGGTATTAATGTTTAGTGAATTTCTAGTAGTTCCACTTCTGTCTTTTAGTGTTTCCACATCATTAAAGGAAAATATTTCGTATGAATTTTATATTTATTTCCCTTATACTTCCTTGTCATAAATTATAATGGCACATATGTTAGATTAATCCACACCATTTATTACTCTAATCAAACAAATTATAAAACGAAATATTATTTGTACCTCTGTGGCAATTACAGTCTGAGCTGGAGGTCTTTCTATGTGACAAAACTACTTTCATTAAATCCAAAGATTGTATTTTATGATTTTGGTCGCTCTAACAAAATATTTTATTACTCCTCTGCTAGTGAACCAATCAAGACAAAACTTTCAGCATATATTTATCACATTACAGGAAATGTATCTAATTTTTCTTTCTCGCCTAGAACCCAGCGTTGCCATATAACAATAGCAAAAATTCGGTAAAAGGGAAAATTTTGAGGAAAATTTTCAAAATTTCCCTCCTTTACTTCCCTCTTGTGTGTATTACTGACAAGTGAATAACGTCACCTGAAAGCCTATACTATTGCAAATCGAACGAGGTATAACTGATAACTTTGCAACAATTACAGCTTGAGCTAGATGTATTTAAGAAAAATGTAGTGAATACGAAAGGAATATTCAAGATGGCGGCCATTGCGCAATAATGACCATGATTCAGAACATGTGACCAATTTTTTTAAAAACACTAAAGATAGTAGAACTCGGTAAAACAAACAAACCTTCTGGCTCTCAAACTCCCAACAGGACTCTCCTAGCTGAGACTATATCTAGGATCAATATTACCAGACCAAAATCATATCCACAAAGTAATTAAATGTCGACTGAAATTAGGAAATTCGTGTTATTATTCAGTCAAAATATTTCGTCGTCGCGAATTCTGTCGAGGAATTTAAAACTTAAAATATATAAAACGATAATCATGCCTGCTGTTCTGTATGGTAGCGAAACATGGTCACTTGCGATGAGGGAAGCGCAGACTGAAAGTATTTGAAAATATAATCCTAAGATGAATATTCGGACACAAGAGGAACGGGAATGAGGGAAAGTTCATAACGAAGAACTGCTTAATTTATACGGTTTACTAAACATTGTTACGGTTATCAAGTCTAGGAGGCTCAGGTGGGCAGGTCATGCAGCCAGAATGGAGGATGGTAGGGGGGGTTAACTGGAAATCCAATCGGAAAATGTCCATTAGGAAAACCTAGGGGCAGATGGGAGGACAATATTAAGATGGATCTCGCAGAAATACGAATACAACGTAAAAACTGGATCCAGCTGGCTAAGTACAGAGCTTTTGTGAACGCGGCACTGGACCTTCGGATTCCATAAGCCATAGAGAGAGAGAATATATTTAAGTTAAGCAAAACTGCACAACAACCATGAGTGAGTTGTTAGTTTTTGCACTTCTATCGTGAAGTCCTGGATTCAACCCCGAATTCGAGCATTTTGACAAAAGTTTTTCTTAATTCCATCTGTGAATGTAGAGATAGTGCGTGTACTGTAAATCCTGGCCGACTTCCTTTATCGTTTCTAAATCGTTGTTATTACTAATTACCAGCAGTGACGGATTTGCGAAGGGAGTTAGGGTGGGGATGTCTTACAGATTGAAGCCTGTACCCCGAAATTACGGAATTTCTAAAACAATCGAAATATTTGTTGTGCCTTTACTCATAAACTTCAAGCTCTCCTCAAATAAAAATTAGGTATTTTTAGAAAAACTAAACATCAATATGGAAAAACCCTCCCAAAATACTTTTCTAAATCCGCCACTGATTATCAGTATAAAATGGTCTTCAAGGTTGTATCGGAAAGATTATTGCTGAATACAAACAAAACGAAATAGTTATGCTTATACTCATCAACTTCAAGCTCCTCCCAAATAAAAATTAGGAAATTTTAGAAAAAACAAACATTAAGCAGAGAAACACCTCCCAAAATACTTTCCTGAATGCGCTGATTATTTCTATAAAACTATATTCAAGGTTGTATCCGGAAGATTATTGCTAAATCATTGCACAGTTACAGTATAACAAAAATGTGGAAGTCCACTCTGACAGATATACTGACAAACGTACGCTCTGACGGATATATTGAAGTTTAACTTATGTGCTAGAAGCTAGAGTAGGCCTACTAATCTCTAAGAAATGAAACACGGATGAGTAAAAAGAAATGACGTAGAAAAGAAAAAAATGTCGATAACTCAGAAGTTAAAATAAAGTTAAATACCCTGTACAATTGCCCTCAAATACTACGTACTGTATGTTTACTTTAATTCATAAAACATGTGTTCCATCCATCATGATGGTGAATTCCAGAGAGAAATATGGTATTTAGGTCATGAAATCTTATTTGACTTTAGAGTATACTATAAGAAAGCTATTCAAATAGAAAAATCACGAAAATGAAATAGCCAAAATTTCCAAAATTCTCGTTTTTTCCCCCAAAAAGCTGGCTTTTTATGTGCAAAAAACCATCGATTAAAAAAAAAACGGCTTTTTTGCATCTCTAATTTGAGTTTATCTGCATTTTGGGGAAGTCTTTCAGGAGAAAGTTATATCTGTGGAGTTGCAAACGTCGTTTAAGCTTCAGGCATGAGTTCAATGAAAATTATTATATTAAGAACTAAATATTAACTTAATACATATTACGAATAGATCCTATTTGGGTTTCAACTCAGGTATTTAAAACTATTTTACAAATGAATTTTATAAATGGAGTACTAATAAGTAGAGATGCAAGGACTCGAAAAAAAAATAATAATAAAATAAAATAAAACTGCTTTTCTTTGTGTGGGGGGGGGGGGACGAAGTTTTTCTTTCACGGCTTTTACGCTTGAAATTTTGGGGGCTTTTTTGAAATTTTCAATTTCAGTGAAGAAATAACAGTACGTTCACCATTAATTTTGTATAATAACACGAAAAAAAGATTTAATAATTGAATTCTGAAGAGAAAATAATTAAGGATAATCAGTCAAATGATGGAAAAGAAAGAAGGAAAATTAGTGTACACAACGAATTTTTTAGTTGGAACGAATTAATTGTAGAGCTATTACAGTTATGTTCTACAACAAGTGAAATTTTAGTAATGTTAACAGTAACTGTTCTGAAAATGTAGTAGTTAGATTTAGTGGAACAAAATTGTGATTTAGAATTATCCATAAATTAAATTTCAGTTAGTAGCGTTTTTGGAGCTAAAACATGTTGTATCGGAGCTTACGCGGAAGAAGTTTATCTATCTAGATACGAAAGATTTAAGACAGTCAAAATTCGAGTGGGAGAATGTTAAGATCCTATACCCAAGTTTCCCATTTCAAATATATGACACGATTAAAAAAAAAAAAAAAAAAAAAAAAAAAACTAAAGAAAGAATATATTCTCTAAATTACGTACTCTCACTACCGTAAAACTAACATCATGCCTAAACTGGCGTTTATAACTTTAATTTTGTAAACTGAACCTATGTTAAGTTCTAATAGGATATCTGAAGCTCACAATAAAGTGTTTCCCGAATGGAGAAGGGTATGTCCATGGTAACTCAAGTTACGTAATGACATATTTTGAAGGATACTAACCACAATAAACTTAAAAGCTCCGTTTTTTTTTTTTTTTAAAAAAAAGAAAGCTGTCACATTTATACAGTTAATTACAAATATCGCCATTTTATATGATACAGCAAACCTAGGAGACAAGAAAATACTATAATAACTCACGTTACAATTTTTTTCCCTACATTCAGAACCTGTGATTTTTAAAGTACATTTTCTTTTGTCCTGGCATAGCTATGTGCATGAAATTACTATGTAAGATAGGGACACACACAATTTAATTATGACAAAAATATTAAATTTTTATTTACATTTTATGACTGCTTATTTTAGTGGAATATGCACAAAGTCGGGTAACTCACGTTACATTTGTCAACGGTCTTTTATTATTAAGTATAAGCAACATACATTTATAATAATTTGAAATAAGCACAGTTTAATTAAGTTGAACATTGAACTTTACTTTAAGAAAAGGTTTCATCAGTTATATGAAATTTTACTTGGGATACCGACAGAAAAAAGTAAGACCTATGTAATAATAAATAAGGCTTGTATAATATAATCAACATTAAAACTTAGTAGATGAAAGGTAACCTACGGGAAAAATAAGAAAATAGTAATTCTCTGAAAAAAAATTAATGATGCCAGCTACATACAACTATATTTTTTATCAAAAGAACAACTTGACTAAAAATTATAACTATATTTCTTTCATGAATTTTTGTCCCTATTTCCGTGGACATACCCAGAACGAGATGTAAGCGAAATTCTATATCAAAATCAAACTGGGTTTGTGTCTGTTTCTTGGTTTATGATAGTTTTTTTCTTGTCTGTTTGATTAAAATTAGGCAACCAGTAAAACACATAAAAAGATGCATAACTTTCAGTCACTTGTAAGGTGGTTAGGCATCCAACATGCCCTCGTAGTATGTTGTGTTGCATAATTTACTCTTGATGGCTTTCAATGAAATGTCCGTTCGAAAATCCATAAAGATAGCCAGTCCCAGGCGAAACATAGAACTCATAAGTAATAAATCTTGTAAAGGTACCTCTTTAATTCGTAGAATCCACTACAGGAAAACAAAGATAGTACTTGAATAAGAAAATTATAAAAGGTAAGAAAAGCAAAAATTTGTTTTTCCTCTAAAATCCTGCGTTTTGTTGAAAAAATTAACCCCCGTCCCAAAAATAGCCTGCATTTTTCTTCATCTCTGCTAATAAGTAAATTTTGCTACTGAGTTGATAAATAAATATTGCATTCTATGAATCACAAAGCGAAATAGCCAGTTGAAGTGTGGAACATATCAATATTAAACCACTTTTGCATGTTATGTATTTACAAAAAACTTGACAGCCTACAAAGTAAGGCGTCGAAACTGATATCAAACAGTATATTCAAGCAGCTATCTTGAATAATATGGTAAATAAAACTATTCCATTTTGACATCAATCAAATATGTTCATTTTTTAAAAAAGTTGATTCGTCAATTAAAAAACATCTACAGTATACTATAGAAACAATAGTTGTGCAATAACTTCCAAATGCTATTTTAAATAATTTATGTGACTAAATTTTTTATGTAAACTGGCATCCGAAATCATATTACAATGCATAAAGTACAGCAGATAGTTTACGGCAAAATTTATTTATGTATGTATGATACATTTTACCATCTATAATCTGTGATCAAGAAATGTAACATATTCTATAGATTCAATTAACTTTATCCCTTGCATTTAATTTTGGCGTGAATCAATATACTTAGTTACACATATGTAAGGATATATAAGAACATTATGTGTAGTATGCTTAATATAAAATATAGGATTTAAAAAATCGTCTCGACATAATCTATTTATTTAAGAGGACTTTATCATTGAGGAATCCAGTGTTTTAGTAAGATCAAGATATTCTAAATGGATAATTATTAAGTTTATTGCTTCTGGAACATAAACTAAAATTGAGATCAATTCTTTTTTTAAAAAATGTAAAAAGCATTGGACATATAATATATTTGAAATATGTATGTATTTTGTGTGCACTGATAAGAAGTTTTACGTGAGAAAGAAGGCGGAGAGAAGTAATTCTCTAATGACTTACCTATATTGATGTTTTCCCGTGCAGATGTTTCAAACCAAGACGACACTCCATTCTCCTTGCAAAACTTCGTAATGATATCTGCTGGAATGGTTGAGTCGTGAATATCACATTTATTTGCTAGAAGAATAACAGGAATGGGGCTACCATCTGGCAGTGTTACTTTTTCTCGAACATCCACAAGCCACTAAGGGGAAAGAAAGGTTTTTAATTTGTTTATATCACTCATTCATTAATCACTTAGTTTCTATACCTAACTCTTGGGAAAACTCCCACTGTTCAGAAGTCTTCTAGGGCGGGGTTTCTCAACCTGGGATTTAGGATCTCTAGGAGGATTGCGAGAGGAATATATGGGGATCGCAAAAGGAAGTGAAAATGTAATTAAGATGTAGTAGCGATATTTTTAAAAATAATTTTGAATTTCTTATTTTTATTTTATTTCTATACGTATCATCAAATACAGCAACGAGTACTAAACAAATAAAAATTCGTTTATTAATGAAAGTCTTTTCCGTATTTGCTTGTAAAACAACACATATAACACCAAATATTAAAAACTAATAAAGTAATTTCCTTAACATTTGTAATATAGATTATATATATATATATATATATATATATATATATATATATATATATATATATATATATATGAGATATTTGGCTCTTTTCTCATATCATCAAACAATATCTTATTTTTTAAAAGAAATATGTAAGATGGCTTGGTTGTTTACTTTTAGCTTCTCTTTTCATCTGTGAGGCTATATGAGGCGTGGAACTACAATTTAAGATTGAATCCGATCCATCCTATTGCATTCAATGCTTTTCCACTGGGAATCGAACCCGGGACCTCGTGCAACAAGGGCATAACGGGCTAACCATTAGACCAATAAGGAGAAATAAATATAAAAATATATAAGATTGAAAGCATAATAAATTACAGTGCAAACCTTTTGTACTGACTGGAATGTAGCAAAGCGAGACACATCAAATACGATTGCAGCACCAATCCTGCAAAAGAGCAAACATAAAACAAATATCAGAACACAATAATAATAGAAATACTTTATACACCTACAGTGAGATCTTTAAATATGTTTTCACAGCCCAAAACTTTTTATATTAATATGAAATAGCTTTATCTGAAAATCGAGAAACGTGGAAGAAACATTTCCAGGTCCAAACCTAAAAGTAAAAACACGTCATTAGTCCAACAAGAACCTGCCAAAAGGCAGAATAGGCCTACTTAATTATAATGGCTTTTTAGTCGGTATAATTCACCAATTTTTGTATAATGTTGCATACCCAATCCAAACAATCAATTTATTTTTTACTCCAATTCAATAATTTCCAGTTCAGCATATCTGTCTATAAACTACAAGGGACAGAACTTACTATTGTAGTTTACTCTACTGACTTATTGTCTTCCCCTAACTAGTTAGGTAAATAGGCTAGAATCTCTCGTCATTAAAAAAAAAAAAAAAAAAACACCCAGATATAATCATTATGCAAACATGGCCTGTCGAAAAGCCACCACATAATGTGGCTAAACTTTTCCCATATTCACTATGAAAGGGAGACCACGGAAAATTTGATTGTGATCAGTCGAACCATTTAGAAGACGACGAAAAACTGAAATACACCTTCCGGCGAAGAAGGAAGTTCCGCTTGCCTCACTCCAATAATCGAAGTCTCATTACCATGTAACCCTCCACAACGAAAGTACTGCACGCAAAATGCATACACCAACACCTTATACACTGTTGGAAAAAATGTTTAAGGATACTACATAGATACATCATATCATTTAAACCAAACTCTCGTGTGTCTGTAAAGAGTACTAGAAGCAGTATTAAATGTATAATCAGATATAAAAGAAGAATATCGTTGAACTAAGAATAAAAGCAAATTATTCATTAAATGGTTTTTGATGGTAAGGGTCGTTATCAAGCGAAGGTAAGATGACATTAAAAACATTATTTCAATATAGCTACATCGTACATTTAACATAAATTCAATGAAAATAAAAGTCATCTTCAGAGACAAAAAATAAATAAATAAAATAAAATAGAAGCCCTAAAAGCCTATGATTGGGTGATGAATGATTAACAAAATAACTGAAAATAAGGCTTATTAACTACACCCACCCTATCCGTCTAGATGTTATATTCATATCTCTCTCTCATATTCTCAATGAAACGATCGGCTGTATGTTTATCACACCACGCTCGTCTCTAAAGGTTAAATAACCTGTTACCATTATGGCAATGATGTATTGCCAAAACTGTAATATAGATTTTAAAATATAGATGTTTGGCTTTGGACAGATTTTATTTTTAGTCAAATTATTAGATTAGTCAAATTATTAGGACTAATATCCTCCCCATTCGGATCTCCGGGAGGGGGATGGCTTGGGAAGGACTATTGGACGAGAAAGTAATAATGAGAGGAAGACAGACAGAGAAAGAAATACAGGGAAGAGCAAAAGGTTTAGGATAGGGACATGGAACGTACGTACTATGTTACAGGGAGGAAAATTAGAAAATCTTAGAAGAAGAATTGAAACAAAATAATTTAGATTTGGTAGACGTTTGTGAAGTTAGATGGGAAGGTGATGGGGCATTGAACAGCGAAGAATATAGAATGTTTTATTCAGGTAATGAAAAGGGCGGTCATAATGGCGTAGTAATAATTCTTGGAAAGCGCTTAAAAGAGAAGGTAGTGAAAGTAGAATTTATTGATGATAGAGTTATGATGTTAAGACTTAAAGGGAAAACGAAGGATCTAGTGGTGATACAGACATATGCACCGACGACTTCGCATGCAAATGAAGAAGTAGAGGAAAATTATGAGAAAATAGAAGAAATTATAGATAGGGAGAAGAAGGGTGCATGGATAATTCTAATGGGAGATTTCAATGCAGTTGTGGGAGAAAAACAGGAAGGTAGTATCGTAGGCAAATATGGTTTAGGCGCAAGAAATGAAAGGGGAGAGAGACTGGTGAATTTCTGTAGACAGAATTCACTAGTAATTGGGAACACTTGGTTCAATCAGCACAAGAGAAGAAGATATACATGGAAATCACCAATAGACGGCGGAAGATATCAGATAGACTATGTTATGATTCAGGACAGGTATCGGAATAGCTTAATGAATGTGAAGACCCTTCCCAGGGCTGATATTTTCTCTGATCATAATCTTGTGCTGGCCGAAGTAGATATTCAATTGAAAAATGTAGACAGAAGAAAAGTAGGCAACAAAGTGTTGAATACTGAAAAATTGAAAAACGAGGAAATAAGAAATCTTTTCGTTGAAAAATTCGAAGAAAAATGTTCAAACGAGGAAAGGATAGGCGCAGATAGTAACGCACGGTGGGAACATATTAAACGTTGCTTACAGCAGGCTGCAGAAGAAGCAGTAGGTTACCGCGAACACAAAACTGCTAAGAAACCATGGGTTACAGAGCAGATGTTGCAGAAAATGAGGGAGAGGAAGATGTGGAAACAGGTTGATACAGAAGAGGGCAGAAAGATGTACAGAAAGCTAAATAATGAATTACGAAGAGAAACAGACAGAGAGAGGGAAAAGTTTTACAAAAGAAAATGCGAGAACATAGAAGAATTAGAAAGAGTTGGGAAATATGAGGAAATGTACAAGGAGGTGAAATCTATGGAATTTCGGAGGAAACAAAGGGGTATTATGATGGCAGTAGAAAATAAGAATGGGAAGGTAGTCAGCGAGAGAAATGAGGTCATAGGAAGGTGGAAAGAATACGTTGAAGACCTATATGAGAGTAAGGATAGACCGTGTAGTCTAAATGTTGAAGTGGAAAATGAAGTAGGCGAGGATGATAAAGGATTTAGTATTCTTCGGGATGAGTTTGAAAAGGCTATATCCGAGATTAGGAATGGAAAGGCAACCGGAATAGATAACATACCAATCGAATTCATCAAAAATATAGGAGACAAGGGAAAGAAAGAATTGTGGCGGCTATGCAATGAAATATATGAAACAGGAAAATGGCCAAAAGAATTTCTGAAAACGATCATGATACCGATGGCTAAGAAATCGAACCCAAAGAGATGCGAGGATTATAGAACTATAGTCTCATATCTAAAATTCTGCTCCGAATACTGAACAGAAGGTTATATGGAAGAACAAATAAGATGTTGAGGAGGAGCAGTTCGGGTTCAGAAGAGGCAAGGGCACAAGAGATGCTATTGGATTATTACGGGTGATCGGTGAAAGATTTACAGAAAAAGGGAAAGCGGTGTATGTTGTATTTATTGATCTAGAAAAGGTTTTTGACCGCGTGAATTGGGAATTGTTGTTGGGAGTTCTAACAAAGATAGGGTTGGAATGGAAAGACAGAAGACTCATAAGAAACTTATACATGAACCAACAAGTAAGTGTTAGGATAGGGGAAGAACTGACGGAAGAAAGTGCAATTGGAAGGGGAGTTCGACAAGGATGCTGCCTCTCGCCAACACTATTTAATGTCTATCTAGAAGAGATAGTGAAAAAGAGCCTACATGATTATGATGGCATTTCGGTAGGAGGCAGAATGATTGGATGCATAAGATTTGCAGACGATATGGCGCTTGTTGCAAAATCTGAAAAGAAAATCAATAAAATGTTAGAAAAAATTAGAAAGGGCTTTGAAGAATATGGGATGAAAATAAATGTTAGAAAGACAAAAGCCATGGTGATTGGAACGAAGGGGTCTGTGTCAAATATAAAAGTAGGAGGGGAGAAAATAGAACAAGTGATAATTTTCGATACCTGGGTAGTATTCTTAGTAATGACATGAAATGCGAACGTGAAATAAAAGCAAGGATAGGAATGGCGAAAGAAACCTTTAAAAGAAAGAAAAGTCTGTTTTGTGGGACCTTGAACAAAGAGTTGAGAAAAAGACTCATAAAATGCTTCGTGTGGAGTGTTGTACTGTATGGGGCGGAAACGTGGACATTACGTAAAGGTGACGAAAATCGACTGGAAGCCTTCGAAATGTGGGTGTGGAGAAGAATGGAAAGAATTAGTTAGGTCGAGCGGAAAACGAATGAGAGAGTGTTAGAAATTGTGGGTGAGAAAAGAACACTTTTAGATATTATTAGGAAGAGGAAGAGAAACTGGTTGGGACATTGCCTAAGAAGAGACTGTATCATAAGGGACGTCCTAGAGGGTATGGTGGCGGGAAAGAGAGGGAGGGGGCGAAGGAGATTACAATTAATGGATGATATTAAAACAGAAAGCTCATACGCGAAGACGAAAAGATTAGCGGAGGACGGTGGAGCATGGAAGCTTCTCAGCTGCGGAAAGTGACCTGCCAATAAAGGCAGAATACCTATGATGATGATGATTAGATTAGATTAGATTAGATTTATTAATAATTCTGTGGACCATATTACATGTAAGTTTGTACAAAATGGTATAGAATTTGTCAATAAAATAGATACAATACTAACAACAAATACAATGTTCTTATTTTTAAGCACTTGTGAAAAAAATATATAAGCTAAACCAATTTTACAATCTATATAACAATAGTGCCAAAGCTGAAACGAGCAGTATTATAACATTCATACCTTTTTTCCCTCTCTTTTTAATGAATTTGCTTACATTTAGAGCTACGTCGGTGGTAGAATATTTAATACTAAATATAATAAAAAAGAGTCACCCACGCTGAACATGCCTAAAAGGATTAGCTAAACAAAAAGTCTTCAAGGGAAAAGTCCGGCTCCTCAACGAGGAAGTTAATGGAATCCACATTGATTGCTAAGGCAACTTGTATGCTCAGAGTAATTAATTTAGGGAAAAGGTATTGTGACAGTTTTCCATTGTTCTCCACACAATTTCGGTATGGAAATAACGTGCAACTATCACATTACATTTTTCCCTAGTTTGCCGCAAAAACAAAACAATTAAGACCAATGAGAGGTTAGCGGAGGACTCATGAAATTTCTTATTTCTGACAGTAAACTATTAGTGATGAATGATGGCAAATGAAATGATTTATAGAATTGAGAGTATATTAAATCATAAAGTTGATTTTGAGGTAATAAAAATGAGATGCCTGTAAAGATATACTGAAAAAAAAAAGTAACTTACGCATGCTTATAATACACCCTTGTCATGTATCCAAATCGCTCGTGGCCAGCAATATCCCTGAAATAAAAATAAATAAATAAATAAAATAAATTAACACACGTATGTCTGTGTATATAGTAAGAATTTAGGATAATAGAGCATCGTATCAAAATGTAATAAATTTAGATTTTACAGTTACCTATACTAGCGTCACGCGGCAGAACAAAACTGTACTGTTTGAACGTACGTCCGTCCGTCTGTTACTCCACACGATAACTTGAATGAAAGCGAATTTTTGAATTCTGTTTTTCGCAATAGACAGATAGACCCATTATCTCGGCCGAATTCGTTAACGGAGTCAATGCGTTAACATCTTCACGGGTAACGAAGCCTATTCATATCTCATTTAAAATCTATGATGTTCCCTAGTTTTTATGTAACCTGCACAGTAGCAAAGCAAAGGTGGTTGCCTAACATCATTTATAGCTGTTCTTACTATAAATATTCCAGATCTCGTACATTGAATCACGTGATCTTCTTTACTATCTTTAACAGAGTTTATTTCCTATTATCTGTACACCAGAGCTACCGGTACTTATTATTTGTTGACCTAAGCAGTTTTTTGATCAAGCAATTATATAGCCTAATTTTAAGTGCTACAGATATTCTGTAGCGTAAAGAAAACGAATGATTAATGAAACTCAATGATTATGGAAGAATTGACAAAATCAGTATTTGGAAGGAGTGATCTTGAAAAAATATACACCCTGGACTGAATCAGTGACCTTGCACAGACGTGAGCACTGTATCACTACGCTACTGTTCCCTTTATCATTTCATTGAAAATTATGATAAAAATATGGAGCATTTTATTTTAGCTGCGAAAAGGAGAGATGGTAATTAATAATGTCAAAATATAACTATGACCAGTTGGCGTACGCAAAAGTTCGATAAGAAGGGTCAAACTCCCAAGTTCATTTAGTTTCAGGGCTTGTAAACGTATCTTAATGTGGTAAGTGCTTATCTTTGCGTAACATCTAGCTCAAGGTAGGGAGCTAAAACCTCAAACCTTCCTTGCGTACGTCACTGACTATGACGCATATCTCACCTAAAAATAAGCCCATAACTTTTACCACCTTATATCACAGTATTTTCTACATGTATGTACTCCAAATTATAATATTGCATTTGGTTTTAAAGTTATTTTGTAAAAGATAAAAGAGGATAAATTTTTCCTTCTCAAAGATCTTAACTTTTATTAGCTTCTCAAGATTTATTAATAGTGGAACCGCCAAGATATTGCCTAATATTTCATTTGATACTTCCATAATACCACTAGCTCGTTTGATACTACTGGTTTGCAAATGTGATGTTAGTACAAAATTTTAAAACAGTAAAATCTAAATGAAGTAATCATAAAAATAAAATCACACAAAATTAACGTGTTGTCACTTTCCATCGTTCTTATTCATTTAATATCGTGCTTTGTCAGTTACGTAACATGGATTCCATTTTTTTAAAATTCAACACTATCATTTAAGTTTTCTTCGTATCTCCTGACTATTAGGGTTTTTGTAGTTAGTATTAAAGTACTGTCAATAGTTTTATTCAAATCTGAAATGAAACCAAAAGGTGGCTTATTTCCATTTTTCAATTTAAGACAAAAAAAAAAAAATCACCTGATCCTTCGACTATGTATTATGAATTAAAAATGAAAGTAGTAAAGAAAAAAGTACTTAGAATTTTTTCTTTCGTTTTCAATCCATAAGTCTAGTATTTGATTATCTTCTATCTTGAAATGAAAAGTGGAAAAGGCGTGAAGAAAAATGTATCTAGTCTGCTAGTAGAAGTACCCAGCTTCGCACGGGAAGAATAATGTTTATGGACAACATTTGAAAATAAAGATCTGAGTAGAATAAGTAACGACGAGCTGCTGTTGATACCCGGGCCAGTTGACATGTATGTTCTTGAATAAACTCGGGCTTAAATGTCATTGGGAGTGTCACAAATCAGTTTAGCGACCCCGAAAACTATTGATTCGACACTAACATCGGTTATTTTTGACATTTTATTTTCAACATTACACACCCCTCACACCAATGGCGTCTGAAAATGGATTTAAAAAGCATCAAGAGTGTCACTATTCATCTAAGCGATCTTAAAAACTATGGATTCGACACTAACATCGGTCGTTTCCGATTATTTTTACGTCACCCCTTCCTACCCCACCAGACTGTCTTACTCCCAGTTTAATTACGATAGTAAGTCATGTATGCATGTGAACTTCCTCTTCTTCTTCTTCTTTTTTTTAAAAAAAATAGGTCCTGAGATCCCTTTTGAAATTCCCATTTCACTCCATAGGATACATAGCAAAAAATGCTAATAGCTTAACTCTTTTCCAGACTTCGGTCTCTTCAATACAGTTACTTATAAGTATGCCAAGCTAACAGTGTGGATTTGTATACCAAACATACATAAAAATAAGTATTCATTGAGTGAACCAATCAGCTCGCGCTAATACTAAACGTGTGGTGAGGAATATACTTTCAGCAAGATCATACAGTATGTAAGACCGAATCAGATTCCCGCATCATACCATTGGCAACATTGCGTCGCTGTAAAGCAAGTTGGTCGACGTGAGAACTTTCAAGGTCAAATGTTCATTAGACTGCCTCGTACAATAATTATATATCCCTTAGGACAACTGAAAAAAGTAGCAATATGGAACAATAGGCTGATTGTAGAGTGGCAAAGCTATTTTCTCTTGTACGATCTAAGTGGCGAGTAATGACATCGAAAACAAATGCATTTCCTAGTTTTAGAATTATTTCTTGATGAAAACTTCCATAAGAGTGTATTATTATTAATACAAATAATGTTTAATAACTTCTAGGAAAATCTGTGTAAGTAACTAACAATATCTATAATCTGTTAGTAAACAGTATACTTTTTACATACACAGTGCATAAGTATAACGAACACCCAGTTAATACTGGCAACGAACTACGTGCTTTTTGGGATGAGTTTTTTTTTTTTTTTTTTTTTAATGAAAAAGATTTTCTCGAAAACTACGCATGGAAACTTAACACTAAGCATGTGTTAATCTTACCCAAGTTCTTGATTCTGTGCCATATCCCCTCTTACTTCACAAGCTACACGCTATAGGATTCACTTAACGATTTCAAAAATGGTTCCAGAATTTCTTGTCAGAAAAAAATGTATAGAAAGAGAGTAAAGATAGATCCTACACTCTCTAATGCTAGAATAATTCAAAGAGGGATACCACAAGGATCTTCATTGGGACCTTTACTATTCTCGATCCTTATAAATGATTTACCTGAATTAATTAATGACGTTGGTATTATGATGTATGCAGACGATATTAAACTGTACACAGCATTGATTGTACTGATGGAGTATCGCAAACATTGCATAAATGAAATAGTGAATTGGGCTAATGAAAATAAAATAAAATCTGTATTAATGTAATGTAATAAAATACGGTATGACAAAAGCTATATCATACGAGAAAAAACAAACTATTTGGAGATCAGGTATTACACAGAGTAAATTTAGAAAAAGTTAGAACTATTACTATTTAGAACTATTGTAATATTTGATGAAAAACTTTCATTTGATGAATATGTATAAATAAAAGACAATAACCGGAGTTGCCATGAAATTTTTAGAATTTTTATTAACTCAGTACAAGAATTTTAGTACTATACTCAGTATAAGAATTTTAATGGATTGACACATATAATGCATCGTAAAAAATTTAATAAGAGCAACATTAGCCAGTATGGACCTCTGTAGCTCAAGTTCATTCTTAAAACCTAGAGCAAATAATAAAAAAAAAATATAAAATACTTATGTTTCACAACCAGATTTCAAAACAGCACTTATAATTACGAACAATGGAATATAGGTTTAAAACTTGACTTATTGAAAAAGAGACACGTGTCATATGATCGGACACTAGTACAGAACTTTGAAAATAATAAACGATCCAGCACTTCAGGTAGTACAAAACATTTTATTGAAAGTTCCTAATGTTAGAATAAGATAGGGAATGAAGTATGTTAATAGGCATAATAGATTTATTTTAAGAAGGTTGCTAAAAATATCTTATTTTTTAAAAGCCTCAAACAGAAAAAATATTAAAAAGTTAAGATAATTGTATTATCATGAGTTTACATGTATCAACAGTTTATGTGATAAGAACTTTATACGAACATTTTATTCCCCTATTTCTTTATTAGTGTTTAGACTTCTAAGTATAAAAATGTATAATTTTGACATAGTGTTGTACATTGGCTGATCGCTGTTCATTATTATTATTATTATTATTATTATTATTATTATTATTATTATTAATTTTTGCCATTAAGGATCCATCTTCTAAGTTAAATGGTTTGCTTTCCAACACATTATACTCAAATGCGATTTATTTATGGATTGTATTAATTTGGTTTGAAATTTGATCCCGTAATATCGAATTTAAATTTCAAATTATCATAATCTTAGAGTAAATTCGACATTCCATATTTCTGATATCGGTGGGTGTAACAGTCTAACGATGTAAGAAAATGTAGATAGGTGATCCAAGATAACACTGTCGTGAGGTGGAATTCCGCTCAGGGTATAGGTGTTATTCTTGAACTATTTGTACCATTACCGAATTTTTCATTTGTTTCTCATTGCCTTCTTTACTCTGAAGAGTAGAGCAATGAGTCGTAAAATTAAAAAAAAAAAAAAACAACAAAAAAAATAGGCTTTTGATAAATTGAAAGGATATTATTTTTAAAGAGACAAGAGAATAAAATGTGACAACTTATGTATTATTAAATACTTACCAAAGTTGTAGGTTAATTTTCGTAGACTTGTCCCAGTAAAGTTGTTTTAAAGCAAAATCAGCACCAATTGTTATTTTGTAGTTCGTGGAAAATTTTCCTAGAAAGAAAAATAAATAGGTCTTTAGTACTAAGAAAATAAATATATCAGTTTATCAAGATATATATAATTTCATAAATTATTCATAAACAATCTGAGGATTTGAAAGTAAATACCAAGCAAATGATATAGAGTTGCAAGCTCACCAGATAAAAATAATTAAATAAATGTACGTTGAATTCCACAGATCAGATCACAGAACATCCGTCGAAAAAAAAATATGATAAAGCTTCAATTTAACGTCCCACACTTACAACTTTTAGGTTAAAGGACTCAGATGATTAATACAAGTAAATGTTTATGAATGAATTGGTGGAATGAGACTGTGGAAGAACCCCGAGAAAACCTACGGACACCATGTTGTACATCACAAACCTGGAGGGACCTCTCGAATTTGAAGTGAGCGCTCTTCACTGAAGTACTGTGTCCTCATGAACATCCGTCGAGTGTGTAGCGAGGTTCATATAATTGACTAGTAGTGATGATACGTTCATCGCAACAGATTGATTGTCTCAAAACCAGAGTTACGTTACGCTTAGCTATGCCAAAGAATATACAATGAGAGAAGTTGCAGCTTTTCCGAAATGTTTGAAACGAGACCATACGAGTGTTACCAGATCGGCGGACATGTCAGTCAACTAGTAATCAGTATCAGAATTGTGGTCAAGAGAAGATATTTCTTTCTTCCAACAGCAGTGCCAATTGATTAGTTTTAACTTAGACGTAAAGAAAGAAATACCAAACTATTTTTTTGTAATCTACAAGTTCCCAAGTAATCTCCAAGTGCCCACTGTTGCATCGACAATAGTTACATTTACAGACTTTTGGATTAGTGGTCTCGTGAGGCAGTAGCGTACGTAGAAATGTATTTAGGGAGGGGTCCAAACTCAATATGAGGGTATTTTATATTAGAATTCCTAAAATTGCCCCTAAAATTAGGCTAAATTTATAGAAAAGTCGAAATTTCGGGGGGGTTCGGACCCCCAGGACCCACCCCTTGCGTACGTCTCTGTCGTGAGGTTATTGATTACCTCTGGTGCAAGAGAGTTCGATTACAACCCTCATGATTGGTGGTAAACAATAACTTACCTATGACCTCGTTCCATTCGCTCATTGCATCAATTCTTCCGTTATCATTGAGTAACACTAATTATTTGCCTTCTTTATCTTGTATAGGCTAAAGGGTATAAGCTTGGGATATACCGTATTCATCGGAAGTACTGTTAGTAAATATAAATATATATTAACAGTTCTTCGAATGAATATATCCCAAACTTATTTCCTTTAGCCTAAAGGATAAAGACAAATGGTATTCTGAAGAACAATTCTCCTGACCTACTAGTCATAAAATGTTGATATTTATGAGGAAAAAGATAAACGTAATTGAAAGGAAATTCCTTCTAGTGAAAAAGAATGTTCCTATCACATCCATTCGTAGACTCATTCACATATTTCAGTCGAAAGGATTTTTTGCGTGAGTGAATTGCTAAATAACTTGATGGTATCTCCTTCTCCCTTCCCCATGAAGTTTCTGTTCGCGTGGGTATTTCAATCCTTCTCGGACAGGAAATAATATCGATTACCACAAGGTAAGTTGGCCTTGGCTCCAAAGGCTACTGACACTTTTTTACGAGTTACAAAACACTTCAGAACATAGTACCATCTTGCTTCTTCTGCGCCATTACATAACCTTGTCTACCTGCCATTTACTACCTCCGTAATAACGGAATGCAAATGTAAATATTTGCACTACGCTACTACACATAGATACACATATAAATCATCCGTCAGTATGCGGAATTACTAACATTGACTCAACAATATATAAAACTAATGCTTGTGTAGAAACGGTTCTTCAGAATTCGTTTTTTTTTTTTTTTTTTTTCCATTGAATATAACAATGCTTGGACCCTTTCCAGCACCAAAGATACACAAGATATAATAGACTGCTGTCGTGGCTAGCCACACATTTGACCAGAAACAAGATAGCCCAGCCGAGGCATAGGGAGGCAGGAGAGGATACATAGAGTGCATTGACTATATGTTTCAGTCAGTCAGAACATCAGAGATGTCTTTGTCTAGCACGTGAAAAGTGACTATGCATTTGTTGCATTTGGTCACAGCACTGTATCTCGGCTTGGCTGTCCTGTCCTCTAAGCAAGGTGCAACCTGCCGCAAAGGAAGTTCGAAGTAAAACTCGGATTTTTATATAATGCTTTTAGCTATCACTGGGAATTGAACCCAAATTCGTGCATGGAAAACAAATGGAAAAGGATGCGGCATGCATACCGTAAACTGGGGGTACTTTGCATCGCATTTTGCAGTTTTCTTCAATTACTGAGAAAACTATAGTCGAAAAGCTTAAGTTCTACATTATTGGTAGCTCAGAGTCAGCTAAATCAAATCATTACAATAGAAAAGGACAGAAGTTGGTACATGTTTCTAAATATATGTTTTAAAATGGTGCAAACTTACCACAGGATTCGTCTAACTTTGCACAATTGTTTTTCGGAGATGGTTACGAGCCTTTCTTAACGCAAACGTGCAAAATATACCTCCAAAAGTTTAACTATTCACCATATCTTATTGCCAAAATGATTAGAATACAAGTAGGATATTTTTAAACACAAACAATAAACTACAGATAGGAACAACATTTACGCTTTAAAATTGGCAACACAATTGACTGAAACCAATCTTGAAATATATGAGTGTCGAACAATCCACTTTTAGACCGATTGCATCTTGTATTCGCTGGTCTACCAGCTGTCCAAACATAGCCTAACTTCTCTGTTTTGTAATTAACATAAGGAAGAGCGACGTCACCAGAAACATTACCTCAAACCATAACTGAGATTGACGATTTGGAAAAATTCGGGTTTTTTCCCAGGTATTTGAAGCCTCGTCGTTTAATTATTTTTTTTCTTCCCTGGATTCAGGATGCGTGGTTTTTACTTCTTGTTAATAAAAAGAGTCATTTGTTGATGTATTGTGGGTAACATTGTACAGCGGGGGACACTTCTAAATGGTACACCTTAGCCGTAAATCTCCATATGGCTGTACCATTTAGAAGTGTCCCCCGCTGTACAATGTATATTCATCTATTGAAGTGAAAATCAAAATGTCGTGGGTCTACTTGGCACCAGTCATGGCACAGTGCAACTTAACCCGCCTACATGTCACTTCATCAAGTTCATTCCTGCCCTTTCTCATGTGTTTGCTTCTAAATAATAGAATTAACACTTACATCATACAGATTAAAATGCTAACTTACATATTGCTGATCAATGAAATTATACTGCGAATTTGACTTTTTTCGAAAACCTTCGGTTTCTTTCCACGGCGCTTGTGCACATACCGCGCAATCAAGGTTTTTCAAACTATCTCCCTAGATGGAAGAATTAATCAGAAGTAAAAACTCATAGATTCTGACCTTAGTCTTCACACAAATTTAAGAACAGAAAAGAGTGTTGGTGCAAAATTCCCCCACCAGGTGCAAAGTACCGCCAGTTTACGGTACTATCAAAGGGCATACATTATAATTGTCGCATGATTTTACAACTACAATAATATAAGTATTATAGCGTAAGAAGATATTTACGTAGCTTTGCAATTCATTTATTTTTATTTAATTTTCACAATGCAAAAACGTGATAGGTGTAGACAGTGTCTTTGAAGTAGTATTTTCATTGCGCAACTTGACCCTGTGTTTCTTACGAATGTGCTGGGTAAATTGGAAGAATATAGGCTGAATGAAGTTCACATATTTTTCAGTCACGATAATAATAATAATAATAATAATTATTATTATTATTATTATTATTATTATTATTATTATTATTATTATTATTATTATTTTATTATTTTATTGTAATTAAACTATATATAGCAATAGACACCATCAAAAGATATAGAACATGGTATATACCGATATGTGAGGTGTTGGGAAAGTAGTAAAATAACTACGAATTTTACTTTTACAAATCAAGCTTATTCCTTGGGGCATTGTTTCTATTCTTCGTAGCAGTGCTGGAAGGCTTCTAATGCAATATACAGTGAAAGCTGTCAACTTGGCCACCTCTCTAAGTTGGCCACCTGCTTATCTTGGCCTAGTTCGTCTTGAACCTGCATTTTTCCATAAGACATTCGTTACTTACTACTCTATAAGTTGGCCACCTGTCTATCTTGGAAGTTGGCCACACTGAAGCAATGTTTACCCTATGATGATAGTGATAAATTTACCTGCGTATCTTGGCTACGAAAAATACAATTTTGTTATTTTTCTTAACTCTTTCGAATTCCCATATGAGAGGCAGATGTTCTGTGTTTGTGACTGGACACAAAGAAGCATAGATTCGCACGATTTGTTCTTGGAGGTTAATGGCCAGAACACTACCCTCATAAAAGGGTGGTGAAGGAAGATGTGAATAAGAAAAAGCACGTACAGGAATTCAGGAAATGGTTGTACGTATTTGTTTACCCTGTCTGTTTTGGTAAAACCATTAGCTATATCGGCTTCTTTCATCAGTGAGAAGCTTTAGTAATTCCGGAAAATTCTCAAGGTTAAAGCTCTCAAGGTTAAAGCTCAATTGTCATTTATTGGCACCTGACTGCATGTCAAAAGGTAGCGGACGTTTTTAGATATGAATTCCCTCAAGATTTTCTCAAAACATCTTTTGCTCCGAGGGAAACACTTCTAGTTCATTAACAAGAGGTAGTTAACTACAATATTAGAATGTGCATATCTGCCAAAAAGAACAAAGCAAATATGTCTAGAATGAACAACCATTCAGTAACAACTGAAAAGAAGTCATAAATTACATATGAATTTCTCAATTTATAACTTAGCTTTTCTTGTTTTCAATCTGAATAACTCAGTGTGCTATAATATCAATTTTAATAAACTGCGTACATACACTTCTATTGGCTGTTTGTGTTATTGTGTTTTCAATCCGAATAATCCAATGTACCAGACTAGTTTTCAGGAAGAGAAAGGTATGCATATATATTAAACATACTATTAAGAGCGCCGATCCTGGGGGACCGAGGGGGCCTGGGACCCCCAAAGCTCATGTGGCCCCTATTTTATTTATGAGTATACAATATTTGGTATAATTTGAGTGCAATTTGTCTTAAAATCTTCATATATATACCTTCTGCATCTGAATACCCCCCCCCCAAATTTACAGAGAAATCGGCGCTCTTGCATACTATAGTAATATTTTTATGATTACTCTATATACATTATTTATAAGTAGCTGTCGTGCCACTGCTTATTAAAATTTTGCAATCAAGTAATACTAGAAATCTATTCTAAAAATACACAAATCACACTTATTTTCTGTAAGTTGGCCACTTTTCGATGGAACCGATGATTGCCAACATAGACAGGGTTCACTGTACTAACATCTTTCAGCTCGCCGGTTACACTCTTCTGGATATTACATAAAGCACGGCGCAAAATTTAAGGTCACCAGGTCGCCATTGGCAACTAGAAATTTAGAGCTGGCGACCAGTTTTCAGTAGGAATGGCTTCTGTCTAAATTTACAGGACTGTCTCTGTTTCACACGAAAATAATTGTCACGGAGTGAGAGAGAACACGGAATGTGAAGTCTCCACACTGCTGTAATTCGCCCTCCTTTCGCACCCTCAATCGAAAGATATATTTTTAAATATGTATATAAATTGTCCAATTCAAAATTTATTAACCTCAATCTAATTGTCTAGTTTTGAAGTTTTATGCCTTGATGTAATCTCTTTCTTTGTCAAACCAAAGGCCGTGGAGAGGACCTTCTCATAATTTGTACTTTGACAGATACTGGCGACCATCATTTTTGGATTGGCGAGTGGGTCTAACTTTGAAATTTTGTGCTCTGCATAAAGTATACATATGGCGCTGAGATCCGAAGAATAAGGGGCTGAGAAACCAGAGGAATGTTTTTTCTACCAAACATTCATTTATGGAGATTAGTGTGTGACATGGTGCAGCGTGTCCGCAGTGAGCTAACCTCTGCGAATTCGAAATTATTCTGTATTTTTTTTTTTTTTTTTTAATTTTAGAAGAATATTGTTTGCAAAGCAACTGTTGCCCCAAAATTACATACCATATAAAATTATTCTCTGAAAAAAAATAACAAAATAAGCTGTTCTAACATAAGTATCAGTCAGGAACGTGTTTTTTCAGTTGCCTCAATAAGTATATTTTAGTATTTGATCCTTGAAGGTTTACCGGAAATATAATTAATGTGCTGTTCCAGTGAAAACTTATTGTCAACATAAATACCCAAAAAGTATACACAAGCTGAGGTAAACTATATTCAATAAGTACTTTTCTTAAGCTAAAATTATACATTGAGTTTTACTCTCATTAGCCTTAAACCAAATCTCAGTTTGAGCCAGGAATTTTCAGTCATAAAACGGTATTAGCATTTTAAAAAGTTGTGTCATCAGCATATAACGCTGAGTGAGCAGGTAATGGTAGTTAATAAAAATAAAAATGATCCAAGTACAGAACTCTTGTAATACTTCAAACTTATATAGTGACAAAATACTTAACCTTTATATAGTGATACTGTACAGTGACAAAATTGAGTTTTATTATTGACAACAGCAGTGCAATATAGTCGACAATAGGTGGATGTGTATGTTCGAATTCCATGTTCGAAGGTTTCTGCAGCTATAGGATAGATAAAAGAATATAATAATTTTGACAAACAAACGATAAAGTAGATAATTATTTAGAAAGAATATGTAACAATAAACTAGTACATCATATGCCATGCCATATCCACCAGGAATATCTTTCACTTCTTGATAATACACATGAGCAACAGAAGGGACCTCGGTCCCCCTGGTTCACGAAAACAAATTCCTTAAGATTTTCTTAATATAAATATAAAAAAAAAAAACTACCAAACGTAATATATGGCGACCAGGGAGATGACCCCCCTAGAAAATTTTCTTCGGGCGCCCATGATAATACAGTATTGTTTCACATACTTCATATTATATATATTTGCTGCAGTATATTTCATGCAACTGGATCGAATGGTAGCAAAGTAATTTAGAAAAGTTCTCTGTGTTACTGTCATTTATTTTCTGTCCTGTGTCGTACGAATATTTTGTAATTTGTGTCGCACCACTTACTTCAGTGCTGCTTCACATAGGCCTATCTATATGACATTCTTGTGTGTATCCCGACTTATGTGTGTTGCTCGTTCTTGTACTGCGAAAAGTTACTGTCTGATAATTACCATGTTCGTAGTACTCTATTTGTGTCGGAGTTTCCCTATTTGGGATTTCTTTTCAGATCCTATGTTCATAAAGTCTACGGTTTGACTCGTTTAGTCTTTCCATGAGTGTCACATTAATCATGTATCTAAACGTCCATTTCTTGTCCACAAATATTGCTGATATTTAATAGATGACCAATGGGTGAGGAACAAGAATACGCATTGGACAGGTTGTTCCTGTAGTGGACGTTTTTAACATAGAACACATCAAAATGTTAAGTTTTACTGTTGTTGCTGATCAGTTTCATTTTGCGGCTTCATTAGATGTCGATTGAATATGTTTCACAAACATCCATAAAATATCCATATGTAGTGACATTGTCATTTCCTTTGAGTGTATTTTGGATAACTAGAACTATTTGCATATTGTTGTCTGGGAAGAGTAAAGAAAAAATAATCTGATATAATAAGCTACCCCCCCCCAAAAAAAAATAATGTCTTATGTCTTTCTTCGATATCGTCCAAGATACTCTCACGATAACGAGTAAAGCCCAGCAATGAAGTAAATGATATTATGAGATAAAATCGTGTGAATGCTTGTGTAGTTTTAGTTTGGTGGAACGAGCCTATATTTACGTAAGTAGCTTTCAGCTAGAGATATCTCTTATCAGCATTGATAAACACGTAGTATCTAAGGACACAATAGAAGTGTGTTGTTAAATAGCTTTAGCTCATCCAGATTATACTTTTCTCATATGTACACACATAATGGCGGATATATGGACCGGCAGCTCCAGAAACTGAGTCGAGAGGTGGAGGGAGGCTCTGTAAATGTAAAGATGAAAAATCTAGGTATCCAATGAGATTATGAAGAGAAAAAACTAGGGTGTATCAGAAGTTGTACGAAGACAAAATAATGTCTAGTTTCACCACAGAGAACAGGACTCGCAAGCATATACAGTACAATGATTACGTTGAAAACACAGATCATGATAGTGTTTTTGACCAGTTTATTCACTTTAAACATTGTATCGCAAAGTACGCAATAATCGTACTAGAATTATCCCATATTTAAGGTTATTGTTGAAAACAGACTGCTTCACAACTAATAGGTACACATTATAGATAGTGGCGCCGATTTCTGAACATCTTTAAGTAGAAGGGCGTTCGGGGATGTAAGTTTCGTTGTCAGATATCCAAGTAAAGACCCAAGTAAAAATATCCAAATCCAAAGGGACCAACTAAACTTTGGGGAGAGCCTGTCCACCAAGGATCGACGCTCATGAGTATTAAATTTTTCTACCTAAATCAATCTTTTTCATAATGCCTTATATACTAATACATATATATACAAGTGGCGGGATTATCTAGTACACATAGACCAAGGGCCAAGGGGGTGATAACTTCTCCCCCCTTAGGGAACTTTTGCCACTATATTAGAAATGTTCCTTAGGGTCCCTAGCATCAAAAAATAGTTATTGGTCAACATATAAGTGCAACACCTGGGTCCTGGGGCTCTTAACCCTTTAGCACCCGTGTATATTTACAGATATCGATGGGATCTCTTTAAATGACCGTAGATCAGGCTGTTAGTGCAACGCTAGAACAAGTTATACCCCGATCGATTTCTAAGATTGTAGGCCACATAATAACTAAAAGAATCGCGAAAAGGGACGTTTTTAAGGCAAATTTTCTTAAATTCTCAATTATTTTTCCTTTGTACACAGAAATGTCCCGTTCATTACGCAAACTGAAAGCCTACAATCTTACAAATCGATCGAGGTATAACTTGTTCCAGTGTTACACTAACAGCCTGATCTACGGTCATTTAAAGAGATCCCATCGATGTTTGTAAATATACCCGGCTGCTAAAGGGTTAAGGGCCTCAGGACCCAGGTGTTGCACTTATATGTTGACCAACAACTATTTTTTGATTCTAGGGACCCTAAGGAACATTTCTAATATAGTGACAAAAATTCCCTAAGGAAGGGGGAGTTATCACCCCCTTGGCCCTTGGTCTAACAGGGGTTAACTCTCACAAGTTCAAATAAAATTTCAGGTTCTCACGATTTTTCAATTAACACATTTGAAAAATTTGGAAAGTTAAAAGAAAATCGTATTAAAAAGTAAAAAAAAAAAAATCTAAGAAAACATTTTCTGCTTGTGCCTGATTATAAGAAAAGCATGGGGAGTGATCTCATATACAATTATTTTATTTGTGTGGTAATTGAATAACATTAATTGTTTGTATATGAGAGCGTTCCCATGCTTTTCTTTTTAGTCTCGCATAAACAGAAATATTTAAAATATTATTTATAAATATTAATTTTCTTGAAAATACCTTTTATTTTTAGTACGATCTGTTCTTTTTATTTATTTATTTATTTATTTATTAAAAAACAATGTTTCTTTTAAATATATCTTCTTTTATAAAGCCAATTTCAGATTACGTTTTCTAAAAACAAATGAAATACTCATCGAGAACTTATAGATAACAACTTTCCTGTAATCTAAGCTTATGAATATTCTTTTAATTTACAAATGTAAAAGTGTCGCCGGAAACTTATGTAATCAGATGCCTAATACTTTAATGTATTGTTCTAACTTTCAGATATTGACGTAGTATGTGAATTAAGAAATAAATTCTTGAACTAGTAGCAAGCCAATAACAAAGGAAGTAAATCGCTAGCTGACAAGACACTGCCATACCGAAAATAATCTGTTTCCCTTTGGCTATGTCGTTAACGTTTTCGCTTAACGAGTGAGAGGACCATGTTTGATTCCTTGTGTGAGTTCATGGTTTGCATGTCTCATACACCTTCTGTACTGAAAATGGGTGTTAAACTCTCAAATAAATAAATAAATAGACGTATGTGGGACATCAAGTTAAATCATAAACTAAAACCACCCAAAATAATTGGTTCTGAAATGCAGAGTTGGCTGGTTTAAATCAAGGTGGTTACAAAATCAATTTACACCAAAAAAGTGAACTTAAAAATATAAAAATGACAGAAATCCTGTAAACTTCAAGGTAACTTTTTCACATATTTCAAACAGTTTAGAAGATTTTACATACATGATAAACCAAGGAAACATGAGTGTAAGTAATTTATTGAAATTAACAATATTTTCTGCATTTGCGTGTCTATGAATGGATCAGATCAGAGTAAACTTAAATGATTTGTATCTTTATTCACTTCTCTTATTGATATGAAAATTGTGATAGGACTCAGTAACTAACTTCGAATAAATTAGATAGTCTGTATTCTGTAGTCTTTTGAGGTTGTCCATTTATAATAATGTGTTTAACTCGAATTTCCTCGCGGCTAAGCAGTTAGCGTATTGGCCTTTGGCGTGGGAGAGCCAGGTTCAATTCCCGGCGGGAGCTCACGTGGTTTGGATTCTACGTTAAGCTGTAGGTTCACGTCTCATATAGCATCGGTGCTCAAAGGGACGTTAAACTAAATTAAAATCAAATCAAATGTGTTTATCTTTGTGTATAGTTTGTGTATATCTTTGTGCATATCTTTGTGTATATCTTTGTGTCCACAGTGATTTCATTTGTGTATCTTCTGAAGTGACTCTTACAATATTCACAAATATGCAATATCAGTACAACTTATTTCTGTCAAGTGTCCTCTGTGGATAAATCAGTACATTCGCCTAGTTTTTAATCAAGGGGTCCTGCGTTCTAGTCCAGATGAAGGACAATTTCTCTCGAGTGCAAACCGAGTAATGGTTAGGATACCAATTTAACCTTTAGGTTGCACGTGCGACGTTTACACTTTTGGATACTACATGTTATGTTTCTTTACAGTTTGCCTGATAAAGCCGTTCTATGCGCATTCATTTTATTCTGGATCAAAATTCCTCCCCGCTTTTCACATACTCTTCAATTGGACATATTCCATCTCCATTAACTTAAAATGGGCAACCGTAAAACGTTAAAGACTTTGTTTCATTGCAATCCTTCCTCTGCGAGTTTATTCTTTACTAAGGCAAAGCAGATCACTCAAACTTGTGTATCCCTTCTCCTTTCAAGTTCTAATAGTATTCTACAACTAACGATGTGCTACGCTTTTTCTTCGTTAAAATATTATACTTGATTGTTATTCATTTTCTTCATTCAACTTTTGATAAAATACCCAAGGAAATCTCTAGTTTCGTTGGGGATGCTGCCTTTGCATTACATCAAATTGTGCATTAAAGGAATCTATTATAAAGTAATTGACATTCTCTTTTGCCATACTTCAATCTGAAATTTTGTTCTCGAAATATTGTTTGTTTTTGCATTTTTCCTTCTAATTTTCGGGTGGTCATAGCACTAAAAGGAATCATCTCTACGTCCAGGTTGGTTTATACTTTTTGTCTTATCTTGATATCAGAAATCGCTTCCCAAACGTTGTGAACCGTGCACATTAACACCTTTATATATATATATATATATATATATATATATATATATATATATATATATATATATAAAGCTGAGAAACATCAATTGCATCCAAAATTACAAAGCGCGTCATTGGATTGTTCCAAATACAAGTGATTAAGAAAAATATGGAAACACCTGGTATAAAAGAGGTAGCTATTTCAAACACGATTTGCGTGTGAATGATAGTGTCGCTGTTGTAACTGGCACTTCCTGTGAAGTATATAACCTGGTCAATCGAACATATGAGCAGTTACAGTTCAGCGACTGGTCCATGCAGGTTATCGGGAATCATGTCTGAGTTGACAGTTTCAAAGAGGGCAAATTGTGGGTGCTCGTATGGTGAGAGCTTCCGTGACGAAAGTAGCGGAAATGTTTGATGTATCAAGAGGAACAGTCTCAAAGATCATGACTGTCTACGAATGTTCCGGAGAAACCTCATCAGCGAAGCACCAGCGTGGACGCAAGTGTGTGTTCCGTGACAGAGACAGATGCATATTAGGTAAGATTCTCTATGGCGCCAAAAGTCTCAGCTGAGCTGAATTCGTGCTTGCAAACCTTGTTAGAGTCAAAACAGTCAGAAGAGAATTCCACAAGCAGGGTATTTATGGCAGATCTGCAATTTCCAAACCACTCGTCACTGTTGACCATGCCTCTATACGGAGACAGTGGTGCAACGCCCATAAAAACTGGCCACGGAGCAGTGGAAGGCTCATCTGGTCAGATGAGTCTTCCTTTACATTGTTTTCAACTGGTGGTTAAGTTTACAAGTGGAGAACGCCAGCACAAGCGTACGATACAGACTGCCTGTTACGAAGGATAACACATGGTGGTGGTTCAGTGATGATTTGGGCAGCCATATCCTGGTATTCTGCCGGACCCATCCTCACCCTGCATGGAAATGTCATTGACAAGGACTACAACCATTTTGAGTGAGCAGCTGCATCCCATAGTGCAAACTTTGTTTGCAGATGCAGATGGTCAGTAGCGTAGCCAGGATGTGTGTTTGGGGGGGGGGGCAAGTGCTGTTATAGGTACATATAGAACCATTACAAACAAAGAAATATATAAACATAAAAATATATAAAAAATTACAAACGTCAAAGTACATTGTCGGACCTCTTTGGGGGGGGCCTCTGGCCTCCCCCCTTCCCTACGCCACTGCAGATGGTAATGCCATGTTTCAACATGACAGAGTCCCTGTTCATACAGTTCACACCGTCCAGGACTGGTTTGATGAGCACAAAGATGAAGTGTCACATTTGCCATGGCCTCCACAATCACGAGGCCTCAATATCATTGAACCCTTGTGATCAGTTTTGGAGACCAAGGTGCGAGCCCGCTACCCAACATCGTCGTCTCTACAACAACTTGCACCTGCTTTGGCGGCCTGAATGGTACAACATCCCTTTGATAACCATACATGACCTGTATTTTTCCATCCCTCGTCGACTACTGGCCGTTCAGCATGCCAAAGGTGATCCTACTCACTATTAATAATGAGCAAGGTAATGTGCAATTTTTCAGATGTTTCCATATTTTTGTTCATCTCCTGTAACTTCTAATAATAACCTCACTCAATTAAAATGCGATTTCAACAACGGGGATAAAGACAACTTTATCACTTTTGCGTGAATATTTTGTAAAATATAATCTTAATAAATGACAGTTTTCTTGGTATGCGAAACAACTATATATTGCAGAATGTTTTACTGGCAAAATTAAATTGAAAACACTATTTAACTCAATAGAAAATGTGTTTAGGATCTCTAATTTGTGACAAATAATAATAATAATAATAATAATAATAATAATAATAATAATAATAATAATAATAATAATAATAATAATAATAAACATATTCATATTTTGAATAGATAAAGAAAAAGAGAGAATGAAGTTTCAGTCCCCATGGAAGTTTGTCTTAAGTGGATTCTGATCGGCGCCATTTACTTCGATGTTCTTACGTTTCGAGGTTGCTGTCAACAAACAACACATGCCCACACCTTTAATTCTTAAATGAAGCATCTTTAGCTAAATGTTTATCAAAATTTCTGTTCCAATTGTCAGGAATAATGTTCTGATATTAAGGGTCTTCACCATAGCGAAATTAAACTACCGCTAATTTTAGAGTTTTTCTGTAATATCTTCAAAACAAAAAAATATTCGAAAAGTAGAAACGTAGTGAACTAGACAATACGATTTTGCAAGTGATACCTTTACCCCAACTGACCTAACTGCTTTTGGTATGCCGCTATTTACAGAACCTGCAAAAATGTTAAATGTATCGACAGTTGCAAATCGAAAGCAGATGAGTTGTGATAACGGTATCGCATGCTAAATATTATTGTCTAGTTCACTACGTTTTTGCTTTTCGAATATTTTTGTTTTGAAGATATTACAGAAAAACTCTAAAATTAGCAGTAGTTTAATTTGTTGTAGTGAAGACCTTTAAGCACAAAAGACAGGATCACTCTGCATAATTATATTGACAAAAACGTTCTTTATTATATTGAGTTGGCTACTGGCGCCATTTTATTTTATTAAATACTAATCGAAGTTACGTAACAGATGTCTTACTTGTCACGTTATTTGACCCGCGCAGTAGATAAACATTTCACAACTTATATTAAAAATAGAAGTTTTAAAATAAATCAGGTCAACTTGAAACTATTATTTTGTTTGAAATTCTTACTTCATAGTTCTATTAAAAATTAAACAAAAATAAACACGATCGTATGCAAGAACTATTTTGAATATATATTTCAAGCAAAGTAAATATTTATAGAAAATACATTTTTGTTGCGTAAATAAAATTAAATTATGTATTCCATTTTAACATCAGAATAGAATATGTAAACATTACGGTAAAATGTTAAAACTGAATATGTGCGATACAGTGCAATGCTTTTAAATTATTCGTTTATTCAAATAGATTGTTTGAATTATTAGCATAATTTTGCTCAAATCTGTGGTTATTCGAACTTCTATAGCACTAACTCAAAAGTTACACCACTTGTTTCTTGTTCAGCAGGTTTTGTATTCATTCATAGGAGTATCAATACACAGAAAATAAAGAAGAAACTAATATCTAACGTTGAAAATGGGCATGAGACGAAAAAGCATACAAACTAAAGATTTAGAAAATAAGCTTCGGTGAAACAATGCTAAACCCATAAAAAAAAAAATCAATTTCTTTTCTTTCTTTACACCAAGATTTATGTATTTAAACGAGGTACGGTAAGAATCGGGGTCATGATGGTTCACTGGTTGAGCGCTCACTTCTGGTGTGTGGGGTCCCTAGTTTGACCCCAGGTCTCTTCACAAGAACTTTGTGGTAGACAAACACAGTATGTGTAGGTATTCTCGGAGTTCTACCGTTTCTTTCTCACTTTCTCCGTCCCAGCATTTCGTTCCTGATCATCATCACAGTCTGTCTCCCTTTGTCGCGGAGCATAAACGTGGGACGTTAAACTCTAATACCGTAATAAATGTATATTCACAACAACAATCTGTAATATGAGCAGGCCTGTATCCAGGGGGGTCTAGGGGCCGGGCCCCCTAAATTTTTGCTGGCCCCCCTAAAATTTTCACGGTAGGCTTCCAAATCATGTATAATATGGTGATGAACTATAATATGGTTGGATCGCCGCCCCCTTACTTCAGCCGGGCCCCCGCTACATTTTTGGGCTGGCCACCGGCCTGAATATGAGTAATTCACTTAAAAAATACAATTTTCATTGAAGTTGACATTTCGGAAAACTGTATCAGCTAATGTAGTTAAAGTAATAATATAATAGAAATTTTAGAGTTATTAAATCCACCAGCTAGAATGCCCGTTCTTCGCACGGGAAGAATAAGTATGTGCGAAATATTCGAGTCCCCTTGCTCCTTAGAATATCTTTTGTCATAAATATTTATACAAGCTCTAGCCTCACAGAATACACTTTTAATGAAATTGTTACATTTAAAAAAAAAGCTTGAAGCGGGTAAAATCTATCTTCCAAAAGTCATTTGAAACGGATCAGATGTTTCTCCGATCTTGAAATCTATGGATTGGGCACTAATCTAAGTCATTTTTGAGATTTTATTTTTCATCTTCCC
This sequence comes from Thermobia domestica, assembly GCF_964235325.1. Lineage (NCBI taxonomy): Eukaryota > Metazoa > Arthropoda > Insecta > Zygentoma > Lepismatidae > Thermobia > Thermobia domestica. Next base: position 109,366,952 of record NC_137462.1, on the reverse strand, counting down.
CACCTCACCTCTGAGAATGAGGATGGACTTGAACTTAAACTGCATTGGGGGCGTCAAAAAATTCATTTCAGCGATCTCAGAAACTATGCATTCAACACTAATATCGGTCATTTTCAATTTTCCCATGTCACAGTTTCACTCCCCCCAGGGTACTAATGAATTTAAAACGGCATCTGGAGTATCACTCTTACTCCAAGCGACCCTCAAAACTATGGATTCGACACTAATGTCGGTCGTTTCTTATAATTTTTATGTCTTCTTCTCCCAGTTCACCCTAGGAGTACTCAGAGTGTCTTGCTTCCATTGGGGCTGAACTTGGAATAAACGGCATCATGACTGCCACCAATTAACTTAGCGACGCTGAAAACTAATCATTCGACAGTAATATCAGTTATTTTTCGATATTTCACCCGACCCAGGGTGATAATGACGGCTTAAATCTGACTTAAATGGCATGAGGAGTGTCACCATTTATCAAAGTGACCACAAAAACTATGGATTCAACATTAATATCGTTTTATCATTTTACTAGCTGAACCTGCGTTCTGTACACAACGCATCATTCGCATATAAGCATAAATCTCCTCCTCATTTCTCGCAACGTCTATACATGTCCCTTTAGACACAAGTGAAAGAGGTTTTGATTAAAAAAAAAAAAAAAAAAAATCGGCAAGGGGTATCATAAAGGGGAGATTTTTTCGATTATTTTTTCTCAACATCTCGCACCGTTTGCAAGATTTGAGCCTACTTCCGGTTGAAGTTTCTAATTCATGTATGACCAGTGTTTTCTTTCTTCTTGCATGCAATATGTAATAAGCAAATACATTACATATACGATTAATTATAATGTCAGTTATATATGGTGTTCATTGGGCAAAATATCAAAAAATAAAGATTCATCTTAGATTGGAGAAATGGTTGTCCTTCCTTTTTATTATTTGGCCGCGAAACAAACGCCTGAGATATATACAACCCCAATATACAACTGTGTGTGTTGTGATGTATAATGCATAGGATATCCATACATTAATTTCAACACTTCCAGTGAACCCGTAAAAATGTAATAAAGAAATAATGGCCATATTTTTTAAAAATATTCAATTAGAACTGGACAATCTACGCAAAATTTGCAATCGATCAGTGAAAACGTCAACTTTCCTGTAGTGTCCGACATCTCATTGTCGAAAGGCTTGGCCACAAACATAAACGTCCACAAACATATAGTCTAAAAGAACTCCAAAGATGGCAGCACGATTTATTTACATTGATTTTGGAGAAGGCTTATTAAAATACAAAGACTTTGAACAATAATTTTAAAACAAACTTTATGAAATAGATATATTTAAATGATTTATTTAAAGTACACACAGTTAAAATGTTTGTCTTTGTTAAACGTGAAATCACATATAACCGTAAATGGAAGATTTGAAAGCCAAAGTTATAGGTTGGAGCTCAGGCGTTTTTACTTGATATTGTAGCATTTTAATAGATAGATAAATATGTCCCCTCCCCTGTCTTCCCCTAGGGGCTCTTACCCCAACTGAGAGCTGACCTTGGAGATAAAGGGCAGCAAAACTGTTACCAACAACTAAGGAACCTCAAAAACTATGGATTTGACACTAATAACGGTCATTTTCAATTATTTTTACGTGTCACCATCCTACCCTCAGGAGTACGAATAGGAGCTGAATCTGGATTCAAAAGACATCGGAAGTGTCACTCTTCATTTCAGTGATGCCAAAAACTATGGATTCAACACTAATATCGATCATTTTTATGTTACCCCCTACTCCCCCAAGTGTGTTAGGGGTCTTACCCCTCACTGGTGGCTGAAAATGGACTTAAAGGAAATCAACATGTATAAAGTATTACAACTAAAAGTTATATACTCTATACAAGAAAAATAAATAACTAAGTCCAACCGGCCTCGTTGCTGAAATGAAACATTAAACTCTAATAAATTATATCAAAACAAACCGAAAGAGAACGGAGCATTAGGGACGGGAAAACTGGACGGGGCAGGTATCATAATAATTCAAGGCCAATGTGTAATGGATCATGAAGGAACGGCCACTGCTGCTAAACTTTGCCACAGTCCATTCTGAATATTGTTCATTCCAAGAAGGAGAGGTTTTCCCTCTCCCAAATGAGCGAACTGTATATTCAGGTTGAGATTCAAAATTCCAGTCATCAATAATACGGATTCTTCAGATTTTCGGCATGAATTGCAAAGTACATTTTCAAATGTAAGGCGTTGTCGCGCCACTGTTTTATTTAGTTCAATTAAAATTCTGTCGAGTTATTTTATTCATTTGAACTAAGACTCTATAAAACAATTTTAACATTAAAATTAATTTACTTTTAATTTATTTTTTAATTTTATTTCGTTAAACGATTTTAAAGGTAGTAATTTTCTGTTATATACGAGGGCTATCCAGAAAGTAGATTACGTTTTCGTCTGTGTCCGCTAGGGGCGGGGCTAGCGCGGCCATCTTGGGGTCAGAGCGTTGCGCAGCTCAGTCGGCATCTAGCCGTGCTAGTGAGAGGTTCGTGCTGTGCTCCGTTAAGATACTGTGACGGTTTGAAATGTCTGCGTTAATTGAAAATCCCGCGAGCTGCGAGGTGCGTGCAGTAATAAGGTTTCTGACAGCAAAAAACTGTAAACCGATAGAAATCTATCGGCAGCTGTGTGAAGTGTATGGGGACAACATTATCACTGAAGGTGGAGTGCGACAGTGGGTCATAAGATTTAAAAATGGCCGAACCAATGTTCACGACGAAGATCGAAGTGGGAGACCCAGCAAAGTGACTGCCGAACTTGTCGAAAAAGTCGATGTTAAAGTCCGTGAAAATCGACAGTTCACAATAACGGAACTTTCTTTGAGTTTTCCACAAATTTCGCGAAGTTTGTTGCACGAAATCATCAGCGAAAAGCTTGGTTACCACAAGTTTTGTGCAAGATTGATTCCAAAAATCTTGACAGGGGACCACAAAAATCAGCGAATGGCTGCAGCGTTGCACTTTTTGGACGCCTACAATAAGGATGGTGACTCTTTACTCGATCGCATCGTTACTGGTGACGAAACATGGGTGAAACACGTGAACTGTGAAACGAAATTGCAATCAATGCAGTGGGGGCACACAGGTTCTCCCCAAAAACCCAAGAAATGCATGCAAACAATGTCGGCAAGGAAGATGATGGCGACTGTTTTTTGGGACAGAAAAGGTGTGATTTTGGTGGACTTCCTGGAAAGAGGCACTACAATAAACGCTCAAAGGTATTGCCAAACTCTGCAAAACCTCAGAAGAGCAATTCAAAACAAGCGCAGAGGAATGTTGAGCTCTAAGATCTTGTTGATTCACGACAACGCCCGGCCCCACACGGCAAATGTCACGCGTGAAGTTCTTGAATCTTTTCAGTGGGAGTTGTTTCCTCATCCGCCGTACAGTCCCGACCTGGCACCGAGCGACTTCCACCTATTCCCAGCAATGAAGAAGTGGCTGGCTATGCAGCGTTTTGATGACGACGAACAGCTGCAAGAAGAGGTAACGAAGTGGTTGAAGTCGCAGGCGGCCGAATTTTTCGACGAAGGAATTTCCAAGCTCGTACATCGCTACGATAAATGCCTTAATTTGAATGGTGACTATGTCGAAAAGTAGTATTTGTGTGTGGCTTTCATCTGTATATAATAAAATTTGTTTCCTATACTTTGTTGATTTTTTATTCCAAAACGTAATCTACTTTCTGGATAGCCCTCGTATATACAGCATACCTAACCATCCAAAATCCGGCACTCCTCAGATCTGGAGGTTGCCGAACTTTTCAATGTCAATCTCCACCATTGAGTCCGGTAATGCCAAACATCAGAAAGACAGGGCGAGGATTCTGGGCATTAAGTAGTGGAGGACAAAAAAAAAAAAAAAAAAAGTTTTTTTGTTTTAAGTTTTTCTACAGTTTCTTTATAAGAACCTGTTTTGTCCATCCCTAGTTTTAACTCCTCCCTCCAGGGACGTACGTAGATTTTTTCGGGGTACGATGCAATATGAGGATAAATTATATTAAAATTTGTAAAATTACGCATAAAATGGGACTAAATTTACAGAAAAGTCGAGATTTCGAGCGGTCTGAAGCCCCAAACCCACCTTTTGCCCGCTCAACAAGATACGATAAAATCCGCACCGTACAAGATATGAGTTAAAACTTTCTGAAAGGATATTAACTTGAGAACTTGAACCTGTCTTTATGAAACTCTGTGTACGCCACTGAACTGGAGTTAACCTAGGAGAGATGTTTTGACCTTCTCATCACTTCAAACTCACCTCGAGTCTACATACAATTAGCCAATTTTACAAAATAATTCTCAAATAAGAAGATGGTCAAATTATAAATGCAGCCAACTCCACAGTCTTAATATACAGGGCAAGTCAAAATGATTGACTCAATTTCAGAAAGTTATTGGGTGAAATCGAATAAACATGTCAGGCCGGTAGCGAGCCCAAAAATGTAGGGGGGGGGGGCGGTAGAAGTTAGGGAGGCCCGATCATATCATATTATAGTTCATCACCATATTGTTGCTCATTTGCAAGCCTGCTGTGAAAATTTTAGGGGGTCCGCCCCCCTAGACCCCCTTGGATACGGGCCTGTCATATATTATTGTGAGAGATGCGCTTCGAAAGGTTGACTTTCAAAGTTTAGCTTCCACGCAGTTTTTCCACATTCTACCGCTAAAAGTCAGCAGAATGAAATGAATTGTTGATATTGACTGCAACATACTACGAGGGCTGGAAGGAAAAAAGTGGCAATACTATCCCATCCGCGCACAGGGAATTTTGAGCGAGCTGAAGTTGGCAACACTTGTAGCGGGTGGGTGGAGCTATACAACGCTGGTGGTGGCGCTAGTGTAGGCGCGGCAGTGATCGTAGTGAAGTGTGTTGAATACAGGTTGGCAAAGCACACCGCTCTAAAGGTGATGTTTTCCAAGTTAGAACAACGTTCATGGATAAAGATCGAAGTGGCCCGTGGTAAAAACGCCACGGAATGTCACTCCGAACTACCTCGGCACGTTGGGTAGCAGCGTTTCGTGCAGGACGTGGGAGTGTGCAAGAAGAACCAGGTGGAGGACCCCATGCGGTCGACAACCGAGTCATTGAATTGATGCAATCGTTGCTGCATGTGGACAGTAGATGGACTGCGAGGGAATTTGCGAACGAGGTAGGAACATCCCATACCACAGTGTTGAAAGTGTTGCACAATGTCCTTGGGTACTGAAAAATTGCATCCCGGTGGGTACCGCACTACCTTGCAGACGTTCAGAAATGGCTGAGATACGCCCTCACAGGTGATCATTTGGCAAGGTACAGGTGTGAAGGTCGCGCGTTCCTGGACAGGATTATCGCACTTGACGAAACATGGGCGTGCTTGTATGAGCCAGAACTGAAGCGCCAATCAAATGAATGGCGCCACCCATCATCTTCCCGACACATGAAGCTGCGTCACGAACCTGGGAATGTGAAGGTAATGCTGATAGTGGTATACGATGTACAGGGTATCATTTTACGGCATGCAGTTTCTCCGAACCAGACCGTCAATGCAGTGTGCTACCGCAGGTTTCTGGAAGAACATCTTCGTCCTGTACTCCGCACGAAACGACCCAACTTCATCAGGGATCCACCCATTGTTTTGCATGACAACGCCCGTTGTCACAATGCAGATGTTGTGAGGGACCTGTTTGCACGATGGGGGTGGGAGGTTCTAGAGCACCCACCTTATTCACCGGACATGAGTCCATGTGACTCATCTGTTCCCTTTGATGAAAGAACCACTGCGAGGGATGCGTTTCCGCAGCAGAGATGCCATACTTCGAGCTATAGAGCGCTCTCTTGCAGACATCAACAAAGAGGGCACCGCTGCTGGTATCTTGCGACTTCCCCACATCTGGCAACGGGTGCAACATGCTGCAGGGGATTACATTGAAGGCCTATAGAAGTTTCATGATTGTCCAATAAAGGGTTCGTGAATGATTTGTCTGTTGCCACTTTTTTCTTTCCAGCCCTCGTATAAAAGGTTTTGCAAGAGTCAGGAGACTATATTGACATGATGAGAGTCTTGCTACACGAGGTACTCACACAGAACACTTGTGGTATGTTTGAAGAAAACTTCAACAGTTTACCTGTCTTAGCACATGTCCCACAATAACATACATATATTAGATTTCACAGAATAAATTTCTGAAATAGGGTTAATCATTTTGATTTGCCCTGTATTTAGTAGCGTTAAGTTCCATATAAAAGAATGAGAAAAATAACTCAGCTAACCGGCAAGTGACAAATCTCACAGCAAGAAAAGATTGAGTGACTTTTCTTAATTGCGTCATGAACACGCACGGGGGTCAGAGCAATAACCCAAGAAGGTATGCAACAATTATCGATCGGCATTTCGAAGCCAGGTGAATCACATCGTAAACACGTGCTATTCTATAACGTTTTTCTCTAGAATCTGATTCATATCTCTTCAAATTCCTTTCTCATGCGAAAGACAAACAGAACGGTAGCAAACAAAACAAATACTGTAAATTCTTACTTCAAGGTAACTATTTTACTTTTTTTTTCCTTTCAATTGATTTCAATATTTACATTTTTCATTAATTTATTCATAATTTACATGAATTAACTTACGTATTACAACTCATGATTTTATCCGGATAAACGTAATTAAATGAAAAAAAATCAATGTACGAAAGTGTATCATAAGATGTATATCTCTACTTCATATGCTCAAAAAAGTAAACTCTTCATATAATTCAAGATAGGCTCCGTGTGTTAAATTGTCAGTATATTTGTTCCCAGGTTCCGATACGAATACAGAAGCTGTATGGAGAATTTCAATATGGGAAAGAGTTCAAGTTGTCAAATTTACTTCTCTTCAGAATACGCCTTGTTTTTATATTCATATCTTAACAAGATAAATACGGTATATATTTTGCCATGTCTTGTAAAGAAAAAGGATTTAAAACCACATTTGCGTACATCACTGGATACGGAAGTCAGTGGATTCAGTATTCCTTTCAGTCGATATACAGTATACTATAATCAAAAATAAGCGAACATCAATAAATAAATAAATAAATAAATAAATAATAATAATAATAATAATAATAATAATAATAATAATACAGCGACGATGGAAGCTACTGATGAGACCAACACATATTTATCTGGCCATCTGAACAGCCAGCATAGACTGCAGCATCATGGATTTTTTTTAATCATTACCCAACATTTGTTTCAAGTTAATCGACCCTTTTGCAATGAGCCTAACTATTTGAGATGGAGACTATTGCTTAAAAATGGGATTCGAACTACTATTCGCTTTTCAACCGAGGCTTTGTCTCACCAGGGGGATTGAAAACAGGTGTGTATAAACGAAGCCCAGCATTACCACTAGCCAAGAAGGGGTACGCTATCCCAATTCAAACCATATTCACTCTCACTGGGAATCACACGCGGTTTCTCCACACAAAAGAACTGAGTAGTTGAGTGTTTAGTTGATTCGCGCATTTTTTTTTTTTTTTCGTACTGCTCGATCTGTGATTATTATTGATTGAAAGTTACTATAACTTTACCAATAAAATATTTTCATTATACAAGATTAGCCTTTAAAAAAATGAACAGATTAAACGCTTTATAAATCGAAAATTGTTTGAATTACCAAGCAACATTTATTTTATAGAGAACATCTTCAAGCTTACGACCTCAGGATTTAGTTTGTCTTCGTGACGTCAACATTACGGATTGCTCTTGACGTCAATCGAATGATATGATGGATATTCAGATAGAAAGGCTTTCTGCGTGCTTGAATTTGCAAAAGAAAAAAGTTACTGTCGTTATTGAAAAAAAAAAAAAGGAAAAAAAGTAATCGCGATAAGTAGTGAAGCTTGACTAGGTGTAGTAGTGATAAACACTACACAGTAACCTCTATCTTGGCGTGTTACATGAGTGGCTGTTCGCTCACTACAATGACCATTTTTCATAGTTGTCTACGATGGCACCTTGCGGTTATAAACTACTTTTTTGAAAATCTGTTTCTGCGTTGGACTGACCAACTGACCACAACATGGCTATTGCACATTGACCACCATAAAGTCCGGAGCTAACCTAACACCTTGTGACTATTTCTTGTGTAAAAACATTAAGGCACACATTTTTGTCCCTACCCTTCCTGCTACACACAAACCACACACTGACGTCTGGTTGACTTGGATGATATTACAGAAGATTTTGAAATTATTGATAAATTTGTATGACTAGAATAAGTCTTAATGCAGAAAGATAAAACGCAGCAGGGACGGCATTAAGGGTGGGCGGGGATGGGCGACCGCCCACCCGATGGATTGCTTCGCTCACCACAACAGAAGTAGAGTAACGAAGGTGACATCCTGTACTTCAAAAGGAATAGGTATTACTTTCGATTGTAAGGTAAAAGGTTTTAGCACTCTGTTTAACTGCAATTTACAGTCGTCTAAGCGATTTTAAGTGGGATAAGCAGTCTTCACCCTAAAAGTGAACACTTCCTCTCATTTGAGAAAATTTAACCACTTGCACGTCATTATGGATGTGAGTCAATAGTGTAGAGGAGGAAAAGCAATGCAAAATTACCTCCGTTTCTCAGTTTACTGAAGTGATGGATCGTTTCAAAATTGCTTTTCATGAAATTCGCAAATTAGCCGTAATTGCTGTCACCATTCCTGTATCTAGTTCATCATGTGAGCGTTCTTTCTCGTGTCTTAGACGGGTTGAAACATATCTAAAAAATCAAATAGCAAACAGTCGTCTAAGCGATTTTTGTCTCCTTTCAGTGGAAAGAAAACTTGTAATAAATACTGCAGTAGAGGATGTGGTAAACGCATTCGATGCTAAAAATCGACGCATTGCACTTTATTAAAGTGCAAGTATAAAAGTTTATTGTAAGCTTGTTTGTATCATGTTGATCAGCCCTTCATAGTTTAAAATCCATTGTTGTTTCTGTGGATCATGCTGGAGTTTTGTTTATTGCTATTTACTTCTTTATCCAATTTATATATAATAACCTGAGTTTCAGTTTCGAAGATTTCTGTGTAAGGTATTATCAAACAATCATGCTGTCGAATTTCCCTATTCTTTTAGTAACATAGGTCTTTGCTGTTGCATATAGAGATCACGTCAAAAAATCTTGTTTTACTTTACCTACTTATTGTGTATTTTATGTTATTAACGAAAGGTAGAGTATAATCTGTTAGTCTGTGTTGTATGAACCTTCTTTTATTTCTACGCATTTATGTGCATTCTTGGAGGGTGAGGAGGTAAAGCTGTCTTGAACTTCATCGACTAAACAGTACACACCGTTATTATATATATATATATATATATATATATATATATATATATATATATATATATATATATATATAAAACTGGAAGTACAGGTATTGTGTCTGCCACGCGGAATTCGGTAGATCGAGAGTATAGCAATGAACTCCCGCAGCCCATCCTGTCCTGTATTTCTTCAATCCCACCAGGCGAATGCCGGAACTGTACCCTCTATACGGCCAAGACAGCTGTTTTCCACATCCTTGTTCCTCCCCTATTTTTGTCTGAGGCTTAGCTAACTAAAGAGTATAAAAATTGAAACTTGTCACACACACACACACACACACACAAATCTACATTGCACAGTTCCCATTTTCATTGTCCGTCCACCCAGTAACTAGGTCTGCAATTTCCGCCCACCCTATCAAGTGTTTCTGGCGGTGCCTGTGTTGTGTCTGTGCTCGTTTATAATGGTTAAACGAATTGAGAACCTCGCCAGTTGTGAAGTGAGAGCCGTGATTAAATTTCTTAATGCACGAAACGTTCGACCTTGTCAAATTCATAACCAATTAAAGGAGGTGTATGGAGACAATGTGATGGACGAGTCGTCTGTTCGGCGCTGGTGTCGCAACTTCAACCTGGGGTGGGGGAGTACACACGACGAGGAGCGTTCAGGGAGACCATCTGTCAATACATACGAACTGCTGAGGTCAGTAGACGAATGCGTGAGGAACGATCTGTGCGTCACAATTGATGAACTCTGTGAACATTTTCCTAATATGTCTCGAACAATTGTTCATGAAATTGTCAAAGACCATCTGCATTATTTAAAAATCTGTGCAAGGTGGGTCCCTCGCATGCTCAAAGATGAGCACAAAACCAAGCGTGTGGCTGCAGCATTGACGTTTCTGGGACGTTATTCCAATGAAGGAAACTCTTCCCTGAATCGCATCATTACAGGGGACGAAACATAGGTAACACGACGACAGTCCATACAACACGACGCATCACCTGAGAGTAAACGACAGTCCATAAAATCACACTCATTCACCAACCAAACCAAAAAAATTCAAGACAGTTCCGTCCACCAGGAAACTCATGGCAACCATATTCTGGGATCGACGAGGTGTACTGCTCATTGATTTTATGGCCCGTGGAGACACAATTAATGCTAATGCGTATTATGAAACATTAAAGAAATTACGGAGGGCAATACAAAATCGACGGTGAGGTCTGCTGTCTACAGGCGTCATTCTCCTTCATGACAATGCCAGGCCCCATGCAGCAGCGAAAACACAACAACTTCTTAGCAATTCAAGTGGGGAAACCTTCGACCATCCACCGTATAGCCCGGACTTGGCCCCTTCGGATTTTCATCTCTTTACGAAGCTTAAAGACCTTCTAGCGGGAAAGATTTGACAGCGATGAAGAACTTAACGAGGCGTGACTACTTATCTCAATACGCTGACGGCGGAGGACTATGACGCTGGAATACAAAAACTCGTCACACGGTATGACAAATGCCTCAATTTGCTTGGTGATTATGTGGAGAAGTAGTGTAAAGTACGCTGTTTCCAATAAAAATGTGGATATTTGTTAATATGTACTACTGGGTCTTTATTGCACAAACGGGTACCACTTTCCGGATGGCCCTCGTATGTATACGTGGAAAGAGCTAGAGCATATATAGAAATTTGAAATAACGTTGGAAGCTTAAACTAGAAACTGAACTTTATAATTATCGTTCATAAGTTTGATAAAATTAATTCACAAAATAAATTTAAAGTATGGTCGGGGTCTTACAAACCCCAGTGTTTAGTTGCAAAGTTAAACAATGTATCACATCACAACAGCTACTACGACTATTGACATGAACATGACTCTGGGGTGTATACTCTATGATCACACAAAGAAAATTAGAACTTAACGGTGTAAACATTAGTAGATGCTCTTTTTCAACTATGTAAGCAATTCAGCAATGTTCTATAGAAGTCTATGTAATAAAGTACTAATTACTCAATTATTTGTGTAGTAGACCTATTATTAATCCTATGGAGGTCTATTCGAAGTCTCTTTACTATACAGGGTTTGAAAAAACCCGGGTATTTTTGAAAAAACCCAACCCACCTGGGCCCATGTGGGTTTTTCCGGTTTTTTTCGGGTTTAATTGGGTTTTTTCGAAATGTTTCAATCTCTTTGAGGTAAAAATGTTAAAATATGATTTACATTTTATGAGTGTCATTGTCACAACTTGCAACAACTTTCTATTCACTGCTGTTTTGAAAAAAAATGCCGCCATTTTGAAATTTTATATTGGATCGCCGAAAAAATCTATACAGCAAATTTAGAAGGTCTTGTGCTTCTACCCTCAAAATATCAACTTAAAAAGTCCGAAAATTGCACCTTGTAGCATGGATACCCGCTATTTTGAAAAATGACCGCCATTTTGAAATTTTATGCCGCCAAAATATATACAGCTAATTTAGTCTCTCGTGCTTCTAGTTTGAAAATTTCAACTTGAAAGACCTAAAATTGCGCTTTGTAGCGTTGATGGCGAAAAACAATGCTGGGGATGATTACCCATGTCGGTCCCGGCGTCCTCCACAGGGGACATAAAATATGACGACATTATTATTGCTTTATAACTTTAAAATCCGACTGGCAACATTGAAAACTGTTTACAAGGGATGATCCAAATATGATCATTCCCTGTAAACAGTTTTCAATGTTGCCAGTCTGATTTTAAAGTTGTAAAGTAATAATAATATCGTCATATCTTATGTCCCCTGTGTGGGACTCCGGGACAATATGGGTAGGGGAGCAGAGTTGTCTTCAACATTGGGAGGCGGTCAGATTTGAGGCGTATTCTGGGAGGTATCAATTTCATCTCACTTTCCTTTGTGACAATTGCACACAAATCATCACATTTCTTCCTAAAAGACACATTTCCAATCGGATTATTGAGGGGGACAGTTCCAAGATTGTAAGAGATATGTCCCCATCATCCCCCCGGGATTTTCGCCAGTGGATATCAGCTATTTTTTTTTAAAAAAAAAAGCGCGCCATTTTGTAATTTTACGTTGGTATGCTGCCAAAATCTAAACAGAAAATTTAGTGTGTCTCTGGTTTGTATCCTGAAAATTTAAAAGATCGAAAGTTTAACACTGTGTAGTAAAGGCAGACAAACGAACAAATGTAGATCGAGTCATCCTAGGAGCCTCAGTGACGTTCGCCAAATATGAATACCAAATAGCTATATTAATTTAAAACAAAAACATAATTCATCAAAATGTCTTAAATATTTTTCAACGTAAAATAAATGGTCTTATTGTTGAAGTTCACTTTCGATGCTTTGTGCATTCAATTATGGGAATTACCCGGGCACTTGTTGCAAGACCGTTCTTTTCCGAAAATTAATTTAAAACAATTAACAAAGATAGGCCTATAATTCATATTTTATAAAGTAAATGTTTCAAAATGTCTAAAATAAAATGAAATATCCTCCAGCGTAAAATAAATAGTTTAAATGTTGAAGTATTCACTTTCGATGCTTTGTGGGTTCAATTGCGGGAATTTCCCGAACACTTCTTTCACGACGGGTTTTCCCTGAAAATGCAGCTTGCTTTACTGTACATCGAAACTTCCATTAATACTGAAGTTCGAATGCAGCACTTGAAATAGTAAGTGTTACGTAGTCTTCGGAGCTCCGAGCACTTTACTTTTGACAAGAATTTTTACGTTATGGCTAGTGTTGATTCTACAGAATGCTTATTTCAAGGCTAGCAACAAATGACTGAACTTAACTGTTGTTGTTGGAAATCCAAATTTTACTGAATACTTTTGTTACCATCAAAGGTAAGAAATAATACTAATAGTTTTACTAATGTATTTACATATTTACTGTTAGTACCGGCACATATGACCTTAACCCTTATCCGGGCAACCGGGGCCTCCCAGGCCCAGTAGCTTCATATTTTTCTTCGAATTTCTTAATAACCATAAATATTTCGATGCCATAAAAGTCTGAATTCTTCTATCTTCAGTCGAAGTTAAAGTTATGAACATATCGAGTTGGTAAGGCTAATAGAGTTGGTAAGGCCCCAGTTGCAGTCTACGTTACAAAAATAGCTTGCCCGGATAAGGGTTAAACCCGTCAACGTATGAGGGATAACGTCCCTCGGCGGTGCCGAGTCAGGAAACACACTATTCATGGAAAGTATTTTCTAAAACATATAATCGCTTACTTTACTTCAAATAGGCTATAAGCATAATCCACACATTAATTTGTTCTACAATTATCTCAAGCTAAGGTGAGGGTTTTATTTATTTATTTGTTTGTTTATTTATTTATTCATTCATTCATTCAGTGCATTTAGAGCTTTATAAAGGTCTTATGTTGAATATTGTTGCCTATCTTAACATGAAAGCATATAATTTGCCCAAAGAAAGTTTAAAATCTGATAAATATAACTTTCAATGTGATCACCTTAGTTGTACCAATAATACACTAACAAAAAAGTCAAAAACCCAGATGGGTTTTAAGATGGGTTTTTCCAGGTGGGTCCAACCCGAAAAAACCCGGTGGGTTTTTTCGGGCTGGGCCCGCTTGGGCAAACCCTGTTACTATAGCCCCTTAATTTACAGTTTTCTCTTAATTAATTTTCTTTAATCTAGGCCAAGAAACTAGCTACTTTATTTTTGCTACCTTAGTGGCTTTGCCTAGCTATGCAAGGCTAAGAGGGATAGACAGTAAACAGGGATTTTGGACAGTAAACTGAGACATATCAGTAAACCTTATTGATACTATCGTATATGACAACAATTTCAGCAGTGAAACAGGAAGTGGTCGAATTGGAAACGAATTACTACCGGTATGTTTTTATACATCCTGTATCACTTTTAAGGCAGTCAAGTTATCGCTTTTCATGACTCCTCTTTTATCACAATTAACGCACTTTCTTTAATGGAATGACGCTAATATGGGCCTTATAAGATTGTAATGCTAGTAAGTCTGTTACTACGTATGATAACTTGAAGAAAAGCGATTTTCTTAAAAATTGTTTATTGCAATAGATAGCTACACTGATTATCTCGTTAGAGCGTCTCGATTATGGAACCAGAGCTCCTTCGTGGCTAAGCGGTTAGCGTACACGCCTTTGGCGTGGGAGACCCGGGTTCGATTCCCAGCGGGAGCTCATGTGGTTCGGATTCCACGTTAATCAGTAGGTCCACGTCTCATATAGCCTTGCTGCTGAACGGGACGCTAAACTAAAATCAACTCAACTCGATTATGGAACCAGAGTCAGTTAACATCACGGGTAACGATGACTTTAACAGCGGCTATCTTATAACCCATTTTCTATTGAAATTATGTAATTCTAGTTACACATAGCCCCGTTAGATGGCAGCAAAGATCCTCAACGGTTCACACCTACTGGACGAAACAAACTTCTAGGCGCGATCCTACAGTATTTACTGTCTTTGTCAGAGTTTATTTATTTTGTACACGTGTGAACGGTACAATCGTACGTCGCAACCACGACTGTAGAACTGAAACAGGTGCATAGCATTACAAATGTATCTAAGATTGCATTCTTATCATTAGGAAAATTATAAATAACCTAATATTGGGTTGCCAGATTTTGTAAACGAAAAACCGGGACACCAATCTCAGGCTATATATAGTCAGGGTTCCTACTCATTTGGTCAGAATCAATTAATTACCTGTCTTTTCCAAGTTACTACTCATTATTTTCCAGTTTTTTCTATAGCCACATAGTTAACACAAATGAAGCCCCACAAGGGATGTATAACGAATGTGAAAAAGTGTGTAAGAGCTACCTGACGTTCCTTATTCTGGATTTCGATGTGTTGTGTTTAACAGGTCCTAAATATTGCGCCAGTTACCACACACCGTCCTTACATTTATGACTAAAGAGATACTTATTTCTTTGTTCCGTCATCATCTGAATCAGAAACTTGCCCTAAAAGAAATACAAATTTAGCATTAACCACGAAAAACTATATTTATGCTAAATTCACAACGACAAACAAAATCTCTTTAAAACCCGTCACCAGGAAAAAGACATTCTTTTCTATTGATATTGATATGAAAGAAAATTTTGCCATAGCATACGTATATCCCGCTCTTGAATATATTTTTAAATCCTTATCCCCCCTCTGGAAGCTAAACAACCCATAGGACGAAAGAATGGATGAGATTTTCAAACTCCTTATTTGTTTACTAAAATTAATTGACTACACAAACCTTCTGTTTTTAGCTGACAGTAAGACATACTATAGTGCTGCCAAAATGTCTTGAGCCGTTGCAAAAATGCGAACTAAAGCTCACACCCTCAACACATCCACGCGTTGAACCAATAAGAGTTCAGCTGTTGCTAAGCGAGAGAGCCTTGCAGCCGTCTACGCCAAAGAGAGTGGAATTCCTACAGCCGATAGCAGCGCTTGGAACATGAGACTAGGTGTCAAGTCAATGTAGTATAGGCCTATTTATAGTTCTTGCAGGATTTTTTTTCAGTCTGAAGAACGAAAACCGGGACAAACAGGTGTCCCGAAAGCCTTTTTCGGGACAGTTAATTCTTTCATTGAAAGCCAGGACTGTCCCGGAAAATCGGGACGTCTGGCAACCCTAAGCCTATATATAATTTAACAAGCCTACTAAAAACTAGACTCAACATTAATTTAAACGAGAGAGAGAAGAGAGAACAAGAATGCACTTGGTCATTATTTCAATATTGCAGAGATTATTTTCTTTTATAGCTGGTATGCTATTTAGCATCATAATTTATTATCGGTATGCCATACCGTCTGAATTAAACTACTGAGTCAATATATGTTTATTCTGTTTTTTTTTTTTTTTTTTTTTTTTTCGCAGTCCGCTTGAGTTCAATACTTATTTCGTTATTTGGCCTGAAGTATGCACTCAACTTTCATCTCTCACATTTCTCCATTTCATTAATTGAATGTGTTACGTAGAGGCCGGAAAAAAACAAGTTTCCTTTTATTAGCACACAGCAGGACACAAAAGACAGACTCATCGAAGCAAGAAGTATCAGTTTCGAAAGAAATGTGATAACACTGAACACCAGCAACTGCATAGTGTCTCACAATACATGTAGTTACGCACGCTGCATTCGACTCATTTTATCTGACCTTGTTTCAGGAAGAAAAAGGAAAATAATACCTTGAATAAACAAAAACTACATTCTTTTCATGACTTCTATGGTTTCATTCAAGTTTTGTGTGTGTGTGTGTGATTTGTGGCTTATTTTTCTTATGTAATTTCACTAGTAAATGTCCTCATATGTTACAGCGGGCAATATTTTTTCGTTCCCCTTTCTGCATCTTCCAAATAGAATTCGTCTGAAGTTGAAATCTTCGTATAAAATTCGAAAACCCCCTCTGGATACCTTAGCGAACCACATCTAATTCTTTTTTCTTTTTCTTCCATTCTAGAACAAGTAAAAAAAAAAAAAAAAAAAAAAGCCGAACACATGTTTGATTTTAAGTGAAAGGTCTAAATACTATAGGCCTATTTCATTTTTCTAAGCCTAATGAATTTCTAGATGTGGGCATTTGAGTGAAACACCTCAGCCCTTCTAGCTCAAATATTACCAGCATACGCTGGCACACCTGCTTATCTATTTTAAGTGAAAAGTCAAAACACCAAATTTCATATCTGCAATTTTAAGGAACTCCGTGATATGGACGCATTATAATAACTGCAATCCTATTTCATCCCTTTCATATCTCATTTCCAAAATGTCTTCTTCAGTAGTACTGCTATGTATTGTCCAAATTTCAAGCTTGTAACTTAACCAGTTTGACCTAGGGTTTGATGAGTCAATCAGGATTTATTTTATTATTGATACAGCATACTAAGACTAGAATAATTGGTGTGCATAATTCAGCCTGTGAATAAAAGGCATATCCTTAATTTTAATAACAGTAATGGTAAACTGTGCAACTTATAGTTTCCAGTACGACACACGTATGAATAAATTATAATTTCTTGAACTAGTCTAATACGACTCGACGATTAAAACATATCAAGCTTTATTATTATTATTATTATTATTATTATTATTATTATTATTATTATTATTATTATTATTATTATTATTATTATTATTTGTACAATGCTTCTTACTGTTCTGTTAGCACATCTACGAAGGATGCTCAACAGCATTTGTTCCATGACACACCTTTCTAAACCGAGTCAACTCAAAAATATTTGCAGAGATTTTTACGGGTTAAGTGGTTAGCTTATGTGTCTTTGGCATGGGAAACCCGAGTTCGATTTCCGGATACAGCTCTTGTAGTTCAGATCTCACATTAAGCTGTATATCCACGTCTCATATAGCCTTACTGCTGAAAGAGACGCTAAACTTAAAATCAATCAAACCAAAAATACCTGTTCTTTTAAGTTTCTCCCTAGTTTCAACTGGTTGTCTCTCAATTCTCCTATAATTTTAGTATCGTTCTTTGCGTCATTACTCACCCCTTTGTGGCACACCTGTAATTACCAATTCTCAAATAGTAACTACAAGTTTTAACGTCGCGGTAAATTTTGTGTTTTTCCATGGGGCCGCTATAATAGTTTTGTAAAGGGAAAAAATAAAAAATAAAAACGCGAAATTATTGGACTGCTACTACAAAACCCTTCGATGAAGCTAAGTTGATCCCTTCTAATGGGAAATTCTTCCCCAAGATCAGAGCAACCGGTTCCTAAGGAAGTAATAAAACAGACTAGACATGTAGAACCTATTGGACATACATGGCTCACTGAGAAATGTTACTCTACAGGGGAGCACTCATAGGCGGCCCACTGGGTATGGACCCCTCCTCCAAAACTTCCTAACATACATTTGTACACTTTCTCAATAAAACTATAGCTGTTTATCAGGGAAATGATTGATATACAGTAATATGAACATTTGATCTTACACTCCAGGGGGCGCGGTGGCTCAGTAGTAGAGCGTTCACCTCCGGTGCTTGAAGTCCCTGGTTCGATCCCAGCTCGCGCCGTGTGGACTTTGTAGTGGACAAACACCGTGCTCGTGGGTTTTCTCGGGGTTCTCCCGTTTCCTCCCACTTTCTTCATCCCACCATTTCATTCATTTCTCATCACCATCGTCTCCTTTAGCCTAACCGGCATAACCGTGGGACGTAAAACTTAAAGATTTCATTTCATTTTTTACACTCCATCTGTGCTCTTTCTCTTATAAAAAAATCCAGTTCCTAGGTGGAAATATTTTACAATTACTTATCGTCTTTTCGGGTGCAAAATAATACCTGTTCAATATTACATAGCAGGGCCTAAAATTAAGTGGAGTACTCCACATTTTGTGGAACTGTAGAAAAGGAGTGTGGAACTATAATTCTTAAAGTGTGGAGTGGTATTAATATATCTTAATTTTCTCGGATTATGCATTTAAACGCGTTTAATGTGTCAAACTAACGAGGAAACGGTCTTAAGTGTAAACAACCGATAGGGATGCATTCGAGTCGAGTCGAGTCGAGATTTAAGCCTGTCTCGACTCGTCTCGAGAAAATGTTGTCTCGACTCGAAAATATGTTTCTGTCTCGACTCGACAGTCTCTGTCTCGACTCGACTCGAATTCGAGTCGAGACGTCTCGAAATTCGAGTCGAGACAAAATATACGAGTTAAAATATACGCACACATCAACCAGAATATTATGACTACCTACCTTATTGTCAGTGTGTCCAACTTTGTCACGGATAACAATGGCGACGCGTCTTGGCATGGACGCAATGATCCTTGAAAGGTCACTGGAGAGAGTTGATTGGTACACATAGACAAGGGCGCCGATTTTTCTGTAAATGTGGGGGGGGGGCATTCAGATACAGAAGGCATATATATGAGGATTTTAAGACAAATTGTGTTCAAATTATGCCAAATATTGTATATTCATGAATACAATGCGTGGGCTCACATGAGCTTTGGGGGTGCCCGGGCCCCCTCGGCCCCCCAGGATGGGCACCCTTGCACACAGGTCATCTAATTCCCATAAATTCCGGGAAGAGGGGCGATGCGCTCTGAAGTCATGTTCAATCATATCCCATTTGTGTTCCATTAGGTTCAGATCAGGCGAGTTGGGCGGCCAGCACATCACTTGGAACTTGTCCCTGTGTTCCTCGAACCACTCCATCACAATTCTGACCTTGTGATATGGTGCATTATCTTTTCGAGAAATGCCACTACCGTTGGGAAACATGGTCGTCGTCTGCAAGCAGTGTGTGATACGCCTTGGCCGTCATGGTGCCTTGCTCGAGCTTCACTAGACACATAGATGCTCATAGACACATTATGTTTTCCGGAGCATAATTAAGCCACCGCCAGCTTGTCTCCGTCCCGCAGTACAGTTGTCAAAGAACTGTTCTCTTGAAACACGACGAATTCGCACCCTCCCATCGTCATGATGAAGAAGGTATCGGGATTCATCAGACAATGCAACGCTCTGCCACTGTGCCAAGGTTTAATGACGATGGTCATGTGTTCATTTCAGTCGTAGTTGCCGATGTCGTGGTGTTAACATTCGCACATAGATGGGACATGGGCTTCGGAAGCCCATCGTTAGGGGTGTTCGGTGCACTGTGTGTTCAAACGCACTTGTACTTTGCCCAGTAATAAAGTATAATGTTAGTTCTGCCACAGTTCGCTGCCTGTCTTGTTTTACCAGTCTGCCCAGCCTATGACGTCCGACATCTGTAATGAGGTGGGGGCGCCCAACCCCTCGACGTTTGGACGTCGTTTTCCCTTGGTTTGGCGACTTGTTGAAGACACTCACCACAGCACTCCTCGAACATCCGACAAGCCCTATAGTTTCCGAAATTCTCCTGCCAAGTATGCGGGTCATTACAACCTGCCCTTAGTCAAACTCAGAACGCGCGCCTTCCCCATTCTACACACGGCCAGCACTCTCACTGATACTACATGCACCATACGCGTGACTGACTAGCAGGCATTCGTCGGCAGGTGACACAGATATCGCCTGGACGGAAGTTATATCGATAGTAGGTTGGTAGTCATAATGTTTTGACTGATCAGTACATACTAAATAAATTTAAAATTTAAAAAATTTTCAACATTCTGATTAACTTGCAGGAAATTTCACAATGAAAAGAAGCAAGTGACTTGGACAAGACAACGGTTAGTTGATGGGGCAATCTCTTTTTCTGGTCTTTGAGGTGTGAGCTTAGTGAAATTTTAATGTTTGGTGCTCATCAGTCGCGCTTCCATTTTTTTTTCTAATTGTTCCAGTTCATGATACAGTAATTAACAATACATTGCGCAGTTGGAATACATGTTCACGTTTTCATTCAATCCAACTCAAGCCGCTTCAGATACTATAGAGTTGTATTTGTTTACGAAGAATTAATTGCGTATTAGAAATACACCCCAACAAAACATTCTGCGTGCTCATCTGCTCAGTATTCAAGGTTTTAATTACAACCTGAATTGTTAAAATGCGAACGTAAGTTGCATTACATATCTAAGCAGTTCCTAGTCTATGGATAATTCAAGCAATCCTAATTAAGGTCTTTCTAGCAAGCACTTCTGCTGTTCATAAACCTTACGCATTGGAGTAGGAAAAAAAAGGAAAGAAAAGAAAAGAAAGAAAGAAAGAAAGAAAGAAAGAAGAAAGAAGTAAAATTGGTAATTTTACAACCGTGACTCACTCGGGCTCATGCTCTCTATCCTCAATGGAGCTCGCGTTCGTTAATCTCAATGAGGATCACACTAGTCAAGTTTCTCACTAATTCGAGCTTGAGCTTGATATTTACTGTGAAATTCTCTTCAGCTCGATCTCGTAATGCCACACGTCCTCTCTTGTTTTTACATTTGTCTCACCATTCTCGATTTATACTGGTGGCCGTGGACTTTTCAATTAAGTTTTTGTTTTCATTTTGACCCGCCGCCATTTTGCACAGGGTTGTCGTAGAGTAGGGATGGTATCGAGACGAGACGAGACGAGACTTTGTACAGTCTCGGTCTCGTCTCGATTGATAAATAACGGTCTCGGTCTCGGTCTCGTCTCGAGTAAAAAATCACCGTCTCGGTCTCGGTCTCGTCTCGGTCAACAGATGCTTGTCTCGATCTCGGTCTCGGTCTCGAGTACCAAGTCTCGGTCTCGTCTCGAAAGTCTCGAAATAAATAGTGTGAAATTAAAATAGTGAAAGTATTATTCTCGTACAGTCTGTCGTTTCCGCTTATTTTTTCCTTTCATTTTCACTTAAAATTATGGTAGGGTGTACCTCTTCATAGCTAATTTGCTAGTTTGCTAATTAATTTTGTTTGAAATTGATGAAATACTTCATTAGCGTTTCACATCTCCGTGTTTAATTGACACTCTATAACACGAACGTCCTGAACCTTGTGGTGGGAGCTCCTACACTCATCTTTGCTATGTGAGGTCTTGAGTTGAATCACAAAACAAGTTAGATTCAAAGTCCGATGTTTTGCATAATTCGCGTCTCATTTTAAGTGCATTCTGTTTCTTATAAAAATTCATAAGGTCGTAATGCATTACGTAAGCACATATCCAGTGCCGTAACATAGATTAATCTTATTCCTGAGCTCTCAACGGTGCATGCAATCTTTATTCGAGAAAACTAATCTTGCGTTCATTACGTTGAAATTTTATATTGATTAAAAATTACTTGCGAAACATGGACATACATGTTATACAAGTAAATAGGTAATTCGAGTTATCTGTATCTATTTTTTTCTCACTCGCCAAAACAAGTGATTCTTAACTTTCTAGTTTTCTTTTGTATTAATTTTCGTAGTTCTGCTGCAACATGATGGATTGAATAGTCAAAAATACTTTTTTCGCTCTATGACTTTCATTAAATTTTGGATCCATTTTTACCCTACCTTACCAAGTAAATGTTATATATATATATATATATATATATATATATATATATATATATATATATATATATATATATATATATATATATATATATATATATAGAGAGAGAGAGAGAGAGAGAGAGAGAGAGAGAGAGAGAGTGTCTTACTTGAGGAATCAGTTTTCCGCTTCTGTAAAATTACGAAATTATGACTTGGTTTAGTTTACCTCCGTGGTTTAGATATAATAAAATCATCACCATAATCATAATCAACTATTATCAATCCATTGCTGAATGAAGGTCTTTCCAAGTCTTCACAACTGTCTAACTTGGGCAATTCTTTTCCAGGTTACTACTCAGTGGCTCTTGATTTCGTCACACCTTCTTGTATGCGGAGGTTTCCTAGGCTGTTTTTGTCTTGTGGTTTCCAGTTTGTTTTCGTCCGTCGATCATAATTTCTTCTTGCAATACGTCCAGCACATTTTCCAGCTCATATTAAATTATTTCATTAGCATCATCAGTATTCATTTCTATATATTTGGGCTACAAATAGTTCGAATTCGCTACTTTCGGAGTACAGACACGCTACTTTTTAATCTTCGGATCTGGCAACACTGACTGAATGATTTAAAAAATGAAATGAAATCTTTGAGTTTTACGTCCCACGGTTATGCCGGTTAGGCTAAAGGAGACGGTGATGATGAGAAATGAATGAAATGGTGGAATGAAGAAAGTGGGATGAAACGGGAGAACCCCGAGAAACGGTGTTCGTCCACCACAAAGTCCACACGGCGCGAGCTGGGATCGAACCAGGGACCCCAAGCACCGGAGGTGAACGCTCTACCACTGAGCCACCGCACCTCCCCTGAATGATTTAAATCAACATAATGTGAGAACCCCCATTTGGTCTAGCGGCTAGCACTCTTGATTTCGGTTCGCGTGGACTCGAGTTCGATTTCCGGTAGTGGTAAAGTTGAACGACCGAAGTGGTTCGGATTCCACTATAATCATTTGCTTCACGTCTCCTTTAGCCGCCCTAGCATAACTGTGGGACGTTAAACTAAAACAAAAGTGAAAACTGTGTATTACCAACTGTAAGTCCTTGAATAATTGCATATAGCCATATGGTATGGATCGAGTTTGAGGTGATTGGTGGTCAAACTAAAGCAAGCGAAATGTAATTAGTGTGTAATTAGAACTTTTAATTAAGCACGGTCATCACCAGGCCTAAGACTTAGGGGGAACAACTAGTGTTACTGAAAATGTATCAGTTACATTTAATTTCAGTTACAATTTGCATTTACATCTATTGCTGGAACGAAGACTTAAACATTATAAGTAGCCCAAAGACGATGAAAAACGTCTTCTCTTAACCGTTTGGGGATTTTATGGTACAATTTTGTACCATACGCGTTTTTCATGGTACATTGCGTTATTTCTCTTCTATCTGAGCTTTTTCGTCCGGTTTTTTTTTCAAGTCCAAAGGCATTGTAGAAGACATTACGTATGGTTTCAGACCTTCTTGCGTTCAGACATAGGAGGTGATGACGTCATAAGTCTAAAATTTATTTTTTCATTTATTAAGCCTATGTTCAATATTTTTGGCGGGCTTATTTTTGTACGTAGAAGATTGAAATTTTGCACAAACATTCAGTCCACAGAGTAGTATTTACCAGATTTTTTTCAGATTTGTCAGTTAAAATAGGGGGGAAGCAGAGGGGAAAAAAGTTGAAAAAAGGGATTTTTGGACCAAAAAATCCCGGTTTTGAGGATTTTCCCGCCTCATATACATGATGGAGACACGTGAGTCATATCGTCTGAAAAGCAGTTCCATTGGGAAGAGAATGACGGTCGAATTATTATTCTAGGGTAATTAGGGACGTCTCAGTGAATTTTTATCAAAATATACTTCTGTATAGGGTAATATGGGACATTGTCGGTATATATATATATTATGGCGGGCTTATTTTTGCACGTAGAAGATTGAAATTGTGCACAAACATTCAGTCCACCGAGTAGTATTTAACAGATTTTTTTTTTTCAGATTTCTGCGTTAAAACAGGGGAGGTCCAGAGGGGCTAAAGTTTGAAAAAAGGAAAACTTAGACCAAAAAAATCCTTTTTTCGGGAATTTGCCGCCTTAAATACATGATGGAGACATGTGAATGGTACCGCCTGAACTATTCTGAAGAGAATGATGGGCGAAACATGACCCTAGGGTAATTAGGGATGTCTCAGGAATTTTTTTCCCTGAGATCATAGTGTTTTGTGGTAATTTGGGGCATAGTGGGAATTCTTGATAAAATTTCTCCCGCCCTTAATATTCAAGATAGAATCTTGAAATTTAGCACACACATTCAGTATACCAAGTACTATATATCAGATTTTTTTCAGATGGCTACGTTCACACATAGCAGTTCCAGGGGGGGGGGCCAAAGTGCGAGAAAAAATTTTCCCTCCGAAATGTTCCCTTTGACATAATTTTACCCGCTTCTGGTATAAGGTATGATCATGCAAGTGGTACCATTTGAAAGCCAGCTTTATTCTGAAGAGAATGAGGTGGGAACCATGATCCTAGGATAAATAGTGAGGATGCAGTAGCTGCTTGACTGAAAGTCTAAAAAATAGCCCAAAAAGCCGGAATCCGGAAAGGGTTAAAAGCATTCTTGCACCATAAAACAAACTACGAGTAATTTTAAAATATCTTGCAGTTCATCTACGTTATTTGCACATATTTAGAATAATATTTAGCAATTTATTTAAGTGGGCAACGCTGCTTAAAATAATGTAACTGCCACTTGTTGTAATTAAAACCACCAAAAACTATTGTTGTAATGTTATAGAAGCAAAGCAAAGCAATAAGCATTATAAAAATTTAATACAAATACGTCATTTTAAGCAGTATAACAATCACTACCAAAGTGTTTGGTATCTCTGAAACGATTTGAAATAACAATTGTTGTAAATGGCGTTAGCATCTGCATCATGAGACGTGATATGTCAGTGCGTTTTCGAAGTAAAGTCTTTAGAAACATTTAAATTTTCCGTTTCTTGTAACTTTGTTCCCTCATTCATTCGAAATATATTATACCATGATCACAGTATTTGACGCTAAGATACAGTTCATGCGCATTGCACCGTATATGCCATTTGAGTTATTAGAGATTTCCAGATTGTTGATGTTAATGATACTGTGTTGTCCTTTGTTACACTAAATAATGTATGGGCTATTGTGGTTTTGTTAAATAACTAAATTAGAAATATATAATACTTTACGTACCGCAATTTGAGAAAATACCACTTTATTTTGCTTTTAGCAACATTGTTTATCTAGTAATATTGCAGAGTGTCTAGAATTTCCCAACTTGGTACAAAATTTCAGCATTTTTAATATATATATATATATATATATATATATATATATATATAATCACATAATAAGGGAGGGCTATAGGGACTATAGGCCCCCCTTAACGCTCAGGTATACACTGGATAAAATGGGTTTCAATCCTACTTTTTTTACACTGGATAAAGCGGCAAACCCCTCCCTTCATCATATACTAGGTCCGCGGCTATATATATATATATATATATATATATATATATATATATATATATATATATATATATATATATATATATATATATATATATATATATATCCCATTTTGGCCCATTTTAATCTTTCCACGGAGCTTTCTCGAAAACGGTTGAGCATAAATGAACCGAACAAAAACTCAAATAGGAAGTGCCATGGGCCACACCGAATGGTGTTGTCGCGGCGCCTCCCGAGGCCGCCCTTCATGGAGTACCAGAGCCAAACTTTAAAATTTTAAATAGAAATGTGGGACGAGTAATACCTCGTTCCATAGATCTTTAAAAAGTAAAAAGTGTTGTGACAAAAAATTTTCATATTGGTCACCGTATTCAAGATGGCCGCCAAGACATGGTGCCTGTATCTGATAAAACGTCCAGTACCACTAATATGAAAACAGTTGGAGATAAACGAACAGTCAGAAAGTGAAACAGGAAAGGCATGGGGCGCGTCGAGTAATGTTCTCGCAGTGCTCCCACGGCTGCCTTTCAAGGGGGCAAACTTAGAAATTTTGTACCGAAATATGGGTCAAGTGATACGTTGTTGGATACATTTTGAAACACTACGCAGTATTGTATCAAAAGACTTTTCATATGGGTCACCGTTTTCAAAATGGCCGCCAAGACATGGTGCCTGTATCAGATAAAACGTCCAGTACCACTAGACCCCTAATATGAAAATAGTTGGAGATAAATGAACAGAATAAAACTAGTATAGGAAAGCACAGAGGATATTTATCATTCCACGGATCGAGTATAATGCAACGGACAAAAAGATTATTAAAGTATAATTAACATGATGCAACAGGGGAAATGATAGAAAATTATCTTTCCTATCTGTCCGTAAGTGGGTAAAGCGGGAATGAATGGTAAACTCAAATGAGAACCTCACTTTTATTTGCAATAGATATGGTCTGAAACACTTGTGTGTACAAATGACTGGTACTATAATGAATAAAAATAAAGTGAAATAAGGTGAATAAAAATAAGGTAAAATTAAAGTTTAACAACATTTTACCCGCTCCTTCGCCCCTGATAATTTAACGCAATGCGTGCAAGATTTTTGGGACATATCTGCATCAGTATGTACCGTTTCGTTACTAAGGATCTCAACTGAAATTACCGTTGAAAGTTATTCGGAATGTAACTGTGGACATCTCAGTGAAACTCATATTCTATCACATGCAAGACATAGAAGGAAAAGAAGCTAGCCAATATCATGCAGACGACTGTTGAACAAAACCAACGTTTGTAAACATTGTTCTAAAATTGCATTGTTCGACAAATTGGTTTCGCATTTCAGTTGATTCATTTTTGCATCAAACCATTGCCCGCAATCAAAATGGAAGGTACCATTTAACAAGAATTTTACATACTTTATCCCATTACAGAGACATTTATCTCGTATAACTAACTAACTCTATGGCCTATGGAACCCGGAGGTTCAGTGCCGCGTTCACAAAAGCTCTCCACTGACTTCTATCCTTAGCTAATTGCATCCAGTTTCTACTTTGTATTCCTATCTCTGCGAGATCCATCTTAATATTATCCTCCCATCTGCGCCTAGGTCTTCCTAATGGTCGTTTTCCTATGGGTCTACCAGTCAAAACTTTGAAAGCGTTTCTACTTTCTTCCATTCTAGCTACATGACCTGCCCACCTAAGCCTCCTAGACTTAACGACCCTAACAATGTTGGGTAAACCGTATAAACTATGTAGTTCCTCGTTATGGAGCTTCCGCCATTCCCCATTCTCGTTCCTCTTGGGTCCGAATATTCTTCTCAGGATCCTGTTCTCAAATACTTTCAGTCTATGTTCTTCCCTCAGAGTAAGCGACCAATGTTTCGCAACCATACAGAACAACAGGCATGATTATCGTTTTATATATTTTAAGCTTCAAATTCCTCGACAGAATTCGCGACGACAAGAGATTTTGAACCGAATAGTAACACGCATTTATCTCGTATAAAAACACATTTCAAATAACTTTGTTTCGTAGATACAATTTGCAAAAACTAAGGCTCTCATTTGCAATTTCACCGATCCTTCCCGCTTCACTCACTTACGGAGTGAGGTTAGGATAAATTTCTAGGAGTTAGATTTCTTCCTTTTCATTATGGCACTTTCACTCTAATCATCTTTTCGACTGTTGCAACATTCCCGAGCTATAGGATGATAAATACCCTCTGTGATTTCCTATTCGAATATTTGTTCTGGTGTTTTCATATTAGTGATACTGGACGTTTTACCTGATGCAGGTACCATGTCTTGGTGGTCATTTTTAAAACGGTGACCCATATGAACAATCTCTTGCAACAGCACTATTTAGTTTTTAAAATATGTTGAACGAGGTATCACTCACCCCATGTTTCCATTTACAATTTTGAGGTTGCGCCCTGGACCCCTATGAAGGGTGGCCATGGGAGCCTTCGCGACAATATCAATCGATGTGCCACATGACATATTCTATATGAGTTTTTGTTCGGTTCATTTATGTTCAACCGATTTCATATTAGTGGTACTGCACGTTTTACTGTATCTGATAGAGGCAACATGTCTTGGCGGCCATTTTGAATACAGTGCCCGATATGAAAGATCTTTTGCCACAACGCTTTTTAGTATTTTAAGGTCTATCGAACGAAGTACCACTCACCCCTTGCTTCCATTTAAAATTAAAATTGGGCCCCGGGAACCTATGCAGGGTGGACCTGGGTGGCACCGCGACCAAATAAATAAATAAATAAATAAATATATATATATATATATATATATATATATATATATATATATATATATATATATATATAGAGAGAGAGAGAGAGAGAGAGAGAGAGAGAGAGAGAGACAGACAGACAGACAGACAGACAGAGAGAATTCTATTTGCATCAGCAGTGCATTTTGTTTCCGGAAAGGCTTGAGGAACGAGTAAGAAACTTTTGCGTTGTATGTGCAATGCAAAAAAATTATCACAAATTTATTTCGGGAGGGATTTGATTCCGATAACCACCCCGTAAATACGCCAATGTACATCAGTCAACCGTTCTCATATTATCTAACACAGCAACGAAACAAATTTTGAGTGAAGGCAATTTTAGTATCTATCAATATCAATATTCGAGACGAGACCGAGACTTTCGAGACTGACCTAAGTCTCGTCTCGGTCTCGTCTCGATTTTTAGAGGTCTGTCTCGGTCTCGTCTCGGTATTTAAAAGTCCGTCTCGGTCTCGGTCTCGTCTCGGTATATAAAAGTCCGTCTCGGTCTCGGTCTCGTCTCGGTATATAAAAGTCCGTCTCGGTCTCGGTACCATCCCTATCGTAGAGAGTCGAGACTTGCTCCATTTTCCTTCATTTTACAACAGATTTCAAACGATGTGCTACTTAACCCCCCTTGCCATTTGAAACTTTTTAGTTGGATCCCGTCTGAGGCCCTGCGGCAAACTTTTTACCCCAAAAAAGTGTGGCCTTGAAAATGATGGGATACATGTTCACCGAGTTTTCCATTTACCCAATCGTTTCCGAACAAATGACTCGGTTCAAACTATTCTAGCAGGTAATTTCCTAGCTATGGCTTTTTAAATATCTAGAAATTGGCCATGTTTTTGGCCAATATCACGGGAACGGTAAGCCATAGAGATATGATATTGGTGGTAATCAGGGGCCGCGGTGGCTCAGTGGTAGAGCGTTCACCTCTGGTGCTTGGGGTTCCGGGTTCGATCCCAGCCCCCGCCAAGCGAACTTTGTGGTGGACAAACACCGCGTGCGTGGGTTTTCTCGGGGTTCTCCCGTTTCCTCCCACTTTCTTCATTCCACCATTTCATTCATTACTCATCATCACTGTCTCCTTTAGCCTAACCGGCATAACCGTGGGACGTAAAACTCAAAGATTTCATTTCATTTCATTGGTGGTAATCAATCCCTAATAGAATGCTAAACATTTTTGTCCTGATATTAATTGGTGGCCACTGGCCAACTGGCCATTGGCCATACCACTGGCCAGTTGGACAGTGACTACCGGTTACTATTTGGTACCAAAATGTTTACCATCCTTTTAGATATTGATCAACACCAATATGATCTCTCTATGACTTACGGTTCCCGAGATATGGCTGCTTAAATTTCTGTAAATCGGTCATTTTTTGGCCACTATCTTGCGAACGGTTAGATTGACGCGAAAAATTTAATCATTTTGTCTAATAGTTTTTGATACTCTATCTAATGCAGTGTACAAAATTGAAAAAATTGCAAATAACAGACAGACGGACAGATAGACACACAGACATAGAGAATTCAGTAACGAACTTTTTAAGTTCGTTGAATATGTTGTAACTCACGATATCCCGCCCGGTGACACGTATAACTTCGGGATTCGTCTAGTTATAACATATCCAATGCGAACACAATTGTCTCGTTCGGATCTCACAAGGGAACCTTCCGAAAATGATAGCTGCAGTGAAAGGTGTGGCCTATGCCAATTGAAAGAGCTGTAACAGAGATGAGCATTCCCAAAAAATTAGCTGCCCATAGCAATAGGCTCAGGAAATATAAGGGGTGGAAGTTCGGGAAACAGCAAGGCTGGACAAGGGGGAAAAGTGCAAATTCCACAAAAAAAGGGGGGGGGGAACGGCAAAATACAATGCTGACAAGTGATGTATAGAAAGAGACTTGCCACAATAGGGAACAAATGAAGGCCACCAGTGGGGTTAACAGTGTTGCCAACTGCAATGAAAAGTACATATTTTGCAAAGAGCACTATATGAAGTGAGTGCAATATTCAGTGTCAACCTGTCATGTAGAACATAAGATATGGCATGTCTAATCAGTGGTACAATCTAACAAAAGAAAATAGAAAAAACAGAAGTACGAAAAATACGGAAAAGACGGAGTTGGCCATAATGCGCCACATTTGATCAGGGGCTGTACATATTAGAATGAACAAAACAAGAAGCACCGAATATACAGGAAACCGACGTACCTAGAGTCGAAAAGAAAAACGAGTTCCAAAATTGGCAAGACTGGCCATGGACATCCAGACAAATCTAATATAGTTAGGCCACTCGCTTCAGAAAAAGAAAATTCCGGCAACAGGCATCACTCGGAATGCATCAATGTTAGAGTGATTGAGGCAATGTCCAGTCGGGGAACATGAAATGGTTTGGTTGAGCCAACAACCGATAATAGAAGTAGTGAACATTATGTCATGGTTGGGTCGTATGTGGGAATATGCAGGGTGTCCCATCAAACTTTGTGACCTGAAAGATTTGCGAAACGAATAAAAATGTGACAAAAATGAGGGGGTGATAAAAGTCTGTGAGAAGCAAGTGCTCCCAGGATCCCCAACATAGGGCCCCAGGAGCCAACTTCAAATTTTCAAATGGAAACAGGGACCGAGTGTTACCTCTCTCGATTGATCATGGAATGTGCAACAACATATATAGGAAACATTTGCTATATGAAGCATGTTTTTCAAAATGGCCGCCACAAATATGTGCTGTCTTAACATGGCATCGAACAATGTGATCTCAAATTGCTGCGAAGCGAAAAGAGATGTTGCAAATCCAATTGCACAGGAATGTACTCATGTCGAGGGCCAAGAGAACTTTGTAAGAAGCAAGTCCCCCAGGGCCCCCATCATAAGGCTCAAGGGGATCAACCGCAACATTTCAAATGGGAACAGGGGCGGATGATATTTCTCTGGATAGATACGACACCGTCTATAAAAAAACATTTGCTATATGAATATGAAACAGATGTCAGGCAAGGACAACTAGCGATGTTTCCCATATGATCAGACGATGACTTATTTATGGCACGAGCCATAGTAGAAGGCGGCTTAGTTGAAGAAACTACACCCTCTCAGTAACCTAAATTGCACGAAAATTTCCAAAGCAGGTTCATTGACCTGACTACCGCATGTTGCCCACTTTGTCCAAGAGCGGGATGGTTTGTTTCTAACTTTTCTACCGAAAAGCATTTGTCTGGAATGGTGTTTCGGAGACAATAAAATAAAGAAAATATACTAGGCAGAGAGAGAGCAGGGAGGAGGGAGTGTACCAATTATTCTTTCCTCTAAACCAGCGTTTCCCAACCTTTTTCAACTTGCAGCACACTATGGGTGTAACATGGATTCTCGCGACACACTTATAGATATTATTATTTGTAAATATAAAACACACTGGTATTTTTTTTCTTTGATTACTGATCTCCTTCGCACAGAGAAGAAAGCTCGATCACTGGGTTTTCCTCGTGGTAAATCACTATGCTTATTTTTCATTCTAATTTAAAAGGAGAAAACAACTGCAATGAAATGTTGGACTCAAGTTATTAAAAATACGCTTACTCTTATGAAAACTGTATCCAACCTTTTACTAAGAATGAAGATCATTAAATAACGAACGAACAAATAAATCTATTTTACTTTTAAAACACAAATGTAAATAATTTATCGAAAGGATTGAATGATATTTTAAATTTTCAAGTTACGGAATAGTCTGTAACGATAAAGAAGCAATAATGGTCATAACAATAACAAATACTTTTTTCAACATTAGAAATGTACAGAAAAGTAACACGGCATGAAACTTAAAATTGTAGATTCATAGTAGAGGTTCATAGTAATGTGCAATACAAATACATTTTCCCCTACGTTTTGCAATTTGATTGCTATAGAATTAATAATTTTGTTTTGATATCCTCGCGGTACATCAGTGGCCCATTCACGACACACCA
Source organism: Thermobia domestica (assembly GCF_964235325.1). NCBI lineage: Eukaryota > Metazoa > Arthropoda > Insecta > Zygentoma > Lepismatidae > Thermobia > Thermobia domestica. The sequence goes on along the minus strand of NC_137462.1, from coordinate 109,334,384 downwards.
ATGTCGCGGTATTTTCAGTGCTAGCTTTTCATTTTAGACAGGTATTTTTACAACAAAGGGGGGTAGCGTGCACCTTTGCACCCCCTTAAATCTGGCCCTGTCCAGAAGTTATGTAGCCCTATATCGTTCATGGAAATAAAAAAACAATAGTTATAAGTATGCTAAATTACTATAGACTGACAATTGCTCATTCAGAGAATTTATGATGTTCACTTTATTGCAATGTTATTACACAGACTAGATATAGGCTACGGATAATAATTTTATACAAACTAGATAATCAATTATTATTATTATTATTATTATTATTATTATTATTATTATTATTATTATATTTGAAGTACAATCAAATATCACGACATTAATTACTAGTTTTAATTAACTGAATTGAGCTGAAAATTAAATCTTGATCTCCAAGGATTAACCATTAAATTTATACGTTCTGTACCTTTCTAAAGTAATAAATGCTGGAATTGGTTTCAAGGCTGTTCCTGAGTGAATAATTTCTTCATAATAATATTAAAAGTTTTAGAAAAATTTTCGAGACATTCGAGTCGAGTCGAGATTTTTATGAGCTGTCTCGACTCGACTCGTGTCTCGACTCGAAAATTCGAGTCGAGAAACACGTTTGTCTCGACTCGTCTCGAATTTTACAAAGTGTGTCTCGACTCGAATCTCGACTCGAATTCGAGTCGAGTCGAGTCGAGATTCGAGACATGTCTCGACTCGTGCGCATCCCTAACAACCGATTTGGCTGGGATCCGGATATATGTTACGGGAGACGAAAGTAGGAGACACGTATTTTGGCGTTTGGGCCCATATGCAGAAATTTCCGAAATACGGGGCCCCAAAGTGGCCCTACATGCTATAACTACGAAGCGAATGACGTTACTTGTACATAACCGATTTGGCTGGGGTCCGGATGTTACGGGAGACTAAAATAGGAGGCACGTATTTTGGCGTTTGAGCCCATACGCAGAAATTTTCGAAATACGGGGCCCCAAAGTGGCCCTACATGCTATAACTACGAAGCAAATGACGTTACTTGTACATAACCGATTTGGCTGGGGTCCGGATATGTGTTATGGGAGACTAAAGTAGGAGACACGTATTTTGGCGTTTGGGCCCATACGCAGAAATTTCCAAAATACGGGGCCACAAAGTGCCCCTACATGCTATAACTAGGAAGCGAATGACGTTACTTGTACACAACCGATTTGGCTGGGGTCCGGATGTGTGTTACGGGAGACCAAGGTAGGAGACACGTAATTTGGCGTTTGGGCCCAAACCCAGAAATTTCCGAAATACGGGGCCGCAAAGTGCCCTACATAACATAACTAGGAAGCGAATGGCGTTACTGGTGCAGAATGTTGGCCTAGGTTGGAATATGTTATAATATATCGAAAGGTATGAGAGTTGTGTTTGTTGTTAGGTCCCACAAAAAGGAATGTCGAATGTACAGGGTCCGATATTGGTAGATTTTCAATAAGGCCATAAAGTTGGCGTATGTGGTACCCATGCAATTCTGAACAGATGTTCAGCTGGAACGAGCCGTCGAGGGGGATCTGCTGACCACGAGGGTGTCAACGGAGCGAAAGAATGTTTGCGTTTTTCGCTTGTATTTCTATGGCTAGGATGTGTGGAAACCGGGCGGTACACTTTTGTGCAAGAGAGTGAACATTAATATTTATTCGATACGGCGTGTGCTGTCAGGAAACCGGGCACAGTGGCGGAAGTAAAGTTTGCCGCCTTGTCAGGTTTTGTCGGAAGATAAACTACATGTCTTCGACTTGGGCTTATAATAACCATATCCGGATCCAGCCAAACCGGTTATGTACAAGTAACGTCATTCGCTTCCTAGCATGTAGGGCCACTTTGGGGCCCCGTATTTCGGAAATTTCTGCGTATGGGCTCAAACGCCAAAATACGTGTCTCCTACTTTGGACTCCCGTAACACATATCCGGACCTCAGCCAAATCGGTTGTGTACAAGTAACGTCATTCGCTTCGTAGTTATAGCATGTAGGGCCACTTTGGGGCCCCGTATTTCGGAAATTTCTGCGTATGGGCCCAAACGCCAAAATACGTGTCTCCTACTTTAGTCTCCCGTAACACATATCCCGACCCCAGCCAAATTGGTTGTTTACACTTAAGACCGTTTCCTCGTAAGTCTTACTGATTCAATACATTCATAATGCAATGGGTTACTCAATTCCCTATAACTGCCAGGATATGATATTAAGCCAGAGTTAATACGTGTAGGTGTTTCCTAGATGTCAGGGAAAACCATTGCCGATTTTGAGGTGAAGGAACTTTTTAACTATATTTAGTTTCCAAACGTTATCGGTTGCATTCATATAGTTTTAAAATACGCAACTAACTGCACGTTTATCTGTTGTTTCAATAGGACATTACACTTTTCCGATAATGAAATGTGTTGTTTTGTAGATAAAAATTACACGATCCTTACAACCCTTTATAGAAATATGTACTACCAGAGATAACATACATCAATAACCGCCAAAAATTTAGCCGAAGCACAGCGTTACAAAAGTCAGTAGAAAGGGTAATGTTTCCCAGAGTGACTTCGATAGTTACTGATAGTGAAAACATGAATACAGGAGAACACAAAGGAATGTGGAAGTTGTTAACTGATGAAAGAGTGCTTCAGATGAGACGTTGCCTCCGTTGAAACTTTGGTGTGCTGCCCATTTCATTAATTTAGCATGGAAAGATGTCACCAAGAATGTCCAAGAAGTTTCATCTCTCATCAGTATCTGGACTGTGTGCTTTCCATCACTCTTTAGGGCAGTGAACGAAAGGTTTAACGATGGTAGCTTCAGAAAATAATTTAGAAGTTTTGCACTACTCAGAATATTTTGACCTCAGGTGGACAAAATTTTCATTTAGTATACTCACTACTCTCCTAAAAAATTGGTATCCAAGCTGCCTTTACTTGTAAACGCAAAGCCATGTATGTAATGAAGCCAATGGTCATCTGCGTAAATGGATAGAAGTAGATCGTCTTCATCTTCTGTGTCTTGTGACCCAGCAGAAGTTTGAGAGTGATGAAATGTTTCTTCTGGACATAATAACAAATAAAAATAGAACTATAGCACAATTGGAAAGTATGAAAGAGAAATCTCTGTTAGGCAGGTGGGACAAAAAGGTTTTAAACGAACGTGTGCAAGAGAACGTCAACGGAGAAATACAGTACTCATTACATGGTATTCAACTTCATCGTAACACACGTCGCAATAAATCCATAACAAATATGTCAGTGAGAAAAAAAGATTTTACTGTAGTACGCTACGAAGTCCTGGATTCCATAATTAACTTTGTTAGTCAGCGTTTGCTATATGAAGACAGTATTGTTGCTTTGGAGCCTTTGCGTGTTTTGCAAGAGTATGCAACTGATGATGCCCTAAGAGAATGCCACAAAGTTATTTGTCTTGATACAGATCTTCTGCAATTCGCAATGCAATATAGAGAGGCATCATCGTGCAGTATGTTGAAAGGTCTGCACGCTAAAAGCCTTCTCATGAAAATCTGTGGAAATGAGTCATTTGATGCTCTGTCAACAAATCTAGCCCGATTTGTTGCTTCAAAACCATCTTCTTCCGATGTTGAAAGACTTATAAGTGACTACAACGTATTGAAAACAGATAACAGGCTGTCTTTAGCATAACAGACTATTTTTAGAAGGGCCACTACTGTGAAAAATTACCTTCACGTTAATATAAATACGGGTCCGTTGGAAGATTTTAGCCCAACCTCTGCTGTTATGAAATGGCTGGGCAGAAAGAAAAGGCGTTTTGAAGTTGGTAGGAAGTCAAAGGAACAGCCCTGGTATGACGGTGTATTTGCCTTGGCAGAAAACAGACTGAGACAGCGTGATGATTACGGAAAAATGACAGTGAAATTCTTATGTAAGAAAAAGTGACTTTTTTTCCTTCCAGTGTGACTATTTTTCTTACCGGTTTTTTCCTGTATTTTATGGTTTAATACAATACAATTAAATATATATCCTAATTTGCCTTTAATTTTGTTTGCTCTGGATGCCAAAATTTTCCTAAATAATAATAATAATAATAATAATAATAATAATAATAATAATAATAATAATATTTTTGGTCGCAGGTAAACATGATGTACTGGACAGAACACTGAATATATATCTAAACAAATGTTGACTAAACTAGTTTTTCGATACTAAATAAAATTTTTACCAGTGTGGAGCTGTGATTTCGTTGAATTTTAGGCCCTGCTACATAGACATAGTAGCTTGTAATATTGGACACACACACACACCCCTCAACAAAATTTTCTGAGTGCGCACCTGTTACTGTAGGTTAGGGCTACATGGAGTTTAGAGCAGCTTCCGCTACATGAATGATTGAAAGGTGATTAACAGGCGTCATTAAACAACGTGGAGTTATAATATGTGTGTTTGCAAGTTGTATACTATCCTAACAAAGTGGGCAGAAACTATTGATTTATGAAGGTTAAGCGTCTCGAGCAGCTTATTTTCCAGCTGTAATCTTTCGTCTAATAAGTGTAGTACAATGTTATAAATGCAAATACGCCTATTCGCACTCTGCTAGTAGTTAATTTGTGTCCTCATTTTCATCTGTGCGGGTACCTCTATACAATATACAAACGAGTAGCCTCAGGCGGTAATTATATTTTATAAACCAGTTTTAATTGGAGCTAGATCAATGAAAAGTTTATTCTTTCAAGTTTTGCAAACATGAATTGAATAGGCGTATTCGTACTAAGTAAATATGGATATAATCCAACTTCATTTTTACAAAGTACTTATTATCTTAATTGATACCAATATGAGTTTAATAAATTAGGAAACCGCAGCATCCAGTTATACACAGGATATGAGACATGCACCAACAGCTTACCATGGGATCCGAATTACTTGAGGCCCTATAGGGAATCAAAACCGGATGTCTTGCACCAGAAGAGGCAATTAAGAATATCACAAACATATTGATAACTGTTTTAAAGGACATATTGAAAAGTAAACGAAAACTAATATAGCCTATATTGTTACCTCAATGGTTCTTTCAGTGTGGCAAGATGGCTCAGTGGTAAAGGGCTTCCAAACAGATTATCCACATCATTAGATGATAGCAGAATATACAAATATTACAGTTATAAATAGTTCCTCTCGGATTTACTTTTATATATACGAAATTAGAATAAAATAGAAGTCAAATATAGTACCTTACCAATTGCAATAATATTGTATATGTATGTAAGCTCTTCAATTTATATATGTATTTCAATGTGTAATATAAAATAGACTAAAAAATAGTGAGTCTTTTGCACTTAATATGGCGTTAGTGTCTCAAATGTCAGGCTGAGTCGCAGCGGGTCGAAATTAACGCCATTTGACAACTGACAGTTGAAACTAGATTATGTGCAAAAAACGTTGGAATCAGATGAAAGGTATTGTGCCGTGAAAATGCGTGAATTTTCCGCAAGAGTGCGCTACATTTTAACAATTTTATTTTGATAAAGGCGCAAATGCTGCGCAAGCCCGTAAAGAAATGTGTGTTATTTATGGGCAAGATATGTAATGAAAAGAAACAGGCAAAAGATGGTTAAAGTCACTTTCTTTCTGGAAATTTGAATATCCAAGATACTCCTTGCAGTGGGCGACCAATCACAGTAAAAGTAGATGATATTCTAGTAAAAGTAGAGCAAGACCGTTATGTAAGCAGTCATTATATCGTCAATGGTACAAATATACATAACCAGTGTTAAACCATTTGGAGAAATCTGACTACAAAAAGAAGCTAGATGTTTGGGTGCCATTTGATCTTACTAAAAAGCATTTATTCAAGCGAATTTCTATCTACGTAATGAACTCCAGTCATTATTGAAGTGGTTGATCACGCATCCTATCCGAATGATGACTACCCTACAACAACAATGTGCGGAAAAGGATTTAGGATTTAGATTTCTGGGCTTTCGGCGTCTATGGCCATGATCCTGATCAAAGTGAAAAGAAGCTCCACAGTCTGTATCAAAAGCCCGTATTGATACAATAGAAGGTAATGTTGTGCATTTGGTGGGATTTGAAAGAACATCATATATCACGCGCTACTGAAAAAAAAAAAAAATGAAATGAAATGAAATCTTTGAGTTTTACGTCCCACGGTTATGCAGGTTAGGCTAAAGGAGACGGTGATAATGAGAGATGAGTGAAATGGTGGAATGAACAAAGTGGGAGGAAACGGGAGAACCCCGAGAAAACCCACGAGCACGGTGTTTGTCCACCACAAAGTTCACTTGGCGGGGGCTGGGATCGAACCCGGGACCCCAAGCACCAGAGGTGAACGCTCTACCACTGAGCCACCGCGCCCCCATCACGCGCTACTGTCGCCAGGCAGAGCGAAAGACTCGAACCTGTATTCGTCAATAATAAGCGCGATTGTACCTCGCAATTCAAGAGAAACGGCCGGAACTGGTCAACAAAAAGTTTGAAGCTGGCACCGCACACATCTTTCATGTACTGTCAGAAATTGAGAGAACTTGACTGAAGAGGTTTCAATGCATCCACTGTATAACCTGGATCTGGCACTGCCAGACTACAGGCCCATATTTATATATTGCTCGGTCCTGTGCTCTAAATAATTTGCCGCCCCCCAAAACAACCAATGTTAGACTTGAATTCACAGTTTTTGGGGTCGCTGAGATGAATAGTGACAGTTTTAATCCAATTCAACTTCAAGGTCATATTCCACTCTCCAGAAAGAGGATGAGATTTTAAAAGTAATCGAAAACCACAGATATTAATGTTGAATTAATAGATTTAGAGATCGCTGAGTTTAACGGTGTCAGTTTTCATGATGTTCAAGTTCATTCACACCCCTTGGGGTGGGGGTGAGAAAGAATGACTTTTTAAAAATAATCAACTAAGCTATCTACTTAGTAACTACTGTAATTAGAGCGAATTGAACACATTAACAAATTTTTCTCGCGTTTGGGCGGGACTCTGTGGGTTGCTAGTTTTAAATATTACTTTATTGTGAATCTTTTAAAAAATCCAAAATTTTGCCGTCCCCTAAATTCTGCCGCTCTGTGCTCGAGCACAGAATAGCACTTACCTACATGCGGGCCTGCCAGACTATTATTAGTTTCGGTCCCCGCAAAAATCTCTGATTGCTGTTGTTAGTTTCAAAAGGGATCTATAAAATCATGTGTAATTTTTTAAAAACCAAAAACCACAGAATTCTATAGCGACAAGATTATAGGAAAATTGTTTCACAATGTTATTTTCATATAACAATAAATGTGTTCTCCAAAGGCTCAGACATTTACGTATTAATTTATTTATTTATTAACATAATTCTAGATATAGTGTTATACGTGGGTCATTCAATATATAAGTTTCCCTAAGGTATAAAAATGTATTTTTAAGACCCACCTGTAAACTATAGATACACGTGTGGGTGGGTCCTTCCTCTTTTCTCCATGTAATCCTCATTCAGAGTCAGGCGTTTGTCTCACCGTTGCACCAATTTGTCCAAACTATTTGAGAAAAAAAAAATCAGGGCTCTGGCTATTTAGAACTCTCCTCACCTTCAAGTTGACTTCACCACCAGTCGACAGGAGACAAGATCACTTATGTCGAACCTGAACTCTTCAGGGAAACGCAATTCGACATAAGTGACCTGGCCTCTTCTTGATGATAATGCCCACCCTACTCAGCAGCCAAACAAGACAAAATTCAAGAATTAGAGTGGGAACGACTGCTTCCTTTCCATACAGCCTTCGAGTTATTTTGATCTTTTTCCAGTGTTAAGATCTGCATTGCACGGTGAACGTTTCGAAACAGATAAAGAAGTGAAGCGGAGAGTGCTAAATAGCAGAGCCGTGATTTTATGCAAAGGGTTTGGACAAATTGCTGTATCAGTAAGACAAATGCGCGAATCTCAATGGAAATTATGTGGAGACGTGAGGAAGAACCCACCTACACATGTATAAATAGTTTACAATATATCTTAAAAAATACATATTTTACAAGTTAGAGAACGAAGCAATTTTATACCGGAAGCAAGTAACAATGTAACATAAAAAATTCTTAAGGGTGATAAACTAATACCTATAAAGGTACTGTACCAGCACTCGCCTAACCAAATTAAATAAAAATCCTGAACGGAAACTTCATTCCAACTGTTAATCGCGGGGTTGAAACCACAAAACCCTGTGTTTCAAATCGCTCACAATAATCGTCCACCTACGTGGGATCACTAGGGAAGCATATTCTTTGAAAAAAAAAAGTTAAAATCGATGCACCTTTGTCTGTTATACGTGAAGATACCGACAACAAATACACTTGTGTCCAGAAATTAAAGGACATCACAGGAAACTGTCATTTCATACTTGCTTGCTTGCTTTTTTTTTTTTTTTTTTTTTTTTTAGTTTAGCGTCCCCTTCAGCACCAAGGCTATATGAGACGTGAACCTACAGCTTAACGTGGGATCCGAACCACATAAGCTGCCACCATGAATTGAACCCGGATTTCCCACGCCATAGGCGCGTACACTAACCGCTTAGCCACGAGAGAACTGTCACTACATGCGAATGAAGACTGGGGAATGATTTCGATCCGTGTAATCAGATGTATGGGAGAGATACCCAGTGACCATAGCAAATTACACAAACAATAAATGGCGAATGTATGACACCTAATTCGCTTAGGTTCGTCCTGTCAATTGCTCATCGATCCCGTTTGACATCGCTAGAAACGTTCAGTATTGGATCTGATCACCCCAAATGGATATACATATTGCACAGTGTGTTTCCACACTTTGGATAAGGCCATACGGAGTCCGGGATGGTGGATATTGAGTTCCAATCCGACGTCCAAAGGTATTACAGCGGTCAATCCTGGAATCTTGAGCATAGTCGCAAAATTACACTTTAAGCCTGGGGCGTCATTTTGGGCTCCAGGGAGGAGTACCGGTAATTCCCCTCTGAGTTTGATATTTGTATACATTTAGTAATATAGGCCTACCAATTAAAAACCTGAAAATCGAGTGACATCTAGGGGTCCTTCCCAAGCAAAATCTGAAGTGACGCTGCAGCTTCGAGCCACATTCAACTCCACACGCATAGCTCGTTGACCCATGCGAAATGCCATCTAGACGCCTTCTTTGTGCCATCCTCTATACTTATTCAATAAGACATGGCATACGTAACACTTCACTACCAAGCTGGCCTTGCATGTATCACCCACTGATAATTATAATCACGTTCGTTTTGGGCTTGTGATATTTTCTGGCATCAACAAAATGATATTTTCTGGCATGGTGTACCGGAATTTCGACAGAAAAAAAGAAAAAGTAAAGTCTAACTTCTAGACATGAGTCTATGAGTCGAATTGAAAGACCCCTTCATTTTTTGACATTGCTTAAAAAAAATGATCTCTTATTAAATTGAGTTCGTTTACCATTACGTCAGCGTAGTCACTGTGTAAGAATCATACTATTCAACAGAAAATACAATATAACATCTCAATTTGGACACGTCTGTACCCCTAAAATACAATATAACATCTCAATTTGGACACGTCTGTACCCCTCTAATATGGACACTTTCTCGGAACCGGAGAAACTCATATTTGTTTCTATGTATGTAAGCCCCTCCAACCTGGACATCCAGTTCTGATGTGTGCACAGTTATTATTTTCTTTTTTTTTTTCCCACATCGTTCCTTGTAGATGGAAAGATGTGAAAGAATTGCAATGTTCTAATTCTTGTAAGCAAATATTAAGACATTAGGTAAATTTCCTTCCGTTAGTTTGTAACGATAAAATTGTATTTTTTTCATCGATGTGATTTTCCTCAAGAGCCGCCAATGGTTATGACATGATGTTTACTTTCCCCTCTCTCATCCCTTGCAATAAAAGGCATTGTGCTTTGCGATTACAAGCTATGGCTGTCTTGGATTCGAATCTCGCTTAGGTTATTTTCATAGTCTCCTTTAACCTAGAGGAGGTATACACGAGATGTATGTAAGTTATTTCTGGCGCGATTGATTGCTGGCCCTTTGAACGAGAAATTAGCAAAGTTTTATAAAACAAATTTTCACTGTACTATTTCATCCAATACCACATTTCTTCTTCCTAACAATGAATTTAAATTATGTATGTACAGTAGATAAAAATATACAGTATGTATGCGCTGTTAACTACTCAAGATTCCTGGAATAAATTAGAATTCATTGTGAAGAGTTATGTAACGAAAAAAAAAAAAAAAACAGTGACATATACATATCTAATTAACGATTATTTAGAACCGCAACAGCATTTCTATGTAAACGAAAGGCGCAAACAAAAATGTTTTTCATTTACTCGTATGCCACCAAGGTCTTTCAGCATACACGTAAAAGTCTTACCAAATGAACGAAATAAAAGAGTTTATTAACCAGCGTTATCGGCTACATTGAGACTATTGGACCTTTTCATTTCAAGATTATTATTTCTGAACTAGCTATATTTTCTCTCTTCCTAATCTATGAACTTGTTTCTTTTTTTTTTTTCTTTCTTTTAATAATACAGATAACATTAGACCTTTCGATAAATAGGCCAAACGTTAAGATAATATTCAATGCGTCCTTCTGTGAAGATTCTTTCGAAAACTAATGAGAAGCCACACACAAAGCATCGTCTATTTTCTTTCTTTCTTTCTTCCTTTTTCTCTCTCTTTTTTTTAGTTCCTTTAATTTGAGTTTCTAACCTTCCAAAACTGATTGAGCAAACACAGCTAAGAGAGAAGCCTAAAAAGAGTCATAATAGAAACTGCCACCATGTAATTTGTCTCACATGGCAACTTTTCATGCACTATAATCTCAAGAATTAAACTCTGTAGCATCACAGTTCAAGAAGGGCTATTGGGAGTTGAGTTATTTTAACGTTCCTTTCAGCAGCGAGGCTATATAAGAGGGACCTACTGATTAACGTGGAATCGAATCCGGGTCTCCCACGTCAAAGGTGCGTACACTAACCACTTAGCCACGAAGGAGCTAGGATATTTTGAACAATGTTGCTTTTATTTATGCAATGTGTAGTCAGTATATATAAGCCTACATGTCGTAGCTCTAGCTTTCTATATACTGTACCACAGTTAGCTTCCTACCTTCTCTTGTCCTTGTTTGTCTTTTCTCTTTCAATTGCACCTTTCACTAGAAATACAATTTATTCTACGATGTCCAGTTTATTGTTCTCTTTAATTATTCCCATACTCTTCTTCACTCCTCCATTTTTCTATTGTTTTTTCATTCCTCACAGCTAATTTTCTGACATTCTTCCAAACACACTTCAAACAATATTCTTATTTTCCCTACTCTTTTGTGAGTTTATGTTTGTCCCGACATTTTACAGCCATTTTTTCCTCTTCTTTCTTTCTCTTTAGTGCAGGTATTAAAAATATACGGCATCATAAGCCATTTTTCACACAAAGTAGTGAAAGGGAATGGGATACTATGCATTCTGATTGTTCATTCAGTTATCCTTATTTATTTCTAATTAAAAAAAAAAAAGTAAATCTGTAATTATGTCCATCCAGCTGCACGATTGATGCCTGGGATAGAATCACCAAATTAGGCACTCTATCGTCACTGACAGGTGACTTCAACCGCAAACGGAGAAACTTCCATGCACCACGGTCATCAGCTTAGAGGTCTGTACGGGCTGGGGCCTACAAAGCATGTATCACTTCGGGCTCGGGCCGTAATTTTTTAAAATATATAACCATGTTTCTCGGGTCCTTTTTAGGCGTAACTTGGTAAATATACCGTACAACGATATTTTTCGAACCGTTCTTTCTCGAGAACTTCTAAAGCACAACTGCAAAATTAAATTTCTAATTGCTGTAAATAAAAATACAATTTTGCGTTAATTATTAAATTTCTGTAATTCGGGCCTATTTCGGGCTCATTTGATTATCACACCGGCTCGGGGCGAGCACTAGTCTAAAGGTGAAAATACATTTCGGAGTCGGGTCGGGCCTCACATTATAAATTCACGGGCCGGGCCAGGCTAAAAATTCCTGCCAGTGCAGACCTCTACGATCAGCTAGCCTCTTTGTCTTCACGTGCCGATTTCTGCTCTACTATCATCCGTCAACTGCAGTTTCTTTCGCCTCCTCTCTCTCTCTTTTGTTCTACTGTACCTTCTGTAATGACACTGAGTATACAACTTCTTCTTAGCCAGTATACCACTCAGTTTCTCTTCCTTTCTCTAATTATTCTAACGTTGTTCTTTCTCTTCTATTGCTATTACTCTCTCATTGATTTTCCGCTCGACCCAACTTCTTCTTTTTAAATACTCACATGTGAAACACCAAGTCATTTCTTCCTGTTTCTGTGTAGTGTCCATGTATCTGCCCCGTAAAGTTATGGAATATTTGATGAATCTTTTTCTGTTTCTAAACACTTCCTTCGCCATTCATATCCTGGCTTTTGTTTTCATTTTTGCACTTGATATCTTCACGAGCAATTACTAGGAGATACCGAAAACTAGACAGTCACCTGTCCTACTTCCCCCTCCCCCTTCTACTACTGTATTTGACACTAACCGTTTTAGTCCAATCATCATTGCTCTTGTTTTTCTAATGTTTATTTTCATCTCACATTTCTTGGTTTTCCTAAAATCTTTTAACATCTTATTAATTTTACTTTTCATATTCCGCAATAAGCATAATATCATTTGCTAACAGAATACTTTATTTATTTTTTTTTTTTTTCATCCTATCTTCTACAGAAATGCCGACTTCCTTACGTAAAACTCTTTCGCTCTTTCTTGTACCTAGACATTTATAATGTTGGTTGGAAGCAGCACCTTGTCTCATCCCCTTTCCAACTGTACTCATTTCTTCCCATATTCTAACACTTGTTAGTTATATATATATATATATATATATATATATATATATATATATATATATATATATATATATATATATATATATATTAATACAGCATATATACATTTCGATCTTCTTTAGACTTTTCGTCAATAATTCCAAGTTTACTCGTTCAAAAGCCATTTCTAGATGAACAAAAACTATTTTTATCCTCCATTATGCTTTCACAATGGAGATACAAAGCCTTAAATAAAATCAAGAGGAATGACTCCAGTCTCTAAACAGTACGCCCCGTCTCAAATGATATCGCTGCTGTGAAAAGGGCCTTCAAATCCTGACCAATAAATTAATCACTCTTCCAATGAATAGACATAATTCAGTAACTATTAATGTGTTAATTTTTGTTACAGCACAGTTTCAAAGAGCTCCATTGTGGTTAAATGGTCAGCAAACGTTTCGATTTTCGGATTCGATTTTCGGTGAGAGTTTATGTGGTTCGGATCCCACGTTAAGTTGTAGGTCTACGTCATATATAACATCAGTGTTGAAAGAGAAGCTAAACTTTCAACCAACCATAGCTTCAAAAAATCAAACCAGTGGCGTAGCATTGGCATGGCGTTTATAAAAATGGGTAGTTTTTTCTCTCTCTTAAATAAATAAAGTCCCTACAATAACCAATATAAGGGGAACACCTAACAGCAATATTGTTAATCATCTCAACGTTTGAGTAGAATAAAAGTGCGGAACGTATTACGCACAGTTAGACATAGCAGTACCAACATCTTATTACACTGATCGCTTGTTTCAAGTTCCGTAGTAATTTATGGGATCTTATAAATTACGTGATCTTATAAGCTATAGCGTGAGGCCATTTTCCTTAGGACCTCATAAGCACAGCTGAAGAATAATTTCAAAAATTCACTACCGTGTTCTATCAACTTTTCTTATTTTTCATATGCTGTCGCTGCTTTTTGAGTTTCTTCTAGCTCAGTCTTGTCTTTTTCCTGCTTTATATGCTGATTCCACTCTCCGATGTTACCATCAAACACTCTCTCCGCTCCACATTCTTCTACGATTTCTTGGTCTTCTCTTCGTTTCTATCATCATTGTATTCCTTCTAGTGTAATTCTCGTCCCTTTTCAAAGCTATCTCGGACGTGCCTACAAATCTACTACCTTTATTGTGCTCCTTCATTCACAAAGGAAATATCAGTTCGTCTTCTCCCAAACAAAAATTTTGGATACGTTAATGTTAGATTGATACTGACTCTTGTACAGTATTTGGTTTTAAGTCCTAGTACACTCTCTAGGTTTGATTGTATTAAACTAAAAGCCATGTCCTTATCCTATTTGGTTTTAGATCCTATACGATTTGAAAGCGAGAAATCATTCTGACCAAATGACGCTTCATACGAAAATATTCGTCCATAAGAGCCTTCCTTCCTTCCTCTCCTTTTCAAACATAATGAAACAATTTACGTGAAGCAAAGCAACCTTGAACTAAAAGCCAACTAACCTGGACAAGGTCAGCTTCTGCAAAACTTTTACTTTCATGCATGAAGCTTTCTGCTTTCCCTTAACAAACTGCTGAAGCGAAGAAACGAAATGCTTTATTTACAAACAATAAAATACCATTTAATAGTTTTATTTTGACAAGTAATACCACTGCATAGTAACGATTTGTTTACTAACATAAGATTCTGCACGATTAATCGTGTATGAAAGCAAACTTTCTCTTTTCATATCATGCGTTCGTACTATGTCTAATATGATAAAATAGTCTACAGTTAATTACATACCTTCTGTGTAGCGCCTCACGATTGCTGTTTTACCTGTAAAGACAAAAGAAAATTCGTCACAAAGGCATTGGCATATGATCTTTAAATTCAGTAAACTTCCACTTTGATTATACTATTTCAGTAAAGCAATTACTTCAGAGGAATCCTAGAAGAATATTTCTCTCCCTTTGAATTTTAGAACTCCTCTCAACGGAACTACAACTATTTTATCTATTTGCAATACTTTAGTGTCTTCCCTGTTACAAGAATGGAGGCCAAGATGGCTAGGGCATGTAAAACGAAGAACCGACGGCTATGTCGGAAAGAGAATTGGAAAGCTGGAAGTACAAGGTAAAAGGAAGAGGGGAAAACTCATGATAAGACGGAAGGACAAGATACAAAGTGATCTGAAAGAAAGGGAATGGAGAATAGTGGACATCCAGGATAAAGGTGAATGGAGAAAAACAATCGAAGACGGGAACACTAATCTCATATAAACGGAAAAGACTGAGACAAAGAAGAAAAATATTATTACTTATTTGTTATATTTGAGAAAATAATAATAAAACAAAATAAAATATGTAGTATATTAATGGTCCATTTCAAAGAGGATATTTCATTTCAAGGTCGTGGAATCGTTCTTAATACCTTAAAAAAGCTATAAAAGATACTAAAATGTGCCAACAGCAGAGATTATTCGCATTATCACCTAGATTTACAAGTAATATGTGCTTCACAATTGACATTAAGTATACCACCGTTAGGAGATGTATGTGTCACCTTTAGAAGACAAACAATACATAAATCTGCTAGTTTATATATATATATATATATATATATATATATATATATATATATATATATATATATATATATATATATATATATATATATATATATATATATATATATACAGGCGCGAATCCAAGCGGGGCTATAGCCCCCACCTTGACGTTTAGGTTTACACTGGATAAAATGGGCTTCAATCCTGCTTTACACTGGATAAAGCGGCAAACTATGCTTTAGCCCCTCCCTTGATCATATCCTGGATCCGCCACTATATTACAAACAGCACAAAGAAATAATCTGATCTAACAGAATAAAATGTGTATATATATGCTTATAAATTATTATTGTCAACAGATTATTTCACTTGTCAGCATCATATAAATTAATTTTTCTCTAGAACCAGGACGTCCATACAGGCGAACTAGGCAGCCTCCTATGGCAACACATTTTAGGAGTGCTTTTTTTCTTCTTCTTCTTCTTTGCGAAGAGTATAACATCATTAGCTAGCACGGGTAACTTCACAATACAAGCTCCAACTAAGTATCGATACGTAAAACTTCTTTAAAAGGGTAGTCGAGTAGTGTCGGGTCAGTATAGGGTGAGGAAACTTTGAACCCATTTTGTTAAAAAATTAATTGAATGTAATTCCTCATGCCTGCGTAAAGATATCAGGATAAAGATGGAACGGGCTTTGTAAAGTTTAATCGAGACAATAATTATTACAACAAGCTTTATAAAAGCACTATGTTTGCTACCATATACGTGAAGAAAGCTTCACCGCGCATTTGGTCGTTGATCGAGTATATATATATATATATATATATATATATATATATATATATATATATATATATATATATATATATATATATAGAGAGAGAGAGAGAGAGAGAGAGAGAGAGTTAGTTTAGGTAAAGGCCCTTTACCTAAACAAGAAAGGGTAATATCTCTAAATCAGGAGACTCTAAATCTCACAGAGGATGGCGAAATATTTTTCAGCTAGCCTGTCAAAATACCTATGGCCGGTCCTGATTATAATTTACCTTCAAGCATGTTATGTTCTGCTTGATGTTAATTGTTACATTTTTTCAAAATGCTATAGTTAAACAAAAATTGAAGATTAAAGTTAATTATGTATTATTTTCGGATGTAGGACCTATATCTCGTTAAATATACTGTGTTTTGTATAAGGATATACTTCAGTATCAGTTTGAACTTTTAGCTTGGTTAGCATACAGCATCAAATTTTATGTTTACAAAAAAAGTATTTTTTTCGAAAACTACGCACAAGGATTCACATACTGTATGAGGTGTGTTCAAAAAGTATCGAACCTTATTTTTTTCATGGATGAACCAATAAAGCGCGGGATACTTTCTTCAATGTAGATGCAGAGGGGGACACTCATGCACAGTCGTGAATTTTTTCCCACTAGCAGAAAGATGGCAGTCCAATGAAGACGTGAGCGGTGGTCGGATTTCAGTTTTTAACAGAAAAACTTGAGCAGTGATACTGCATCAAATTTCACCAGAAGCTTGGCGGTACCCCCAAGTGGAAACCATTCGCAAGATTTGGGAACGATGCTATGCAAGGATGTTATAAAATAGAGGATCTGCCCATACGTATCTTCATCATATGAACTCAATGAAGTCGAAAAACAATAGAGCATTGTCTGAGCCAGCACGTCTGATTGTCTACTCTCGTTTCCGCCATGCTTGTTGGCTCGAAACATTGTGATCTTAGTGGCGCGGAGTGTGCAGAGCAGGTGTGGCGAAGCTGTGACGTATGGCTTCACGATTTTGTTGAATGGGCAGATCCTCTATTTTTATAACATCCTTGATACCATGAGCAGCTCACGAATAAAGGAGTGGAATAAACGCTTCAAAGGTAGCCACACATCGGTGGATAGTGAACCACGTTTAGGTAGGCCCTCAACAAGCTGACAAGACAATGTTATTGAGCAAGTGTGGACTGTGGTCTTGTAGGACCGTCACATCACAGTCTGAGAAATTGCGAACGATGTAGGGGTAAGCACCGGCTCAGTACATTCAATTTTGAACGAGAATTTGGGCATAGGAAAGTTTTCGCGAAATTTGTACCAAAGCTGCCAACAATGGAGCAGAAACAATAGCGTCTGAACATCGCACAGGGCATGCTGGACAATGCAAACGGTGACCCAATTTTCTGAGCACCGTGATCATAGGCGATAAAACATAGGTTTATGAGTCCGACACGATTTGAGTTAAGAGAAGGTATCATGCGGAATGTGACGGTACGACTGCTCAGCATTCTATAAACAGCATTTCAGAAGTGGTTGCAACAATGGCAGAAGCGCTAGGAGAAGTGTGTACATTACCAATGAGACTACTTTGAGGGGGATTAGGGTTTCGGATTTCCAAATCAGTAAATGTATTTTTGCCAACCAAAGGTTCGATAGTTTTTGAACACACCTCGTATATCATTTTGTTCAGCTCAGTATGATCTATCGCAGCGTTTCCTAACCTTTTCCAACTTGCGGCACACTACGGATGTAACTTGAATTCTCGCGGCGCACTCATAGATATTATTATTTGTAAATATAAAACTAGTATTTTTTCTGCGATTATTGATCTCCTTCTCACAGAGAAGAAAGCTCAATCACTGTTTTTTTCCCCGTGGTAAATTATTATGCTTATTTTTCATTCTAATTTAAAAATATAAAACAATTGCAATGAAATATTGGACTCAGGTTTTTAAAACTAAGCTTTCTTGTTCGAAAACTGTATCCAACCTTTCACTAAGAAGTAAGATCACTAAATAACGAACGAACAAACAAATCTTTTTTACTTTTAAAATACAAATGTATTTAATTTGTCGAAAGGATTGAATGTTATTTTAAATTTTCAAGTTACAAAATAGTCTGCAACAATAAAGAAGCAATAATAGTCACAACAATGATAACCAATATATATTTTCAACATTAAAAATGTACAGAAAAGTAACACGGTATGAAACTTAAAGTTGTAGATTCATAGTAGAGGTTCATAGTAATGTGAAATAAAAATATACATTTTTCCTTCGTCTTGCAATTTGATTGCTATAGAATTAATAATTTGCTTCGACTTCCTCGCGGCACACTAGCGGCCCATTCACGGCACACCAGTGTGCCGCGGCGCACCGGTTGGGAAACGCTGATCTATCGAATGGTATGTCTCACCTTCGACCATTTTTTTTTTTTTCGTTAAACGCTAATCATATTGTAGGTTAAAAGCTAACACGAGGTGAAATTTATCATATTTCGTGCAGACTACTGCACTTACCTCTTCTCTACTCTGAAGTTTTGCGAGTTCCATTTTTTTTTTTTTTTTTTATAACGTGTGTTTATACATTACAAGTAGCTATCGATTTGTATTTTGCATGCGATTGGAACACCATTCAAAAATCAGTCCACACTTCACGTTTCTCTACAGCTAGCTTTTGTTAAAAGATCTATCTAGTCATAACAGATTAGTTACCAAACAAAATTCTCGACATTGAGCAATGTAAACAAAATCATTGGCGCAGATTGTGTCGGAAATATTTGTTTATTCTTCTTATTATTACTGTTATTATTTGTAAGTCTGTGAGGTAGTTTTACAGTCGTTGAAATAAAATAACAATCAATTAATTAATCGATATAGGCAAACATCAAGAAACGGTAAAAATTATTTACATTTACCAAAACTCTCTTAACAAAAAAAGCATTTTATAATACTCACCAACACCGTAATCGCCAATTATAAGAAACTTGAATAACTTTTCCCGTGGTGCACATTCTCCATTCACAGCAGAATTTGGTGAAATTTCTTCAAACTTTTTGGATGTCATTTCGTCGTCACGAAGCAAAACATCACGTGCTCAAAAAGACAGAACTGAAAAATATATATTTTTGTGTCTTCTTAATTATCACGTCGCGTTAAGAAAATACACACAGACTCACAACTATTCACTTATTTTTTGGTAAAAATGAAAAATCACTTCTACAATTAAGTAAGGTAAACGCGAGATGATTATTATTGTTAAACCACATAGGTATGTTATTGATGAGCACACGCAAAACACTTGTCACATCGTCAGCTGAGAAAACGTATTGCCTTCGCTCGCGCGCTGTATTACACTAGATCTGTTCTGCTGTTATCGTAACAGTGAAGTTTGATGTAAGGTTAAGTGTGGAAAGGGCAGAGGAGTGAGAAGAGAGGGTTATGCTGTACTGCGCCTGCTTCCTCTGTCTGGTATATGTTGCCAGCGGCGAACAGCTGTGCTAGGCGATTACTGGTCCGTGACATTGAACCAACTTTGTCATAATGACAGGTGCGAAGAGGAAACAATTCAGAATTCATTGTCTTGGAATACAAATCAAGTCTATGTTATCCTTCCCACTAATCTTTCATTTTTTTAGTGTTTATTTAATAGACAATAAAAATATCAAGGGTGAAAACAAAAAAAAAAAAAAAAGTATATACCGGTAAGCCATTGTAGAAAAAAGTATAAACTAATACTTGTTTATAGGTTTCTTGCTTGAAATTTAGTGGTCTTTTTTCAGCAACAAGGTTATGAACGATGACACCTGTGAGATCCGAAGAGTAGCGACGAAATCAGTTCAGAGTGTATAACAGATTCTACACAGAGTAGTACGCCTATCAGTATTTGAATTTGAAACTATTAGCGCGAAGACAAATGTCATGTCAAAAAGCTGGACAAAACAAACGAAACCAGAGCGCCGAGAATGGCGCACCTTTTCCACATCCAACACGTTTTACGTACAGCAAACTTGTTGTTCCGACACATCGTTCCATAGTGTATAATGACAATCAACCAATCAACACATAATGAACGAAAACTGGTTGGACGAGCATGCGGCACAAGAAGAAAGCACTTTTGCCTTTTATTTGTAAAAACTCCGAACAAATACATATTTAAAATTTTACCTTTCATCTCTACGGCATGACTGTTATTTAATCATTTTTATGTTTGCTAAAGATCGCATGTTGAAGTATTTATGTCCTTGGTACCCAGTGGTGTATTTAGGGGGGCTTCCAAAGCCTCCCTGAAACAAAATCGTAAATACGCCACTGTTGGTACGTATTTGTGACCTTGAAAACTGCGAAAATATGATCTAAAACTAATTTTATTCTTTCTTTCTTTCTTTTTTTAAAGAAAATGAAATAAAATCTTTCGGTTTAACATCGAATGATTATGCCCGTTAGGCTAAGGAAGGCGATGGTTAAGGCAAGTGAATGATGATGGAAGAATTAGTGGAATGAGAATGTAGATGAGAATGGGAATACCCCGAGAAAACCCACGGACGAACACTGAGAGTCAAGTAGTAGAGTCTACGAAAGTAAAGGAAGATGTACTTACAACAAAGTGGGAAATTTCGGAGACTGATCAATTTATTTATTTGTGTATTAATTTTATTCATGAGTTAGAAGCAACATGGAGTAGAAGCCAAGGTAGCTCAATGGTATAACGCTCACCTTTGGTACATGGGGTTTTTGGTTGATCTCAGCTTGAACCAGGTGGGCTTTGTGGTAGCCAGACTCCATATGAGTATGTTTCTTGAGGTTCTCCCATTTCATTCCACTTTCTGAGTTCCATTATTTCGTTCATTATAACCATCAACGTTTATCTTAGCTTCGGAACATAATTGTGGGTCGTTAAACTCGAATATATATATGGGATTGTCTGCAAATACAGTAAAAAGGAATAAAATATGGTGTACCGTATTTATACATAAATAAAAATGTGACCACAACCTATAAAAGCAAATCGAAATAATAGTATGTGAAATGTCGTAACAACTGGATAATAGAAGGGCTACTATTTTGGCTTGTAAAAAATCACGAAATATTCCACTTTAACGTTTCATGATTATGCCCTGTAGGCTAAGGGAGACGACGATTGAGGCAGGTGAATTATAATGGAAGAGGTGGTGGGATGAGAAAGTGGGAAGAAACTGAAGTACCTCCGAGAAAACCCACGGACATTTTAGCTTGTCACCATCGTACTTTCTATTACCTACATTTACTTCCAGGCTGATAAACATGTTAAGGTTTTAGCGTTGTTTTGCACCAACCTTACATAATTCTTATCTTCTTGCAACTCAACAGAGTTAACATATAATTTTAGGAGCAATTGTCGTTTGTTTTTTGTTTTATCTTGGGTTTTCTTGATAACGCATTCTTCTTTCTCCCGTCTCTTCCTACGTACGTGGGATCGATGCTTCTGATTATCTTTTTCCATAAAGCTCTGTTCCGAAATTCTTTTTCTGCGAGAGCTTTCTCCTAAAAGTCATTCTTAACGATGTCCATCCGTTTCGTTTTTGGTCTACCTGTACCGCTGTTCCTAGTTCTTATCCACTTCCATTTCCATCACTCTTCTTACCACATAGTCGTTTGTTCTCATTATATGGCCATACGACTTTAGTACTCTTTCTTGAATTATCTTAGATATCTCTAGAATCTTATTTGTTTCCCGTATACTCTCATTCCTCTGTCCCTTCTTGTTATCCTAACATCCAGCAACGAAAAATTATTATTTCGGTAACTTTCAATCTCTTTTCATGTGTTTTCTTTATTGCTCATCACGTCCAAATCATCATTCTTGGCAACAGATGAACCTATATATATTCATTCAATCATTGAACTTCATTCAATCTTTCTTCTTGTAGCTTTACTTTCCCATTTCGTTCCCCGTTTTCTTTCTATTAACTTTTAGGCCTCTGTCTTCCTAGGAACTTCTCTAACACTCAACTTTCTTAATAACATATTAAGTAAAATTAAAAAAAAAAAAAAAAACGTACATAGGGAGTCTGTTGCCTTAGCAGCGGGCGTCAAGGAGGCCTATGCTCCCAACGTCTGCTACGCCCATCTAGGAACTGAATATCATTACTTGGATTCTTACAATGAAATACACATAACTGAACGATCTTGCACCTTCCCCCCGAAAGTTGTACAGAAATAAACACTTTAAAATTCCATATCTGAGACCAGTTCTTCGGCATTCGCCCAGGGATTACTCACTGGACACACTATACCACTAGGAAAACCTAATTGTTTATATACCACTAATCCCCGGTGTTTTTAGAGCCTCCTTTGCGGAGGGTCATTCTCAGAATCGTGCTTTGCCAGCAGTTTGTGATTGGCTTTGCACGACCAACCCTTCGAGAATCAGTCTAGATATTCCTTACCAGATTCCAGGACTGAAAGCTCTGTTCTTTGAATAGTCAGTCGACACCTAGCTCTTACCTCAAACTGTTTGGTTCACGGCCTGGTGTCTCGGTAAAACCCAATGTCTCAGATAGTATTCTAACCAGTTGTTTAGGTCCTGGACATTTTTGGACTTCGCTCCTATACCTAGCGCCATTGCCTACGGGACAGATGATAAAAGTCGAATACCCACACTTTTACTTCCTTTGGACCGTAACTGAAGAACCCTGGAAATATCCTAGAAAATCTAACCAAATATCCCAGTTTTTAGAAACTGCTAATTTTGTTTAGCGAAGCGCTCCGATATCCAAAAATTGTGTTCCAGTTTTGTAAGTAGAATTGCATTGTTATAGATATTTTTCAAAGGCAGTTACTTCGGCGCTCTTGGAACTTGTATAGCATTCAACGTAATAAGTGCAGTCACTCTACAAGGAAATGACCATTTTATTTTGCAACTTGTGAGATACGGCCTAGGTTGGTGACTATCAAGTCTTTGACAGGAAAAGGATTATCAGCTATCTGAAGTTTAGTTTCGGCCGAGGTTAGTGCTACCTTGTAAAGCTAAGAACTTATTTTGATCAGTAACTGAGTTCCTGATTCTGTTTGCAGTTTTCCAACTCAAATTGCATTTAGGGTTGCAGAATCTTTTTCTAACATTTTTCTAATTAAAGAACTTCGGCTCATTATTAAACTTTTGTGTGGGTGCGTGAAAAATTATAAAATTAAGCAGTGTGCGAATTGAAAAATTTTCCCAGGGGGGGATGAATTTCACCCATATGCGCACCCAGTCCTCCCACACACACACACACACACACACACACACACACACATATATATATATATATATATATATATATATATATATATATATATATATATATATATCAGTGGCGTATTTAGGGGGGTGGCTTCCGGGCTTAAGCCCCCCCCCGAAATCTTACTTAGTATGGTAAAGTAAATGAAATATCTTGCAGAATTTTCACATTTCCAGGCAAAGTCCCCCCGAAAGTTAGCAAAGCCCCTCCCGAAACAAAATCGTAAATACGCCACTGATATATATATATATATATATATATATATATATATACTAACAAGTACAAAACAATTGAGATGTGAGATCTTTCATAAATTTTCACTCAAGTAATATTTAGGTTAGCTACGCAAAGTAAGAATTGTTCCCTTTTTCTATCTTATCTTTATGTCCATTTAAAAATACTCCAGAGGGGGGAAAAGTTATCCCTGCCAGGGATAAAATTTTTCTTCTCCAGGGTGGGAAAGATTTTTGTCAGGGGGGGAAATCCCTGGCATCCCCCCGCCAATTCGCACCCTGAAATTAAGCCTATTAGGACCAGGATGATGAAGTTATATTACTACAAATTTGGAAGTACTGTCTGATCACATATATACACTAGCCTTTGGCTAGCTGGGGGCTCCGCCCCCAAACCCCCGTGTTTGCTCGGCCTACGGCCTCGCACCTCTTGAACCTATAATTCTATCGTTTCTTTTCTTATTTTAACTACCTAAAAGATAAGATTTTGTATTCCAAGAAAACGCCCATTTAAATAGCACGTGACTTTCTTCATCACCCTTTAGACCCCTAAACAATTAAAAATATTCACTTTTGACAATTTTTCTGTCGGTTAGTCCTGGAAGGTTACAATCATGTCAAATTTCATCATTATAACCCTGTCGGAAGTGCCCAAAGATTTTGGGGTGTAGAAGACATCCCATATAAATAACATGGGAAAGATTTTTCAATTCCCTATAAAACCACTCTACTTTGGGAAATTTTTATTTCTGATGATTCACTTAGGTAAAGCTAACAAAAACGTACAAGCATACTAAATTTTAAGTTTTTATTCCAATTCTAAGTACCTAAAACAAGAGATTATAAGTCCAAAAAAAGGCCCATTTAAATAACATGGAGAAATTCTTCATCCCCTCTTTAGACTCCTTAAAAATTAAAAATATTCACTTTTGGCAATTTTCCTGTGGGTTAGTTCCGGAAAGCTACAACCATGTCAAATTTAATAACAGTAGCCCTACAGGAAGTGTTCAATAATTTATGTCAGCTCATGTAGTTTTATGTATAGTTAAGATGATATATATATATATATATACACAGTGACTCTCAAAACTATTCGGACACATAGAAATTCCATGCATAAACGTTGATACTATGACAGACATAAATACAATTCGTGAGTTGAAGTATGAAATATGAAGAAATATATGTTAGAAAACAGAAAAGCACAAAACACTTCATTTTAGCACAAAAATAAAAGTTACTAGTAACATTAAACATAAAGAAAGGAAAATATGGCACCACAAAACTATTCGGACAGCGATTAATGGTTACACAATAATAGTACTTTGTAATGCAGAAAGAGGGTGTAAATAGTTACTGTAAGTTTCAGAAACAACGTCCAGGACTTAATCTTTGTGGATGTGTATTGAAGAAAGCAATTCCAGCGTGCTCAATGGGACGGAGAGGCAAGAACAGTACGTTCGATCAGCGCCAGCTGATTGTCTACCACCACGCAAAGGGCAAGAGTTGCCGTCAAATTGCGGAAATGCTACAAATGAAGAAAAGTACGGTGTACGATGTAATCAAACGGTTCACTAAAGAGGATAGGCTCGAACTGTGTCCCGCGGGAGGACGCCCAAGAAAGTTTCCCCCAGAGAAGAACAATACATAGTGAGAAAAGTGAAGAAGAATCCTCGTCTAAGTGCTCCGAATATAACTGCACAACTGCAAACAGAGTTAGGGAGGCAAGCGAGCGTAGAAACTGTTCGTAGAGTATTGAGAAGGGCAAATTTTCATGGCCGCGTCGCGAGGAAAAAGCCGTATATAAGTAAGACAAACCAAAGGAAAAGAGACAGATTTGCTAGACAACATATAGAAAAAGACGAAGAATGGTGGAATCGGGTAATTTTTGCTGATGAATCGAAATTCAATATATGTGGATCAGATGGGAGAATTATGGTGTGGCGAAAACCAAACGAGGAGCTCTGGAAAAGAATATACAAGCTACTGTGAAGCACGGTGGTGGACATATCATGGTGTGGGGCTGTATGTCCGCCAATGGTGTAGGTGAGTTAGTGTTTATTGATGAGACAATGAATAAGGATGTCTATCTTCGCATCTTGAAAGACAATTTGAAGAAAAGTGCAGAAAAACTTGGTTTAATCAATACTTTTATGTTCTACCAAGATAACGACCCAAAGCACACATCTCATGTTGTGCAGCTTTGGCTCTTATACAACTGTCCAAAAGTGCTCCATCCACCTCCCTAATCACCTGACATGAACGTCATAGAAAATCTGTGGGATAAGTTGGAGAAGGAGGTACGAAAGACGCCCATAAAGTCTAAGGAACATCTGAGAGACAGATTACGAGAAGAGTGGAGGAAAATTTCTCCTGAATACACCAGAAAACTGGTTCAAAGTAAGCCTATTAGACTACAGGAAGTTCTTCATAAGAAAGGCAAGGCCACAAGGTACTAACTTTTTGGTTTCATTGTTTCATTATTAATATTATTATTTCCTGAGCAAACTGTCCGAATAGTTTTGTTGTGTTATATTTTCGTTTAAGTATCTTCAGAGTTAATAAAATCTTTTCTTTGCTTAGTTACAATGACATTTTTTTTTGATTATGTAATCTCTGACATACTTAGTAGCAGCAATTAAATTTATTTCCTTCATATATTGAAGGTAATTTAATTTCTTTTCCATGTGTCCGAATAGTTTTGTGAGCCGTGTGTGTGTGTGTTACTTGTATGAAAAGTGTGACAATATGCATTTCATTTTTCAAACGCTCATGAAAAAAGGTAATTATTGTTATTATTCGCACAACAATTTATGAAGAGTGTAGTGTCTGTATCTATTCTGTCCAGTGAATCCCGTTGATCATAATGTTGCATAAATTTTCATATTTAACGAGTCGATTTTTCGCCACGCGTTTACCATGCTAGGTTAGTCAATCGTTTCGCTGAAACCCTCCACTATATAGTATACACACATACATATCAATGACATATCAACAGGGTGACGCAATAAGTTTATTGTGCTGTTCTGCATATAACTACCGGTGAACGTGAATCATACGCTGCATGGTTTGTTTCTTTCGTTTCCTTTGCGTGAGCAGTAAGCAGGTGTTTTAGCGGGAAGTCGTATGTAGAAATTATCAGTGTCTATAAAGTAAGAACAATGAATGTCAAATGCACTACATTTGGGAAATATAGAAGATTGTTATGCTGAAACGTTTCTCAAACTATGGTAAGCAGCATCAGCGTCAGTTGCTTGGAGGGGGAGGGCGAGATTTTCCACTGACATACGTAAAAGTTTCACGCTTCTCATTAACATACCGGTACAATTCATTAAAATATGTGCATATTTCCCGAACTCGGGGGAATTTCCCCCCCCCCCCCCCCAATGACGTCCATGGTAGGCAGACGGGAGACCACCGTTGATCTAATATGTGATTCCGGATTGTTTGTAGATGAACAGGACCACCATAACCTATTTTCCAAACATTCATATAGTATATGGTTGAAATGATTTAGGTTCTAATTTGGTGATGTTTGGCGAGAAATAAATTAGATCAATAAAATTTCATAAATCAAACTTAAGGTTCATTAATAAAGTATAGAGTGTGTGAATTTGTCTGCCAGTGAATAGTCTTATGCACTGAGTAAACCCTAGCACAAATAGATTTGTCTATCACACACAGCTGGTGGTTGTTGAGGCCGAAAATTCCATTTCCATGCTATAGATTACTGTTCAGTTCCGATCCTGATAGTCTTGATTGATGGAAGACAAGGACGCTGATTTCTCTCTAAATTTGGGGTGGCCCATTCAGATGCAGAAGATTTTAAGACAAATTGCACTCAAATTATTCCAAATATTGTACATTCATAAATACAATAGGGGGGCACATGAGTTTTGGGGGGAGGGCCGAGGGCACCCAGGATCGGCGCCCTTGGGGAGACGGAGTAATTACGGGCTTGTACTCCTTTACTAATCTCTCTGTAAACCATGCCAATCTCCCACTGTATCTTGCGTCCTTTATTTTTTGGGTACTACTGGACGCCATATTTAAAATTACCTAAGATATCATATTAGGATCTTTGCTCAGGTAGGTAACTTAAAATCTCATGTCCGTGTCCTCAAGCCATGTACAGTCTGGAAACTCTTCCGAGTTGGGGCTTCAGAAGTTCCAGAAAACAAATTTCGGAATTTAGGAAGTAAAATATATACATCTTTGCCAGCTTTCCGTAATGAGTTCATTCGTTATGTAAGTAATGCTCTCATCAGCACATACAAATTCACAGACGTGATTGTACAGTATAACACAGTGTTTACATCATGTTCCAATTATAATTATCCACACACAATTATTTACAAGTGAGCTTAGTTCCGTATTTGATGTTTCATAAAGTTATACCACTAATATGAAAATAGATTTGACTCGAAATAAAATCTAAAATTAAGACTATCACAATATATTTGAAGAGATCTAATTCACTCAGCTCATAATTTAAGAAGTGAACATACGAGAACTTCTTATTCTGTGGTAAGTCAATCTGAAATTTCGTCATTGTATACTTTGAAAGAAAAGTTAAAGAATAAAATTGTGCCCTTAAACTTAAAACAATCTTTGAGATCACTCTTGAAAGTTGTTTGGAAAGAGAATGTAACGAACATTTTTTTAGAAAATACACTAAAATTTTATGAAGGTTTCATCTCATTGACGATTTAATAATAATAATAATAATAATAATAATAATAATAATAATAATAATAATAATAATAATAATAATAATAATAATAATAATAATAAAAGTCATTTGAAAGAAAGTGAGTGTTTCAAATGGACCTCCAAAATATTAAAAGCACGAAGTTGGATGAAATTATTGCTCGCCTGGAATACCTTCAAAGTAAAGGTGTGACCATAGATAATTCCAAACTTTTCAATCTGTATTTCACAATTTCAGGCGAATTTCGAAATTTAACTTGATGAGCAGCAGTGTGAACTTTTAGTACAGGGATATTTAGTGAGATTCTTAAAATTTGTCAGTTTTTATTTTGGAATTCCTTCAAATAGTAATGTAGCAAATGAAAGTGTTTCTATAACCAACGCTCAGTGGACAAAAGAGCTTTTTTTTTTTTTTTTTTTTTTTTTTTTTTTTTTTTTTTTAATATAGCGTCCGGAATTTTTTGAAAGAGTGTCTTGCAGTCGATAATTTAGATATGACAATGCTCGGCCTAAATCGAAGTAAAAGGAAGAAGTAATTCCAATCATTTAATGAGCACCATTTTGTCAGAAATTGGGACTAAGCAAAGCAAATAAGTTTAGGCATAGTTTTCATCTATATTATTGTTTTGCTTCATATTAGATAATGACAAAACGTCGGCAGTTTAGGAAAGTAATTGTCTCCTCCCTCATCCAACTTACAGTCATTGCACTTTAACCTGGAGTATAAAATGGATAGTTTATCAGCCACTTGAGACCCAACTTCATATCCTAAATACGAAGCGAACTATGACAGGTAAATGACACAACTGTAAATAGCACTATTAGGTTTTCTATTATTATTATTATTATTATTATTATTATTGACAGGGTTAGAACTCAATCTTGAGAACGGTGGTTCTCAATCTTTTCTTATTTAAGTTTAACCCTTCAAATAGTTTCAGTGGCGCACTTCCATTTCAAAATTAATATTTAATGAAACAATTTTATTTACCTGCAACGCTAGAAAACCACACAAGCGTCACTGCACTCCTGACAAATTTATTGGTGAATTCCTTTAGAATCATTGCGCTAGAATTATGAGGACTTCATTTTTTTTTTTTCACACTACGTGATTACGAGGATTATTTAGATTAAGTGCCACCATATCTGGGAAGTGACAAATGTTACTCATATGAATAAAATTACATTCCTTCGATGTAGTCTCCGCCTGCCTTGTGAACGTTTTTCAGATATCTGGCAGACTTTGAGTAGCGTCGAGAGCCTCCGTTTGTGACATTGCCCTAAGGCACGAACGTTACGGGAATATCACGGAAACGTCACCGAAGTAGTTCATTTATTTCTGGAAGCAAATCAAAATTGCAGTAGCTCGTACCTGGGAAATATGATGGGTGCTTCAGTATCTCCTAACTTCATTGTTGCAAGAGAGTCTGTACTGCATGGGCAGTATGACATCTTGCGTTGTTGTGAAGGAAAATTGGTCCAGACTGCAGGAGATGTGATCGCTGGTGTCACAAAGCTGGCTGCAAGTGGTGACTCAGTTACGGGGCATAGCACGCAGTATTTACGGTAGCCCCTGGTGCCACTTGATGTGAGAGGTTAATGACTTCGTGGTCACAGGAGATTATCATGAGCTTAACGTTTGCTGGCTCTTACTTGAGTTTTACGGTAGTGGGGGCACTAGGTGCCGCCATTCACTGGACTGGTGTTTAGATTCTGGTTTGTAAGGTATCCTTCATGTTCGAGGTTTAAGCGTACGCATTTTCATTGGTGCCAATTTTGCACCTCCGTCAGGAAATGCGGTACCTATTTGGCTGCAATGTTACGCTTGCCGAGATCGTATGTTAACATGTGGTACACTGATGCAGATGAAATATTCGGTTCATTCAAGACTTCAGTATACGTCCATCGTCGAACATTTTCGAGCAAATTCGCAGTGCTTCCATATGATGTTGATCCGTAGCCGTTCCAATAAGGCCCCCGCTATGTTATCTGTTTGCTGACTTGCGCCCCACCTCCAATACCACAGCCCACCTCACAACCGTCCGATAAGGCAAAGCACTGTCACCACACTCCTCATGTAATCTTTGTGGATCTAATGTGCATTTCGTCACCGCGCCACCTTAAACATGATGAAAACACTGTTCTCAACGTTTAAATATTGTTGAGGGCGGTATTTACCTTCACCTTAACCTATTGGTAGGTGTTGTAATTAGCAGAGTGCAGACATAGTCTGTTTCACTAATATCCTTGGAATTGTAAGAGGAGTACCATAGTGTTTGTTGGTTAGAAGGTGTTCTTTGACCTTTTCCAGTGGAAATTGAAAAATAAGAAGTGGAATAGTCATTCCGTGTTGTTGGAAGATATGAGTGGTATTAATTCCGTTCCCTATATGTAATATACAGAACTGATATATTCTAGTGACGTATTTTTTATTTTGATTTTATTTATTATTCCACCAGAAGACGAAATATAAAAGAACAAATTATATTATTAACCATGTAATACTAAAGTATTTTAGTGGACAAGTGCATTATCTTGAAAACAAGTTATTAATTGTTTCAAGATATCCAGATCATTTCGAGTCAAAATTTGTTTGATGGTGAAGGGGAAATAACCATAGCGAAATAACCATTCAGCGCTTCCATAACTTGCGTTCTGTTTTTAAGCAACAAAGGACACTGGAATATGAGACGTTCCAACCTCTTCGTTGAACGAATAAAGAGATGAATCGGTCCAATGAATTTTGTACATAGCATATGGATTAATTGCAGTGTTGAAACGAAGTCTATAATATAAAATGATTTTTGACTGTGACCAAGTGCGAAGTACATTCCAGGTGGCTGATTGTGGAGGGTTCGTTTGCCAACATAATGTTCCTGGTCCAGACTTGTTTATAATAAAACTTGTTTTATTCCAAAGGCTTCACCATCAAATACTGTAGTGCCAACTGGAAGTTTCAGTTGTTGGATAATATTAAGTTGAGGAACAAAGATAGCCACTCACCCTCAAATACTGTAGTGCCAACTGGAAGTTTCAGTTGTTGGATAATATTAAGTTGAGGAACAAAGATAGCCACTCCAACTGATCTACACGTGTATGTGTAGCCTTGGAGGCATCGGTGTAAAGGAAGATTTTATCAGGATGGAATTGATCGAGAAAACTTTAACAGATATTTTTGTTTATACGATGAAATTGATCTTTAATCTTGGTATCTACATATGACGGCAGAATAGATTTTATAATTGTTGTATTTGTTGCATATGCATGGCAAGTTGGGAAGTCTTATTTGAGTTTGGAGGTTTTTCAAAAGAAGAAATGCTTTGTATATCCATGATAACTTGTGACATATGGTATTTTTGTATTTCGATTCTGTACTTCTAAGGCTTCCATTTGATTTAGTAGTGGTGAATTGGTAATAGCGAATCGGGATAAGATATATTTACAGCCAAGTTTGAGTATTTTAATAGATGACAGTAGCGTGCCTGTTTCCTCCAAAATTCATTATTAGGACAAAAACGAGGTTGGGAAAGTATAATTTTTAAAGTAGTGTACTAAAGCGCTGCTAACAACTTACAGAACTGGGACCTGGAGGTAGATTATACTTCCATAGAGAATCTTGGCTTCAATGCATTGTTGAAAAATAGTGTATAAAGTGTGTGGATGAATGCCCTATATTTTTGAACTTAAGTTGCGAAGAATGTTTTGCACTTGTTTACATTCTTTTATTACGTGAGTTAAATGTGATTTCCGAGGTATAATCCAAAATATTTAATTCATGTTTTGCTGTGAATGTGAAAGAAGAGGAAAATATATGATTTTCTTTTTAGTGAATACTATGTAATTCAAGAATCTTATAAAACAGAGGATCTGCCCTTACAACAAAATTTTGAAGCCATACGTCACAGTTTCAGCACCCCTACTCTGCCCAATAAGATCGCAATGTTGGCGGAAACGAAAGTAGCCAATCAGATGATGGCGAAAACGAGAGTAGCCAATCAGACTTGCCGATGCTCGGTTGTGTTTTGGCTCCACTAATTCAATAGGATGAAGATACTTATAGGCAGATCCTCTATTTTATAACATCTTTGATGTAATTGGTTTTATTCCAGTTAATTTCTAATCCATTATTCTGGCACCAGAGGTTGCAATTATTTCCAATGAAGACTCCAGTTTCTTTCGATCAGTATCCAGTTCATTTGTAACAAAATATACGGTATGAGTAAGTCATCTGCAAAGAGAGAAGCTGATATTCCATTGAGGATTTCCAGTAAGTCCACCTCAATAGATGTTAAAAACTGTGGGACTAAGCTTGCTACCTTGCATAAGACTAAGAGAAGTTTGCCAAGGAGTGCTATATTTATCGTTTATTTTGAGATAAATTTGTCTATTAATGAGTACATTATGAACAAATCTAATAAAAGCAGTAGGGATTTTCAATTTTGACATTTCAGTTATCAATAAATCCAATTGAACAAGGTCATATGCCTATTGAAGATCAATGCTTATAGCCATAAGATATTCATGATGTTGAAAAGTTGTCCAAATGTCTAAAAGGAATGGACTAAATGTATCTAAAGTTGACTTGTTTTTTCTAAAGCCTGTCATATTGTGAGGAAATATCTGGTGATATTCTAGAAACATTTGTAATCTGGTTAGAATTAATTGTTCTAATGTTTTTAGATAACAAGATAATAAAGCGATCGGTCTGTATCTCGTCGCTGCTCCTCTAAGTTTTGTTGGTTTCCGTATTGGAATAATCAGAATTTTCTTCCCCGTGAAGGGGTCTGTGAATATTTCCAGATAGAATTATAGAGATGTAACAATGCAGAGATTTCCTCCGTCGGAAGATTCTTGAGGTGTTTATAATGTATTCCATCCAACGACGCTAACTTGCCAAAATTTATATGGGTGCATATCAATGGCGGGATATGTTATATTTTAAGTGGTCTCGATACTTTTTGGATTTCCTTTTAGTTAAAATATTTTATTAACACTGTCAGTAGTGTCCCCCTTTTATGTCCATGACGCACCTCCCCAACTGTCTGACTTACCCCCCTCCCTGATCGTATAATTATGACAATTCAAATTTAAATGTTCTGTACAAACACTTTCTCTTGCCAAATCGCCTGTTCTACTACCCATAATTTTAAGTTCAAGTACAAAATTCATCCTGCGAACCACAAACAGCTCTCAGCAAGCAAAACCATACACACACATTAACATATAATAATAACAAATAATAACAACTTAATTCTTCATTCAGAGGAGCTTCAAACAGCGGGAAACAGGCAACCTCTAGTTCTCTATCTATGCGGAGAAATAATATACCATTATGAAAAAAAAAAAAAAATCAATACGTTCGAACCATTACCCTCAGTATGAGTGTTGGCAGTGGCACGAAGTTGGCACAAAGTGCTTTCGAATTGAACACATATTATTATGAACGTTGAAAATAGGATTAACCTGTGCAAATATAGATAGAATATGGGACTACTAGATTCGACGGATTATGATGTACAATTCTGTTAGTGTATTTGTTGAATACATGGAAATAAGTAATTGTGTTGTACTTGGGTTCAGCTGAATAATAAAGGTATTAAATAATTTAAATACGTATTTTTTAGAATGCAATAACTGGCGCAGTCGAAATTGAGAATCTACGCAAACAATTTTAAAAAGGTGAGATATGGTTCCAGGTTCAATCAGTTAAGAAGTTATTGAAAATAAAATTTGTACAATCGAACTACAACGTGACCAAAAATGGGTTTCTGAATTGGATTCGTCAGATAAATTATGTATTTTGGCATACAAATTCCAAGATATCTCCTAATTCACCTGCGGAAATAATATTATCATTCAAACCACAAACGTGGTTTACAATTCCGCACAATGTCCAGAAGAAAACTAATAACATGTCGGATATTCTTGGAAAGACAGTTTGGGTAAAGAATCACCAGACATCTATACCCAGATTTATAAAAGGAGTCTTACAAAGGAAAGTAGGAAAGAATACATATCAGGTATTAGTAAACGGCATGACACGGATTTAACACGAACATCAAATTAATAGATTTCATAAAGAGAGTGATCTTGTTCCTAAACGAAAAACAAAACTTGTAATTTCAGACGGAACAGAAACAACGAAGACAAATCAATTTTCTCAAAGGGAGGAACTTAATCGTTAGAGAAATTATCCACATCAGTCCATAAGTCATTCTCCAAATGAAATGGAATCAGCAACAATCAGTGATGAGGGCCTGAGAAGATCAACTAGGAAAAGAAACGCACCAGAAAGACGGGGCTATAGTTAATCTCAGAGAACATAGCTCAGGATTACAAAAAGGGGGAGAGTGTTAGCAGTGGCACGAAGTTGGCACAAAGTGCTTTCGAATTGAACACATACTATTATGAACGTTGAAAATAGGATTAACATGTGCAAATATAGATAGAATATGGGACTACTATATTCGACGGATTATGATGTACAATTCTGTTAGTGTATTTGTTGAATACATGGAAAATAAGTAATTGTGTTGTAGTTGGGTTTCAGCTGAATAATAAAGGTATTAAATAATTTAAAGGATATAGTATACGTAAAGCCGCGTCAGTTCCCGAAGGAGCTGGACGCTCATACTTTTAGGGATTATTCATTGAGTATCTACGAACTTACCAAGGGGGTAACAAAGCGACTTTGATTTACTTATCTACTGATACGAAAATAAAAAAGAACGTACCTGTACTTTATATCTGCATGTGTAGTGCCCTTGTACTTTATCTATGAGTATGTGTGTGTGTGTGGGGGGGGGGTATTTAACGCATATCGCATGTCTTGTGCACATGGATACTTCTTACTATTGCACTACGTAGAAAATTTATGGTATTTCATGTAGAAGTGGTAATAGAACACAGAAGAAACGCAGATCATGGCGTTCTCATGTATACTATTACCAATTTAAATACGTATTTTTAAGAATGCAATATGAGAAATTATTAATCAAGACTTTTATAAATGCAACCGAAAACATTAAAACCGTTTCAACCATTAACCCAAATGGTCAGTATAGTGGTATAAAGAACAGGAGAAAAATTTTATGCATTGTGTTATCCGTAGGTGTTCTTCCATGAAAATAAAATCTTCTTTTCGATTAATTTTTACACCCCCTCAAACATATTTATATAGATTTTTCACCTTCTTAAATATTTCAATGACGCAGTTTGCGTCATATCCCCCCTTGTGGTCACCCCTGAACACTGTATAAAGAGTTGTGCTCTGATGAAGTAAAATATACCAGTACTATAAGGATAAGTTGGAACTGACCTAGCTCAGCCGGTAACACGACTGACAAACGCAAGAGAAACGGATAATGTTAAGGGTATGTTACTGTAATGAATACTCTCAACATATGTAATCGTGACATTAAGTATATAAATTAAACAACTTAACATGATGCACAATGATTACAAGAGGCAATGACATTATCAACACGTTACTAAAAGAAAATACCACATTCATATAAATTAAAATTAAAAAATCTTGATAAAAGCAAAGAAAGAACTGTGCAAGGATTTTGTTGTGAACATAAACTACAAAATGACTGTAACTTAAATGTGTTGTTTGGCTGCCTTTGCACAAATTCATTTGAAACAATTATGTTTTAGACGTTAGAAATTTTAACTTCCATTTCAATTTTTTATTTATTATTTTTTGATAATGGCACGCGAGAAATATTTATTTTATTTTGTTTTTATCAAGCTAAAAATCTTGTGAGCGTGGCGCACCCACAAGATTACGTATTTGTGTGGGTGCTGGAGCCCCGGAGCACCACGTAGTCGGCGCGCATGATTCTATCGAATCTGTTTTTAGTGACTGGAGTACAGTGGTTGTTTCCTCAATAGTGAACGGAAGATCGGAAGTAGTGTGTGAAGTCGAAGAAAAATATTTTACAAGATCTAACCGCTTATCTTGCGAAAAATATTTTACAAGAGGCAGCGCCAGATTCTGATGAAATTCTTCGATTCAAATATATCCACTGAGTTGAACATTACTTTGTTCAGTCTTTAAAAAAAAAAAAAAAATAAATAAAAAATAAAAAAAAAGTGTGTGTATGTGTATTTGAGATATTTCCAAATTTTTGTTTTCGGGGTTTGGTAGGACATATTATTGCCCATGTTGAGATTGAGTTTGTCCAAGTATTCTTTATGTAAGAGCATCTGCTTTCTGATAAGCTAAAAAAATGAAAGTTTTCTTTAGTGCGAAGAAATAATTTGCAAGTTTCCTGTCTGAAGTTCAAACTTTGTTAACATTCTTGTGTCCATCATGGAGGTTTGTCTGGAAAGTCACGAATATGTAGTGATTTTAAAGAAGGACCGGCTGCATTTTCAAATGAAGTATCACAGTTTTTAGGAAAGTACCCATCCTAGGGCGATATTTAACAGTGGCGGATCCAGGGGAGGGGATCGCCCCCCAGAAGAGGAAACTTTCTTATTTTATATAAAATAAAAACCCATCCCAGAGTATGAAGCTCTTAAAAGTAGTAGTATGACAACCCACCGCTCCCCCCAGCAGTCGGTCCTGGATCCGCCTCTCGTATTTACACACACCTAACACCTATGATAGTTCTCCAAAACCGCTAACGGTTATAAAATAAATGCCTCGGATATACTCCTGTAGGCTACAAATGCAGAATTATTTTATCTAGATATCACATGGAGAATTTTTGAAAGTAAAACTAAGTTGTCTCCGTGCTAATGGTTCTTAAGTCTAGCTGTCATGATGACTGAACTAGGAATTCCGACACGATCGTTACACTGACCAGGAAGGCACTATATTCGTCATATGTCTCTCGGACAAACAATTGAGTTACAACAGTGTTACTACCTCAATTGTACTGTTAAAGCAATGGATTAACACTAACTACGGTCGCCGCGCTATGGCTTTATCAAGATCACTAGAAATTGTTAGTAAGCAAATTTGTTTTAATATATTGAACTGTTATACAAGTTGCAGTTTTACTGCATCACAAAATTATGCAGCCGAAGCTGAGATAATCTGTTTCTGCATTAAGTTTTCCTTAAGTAAATAATTGTTAGAAAACATCCTGGCGCTGTGTGTCATGTTCTAAAAGCACATCTAAAATAAAATAACTTCAAAAATAAAAGAATCAAAATGTAAAATGTTTCCAAGTAAATATTATTTTTAAAACTAGTTGTTTCGATATGTGTTGATGGAGCGCCATCTTTCCTTTTCTTCCACTTCAATCCAAATGACTCTTGTACTTTATGTAAAATTCAGTGGCGCCGATTTGGGCATTAAAACCGGAGGAATGCCATTATAAAAGGGTAACTGCGATCAAATATCTGATAGTGTAAATCTCATCACTTCCCTTCCCCTTAACAAGTACTATAAGCATCTCCGAAACAAATTTACATTAAGCAATAACATGGATATTTAATGTTTTTGCATTTTCAATAGACAAGTCTAGACGCCACTAGGGGCCAACGTAGGGCCTAAATATTAAGCGTCATCTTTCATAACCTCAGTGGTGATTAGAACGTAAATGAAAGTTAACAAATCAAACGAGCGTATTGTGCATTTTTTCTACTTTTAAATATTATGGTTTGTACTTCCGCTAACGCACATCCATTTAGCTTAGAATTTTCGGTGTCGACTCTTCATCATGAGACTATTTGAATTAATCTAGGTCTGGAAGCATTGGCAACGCCAGCTTTAATTTGGGGGGGGGACGAAATGGAGAGGAAGACATTTTTAAGGGGGTAGCTATTTTGTTTTGTATACTGAAAACAATAGTTTTATATTACTTGATATCCATTACAACATACCTGAGGGAGTCAAACGATGCCCATTTGGAACCCTCTAGCGTTCTCAGTCTGGAAGGAAATAAATAACTACGGCAGGAAACATGTTAGGGCTGCTATACATTATAGGATAGATCCTAGGAAATCTCTTACGATTTGTCCTAGAGTCAAAATCTCAACGTCTATGGCATCAGATCGCATGTCATTTCCTGTGTTCTGAACGATCCTATGAGATTTCTCTTGTTTAGAGCACGCTCTATTTCGGAAAGAAAATACGTAAGATTTCGATTTAAGCGACATCAGGTGAGAGAAAGTGAAAACAAAACAAGTGACAACACAACTGATGAGGTATCGTCTGATCGTACAGGTTAACTTTAGGTGTACCACTCGAAATAATTGTTATAATTTATCACTGTTTCCTAAATGATTTACGTTAACCGACATGAAAATCATTCACATAGCATAAATAAAATCCCTCAAGAAAACCATCAAAAGCAATTGATGATAACCTATAATTCTTTTACGATTTGGGTACAAATACGGGGTCCGGATATATAGCATAAAAACTATAGTGCAGAAAACGCAAACCAAATTGTGCTAGGTGGCCTCTGAAAAGTTCCGAATGCTATCTAACATCCAGGGCAGGGCTATGCGGGGGCCCGACCGAAGGAAGCAGGCGCATCAGTTAATGTAGTGAAAACGAGTGGGTTTCGGCAATGATACGAGTTTAAATAGGAATTGTCATGGTATCGTGGTGGTAGCGCTCCACTTCTAAACCTAAACTATAGCTTCTGTAAACTATACAGAAATAAATCGGCGGTGGAAAATAGTATCACCGGTCATCTTTCATATGCATTCGCTTAGGTAAATGTTTCGCAGAAGGGGTCCAAAAGTAGGCAAAACATACAAAATTTACAGGAGAAATGGAAGATGCAAGTACTTAGACCTAACCAAATCTAACCTAATGAAATTAACTAACTTTAACTAACCTAATATTAATAGAAGTAAGCGAAATTCTATCACTTTTTGAAAATTAGCTGGAGTCATATACTAATATAATCTGATATAACATAACCGTAACTAACCTGAACCAGCTTAAACTAAACTAATGTAAATAGCAACAACCGAAATTGTAACATTTCTTAGAAAAATTAGCTGGACCCTTTCTGCTAAATATTGTCTCTCACCTATTTTATCCGTCGTTAAAACAATTATATAATTTTACACTAGTAACCCTACAATTGTAAACATAAAATACAGCTGTATTACTTTGTATTTAATTCTGTTGTTTGAGAAATTTGATCCTTACAAATATACCTTTTCATGCAAAGTATTAAATTTTATTTGTAAATCTGCTAACAAGTGGTACACCAAAAGTATACCAGCACCCTTCTGACATTTATGTTCTTTTTTAGAGGTATCCAATTTAACAATATAACGCCTGTTATTAATATCAGTGGGATGTGCAGTATGGTTAGCATAGTAATTCTTCAATTTTATACTTTTATTAAGCAGAACTATTTCACAATGTTGATAAACGTCATTCGGTCAGACAGGAAAACTCTTCACGTGTATAGCACAAAAAGGGTAGGATTTCCTACAAGATATGTCATAACATTTTTCCGAAGATAAATCCTAAGATATTTCCTAGGATTGATCTCGTGGTGTATAGCACGCCTTAGTCGAATTCTTTAGTATGGCAGTAATCATGCGTCAGACGACTCTGCATAAAGCCCGTCATGTTTCCTTACGAAGTTGCAAGACTGACCTCGGTCAAGTTGAGTTTCAAAGAGCAAGAAAGCTACGTACACTATATATATATATATATATATATATATATATATATATATATATATATATATATATATATGTCAATCTTTCAGTTATTGTATATCATATTGCTGCTGTAGTGGGCAAAATGCCGCCAAAAAATAATTCGGCGTTACGGCTCTTCTCCACTCAGCTTGGGAAAGGGTACGTCATGGCTCTTTCCGTGCAAATTTTAGTACAGAAAAAGTAGAACAGTGTCAGAATAACGTTTATTCTTTTGGTACGACGAGCCATTGTTAGTGTTGTAATTAAACGTTATACACAACAGCCTCCTCTACAACCCGTTTCACCAACGAAATCGTATCCAAAGAGCACTCACGTGTCATGTAGCAACTGAAGATCTTAGACAGCCTGTGAGAATCCATTAGCATAGCGTGTTATGACCAAACGAATATGTAGCCCAGTGAATTGTAAATCTGCAATCCATCATAAATTTACATTCAAAAGGCCAGCGTGTATGCGTTAAACACCGTGGCATTCCGCGGAGCAAAAGAGCAAGAACAGAAGATTGTACGAGTGCAATCTAATAGATGATCATTGGAAATTTGTTCTGACAATGGATGAAGCATGGATCTACTTGAGTTGACTGTGGAAAAGTATGGGCCATCTTGTACAGAGTTGTCTGCGAAAAAGGCTGATATAACTTCGTGCCTCACATGTCAGAAAGTTTCTACAAAGATTTTATGGTTATTTTGGCTATAGAATGAAGCTCGAGATTCGTAAAATTAAAAAAAAATAATAATAATAATAAAATAAAATAATAAAATAAAAAAATAAATAAAATTGTTAAAATCAATACTGTTTGTTACCAAGAATATGTCCTATCATCAGTTTACACAGAGAAAATGCCTTTGAAGGCAACAACACCCATCGCGTGCACCTGGGATCAAGCTTCAAGTTGCATGGCCACAACATCACTAGACTTCTACTTCTACTAACGCATGCAGCTGCAACTAATATCCATACTACAGCGTGGTCCGGAAGTGGGTGTACCCCTAATTGGTGTTTTCTGACGGTTTTACCCACATTTGTCTAGTAACATTGCTTGGCATCAATGTAAAGTAACAAGGACGAAACATTCGATATCACACAACGCAGGAATTACGTGCAGCTGTGGAACACGCCTTCACCTTCGTGGATCCGGAGTATCTCCGCAAAACATCTGCAAGAATTTGGCGCAGAATTCGGCTGTGTTAC
This sequence comes from Thermobia domestica, assembly GCF_964235325.1. Taxonomy (NCBI): domain Eukaryota; kingdom Metazoa; phylum Arthropoda; class Insecta; order Zygentoma; family Lepismatidae; genus Thermobia; species Thermobia domestica. The sequence continues at coordinate 109,293,104 of NC_137462.1, read as the reverse complement.
GATATGGATGGTGATCATATTAATGTTTATGACTCTTAAGACTTCAAGACAACTGTGTACTGACATTCTACCATAACTAACACTATACTGTTGAAACTAAGGGAAGGTACGCCCACTTCCGGACCACCCTGTATTCCGTTTGATCATATTTTCGTTAACAGTCCAGATATTAGTTCGATGAATTTACTGTGTTTTGGGGCTTCTCAAACAGCGACTTTCACCACATCGGGTTCACAGTAAATGGCCTCTGGAAACTCTACAAGCAAGAGTGGGACAATATACTCATGGTACAATTGCACCGAAGTACACTGCAGTGGAAACTGGGATAATGTGCAATGATCCATACCGGTGGCCATCACATCGAGCATGGTCGATAGTAAAGGATCAGCATCTGTAATAAGTCAAATTGTGAATACATTGTAGTATACTGATATTGAAACCCCGAAATTATTGCTACTTTAAATTTTATATTTTGTAAATTAATGCAAATAATTTAAGAATGACTTGGATACAAAATACCAACTCTCTGAATTGAATGGGTTAAGAAGTCAGGGTTGTTTCCAAAATGTAACGCGGATTCTTGAGACAGGCCAAAAACTTATTTTATTGTACCAGACAGACACGTGAAACTCCCGAACGGAAATATGAGAGATATAATGATTACGATCTGACGTTTTATACAAAAAGGACCCTCTGCATTCATTTAGCCGACTAATTTTAAGTTCTGGAAACTTGCTATTATGTTAGATTATAGTTATGTAAGGCATAGTGAGAGTCACCTTCGAGGTTTAATTCAAGGTACAAGAGAATCACGATGTAGGTGCTTTTTCTTGTTGCCTTTACTGACTGTTTAAGTTTCTGTGTCTCGTATCTAACAAGGAAGGGTCACGCAGGGGCTCCGCTGAAATCCGAACGAGACAATTGTGTTTGCATTTGATATGTTATAACTAGACGAATCCCAAAGTTATAAATGTCACTGAGCTGAATGGCGTGAGTTACAATATATTTTGTAATATAAAAGCTACAAAGCTGGCAGAATAGTTTGAACCGAGTCATTTGTTCAAAAACGGTTGGGTAAATGGAGAACTCGGACAATACGTATCCCATCATTTTCAACGACAAACTTTTTCGGATAAAAAGGTTTGCCCCAGGGTCCTCGCAGGGTCCCAGACGGGGTCCAGCTCTTTTTTTTTAAAAAAAGGCAAGGGGGTTAAGTAGCACATCGTTTGAAAGCTGTTGTAAAATTAAAGAAAATGCAGCAAGTCTCGACTCTCTACGACAACCCTATGCAAAATGGCGACGGGTCAAAATGTAAACAAAAACTTAATTGAAAAGTCCATGGTCACCCTCATAAATCGGAAACGGTGAGACAAATGTGAAAATAGGAAAGGGAGTGTGGCATTATTTTCAAAGTACAACAATTCAAGTTAAAGCGTCTTGTCCCAGGGTGCCCACAGGTCCCAAGTGGGGTCCAACTAAAAAGTTTCAAATGGCAAGAGAGGTTAAGAAGCTCATCGTTTGCAAGATCTTGTTAAATGAAAGTAGATGGAGTAACTTTTGTCTTTCTACGACAACCCTGTCCAAAATTGCGGTGGGTAAAAATGTAAACAAAAGCTCAATTGAAAAACTATGGCCAATTTGAATCCATAACCTATGTCATTCATAATAGTGCAAATCTAAATCTCTATTTTTCTCCATTATGTATCTAGAAATAATAGGAAGACTAAAGAGCAATTGAATTTCGATTCACTTCAACTATTATTTCATTCGGTAACAACACCTATATGTTTTGTTCTTAATGCACGTTCGTCACGGTTCTCTCGACATTATTTACTTGAATATAACGAATATGCGATGAACACAACTCTGACTTGCTACTCATATGCTAAACAAAAGTTGAATACGTTCGAGTATTTTTCTAATTTTGTCGTAAGTAGTTCATACAGAAAGAACTTGCTGCACCAGTAGGTTTGGGGGCTCTATTGTAACGTATTCGTGATGGTTACATTTGTATGTCATTCGTTGGCTTGATCGCAATATTTCAAGCAATACCAACCCCGGGTAGCGTAGTCGCTAACGCTCTCGCCTCCGGTGCGAGCGGTCCCGGGTTCGATTCCTGGTGGGGGCATTCGGTCGAAAAAGTGTAAAACGCTTTTTCAGGCCAGCCACCCTCAACGAGGTTTTCCTGGGTTTTCCTCATTCACACCAGGCAAGTGTCAGGGTGGTACCTAACTTATATGTCCCAGGCCGCTTCCTTCCTTACCTTTCCCCAGATTGTGTGCTCGCCGAGGGACGTCATTCCTCAAAACGTGAAGGGTTAAATGGCCTTAGATGCCGAAAGCCCAGAAATTTAAATCCTAAACCCTTCAAGAAATACCAAATATACAAAAAAAAAAAAAAAAAAAAAAAAAAAAATCATTTGCAAGATTGGCGAGTAGTGCCAAACCTGCGTAAGTCATTTCAGTGCATCGAGCTGCGTCAAACTTTGTTAGTTTGGTCACAGTATACCAAGAAATAACATATTTATATACAAACTCATTTTTCACGCTGTCAGCCATATTAGATTACAGATTGTACTCTTTGATATTTTGTGGATATTTACTATTAACCATAAACGTTCGCTTCTCCAACAACAGTGATGTGAGCTGGATATGCGTTCGATACATAGTGCAGCATTTCGAACTCAAGACATTGCGTTTTTGAACATATTTGCATATTTTAGTAACTTACTAATCAACATTAATGCCAAATTTGTTTTCCTAGCTTCAGCAGTTTGGTATGCTTATCCTTTCGATATAGGTTTTAAGCGGCCATCTTGGATTCAAGGTGGCCATAGATTTTCAATTAAGCTTTTGTTTACATTTTGACCCACCGCAATTTTGGACAGGGTTGTCGTAGAAAGTCAAGACGTGCTCCATCCTCTTTCACTTAACAAGAGCTTTCAAACGATGCCCTACCTCTCTTGCCATTTGAAACTTTTTAGTTGGACCCCACCTGGGACCATGTGGGGACCCTGGGACAAGACGCTTTCACTTAAATCGTTGCACTTTGAAAATAATGCCACACTCTCTTTCCTATTTTCACATTTGTCTCACCGTTTCCGATTTATATGAACTTTTCAATTAAGTTTTTGTTTACACTTTTACCCGTCGCCATTTTGCACAGGGTTGTTGTAGAGAGTCGAAACTTGCTGCATTTTCTTTCATTTTACAACAGCTTTCAAATATTGTGCTACTTAACCCCCACTTTCCATTTGAAAATTTTGAGTTGGACCCCTTCTGGGACCCTGCGGGGGATCCTGGGACAAAGTTTTTTAACCCAAAAAGTTTGTCGTTGAGAATGATGGGATACGTGTTGGCCGAGTTTTCCATTTACCCAACCGTTTCCGAACAAATGACTCGGTTCAAACTATTCTGCCAGCTTTATAGCTTTTATATTACAAAATTTAGTGTAACTCACGATATTCCGCCCGGTGGCACGTATAACTTTGGGATTCATCTAGTTATGACGTATCAAATGCAAACACAATTGTCTCGTTCGGATCTCAGCGGAGCCACTGCGTGACCCTTCCTTGTAAGCACAGCACCCATGCTCATTATGATGAGAAGTAAGTGGAATTAAAACTTTATACCTGATTTGTACTCACGGTTCCTGGCAAAATGGTGTTGCCGGGCCACGTAACTGCCGTGACGTGTGAGTTACATGGCTCTCACACATGGTCAAAAACAAAAGCATAAGCTCCGGCAAACCATATTCAATAGGAGCTTTCTTTCCTTTCAGTACCCGAGTCTTGTCGTGGTAAGAGGGCTTAAAGTCTGAAGGATGACCAATCGGCTTTATATAGCTACGAAGGAGCTTTTCTGATCGAGTAAATTAGCTCAATTTATCACCTGACTAGTTTTCACCTAATTAGTAACAAAATCTATTGAACGTTTTTGTACTGCGTGACCTATTAAACAACTCATCTAGATGAGCAGTTGACGAATATATAATGAATGTATTGATATGACAACGTATATAAGTGAAATCGATGAAAATATAGAAACTGAAATAGACTGAATGTGTCACATCTAGCTATAACACATTAATTGTGATACCAAATGACTTATTGTTGACTGGGCAAGGAATTGAAACCTGTTTTGGAACTTCTCGACAAACCTTTTCAGGAAATATATAGATTCAGATTCAACGTTCATCTTTGGAATTATTCTGGGTGACCTTCGTATCTACATAATTTGTTATTCTCAGCTTTAGTTAATTCAGGGGAACAAAGATTAATTTGTCCAACTAAGATACATTCTTAAAACAAATATCGATTCATTTTTTTATTTTCAAATGGTACAAAATTAAACTCTGATAAAGGAATTTTAGATTAAAAAAAAAAAAAGAAAAAAGAAAAAAAAAAAAAAAAGAAACCATCGTTGGGTAACTTCAATTTACAAAATGAAAATAAGCCCAGCACAATGTTTGGAATCACAGAATATCTAACCAGTAACTGCATGCGTTCATCTGGATTACAATTATTTTTACAATGTACGTAAAAAATCTTTGTTGTCCACTTTTCTCGCTAAAACATTCCACAAAACCTATCTTCATTTTTAGCCGAAACATTGAAGAAATTAAGGATATAGGACGAAATGCTGTTTGATATGGAAAAGTCAGTAATTCTAATTGAGCTTTCTCCTCTATATTTCTGAATCTTCACAGATAAAAAGACAATTATAAATTTATCCATGGAAGCTTGGACAAATCAACATTCCCACCGCAAAGAACAACACCGATGTTCTTCAATTCCTTATCCATATCTTTCATTTGGTCTGAAAGGACTGCAGCAACACCCGTTCCAGCTGCTGGTTCTATTACCACCTGAAAAAAGAGAAGGAATAGCAGGAAAAGCACAAACAATAAAACTGTACTTATACCTATGAAGTGTGCTGTACCATAGTATCTCATGTTGAGATTTGTGAATGATGAATGAAATACAAATATAAGTTAATTCTGAAAATATGTATTTCAGTATTTTTTAAATAAACTAGTAACATTTTGAACATGAATTAGATGGACGGTGGCTTAGTGGTCGAGATTTGCCTTGATGTTAACATGATCTGATTCAGGTCCAGGTCTGTGAGTGTAACATATACGATCGTGCGTCTACGGGTTTTCTCGGGGTTCTCCGTATCCTCTTTATTCCACTGACATATTTATAACCATTCACGTGCGTTTATCATTCACTTCCTTTAGTCTACAGGACATATCCACATGCCGCAGGCTACAATCCACACAAATAACAGTTGTCGCATTGTCTAATATTCTCGAAATGATGAAACTTACCATGTCATTTCATTTCATGTTTGGTCTATGAGCTGATATTAGACAGCCATTACGAACTCGAGAGAGTAGGTAGACTGCAAGTAAAAATCAGTGACTGTTGGAAGTTATTCACCTGACAATTTCTTACTTTTGGTTGGGATACTCGAATGATATCTTAATCTGTTATCTCCGATTGAATATCCTCATCGGTTGCGTTAAAGATTCCAATCTAAATTACTCCAAGATTACTATTCAGTGAAAGGTGGGGTTCTCCTGTGATGCAACATGGTCCAATGCTGACTAATTAAGTAGCTTTTTTTTTTTTTTTTTTTTTTTTTTCGCTGTTCGTTGACCATTGCAACAAACAATGTACTACTTCTAAATTTCCTGATATCTTTCATTTGTCCGGAAGAGTGTAATTAATAATGTTATTAATAACGAAAGGAAAAAGCCCTTGGATCCAGTCGGACGTTTAGTGTGGTTATTTCCACTTTCCACAGGATTATTTTGTTCAGCCACAAGGTAGAGAATCACAGGAGTCACACAACCACTGACGACGCAAGCTTTAATTTCTGAAGATAAGGGAAGCGGAAAGCCAGAGACATTTCTGGGGTCAACTATATTTTTTCTTGCATACCTAAAATTAACATTTTTTATATTATTCGACCTACATTAAAATAAAACATGGAGGGGTGGTACCAGCAGACAGGCACCCGCCTAGCGTCGTCACTGGTCACAACATGTGGATATTCTATTATTTTTGTGCTTCCAAGTGCGTCATACTTTTACTCGTCAGTTTTGGACTTCTTACAAGGCAAATCCATCTCAGAAAAATTAGAATTTGATTTATTCATAAAATGTAAAATTGTATTTAACATTTTAAGAAGAAAAGTATGTGCGGTAACCGAATACTACATCAAAACGTTGGCAGGGAGGTACAATATTTCATTAACAATTCCATTCTCACGCCATTGTTATAAGATTATCGTGGGGTCGACGTAGTTAAGGAAAATGGAAGGTGCAAGGAAAACGCTATTCCCGCTTCAAGAAAGCAACCTTCCAAACCCAAAACAAATAAGATTTTTAAAAAAAATATGCGGATATTTGTTCTTGTTGTTTTATATTTTTTTATTATTTTAAAGAAGTTCTGTTCGGTAAGAAACAGTACAAAAGGAACACTGGACTCGTACACCAATATGTCAAGTGAATGAATATTCAGTTGCAGAAAGACGTTGACTGTTTTTTTGGTCACACTCCTGGCATAGAATACAGCGAAGAACATGCAGATGAAAGAGTGATTAATGCGTTATAAATGAAGGTTAAGATAAATATGGCCATCCACAAGATTTTTCGTAGGAGGGGGCAGTTTGTAATCCTTTTGTACTCGTATATATAAGATTTTTTGGCATCTAAGGCTTAGCTTCGGATAGGGGAAGGCAGGGGTGTAGCCAGCAGGTTTATGTAGGAGGGACCCGTCGTTTTTTTTTTTTTGGGGGGGGGGGGGCAGCAACAAAGCCAAAAGAAATTATGTTGCAGCTAGTGTTTTTGAGGCATGAAAAAAGGAAAATTTTGGTTTCCTTCCGGGAAACTAAAAAACACTGGTTTCTAGCTTATTATTATTATTATTCGCTTTTTCTTCATAAATTAAATTCCAGGAAGTTTTTATTATGTTTAACCAATGATTACTGTCCCGGACCAAACATACCTTTGTGCATAACTATTTTAGTTTAAGCCCTTGTACACAGGCCCTCAATCTACATAAAGCTGATTTTCTTTGAAATTTCACTAATTTACTTTAAGATTTCCTGACAAATATATTTATTTATTATTCGTGACTAAAAGAAAAAGCAATTATTTTATTAACATCTATGTTTCATTTCCTGTTCTAGGGGCCGTCCACATATTACGTAACGCTATTTTTGACCAATTTTTACCCCTCTCCCTCCTGCTTGTCACATTTCGTAACGCAAGGCCAAACCCCTCCTCTTTGTTACGTAACACGTTTTGATTTTTGTTTTTTCGTTATTTTGATTATTTTAGGAGTTATTACAATAAAAAATACTATTTTTAATGGTAGAACTTTTTATTACAAAATACTTATATTATTGTGAATATATTTGTAGCGTTTTTCGCCAACAAATCAAAGTATTAGAAAATGGTAGACTCGTAATAATATTTTATCCCCATAAAGTTGTTTAATTAACCAATCCTAATTCTTCAATACTACTGTCGTTTCCCCGAGGAGATCGCACCCATCATTTTAGGTCACTGGTGATTGGCAAGGAGAAAGTACTGCGGAAGATGCAGTTAAAACAGGATTTAAAGAAATAAATCGACCTCTTCTTCCGAGATCCAGGATGCTTCGTGCATTTGAAGTTCGCCAGTGTCGACGATGCGAAGTTCTGTTCCTCCTCGACCATAGATTCGAAGTGGCTGAACACGTGAAGGAGCAGGACATCTCGTTTGAGAACACACTTTCGAGCATCTTCTTTGTACTTCGGACTTCAGTTTACCACTTTACAAATTCTTTTTTTTTTTTTTTCCTAAATCAGTGCGAGAATGCGAATAAACTCGATTTCTTCAAAAATATTCAAATCCAATAATAATAATAAAAAAGTAGTACGACATTAATATCCGACGAATTAGGTTTTTAATATCCTTAGGTCTGCAAATCGTGCATCGTTCCGTCGCGGAAAATATTATTCCACGAAAAAATGTTTCTTCTGTTTCACATGCGAAACTTCTTCGAAGAAAAAAGTGGGTAATGATTCGAATCAGAAGTTTTAAATAATATTATCAGAAATAGCGATACAAGTGGGCATGCGAAGGAATTTTAAAGCGGTGGTTACGATCACTAACAACTAACTCCAGAAAAGCGTGTGGCGTGAATGCAATGCTGCAATAGCCACAAAACGGAGTTTTATTGTATTGTAATACACACAGGGTTCTTCACTAGTCATGCTGGTGTCTAGTGCGTCTTCGAATCCCTTCTGTGTGATTCAATTTACATAGGCTATAGTTCGCAACTTTTCAAAATAATGGAAATATTTATCTATCTATATATACAGGGTGAACGGTAACTACGTGGACGAACTTGGACGGGTGATAGTACATCTTAAAAAAGCAAAAAAGTCCTAGTGAACAAGGGGGAAATTCCGTCCCGTTTAGGAATGACAGAGTGTTGAAAGCGTTGGAACATGAACTTCAGAGACTAACAGCTTAGAAACAACACATCGTAGAGAGTGCGGTTAAAAACGTCACTTAGAAAGTCGTACCTACTCTATTGAAAAATGCATATTTGAAAACGCAGCTACGTGTGCGCACGGGATTAACAATGTGTGACAATTCTTTCCTTTACAGCATGTCGGGGAATCCCTCCGTTCCTTTGGGGAATCCCGTGCGCATGCATAGCTATTAGTACCATTGTTTTATGGTAGTATTTATAGTACCTTGTTGAAACGTTTGTCTTCAAAGTGTCAAATATGAATCGCAGTAAATTGTGTAATCTGCTGTAAAAAAATAAATAAATAAAAAAGATAAAAAATAAAAATAAATAAATAATTAATAAAATAAACCATACTGTTTTCCGATTGGTATAAGGAGGAGATACCATACTATTTTTCGATTGGTATGGTAAAATAGTATTTTTCCATACTATTTTACCGTAAATTATTAATTATATGTAAACTGTTAGTTTTAAGTGACTGAAGAGAGGTAATCTTACAATGATGTTTTAAAAGCTGGTCATTTGGGGGGGGGGGGCAGGAAATCATTTGTGGAGCCTGGCAACGATGGGCCCCCCCGTGGCTACACCCCTGGGCGAAGGGCAAAGACAGAGTAAACTCATCAAGAAGATGATTTGTACGGTGAAGTGAATGAAAATGAACTTCTAGTTTTACGTTCCATACTTATGCCTTGTAAACGAAGACAGAGGATAATTAAGGAAAATGAACGATTGTGAAAGAATTTTTTTGGAATAAGGAAGTGGGAGAAAATAGATGGTATTCATGGCATAACTTTAAGCAAAAAGACAAATTCTTTTGTATTTTGCTGGCCTAGCATCATACAACACTTTTACACTAAAAGTTGGAATATAAATAAAATATTGGAGAATTACATTTTGAAAATATTGCTCGTGGCCGGAAAATAATTCAAATTATTGAATCAGTTGAACTTCAGGAAGGGGCTACGGCCCTCTTTTTACCCTCTCCCTCTTGCAAACGTCCAAGAAGATAAATAAATGTATATAATAACTGCTGATTGTTGCTATAGAATGCATTATGAATGACTCAAATATAACAGACCGTTCATCGTATTCGGGATATAAGGTAGAGACCTGCATGGGCCGGGCTCGGCCCGAAGCCCGGCCCGGCCCGCGTGCCGACTCTGTTATTTCTTTGGGCCGGGCTGGGCTTGGGCGGGCCGACACTGATTTCTCTTCAGGTTGGGCCGGGCTGGGGTCGATTAATTGCAATTCTTTAACAATTATTGACTTTCGTTAAACGATAATTAGAATAAAGGCAAACATTGAAGAAGTGTGCCCATGAAAAATGTTACAAAATGAAACTTTTAAAATTTTTCGGGCTCGGGCTGGGCCGGGCCTAGGTACACTCATGTCCAAAATTATTGTTCCATGTCTATAAATATGTTGTTGTACGAATATAATTTGATAACGATTTCGCCCGATATTTCTTACAATGTTAATATGTGTATAATCGGCTAAGACATTAATGTAGCAAATTTCATGTCAAAATAGCAGTAAATAAGAACAATAAAACGAAAATAAAACTTTCGTGTCCATTTAGCAATATTTTGTTTTACTCATTCTAATTCTCGTATTTATAATTCTTTTCCTATGAAATTTACCACAGATATACATTTCCCGATTATACACATAGTATCAGTACTAAAAGTACCCTGCAAACTCATTTTCAAATTATATTCTTACAAGAAGACAGTTATTGATATGCGACAATCATTTTGGACATGAGTGTACATTCGGGCTGGATTGGGCTCGGGCCGAAAAATTCGGCCCGTGCAGGTCTCTAATACAAGGTAAGGTAAGAATTTTATATTTGAGTTAAATAAATGTAATGGAAACATAATGATAACAAAGATGAAGGTTTGATGTCTCCAATTATAAATATATAATAATTGTGTATGTTTCTTTCATACACGCAATTTATTGATATTGATAATGTATTTTAATTGATATTCCCAGCTGTTCATTTTATTTCTAAACTTTACTCTACTATAAAACTTCTGAATTATTTTGTTCCTTCAGCATTCACAGTACTCTAAAATCTACTTACCTTTAATCTTTCCCAAACTAATTTCATTGCGTCAATTATTTGATTATCGGTTACAGAAAATACCGTCGTTTCAGCTAAGTCACACAGAATAGGAAATGTTAAATTTCCTACTTGTTGAAAGCGAAGAGCATCAGCGATCGTTGTTAGATATTGTGGAGGGTTGAGCCATAAGCGAGCCTTGGCTTCGAGACATGGTTGTAAATTTTTACCTTCCGGAGCCACAGCAAATACTGAAATTATACACAAAAGTAACTTCTGAAGCTATATATATATATATATATATATATATATATATATATATATATATATATTTATATATATATATACCAATAATACTCATTTAGTGTGGAATATTTAAGAAATTATTAATTTAACAGGTGTGTTAAATATGTTAAGCTTAACTGTTTAATTGGCAATAAAATCCCGAACCATCAAATATTTCATTTGTATACTTTATGTGTTACTTTGCTGTAAGACACTTGTAAACCAATAAACCTTCGTTCAGAATGGAATACCTGACAACGGAACAACAGCTACAGTATCAGAGCGATGTCTGCGTGTAATGTATTCTTTTCTAAAATAGCTCTGCCATTAGATACTGTTAGATTCTATTATCGCCAGTACTCTGATCTCCAAACACTTATTCTGCTCTTTTCACATTAAAATTATTTTATTATTATTTTTCCTTCTAGATGTAAGATGTATTGACCAATCTACAAGCTTCTTAAATTTCATTTTAAGTCCTTTTAAAATTCACCAGTTCACCTAATTCACCATTTCTCAGACACATGATATTCTGTTTTTTTTTTTTTTTTTTCAAATAAAAACTACAATGAACTATGATTCTTCCAATTAAAAATGGTTTAATTACAATTTTATGCCTTTGCACTTTTATTAATTGCAAATATTCCTCTTCTTTAACCATTATATTATATGATGATCTGTCGAATCTGGCAACTAACTACTTCCAACATAATAATTCACAAATTAATATCTGCAGCTTTGCTATCTTACAGTAATATTTCATTGATTCAACATATGCTTCATAATACAAAATAACTCTTCGTTATTTTTGGTCTCCATTTTAGTAACATAAATATTTATAAAGTTAAATTCTAAATCAATAATCAAAATTAGTGACAGCACATCATTCTTCAACATCTTCCTTTTCTACAGTTCGCATGTTTGATTACTTACAGACTTCTTGCCCATTCTTATATTTTTTGCTACACTTTTCATACACACTCCACATGTTATCACTAAAAGTATTAATATCTGCTAATATTGTGAATTGCTTTGTAAGTTGAATTAGATCTGAACATATTTTAACGATTACTTCTTATAAGTTACTTTCTTGTGACAATAACTATTTTTATGTAATTTTGTCGGACTGACCAATAAATAAATAACAGCAAATGTAAGTAAGTACATTTAAGAGAGAGGGAAGTGTAATATCTTCGTTCGTTTCTACAAAATTGCCAACATTATAATATGTCATTGCTACTTATTACGGTACATGTCATTGCCATGCGTTACTTTATGGTACTATGTTCTGGTTATATCTACAACGTGCAGAGGAGGAGGAGGAGGAGGAGGAGGTGGTGGTGGTAGTGGTAGTAGTAGTAGTAGTAGTAGAAGAAGAAGAAGAAGAAGAAGAAGAAGAAATGGATATATATGCCATACTATGTGTTACAAGTAGGAGCGAGCAGTTTCTTTATTAATATCAGTTTATCTTGGTCGTATAGTAATAGCTTTAGAATATTTAATTGTTAGTCTTCTATAACTGCAAGTATACGTGCTCATATTCTTACATTGCCAACATACACCATTTCAGTAATAGGAATAACGTTAACAACCCTCGTTTTATGTATACATGTAATAATTACTCGTATACCTTATTGAAACATTTATTCATACGTCAAACACCGGACGCAATTGACTACCATTACATTAATATATTATTGTATTTCAGGCAGGGTTGGCTGGTTTAAACCAGCTGGTTTTTTTAAAAGAACCAACTGGTTTAAACCAGAAAACGAAAAATGTTCGTAAAAGTGTAAGTGTTCGTAAAATCTTGATGAACACACATTTGTGGGTTATCGCGTGTCACTCCCGCATATTATTCGTATTATATTCAGACCTAAATTCCCCATTCATTACTCAGAGATTATACTACAAAAGCAACTTTTTTAAAAAAAAATAAATAAATAAATAAGTTTATGAATGTTTCTTTTGTGATTTTTTTTAGTTTATTATTATTGTTATGCAATTGCACTCAAAGAAAAATTCTAAATATTGTTTCGTTTTAATGTTTACTATTGATAAAATACATCGAAATACCGTACTTTTTTTGGAAGGGGGGGGGGGTCATACAAACCCCATGAGAGGCATTTACTGAAATCAGAAGTATCTTTGGTGTCTATTTATGTATAAATGGGTCAGAGCCAAAGTGGACTCAAATAATTCGTATCTTTATTCACTTTTCATACTGATACGCAAATTAAGTCGTATTTTTTAACCTGGACTAATAAAAGTCGTAGTGACTAACTTGGACTTAATTAGTTCTTCTGTACTCTGCAATATTTTGAAATTGTCCATATGTAATTCTGTATAATGGTTCCACTTGTGCAACTGTTTCTTTTTGTCCTTATCAAATGACTTGACAATTTGACAATCATATTAAAAGTATGTAAAGATCAGTACAACGTATCAGGAGCAGGATTGATATGTTTAAAACATGTTTTAAACGAGGGCTGTTTTATTCAGTTTGTTTTAAACGTTTTAAACAAATTGTTGGTGTTTTTTTTTATGGTTGTTGGACATGTTTAAAACAACAAAAATATCAGATTGAAGAAGTTAATTTATTTTTCTAACAAACAACCCATCCTCCGCAGGATTTGTGCATGGAGTAAATTACAAGCAGAGTTATATTCTTATTATAACAGCAATTACTGACCGAAATTCTGTACATCAATGTGCGTATAACTAAACCAACAGAAATTCAAGTATTTGAACCAAGTATTTGAACATTTTTTAATTTCCAAGAATAATTGAGGTTAAACACACTATACACTATCCTAAGATCCAAATTCACAAATTCAAAACTTGAGTATTTTTTGGTCACTATCATTTCCATAATAATGAACAGTACTCACCTCATAAGCTAGAAGAAATACTCTGACAAATACAATACAACTCATAGAAAAGAGCAGTGACTAGCCTACAAGGAGCAAATGACATTCTTTAACTAAACAGTTTTCAAGATACATCTCTATCTGCAACATGGATAGCTAACAATGATTAGTGTCTACGGCATAACAACACAATTAACCTTTAGAAGGCCGCCAGGGATTTTAACAAAATGGTAGACTCTCACGTTCGGGGCTCTGGTGACAATTCTAATTATCACAGAGTCATGATTTATACACAGTTGGAAAGCTTATAGACTACAGATTCCAACGAGGTAACATTCGTGAAATTCCCGCCATATTTGTAGAAACGAAGAGACATAAAAATCATTAAAAAATATGCAAATATGGACTTTGCGGGTCCCTGGCAACTCTTGCAGTCACCTGCGCTGACAAAATGATGCTAATGTGCAGGCCACATACTTGTGACAATAATATAAGAAGTGGTAGCCATTGCTGCCATTGCGTAATGAATTCGTTTTATGTAGGAAGTATTAAAAAAATGCACAGAAAAAACATTCATTGAATTAGACATTCTCTCCCCTCCCCCACGACAGTACCACGTCCATATGTAAATCATTTTTGCTACACACATCATGTATACGAACAAGAATTATGCTTCTAGACCACTTCAGTAAAATATATCTTGCCTTATATGGAACCGTTCTGAAACTAAATGTAAATTAGCCAAATTTGACCCCCTCTTTCTCTATAAACACAAGTACATATACAGGTTACTATCATGTAGGGGACTACTTCATTGCTTCACATACTAATTTTTGTGGGTGTACCACAAAGGGGGAGGAATGGCCTCCAAAATCTGATGAAAAATTTAAAAGACGACCTTCATCCTCCCTCTCTCGGCCGTACATAAATACCCCCTACATACATAAAATGTAGGGATGGGCACGAGAGAGTTCGAGCGAGTTTTCATTGAAACTCGACTCGGGAACTCGGCTCGAAAAATTTCCTCCAAGTCGACTCGAGTTTCGAGTCGAGTCAAGCCAAATCGAGCCAAATTCTGTGTGTAGATTCAAGTATTTTCTTCAAGTATCCTACATAGACAATATAATTATTATCAATGATAGTTACTATTACTACAAATTATTATTATAACAACACCAGCGTGTATAAACATGAATGATAGGCGGTTTATATCTGAATACTAAAAACTAGTTGACTGCTGACCTCGGAAAAGGTGAAGTCAAGGAGGCAAGGACACGTTGATGCTAGTGGTCTACTAATCCACGCTTAATTGCATACATGGAGAACATGCCCGCGACCGTTCGGTCTATTTGATGGACGGGTACCGCCAAACAAGGCACCCCGCTCATAGTTGCTCATGATTGGACTTAGGTCCTTGTGCACGATGTGCACCGCCAAGATTTGTCCCTTAATCTTGACACCTAAGTGTGTAACCCCCATTCACTGAGGGAGTGGGATACGCCCACTGCGCGACCAGACCGAAGACTTAAGTGCCTACCAGTCACCTACTGGTGGAGGCGGTCCTGCTAGCGAGTCAGGCCCTACCATACTCTGCAGGCATGGTGCCTGAGCGTTATAAGGCAAGCTCACCTCCCGCACATGTTCACCGTTACCCAGGTTCCTGGGATTAGTTCCCATATGCTACCGAATCCCACGGTATGACCACAACCCGGCAGAGTCCAACCCAATCCGGGAACCCCAGGCAATGCCCGAGGGGGCTTGCGTCCCGGCCCTTCCTACCTCTATCATTCAACTGGCAACCGCCGCGTGTAGAAGTACCACACACACTTCGAGATGCTTCACACCTCATCCCGGATCCAATGGTACGTGTTAAGTCAACATTTGAGTTTGGAGCCGGGCCATGTCCTACAGGGTTTCCTCCCTTTCGCGGAATTAGAGCCGTTACCCAGGTATCTGGGATTGGTCCTTTCCCGCTTCCGTTTGGTCCTCCTAGCAGGCGGGAATCCGACTCTCCCCTCCCGGTAGGATCGTCCAAGCAATACGGGACTACCCCTCTTTTACGTGTTGAGGTACCACGTACACGCTGACATACTCAGTATCTCTTCCCAGAACCAACAGCACGTGTAAGTCGCCATTTGGGAGAAGGGCCGTGGCCACTACTCTCCCCCGGTAGGGCCGTTCAAGAAGGCAAGGACATTGTTAACGAGGTTCTGGGTTTCAGTTCCGGAGGAGCAAGTATCCAGGCTCGAACCAAAAATCGTTAAAAGTTAGACTGCGTCGGCCAAACATGTTCAAACCTGCTCGGCTCGGGTTCTCAACGGCTCTAGCGGCTCGGCTCACAGCTCATTCACTATCGAACCGAGCCAACAGCTCACCCAACCGAGCCGGCTCGAGCCGATGGCTCACCTGAGCCGAGTCGATGCCTCATCTCAACCGAGTCGGCTCGAGCTGCTCCTCAGTTGAACCGAACTGAGCCAGTTAACATCACTACCTTGGTTGGGCTTCTGCTTCGGCTCAAAAGTTACATCGTGCAGGTCTCAGCTTTGGTGGTAAGGACTACAGTATATACCGGTATTTACATTGGTGCTCACATTTGAGGTTGTCTAGTTATAAAAATCCATAGTCATCTTGTTAATAGAGATGAGACGAGATGCGAGCAGTGTCCCAACTTCTGGGCAACACTAAAAATGTTCCATATTACTGCTTACATTTCTTATGACTTTCGCTTTCCAGTCTAATCAAGCCATGATTTCAAAACGAGTTTAAACGAGCGAGCCGTTTATCAAACTGGACTCGACTCGTGCCCAACCCTAATAAAATGCATACTAGCGGAAGGCTTGATTCCTCAGGAATACTTTGGTACCAAATCATCTTTCTAGCTTAATTAGGGGCTGAGCTATTGATGTTTGTTGTAAAAATAAATGTAATTTACGTCAAAAAACTGAAACTACAAAAATTGGCTAACTTTGCCCTCTCCCTGCTCCCCCATATAAGCAAGAATTACAAGTATTACCATGTAGTGGCCTACTTCATTGATTTACGTACCAATGTTTATGAATCTATCCCCCAAGAGGGGGAATGGCTCCCAAAAACCGTTTAAAAAGAAACAAAAGATCACGATATTTACCCTCCTCCCACCGCCACGTGATACCCCCACATAAATAAAATGCACACCAGCGGAAAGCTGCATCCTTCAGGGATAAATTGGTTCCAAAACCATCTTCCAGCCTTAATTAGGTAATGATCCATTGAGGTTTAGAGCCCTGATACAGCATTTGCGTCAATGGGCGTTTAAAAATTAGGAATGCAGACGACCAGTAGAACGTAACACAAAGAAACTACATATTCAGTGAACAGAAATCGGGAAAATTCCGATTTCTTTTTCCGGAATTGAACATTTGGACAGTTCGAGATTAGGGAAGTTCCCGAAATTTGATCTAACGGTTGAATATAGATGGCAAGCAATACCTGTGAGCGTGTAAAAATGGAATATATATGCCTATTTAGATGATTGTTTTAAACAGGATAAACATTTTAAACGTTTTATTTTTGTTTAAAACAAAGTACTTTGCTTTAAATGTTAAAAACGTTTTAAACAACAATAAAAAAAAAAGTTTTAAACATACAAAACGTTTTTTTACGTGTTTTTTTCGGCAGACGTATCACATTTGTGGCCAATTAGTCCCGGTTTCGAGTTCAAATGGAGGACGATTTGTTTCGGATGTAAGTCGAGCAACGGTTTGGACTGCGCTTTAAACTTATGAGACCCCGGTTGTTGCATAACACCAAATTGAAACAAACTTCCATATGTGATACAAATGCACAGAGCAAATTATTTAAATCAAAAAATCCTGGTTTAAACAAACAAACAAAAAAGTTTAAACCAAAAAAAGTTTTTTTTTTTTTTCAATAAAAACCATGGTTTTTGCCAACCCTGATTTCAGGTGCAGGTTAACATCATATCGTTTCACGGTGCAGTTCAGCATTATTTTTGAAGAATAAGACTTTTTGTGAACTTTTGACGCGACTAATAAGGTATGCCACGTTTAGGACTCCTATATTGGCTTACGTAATATCCTCCCTACATTTATGAGCAACAAAATTTACTAAAAAAAATGTTAGAGTACAGTTTCTATATTATATCGAACATCGGAGGACTATAACAAGAGACTGGGAAACAAATCCCCGAAGCGTAGTTTATTATGCTTTCATCATATTCTCTTTATTTAACAACATAGTATCAAGGTTTAAATAAATCAATATCAGATTACCTTTAATTATTTAGATGAAACCTCGTACTCTCCTCAACGTATCAGTTATTTTATACTGAATCAGATAAATCGTTAGATAGATTTTTAACACTAAGAAACATTCAAATTTTCGATATATATATATATATATATATATATATATATATATATATATATATATATATATATATATATATATATATATATATATATATATATATATATATATATATATATATATACAGGGTTTTCATAAAGTCTGGACGGATTTAATTTGCTTATAATTTTCATAAAAATGCTCATAATGAAATCAAATAAAGTGCAAACGGTAACGGAAGGATTAAATTTTTAGTTGGCAACACTGTTAGATAAGCGGCAACTCTGAACACGTTGAGAGAGGGAGAGGGAGGGCAAGGGTCAGTTTCTTACCAAATTCCATCCATTGTTGTTTTCATTGTTGTTTCAATGTTGACTGTTAAAAGTAAGTTGTAAGCTGTATTGGTGTGTGTTTCTTTTAAAGAAATAAATAAATGAAAAACTCCTCTGAGAAGACTATTTTTTTTTTTTTACTGTATCAGAGATGGCGTCGGTGAAAGAGAAAGCGCAATGTGTTCTGTGGTACGCAGAGCTAAAATCACCAATTCTGGTGTGTCGAAAGTTCACCAAAGAGTTCAAAAAGCCGGCACGGGGTCATGTGAAAACGGAAGTTTATGCAAAGAAGCCAAGTGGTTTGGAGAACTTAAAGGACAAAATCAGGGCGTCTGTGGCTGGCATTTCGGATCAAACACGGCGGAACGCTGTGAGTGGATTCGAGCGCCGCCTACGCGAATGTGTGGACGTAAATGGCGCCCAGGTGGAGGTGTGGCGGTGAATCAACTGAGCTGGTGCAGATTACAGGTAAAAATTTAATCCTTCCGCTACCGTTTGCACTTTATTTGATTTCAATATGAGCATTTTTATGTAAATTATAAGCGAATTAAATCCGTCCATACTTTATGAAAACCCTATATATATATATATATATATATATATATATATATATATATATATATTTAAATCTTTTTCTTTTCGGTATTATTTCAAAGAAGTGTTAATTCAGGAGATGAAATGATTGCGTTCACTAGAGTCTGCTTTAGAATTTTACGAACAGATTCATAATACTGTTGCATCTTGATTAATAACTTTAAGCTTATAAAACAGAGAAATAATTAACAAAATGAATCGTTAGAACATTATTTTGTGCAAGTACCTGAAAGGTAGAGCAGCATACTTTTTCACAGGCCGGAGACGGTGTGGACTCGACGATGGGACTCGCGACGCTTGAGGGGTCTGAAATCACAATAGTCCACTGGGCTGGCATCTGGACTCTAGACAGAAATGTCCGAAAAGGGAATTGCTAAAATTCTAGTTTCCTGTTCAATACGGCGATAGAATTCCAGCGATGTTTTCGCCATGTGACTAGATGTCTTATTCGCACAATGCTGGGATTTCATGCTTGTACATTTCACTCAGGACGTTAGTCTGGTAGTATGCGGCATAGATTCTGACGTTTCGGAGACGCAGTTTTTCCCCGTACGAGAAATTGGCTACTCATAAACTCTTGTGAAAAACTCTGCGTTCCTAGCGGGAGCTCATGTGGTTCGGATTCCCGTTAATCAGTAGGTCCACGTCTCATATGGCCTCGCTGCTGAACGGGACGTTAAACTCAAAATCAACTGAACTCAACTCAAAAACTCTGCGCACTGACGGAAGAACGTGCTTTGACCCTTGGTGCCAACAGATCTGTATGTGATGGCACGAACTTTACCACATTCTGTAAGTAAATTCACGCCTCATCAAGGGTATTAACAAATTTGCACCGATTACCCAAGAGATGTTCATAAGCTTCCTGCTGTTCCTTTTTCGCTCAGCCACAAGACACGGTTTCAGGACATGCGCACTGCTTTTGCAAACAACTGTGAGGCATAAATCCTTGTGAATGACGCAGTTGACTGTGGCCTGCGCTGTGCGGCATTTACTGGCCATTGCACGCTGTATGAGATTTTCGAAGGTCGCCATACACCGAAACACACACAACTGCAACAGGGTCCTCTTCAAGGCAGGCCGGTTTCTAGCTGCTCGCGTCGATGTGGTGGGTCCAAAAATCTGTGCCGCATATTTCCGTACAATATGATACACATTGGCACAACCTACACGAAAATTACAAGCTTGACACATTGCTACGATGTGCAACGCTGTGGACTCAAGTCGGAGTAGGATGCAAGGAACCTCTCCCAGAATCTGTTCAGTTTCGACGGCATCAGACTATGCTTGACCACACTGCTCTACTGAATGACTAACGACGTACTGTTGGTTACCTCATGGCAATGGGTTCTGAATACGCGGTACAGTTGCACACTGACTTCGGCTCAATAAACGAATCAACCTCTGTAAAGCTGTTGAAATTTACTTTTTATTATTTATTTTTCATGTCTAAAATATGGAAGTATAAAATTGGAAAGTAGTGTAACATAATCAGTGGCGTATTTAGGGGGGCTTCCGGGCTCCCCGAAATCTTACAATAGTAAAGTATATGAAATATCTTGCAGAATTTTCACAGTTTCAGGCAAAGCCCTCCCCCCCCCCCGAAACAAAATCATAAATACGCCACTGAACATAATATTAAGAATATTTTGTCTATTGCTTGGAATTTGGCAAGTCTCATTCCAGTACCATCACAAGATGGCCGTGTTTTAATGGTGAAGTGTTTTAGTAAATAAAGTAAATAATAAATTGTAATAACCAACAAAGACTTAGCAAATCCGTAAATCTTAATGTTGGAAACAATTTTAAAGAAATAGTTTTCACAAAGATGTTAATAAAATAGTGCATATATTGAATTTACATAATTTACCTTTGCATGAGGGTTTTAATGCTTTTGCTGCAACACAAATGCCAGCCGTCATTCCACCACCGCTGATAGGCACTAATATTGCATCTAGATCTGGGACTTGTTCCAAAAATTCCAAAGCAATGGTACCCTGACCAGCCATTACACTATAGTTATCGAACGGATGAATAATATCATACCCCAGCTCCTTTGATATTCTCTCACAAGTCTCTGATCTGAAAAATTGGCAAGTGCAAAATAAATATTATTATGTATTAAAATTTTATTAAACTAATGATATGGGGAACTTCTAGTATATTTCATCCTACAACGTTGTTCTCAGTGCTCGACATGAGAGAAAGAGAAGAGCGAAACTTTTCTAGTGCTTAATTGACTTTATTATATACTTTTTCTTTACTCTTTTTTTTTTTTTCCTTTTGGCAAAATCAATCGCGTAAAAATTCAGTTGTGAATATACGTGAGAAATCTACTTTAGTAGTAATAAGTAGAGCTAGTTATAACCTAAACTGTAAATTAACGTCCAGAAGGTATTAGTTGATGGTTGATTTGGAGTTTAGCGTTCTGTTTATCAGCGAGGCAATATGAAATGTGGAATTACGTGGACCTGAAATCGAACCTAGGTCTTGCACGCCGAAGGCGGGTACGTTGACCATATAGCTATAAGGGAGTTCTGAAGGTATTGTGTAGGTATCACAGTAATTGCAATAAAAAACGAATTTTCTGTCTACAGTATTGCTGTTTACATGTTTTACTGCCTTCAGACATGAAAACTTATACCTGTACCTTATCGTTATCCTATTTGCAAGTACCGGAATTTAGTATACATATATCAATTTAGATACATATATATCAACCAAACGAAAGTTTGTGGCGGTGCTAGTTGCCATGATTCTACATCAGCGGTCTGCCATTTAATTCATGATGAATCATTGGCCAGTGCACATGCGTGTTTAAGCGGTGGAAGCCTTTGTTCGCAGCAAGAACATTGTTGTCGTTTAGCTGGAGTTGCGGCGTGGGCAGTACCGACATTTACATGTTCGAATAGAAAAGTTATTACCAGGTAGGTGAATCAGTGGTGAGAAACTGGTTCTGTAATTAGCAAGAAATATGAAAGACCCTAGGGCAGAGCGTACACCAGAAAATATTAATCTTGAACACCATGCTTCGCACCAAAGTTCTCAAAACACAGCTCGTTGCCATGCAAGAACATTGCACATGTCCGAAGCAACAACACCTTTAACTTTGGAGAAAAAAAAAAGACCATGGTATCATCCGTACAAGATACAGACTGTGCAACAGCTCAGCTCAATAGTCTTGCGCATTGATTGAAGAAGAGATTGTAGTAGGGTTGTCATATGTCCGTATTTTGTACGGACTGTTTATATTTTTGGG
This sequence comes from Thermobia domestica, assembly GCF_964235325.1. Lineage (NCBI taxonomy): Eukaryota > Metazoa > Arthropoda > Insecta > Zygentoma > Lepismatidae > Thermobia > Thermobia domestica. The sequence continues at coordinate 109,270,816 of NC_137462.1, read as the reverse complement.
TCCGTGTCCGTATCGTACAAAGCATGAAATAGGATTTTTGAGAGTTGGTGCCTTCCATTTCAACTCAGGCAAAAAAAGTACCATCACCATCTCAGATATTGTCGAAACTTCTTTTTTTTTTTTTTTTTTTTTTTATAGCAACTGGACGTTTTTAAGAGAGACATTTTTTTTTTGTTTTGTCGAAAAAAAATTTTCCCGCCAAGTATTGGGTCATCAAAGACGGGGAGTACAATTTATAAATTGTAAAAAATATGGAAAATAGTCAACTTCGGAGCTCCACCATTCAGCTATGGAGACAGGTAGAGTTATATTTATGTCTATAAATATGTTGTTGTAGGAATATAATTTGATAACGAATTCGCCCGGTATTTCTTATAATGTTAATACGTCTATAATCGGTAAAGACATGTATGTGGCAAATTTCATATCAAAAGAGATGTAAATAATAACAATGAAACGAAAATAAAACTTTCTTGTCCATTTAGCAACATTTTGTTTTACTCATTCTAATTTTCGTATTTATAGTTCTTTTCCTATGGAATTTACCACAAATATACATTTCCCGATTATACACATAGTACCAGTATTAAAACTACCCTGCAAAATCATTATCAAATTATATTCTTACAAGAAGGCAGTTATAGATATGCGACAATCATTTTGGACATGAGTGTACATAAGGATATAAATAAACTATATTTTATTATAGTTTGGTTTGCGCATGCGTATTTTTGTACATAAATTAACAAATGAACGTTAGTTTATCTGAAAAGTCAAAGTTCGCGAATTGTTTTCGAGCACTTCCGGTTCGAATCTTAAAATTCTGTTTTCATGGTTGGTAAGACCGAGTTACCCGCTTCCCGAAAAAAAAAAAAAAAAAAAAAAAAAAAAAAAAAGTATCGCTTCTGTGTGCTACCGTTTTGACGCAAAAAAATTCGAGAAATTGTAAAATTTTCAAAAATCGCCATTTTTGGGCGCCATTTTCTCGAAAACACCATCTTTTAAAATTCTGAAATTTTGTCAGATGGTTCAACTTTACATGAATAATAAACACACCAAATACCATTCTCGATCAATGTTTCATGAATTAACTACAGCCTTTTGAAGTTAGCGAAGTTTCATTAACTTTGATGTCACAGTTAGCAAACACTGAAAACAATAAAAGTGCAATGATCTGATGATGTTTGTGGTTCACATTCATTAAATGAAGAATAAAAGTTTTCCTGACTGTTTTTTTTTTATTATTTTGATCAAAAAGCTCTCTGAAATAGTAAAATGAGCCTTCCCCCTTCTCCGTTTTTTTAAAAAACAAAGTAATCAGAGATGGAAATTACGATTACGAAACACACAAATTTTAAGTTCATTTACTTAAAATGGTCTTCGGAAATAAAATTTTACTGATTTTTATTTTCTATATGGACCAATCATTTGCTTGCTTGGTGTCTTCTTCGCTAATAGCACGTAACCGTACAGATGCTCCAATTGGTGTTGGTACACTCACAGCTCGTCCAGAGGTGGATCTAGAGAGGCGATCGCCCTCCCAGAAGAAACTTTCTTATTTTTTATATAAATAAAACCCATCCCAGAGTTTGGAGCTCTTAAAAGTAGCTCTAAGTAGCAGTATTACACCTCACCCCTACAAGTCCGTTCTGGATCCGTCCCTGCGTAGCACATTGTCGATAATCACAAAACACTTATTTTCACTTCTCTTATGCTCTTCTGGAAACATGTATCCTGCTGAAGATCCATGTGGAAGCATAAACAGCACTCAACTTTACGTAATCCATGATTTATTCATAATTCTGCTACGCACCACTGGTTATCATACGTATGCAAGGGCGGCGATCCTGGGAGGGGGGGGGCGGGCCCCCCAAAGCTGATGTGGGCTCCTATTGTATTTATGTATATACAATATTTGGCATAGTTTGAATGCATCATCATCATAGGTATTCTGCCTTTATTGGCAGGTCACTTGCCTCAGCTGAGAAGCTTCCATGCTCCACGGTCCTCCGCTAACCTCTTCGTCTTCATGTATTATCATTCTGTTTTAATATCATCCATTAATTGTAGTCTCCTTCGCCCCCTCCCTCTCTTTCCCGCCACCATACCTTCTAGGACGTCCCTCATGATACAATCTCTTCTTAGGCAAATGCCATCATCATCATGTAGGCTCTTTTTCACTCTCTCTTCTAGATAGAATTTGAATGCAATTTGTCTTAAAATTCTCATATATATACCTTCTGCATCTGAATGACCCCCCTCCCTAGTTTACAGAGAAATCGGCGCCTTTGCGCTTATGTATGTAACAAAAGTTCCTTTTTGCAGACTTCTTAAATCCACAATTTGAATTGCAGAAGCTCGATTTTGGGGAAAGCATGAAGTTTGTTTATGGTGACCCGTTACTGCCATAAAAACTTTGCCATTTTCCGAAAGCCAAAGGTGACTTCGTTGAATACCAGTTACCGATCGCATACTTTCCCATTCTTGCTTTTTTTTTTTTTTTTTTTTTTTTTTTCGGAAGATGTGGAATTCAGTTCCAGGCAACAAAACGAGAGTAATAGCCGGAGTTTGTACTTGCACTATACTCACAAATTCTTCTGCGGTTTTAATACTGTGTATCTGTTTTTGCCTAAGGTTATGCCACATTGCTACATTCTTTACCCCCCTCCCTTCTTCCCAATACCGTCGCAGAGACCCTAGCATGGCCGATTTCACTGCAAAACCACTGCTTCATCGTACCTGTCTGCATCTCGAACATCTGAAAGTGATTTTTAAAGTGGGATGCAGCACCATCAGAAATCACTGACACGGTTTGGGAAATTTTAGACACTTATTTCCACGTATTCGAACCTTTTTCTATAACCTATATTTTCGCTTTTCTTCGAGTATTTTTACAATCTTGTCTATGGCGATGAGTACATGAGGCGAATCGTGTGTTTTGTCGTCGCTTATTACAACAAAACGGTCAGATGATCCATATTCCGGTGATAACTCTGAATTTCACCTTGCAGAATAACAGTCCAGTTTCCAACGAAGTCCACATGAAGTAAAATAGAATTTGTATCTTGAAATTTTATACAATGCTTTTCGGTAGCAATTAATTCTCTTGGATTTTCTTGATGTAGTCATGAATTATAATTCTTACCGTTAAACCAGCAATGTACGATACGAAAACAGAAAGTGGCCCAGTTTTTATTAAACGAGATCATTGTTTTCCTATATGACGTACGTAACACTTTCATTTTCAACAGGATCAATAATTAAAGACTCCACACTTATATTCCTTCCACCCCAGGACATTCATCACATTCTTGAAGACAGATGTAATTTTCTACGCATCATACTACTAAAGGAAATAGCTCATTCATGACAGCTTCAATACAGGTTGCACCTTTGGTTTCTTGCAACGCAGTAGCAGCTAACTTAAAATTTGCACAATACACACACACATTTCCCTCGCAGGCTGCGGACTGACCCACTTCAGTCGAATACTATAAAATTTCGAGTGACCCATTCTTATGCTGGAATTGTTCCGCTTAAAAAGTCCGTAAATTTCTTTGATGGAACGCGTAAAAAATGTTTCGATCTTTTTTTTTTAAACTTTTTGTCTTTTTTCGATCACTGTAATGACATCGCACTTAATTGAGGCTTTGTCTGGAGCATTCCAAATCATCACTGAGGTTATAGTTCAGGGTTTTTATAGATCATCAGAATTTATTGGATGGCCATTTTACTATTGCAGAGAGCTTTTTTGATCAAAATAATAAAAACCAGCCAGGAAAACCTTTTATTCTTTATTTAATGAATGTCAACCACAAACATCATCAAATCATTGCAGTTTAATTGTTTTCAGTGTTGCTAACTGTGACATCAAAGTTAACGAAACTTTGCTAACTTCAAAAGGCTGTAGTTAATTCATGAAGCATTGGTCGAGAATGGTATTTGGTGTGTTTATTATTCATGTAAAGTTGAACCATCTGACAAAATTTCAGAATTTTAAAAGATGGTGTTTTCGAGAAAATGGCGCCCAAAAATGGCGATTTTTGACAATTTTACAATTTCTCGAATTTTTTGCGACAAAACGATTGCACACAGAAGCGATACATTTTTTTTTTTTTTTTTTTTTTTCCGGGAAGCGGGTATCTAGGTCTTACCAACCATGAAAACAGAATTTTAAGATTCGAACTGGAAGTGCTCGAAAAAATTCGCAAACTTCGACTTTTCAGATAAACTGACGTTCATTTGTTAGTTTATGTATAAAAAGATACGCATGCACAAACCAAACTATAATAAAATATAGTTTATTTTTATCCCTATGCACATACCACAACACGAATTATAACTCTACCTGTCTCCATAGCTGAATGGAGGGGCTCCGAAGTTGACTATTTTCCATGTCTTTTAGAATTCTTAAATTGTACTCCCCATCTTTGATGGCTCATTACTTGGCGGGAATTTTTTTTCGACAAAACACAAAAATATGGGTCTCTTAAAAACATGTCTAGTTGCTACAAAAAAAAGTTTCAACAATATCTGAGATGGTGATGGTACATGCTCTGCCTGAATTGAGATGGAAGGCATCAGTTTCTGGAGCTGCCCAAAAATTTCTGAGTTGGGAATCGCTAAAATCTCGGGCGAAAAGATTTTTGTTTCCATCATATAACTTATGCTTTAGTTATGTTTTTGAAAAGTGTCTCATTTTTCCATTCCAGAATTCTTTTGGTTAAATTTAATATGCGTAATTTAATGGCATGATTTATTATATTTGTGTTAATGAAGAAAGAAAAAAAAAAGTGTAGTTTCCAACAGTGTTTTAAATATTACTGTAAAAATTGTATCATAACCAAAAAGAAAAAGTTATTTTTAGGCAAGAAATTTCAAAACATTTGTTTTGCGTTTGGCACCGGATCTTTGATCGGTCGTCGTTTTAAGGTCTATCCGTATTTTGGATCAAAAAATTATGGCAACCCTAGAGCAATACTACAAGACATCATTCAAGATGTGATGCAGAATCTTCGTGGAAACCTGGAGATATGCATTGATCCCAATAGAAGACATTTGATGGGTGCGATATTTCGAAAAAAATAACATCACCTTTAGTTGGGTGTAATGTTTAATAATGTTTATCATTAATAGCAATGTCTGTAATGTGGGTGTGTATGGGGAGGGGGGGGAGGAAATAAATATCCTCCGGTTCTATTTACTGTATTTTTGTTTTATTGAAGTTTTAAATTATCCTCATTTTCCCAGACGCACCCTGTATGATCATGTACTACATCTTCTTTCGACATTTCGATCTACGAGAATATATATATATTTAATATTATTTGGCCAATTTTCAGCGGGCTACAGCTGCAAAATGACGCATTTGTGCACACATCAATTTTTATGTTTTCATCTGATGATTCATTTTCCGAAGTTTTTTGGTATTTGTTTGAACACCTTAAACTCACAACATGTTGATAAATTATTTCTTTTACTTATCCCACTGAGGCAAACTAATATTCACATTTATAATCTGCACATATCAGCAGCTAACGAACTTCTACAAGTATTCCTTGCAGACACTAGTGATTCGAAAACAATACATTTCAAGACACTTACCAAATGTAACTAGCACAAAACAATGATAGTGTTACTTTAAATATTTTAATTATTTTTTATTATTATTATTAATTTTCTGTAAGAACTTGGACTGAGGTAAATTTCTGAACAACTCTGTATTTTTCAAGCGTTCTGAATCTTTTTCTTACTATTTGTCCCATGATAAATGAAACAGGCAAAGTTGAGCGGAATTTAGCGAAAGTACCTACGTGCGGAATTTACCTACGGAGAAGCTTATACGGGCAAATAAAATTGAGAAAGAGAAAGAAAAAATAATTTATAATGATTTAAAAGTAATGAAGGGCAGTATTAAGTACTAACTGTTGCTATTATTTGATTTCAAATCCAATTTTATCTTCAATCTATATACTAATAAAAATGTAAGTGATCTTGTGTGTGCGATTAAATCACTTTATATATATGGTTGGAGCAAAGGAATCCCGAAGAAAGAATAGAAAATGAATGAATTGTCAGAAAATGAAAGCATATATTTACAACACTGAAAAAGTACACAACAAGCGCTTCCGATAAAGAATGGAAAAAAGAAGTATGAAGAAAAGAAAAAATCAAAGAACGAGTCAAAAAAAAGTCTCACATACACTCAGGAAGGCATCATGTTGGAATACAGGTTCATGTGATAGAAAAAAAAATGATTTTTCATTTTTTAATTCTTTATCTCTGTATTACAATTTTTAAGAAGTTTGGTTTACCAATTAAACTCCTTTATACCTAGATATATTTACCCAATCTGTTCAGGAGACAAAAATCTCAAGAACTACCATATGGATGATCATCAACTTTGACCAGGACGTGGTGAATCTAAAGTATCGAGTTTATTGATATATGTGATAGCCAAACTGGGAATAATGGAAATCAACCATTTCCGGTTTTAACGCTGTTAACTGCTAAGCTAAAACGGTATTGAAAGCTAAAAACTAGTTTTCTGCAATCGATTAAGCGCATCAAGGAAACAATTCATCAGTATCCTTAATTCTCTACTAAAACCAAAAGTGATGGAAATCCACTGTAACTTTTTTTTTTTTTTTTCAAACATTGATCTACGTATAGCAAAAACTTTAAGAGATAGCGAGAAGCGCTTCTTTCGGAATCGATTTAGTGTTCTGAGAACATATCATCATCTCTCTTAGCACCCTATTCAAACCGGAAGTGGATGAACTCAATCATTTCCGATTTTAATTCTGATCGCTATACAATAGAAATGGTAACAGATAGCGGTTTCCTAAAATCAACTAAGTGTCTGAAGAATCTATTCCATCTCCACTCTATTCACTTTATTAAAATCGAAAGCGGTAAAAATCTACCACTTCGGTTTCTATATTGAGATAATATCACCCCATACAAAACAAACTCATTCACGTGTACAACGTGACACGGCTACTTGTTTTTTCTCTTAATTTAATATTCCTTCGCCCTCTTGCACTCTTACTGACTAACAAGTTTCATTAGTTTTATTCTCTTCCAGTATACAGGGTCTACTTAAAGCCTAGTAACAGTATGATGTGATCACGTGAACCTGCATCCCAATATGGACGCTGTTCAGCAATTCCTTTGTCTTTAACATTTTTATCCCTACTTCCTCCCTTCCAATCTGTTAAATCGTTCTATCGAAACTACTCACAATGTATCTTTTAAATACTGAGGCCATGTTTTGAGTATGCATATACATCCTTTCAGTGAATCAAATAGTCTTATGTGAAATAAACAGAAGGACTCGAATTCTCTGTTTCACTGAAGTTCATAATAATATTCCCGTACCTGCACTTCTTATCTTTCTTTCTACTGTTAATAAAAGTACATACCTACTCGTAGGATTTGGCTCACAGAATTCCAATTTTGCTCCATATCCCTTAATTGCTTGAGCTTTCACTTCGGCCGAATTTTTGGGTAACACAACGGTACAAGGTAAATTGGCCACTTCTGTAAAATGAGAATCAATAAATAAATATAGAAATTAATTAATTAATATTACTAATAATACAATTTAAATACATTGTAAATTATCGGTTTAGAATTAAATCTTGTAATCATATTGATGAAGCATGTTAAAGCACTGATTATATATTCTCGCCTCTTTTAGGCCTATCTAAAAACATGTTTGATAAAATATCTCATTGAAGGAATAAAAGGTACACTGATCTCCAAAATGATTGTTGCATATCTGTAGCTGTCTTTTTGTAAGAATATAATTTGATAATGATTTTGCAGGGTACTTTTAATACTGATACTATGTGTATAATCGGGAAATGTATATTTGTGGTAAATTTCATAGGAAAAGAATTATAAATACGAGAATTAGAATGAGTAAAACAAAATGTTGCTAAATGGACAAAAAAAAAAAAAAAATCTTATTTTTGTTTTATTGTTCTTATTTACTGCTCTTTTGATATGAAATTTGCCACATACATGTCTCTGCCGATTACACACATACTAACATTATAAGAAATACCGGGCGAATTCGTTATCAAATTATATTCCTACAACAACATATTTATAGTCATGCGACAATAATTTTGGACATGAGTGTACATAGGTTGGATTAAATGTAGTGGCAACACTGTTCTCACGTCAGAACGCGTGTCGGCAATGAAGTGTGGCGAGTCGTAATCGCTGTGTGTTATTCGGTCGAAAGGAGCAGTTCCGCAAAGTACACGAGAAAAATAGAAGTGCCATGTTTTCAGAGACTTCGTAATGATTTTTTCGCCAAAATGAAGCATTATGAAGCATTACGACACACGACACGCCATATGACGATCACTGCGGAGCATCCAAGAAGTTCGACGACCTAACAGTGTACGACGCTTTCCACACGTGTAACAGAACGTGATACAGACGGGAGGCGATTACATTGAAGGAATGTAACAAGTGTTCTTCTGTGCATAAATCCACACATGAATTATAATAATGTTACGATTACTTTTTATCCAGCTCTTGCACTACTCAAATCTTAATCACAAATAGAGATGTTTCCGTCATCAAGACAAAGATGATTAAAATTAAGTATTTCACAAACAGTGGATTTTATGTCATGAACAAAGGAAAGTACAAAGTTTCCAATACGAAAGTGAAAATAAAAATTTTCTTTTAATTATGAAGATATATGAAGTCTTAATATCTTTAATTATTAGCTTGTATGACATTTTCAAGAATCATTCTGCTTAAGTAGAATATAAATAACATGCAAAAATAAAACGATAAAGTACTGTACCCATTTTTATTTACATACTTGTATATTTATACGTATAATAAAATAAAGTAACTTTACGAGTAAAGTACGAGTACCAGAGTACCTGTAGGTCTTTTTTTAAAACTATATTTCGGTAACTATTCTGTTACCCCTTGCGAGGGACGAAATATTCGACGAAAGCGAGATTTTGCTATGAATTTACATCTGTGTTGAGACTTTTGTTTTTCCAAACTCCCGGTCCTCTGTTCTGTCGTTAAAAAATTTCCTCGAAAACAGCACCAAGTCTTTCTTTATAAATGCTTCTTGTGTTAAATCATCACAAACAAATAAAGAACACGTAAATATGATGCTCTTGAGCATAAGCACACTATTGGCGTCCACCTGTAATTCCGCCTATTGTTGCAGCGTTGCCACTTTAAGAAATTACTAAATATTAACTTATTAAATTTTTGGGCAATGTTGATTCTGTGGTTTATCATATTGTATGATTTGATCCTATAGCTTATCTAACACTCTGCAACAACAGGCGGAATTAGAGCAAGACGGGAATAATGTGCTTATTCTTAAGAGTACTATATTTAATTGTTATTTGTGGTGATTAACACACAAAGAATGAAATGTGTATCTTAAGAGGAAAGGAGATTCAAATATATTGCATAAACTTATTTTCCTGTGCGAAAAACTGTCATTTTAGCTAGTTTTCCATGATATCTTTTGTCTAAAAATATTATTGTTTGACTAAAAATAAAATTCTGGGTTTCCATCTATATATTTAAGTAAAATGCATTAGTTCTTTTTTATGGGCGCCAAATATTAAGACACATGAGTCTAATTTCACGCTAACTACACGTTCTTCTGTTATAACATAATGGTACACCATTGAGGATGGCCAACTGCAACAAACGGCCTTTCTAGTATCCTTTTCTTTTTTCTTAACTCCTTTCTATACTTTGACGATCACATATTAGGCCTGAGATCTAAGCGCTGTACTTTTGTTCATATATAGTAACCTATACATAAAAGAAAGAGTGTCAGAGAAGAGAAATTGTAAATGAATGGTGGATGAGCTACGAAACATTCGTACTTTTTTAAAATTCCACTTTTCTTCTATTCTTCTGTGTAAAGAAAGAAAGAAAAGGAAAGAAAGTTATATGAAGGCAAAGGCATTTACAAAATGAATTATTAAAACAATAGTAAAATTTTTCGAATAGTCCTTCCTGCTGGTTTAGTGCCTAGCACCTGACTGCGCCTTTGGTAAACACGGTTCCGGATTCGATTCCCGGTGGGGGAACACTAAAATTTATTTTCACAATCTCACTTATATTGCTCATGAGTCTCTTTTAGCCAAAAGAGCGTAAACGTGGAACGTTAAACTACAAATTTCATTTCATTTTCAAGATTTTTCGAGTAGCCATGTGGTTAGTAAGATTTGCGTTTGTCTGGTTCCATTTCTATGGAGTTCTCGTCGACCTTAGTGCACAGACTATGCTAATGTACACCACAAAATACATACATAAATTATCAACAAGAGACCTTTCGCGGCCAAGTGGTTAACGAGCGTGCTTTCTGTGGCTGTGGCGTGCGATGATGGTCCAGTGGGGTTGGGTTGTAGCATCGGTTATACAATAATGATCTGGATCATACTTTAAACAATTGACCCTGTCTCATATAAGTCGACGCTGAAAACTGACATTAAACCCTAATCAAATCAACATTATTTTAGGCCACTTCTTTGTGATTTACTGGTTTAGAATTTAACTTCTTTCTTCATTTTTTTTTTCGGCAGACACTACATACGATATGAATCTACAATGACCTAACGTTAGGTTCAAACCATGTCTACTTTCGTTGAGTCAAGCCCGAGTCTCAAATGTCGAGAAAGAAGGAGTTCTAATCATTTATTCACAAGAGATTCTTATAATCTTTCTAAACTTCTTAATGACTTAATGAGATACATACGTGCTGCATATGCAACTGCCTGACCATGGTTCCCACTGCTGTGTGTCACAATTCCGCGCACTTCTTGTTTCCTCTCCTTCAAGGATAGAATCTACGAAGAACAAGGAAATTTAGCCTGAAATTAAAAGAAGTCATCAATTTGAAATTGATAATCGGAATATAGAAAGGCACACCGCAGAACACAGATAATAATACTAGTAATGAGTGACAAATGTCTCAGTTTGTAAGACACGATAATCCTAGTAATAAAGTCACACTAACAGATATCGCTACCTGTACTATCGGGTGTTAAACTATATCGAAATAATTTGCCGATTTAATTGCAACTTAAAGAACTATACTGTTTAATTTAGATTAATTATTTCAAAATGAATAGTGATGATTTGCTACATCACAATGTTATGTATAACGAAGTTCTTAAACAACTGCATAAATATGGATTTTGGGATGGTTCATAGGCAAATTAAAAAGAAAAAAGTAAATAAAATAAAATAAAATGTTAAATATAACCAATTAGAGTTGTTAATTAAGCCGAAGGCTCAGATGGATAATGATAATGATAACATCATAATAATAATATTGCTACTTAGTTCAATAGTATGCGTACTAAATAATTTATTAAAACTCTTTACTTATTCAAGAACACCCTTTTATTTGTACAACTGTGTACATTTCGGCAAGCAAGTTATTGCCATCCTCAGCACATGTCCTTAGAAAAAATGGAAATGTAGTCCGTCAAGCAACAGTAGCTTTCTAAAAGAACCTGTACAGAGGATGTCAATAACTATTCTTTGAAACGTACACAGTTGTATAAATAAAAAGGCGTTTTTGAGTAAATATTACAAGAGATAATTTGAAAGACATGTGACGGATAATGTTATTTTTGTTATAATTTGAGTTTGTGTTGTATTAAGTCCTATTGCAGTAGTTTCGCTGAACACCACAATACTACGAAAGCTATTAGTTTCTCTAATGGAAGATATGTTCCTTTTATTGAGTGTATTAAATTTTATCGTTGTTCGAATAACACTTAAGTACAGGGTCTGTCCAGAAAGTTATGAGACTGGCCGTCGCCAGCAGCGCGCTCCCCGGCAAGGGAATTTGTAGTGTTAAGCAACGCACTGGACGTCAGTCGCGTCCGAGCTTTGATGCAGCAAGGATCACGCGTGGCGCAAAAGTTGTTTTTAAGTTTCTGTCATGGCAGAAAACGTAAGAAATCGAGCATTCGCATTAAGGTTGGTTTAAAGAGACAAGTTTTGTCAATAGATGACAGAACAATCTTCGTATCTCTTCCATGTATTTTTTACCTTTCACGAAAATTCACGATTTCTGTTACAGATTTCAACCTACAGACTTCAAATTTTTAGAAAAGTAACTTCATAATCTATCGAGTGAATAATCCGTGCCGATTTTTTTATTTAGAATTTTCTTCATTGTTGAAATGGCTTGATTGTTAAAATGGATATCCAAACCTTTAACAATGGAACTGTTTCAACAATGAAGAAAATTCTAAATAAAAAATCGGCACGGATTGTTCCCTTTAATAGGTTATGAAGTTCCTTCTCTAAAAATTTGAAGTCTCTACGTTGGAATTTGTAAAAGAAATTGTAAGTTTTCGTGAAAGGTAAAAATACATGGGAGAGATACGAAGACTGCAGTGACATCTATCGGCAAAACTTGTCCCTTTACACTAACCTTTTGTAAACTTAAAGTTTGCTTTCACTTGGGCAAAAATGCTTCCGAGACCCTTGCCTTGGTCAAGAAAGCTTACACAGAAACGCCCTGTCAACGGCCCAGGTTTTCCGATGCTTCAGCAAGTTCAAGAACGGATGAGAGACTATTGAAGACGCAGAGCGATCTGGACGCCCTCCAACGAGTGGTTTGGACAAAATGTGATCAAAGTGAAAAATCTGAACTTCGAGTCATTTGAGTGTAACGTTAATCGCCGAAGACATCTACATATGCAAATCTGCCATGATAAAAACTCCAGGACAGCTTTTGCGCCACACGTAATCCTTACTGCATCAGAGCTCGGACGCGGCTGATATCCAGTGCGTTCTTTAGCTTAGATCCCCCCCTCCACTACAAATTCCCTTGCCGGAGAGTGCGCTGCTGGCGACTGAAGCGCCGCGCGACGTCCAGTTTCATTACTTTCTAGACAGATCTATAATTATATGTGGATATATTCCAGTTCCATAAATTTGAGCCATTTGTGATATGTATGAAGTTTTTGCGTCTAGCTTATATTTATTGGTGGTAAATAACACCAAACATATAAACTATAGTTAATAACATGAAATTATATATTTAAAAAAGTATTCTTTTTTCTTTTACTTACAACATACAGAAGTATTCTACAATTTAGCAATTAACAACTGAAAACAGGCTTATTCAATCTGAAATATATCCAAGCACATACTGTCTATTCTGTTACCGGCATCACATAATATATAGAGTGGAAAATTTTTGTTTACATTTATTCTCTCATTAGGCATATATACAATACATAAATATGTGGTGGTGATTTTCTTTCTAAAACATACTTAATACATTACTATTTTCCTGTTATGGTAGTCTATTTCTACTTTTGATTATTTATGTATCTATACCAATTACTTAAGTTACCCACCAACAGTAATGATATATATATTATTTATTACGAGATTCGTCGTCTGCAAGATTTATTTATTGTCGTACCGTTTATATACAGATCAAGAATATGGAAACCACCCTATATAACAGTGAAACTCACATTTCTTCATGGCAATAGTATCATTATGCCTTTTTTATTTTATTTTATTTATTTATTTTTGGTTAGCGCTTACCGAGGCCCTACTTAGAATAGGTAAAGTTGAAGGGCACTACAGAAATGATTGTTTAAAAAATTACATTTGTTTTACTAGTTATATCTTCATGCCTTCTAACTTATTTTCCTGGCACCTTCCACCAGCTGCGTACACTTGCAAAACTTACAGTAAATACTGCACCTACAAACGTATATGCCACTAAAACGATTAAGTTTCTTGCCGGAGATTAGGCCCAGAAATATGAAACTAACCCAACACAGTAGCAGAGGAACATAACATAAATTAAATATACCTATGGATCGGTATAGCGTTACAAGTGCTATAACCTATGTGGTTTTGAGTGATATATATATATATATAAAATCCTCGTTTATGCGTATACGCTCCATTACTGAGACACCTACTCCCTACTGACGCACCCTTGTGCGAGCTTTCTGTTGCGCTCCTCCCCTGACTCGGTTTGACAGCGTTCTCGTCTCTAGTGCCCACCTACCATAATGTTTGTTTTTCTGCACAATTCCTTTTATGGTATACGTCCGGATGCGTATTCACACCCGTAAGGGGAAGTAGGGTTACTCAAGCAGATGGTTCTACCAAACAGAAAACTTAGAGGCAAAATACGATGTGAAATACTTTCCGTGAATAATGAGAATGCAAATATAAGTAATTACTGTCAGTACACAGTATACTGAAATCAACTGTGGGTGATATTGAAAATATTTATATGTAAGTGTGCTCCTCCACTATCCTCGTTTATGCGTATACCCCCGTCGCTGACCCGCCTGCTTCCTAGACGCACCCTCTTGCTTCAGTTTGGGCTCCCCCTACTCTGACTCCGTTGAATAGCATTCGCTTTTAGTAGACAATTAGCACAAGTTTCTAATGCCACACTGTTTTTATACTGAGCCCTCCTGAAGTTAATCTGCAAGTAGTAATGGAGCTCCTCATTTAATGCATGCTTTGCTAAAAGAAATACAAAGCTCTGACCTAGCCAGAAATTGTAAGAAATGTGTCAAAATTTGGTAGAACCGTCTGCTCGAGTAATGCCGTTAAGTATTCGTAATGGGAGGCTACACCCATGAATGTAACTGCTACTGTTAGAAAAAACTTCTAAAGCATTGCGAGTGAATTTTGTGATGAAATAATTGCATATAATAGGATAAATGATATCACGTAATAATTTCCAGGGAACATCAGGTTGCAATATTATCAATCTGTAAACAATTTTTTGGGCATGCGCCAGGGTAATACTAGTTCACAACATCTTAGATAATAATTTAAAGCAAGGAATGTTACAGGAAAATGCTTTCTAAATTATGTTAAGTAACAGACTTCGGTGTTTGTGAATTTATGCACACTAGATTTTGCAAAATTTACATATAAAATTGAATATCCTACATAGAAAGACATGTTTATAAGGGACAAATTTTTGCGTCAGGATTTCGTAATAAGTACCGGTACTGCAATTGTATTTTGTTTAAAAGGGGTTAAATTCCAAAGTTGGGCGTCCGTTTCCAGCGAAATTTTTAAAATTTACAGGAAAGATATGGATAATTTGATCGTTTGTGTGCTTGATAATATATAAGAGTCTCGAAAAATCTGTTTATTTGTTATATATAAGCGGTTATAAATATGGGACTATACGGCGAGCGGAGGGAACTACTGGGCGCAAGGTAACAGAACAGTTGCATTGTGGGAAAGAAACGAGCATTTATGTTATCAACATGGCGAATGTACAAGGGCAATGAACTAGCAGTTTTAACATTTGTGAAGCAATACGTTGATAACGAGCAAAAATCTTCTAAAAATTTGTGAAGAGCACGGATTAATGAACCTAATAACAAATTGCAGAAAGTATGGAAAGGAGATAACAGCGAAAAAACTTGACGAAAGCGGACGCCCAACTTCGGAATAAATGCCGTTTAAAAGTATAGGGTTACTAGTGCTTTACAAAGATTAGGTGCAGATAAGTGTAAATGAGTGCATGTGTTCGCTTACTGTATGACAATATTATTTTCCGCTGTCGGAATTTTTTTGCACTGAGCACAAAAGCTGTACTTTTTCTTTACAAGTGTTGCGTTTGTAGTGCGAAACAATTACAAGTGCTACAGGACCTCGTATCATTGTGAAACTTCGTGTTTTCACCACCTTAGCTTACGCGCATACCTACCGTCACTGACGCGCCTTTGCCTTGCCCTCACTCGTTTAGATAGCATTCGTACTTTTGCGTGACCACCTGACACAGGTTGGTTTGAGTTTTCTGCACTGACATATGTTTAAATGCTGTATTTATACGCAAACCGAGAAAGAATTGTAATTTTTGAACAATTACTCTTGCTGGTTCCATTGAACTTCATCTATACTAAGTAGTATTCTCTCGGCCAGCACAAATCTTTTGGAGGACAATAAGAACGAAATCCGTGTAAGAATTATAATTTTTCAACAGTCATCTTGAATGCTGTGCCTAACTTCATTGCACGTAGATTTTACTCTTAAATTCCCATTTTCACTTAAGTACACCAGAAATTTTCAAACTATAAAACTCACCGCATTACAAGCGCCCCGTGCTTTAAACGACCCTGTTTTTTGAAATAATTCACATTTAAAATATAAGTTTCTACCACAAAGATTGTTTAACGTAGAATTAGTTAAAACTGGCGTTTTGTGAATGACATTTGCAATACATTCGTAAGCACATCTTACATCTCGGAGATTTATATTATTCATTTTATAATTTTATTATATAACGAATTTCGTTATTCGCTTGTTATATACAGTATTAAGAGTCGTTACACTACTCTACTCTTTTACCAACGAACAAAAAGTAAATCAGGTACTGTTGTAACATACATATTATCAACACAGATAAAGGTTATCTTATCCTGTATCACGATAGAAGAGTTGCATAATTTTCCATCGTTAATTCTTCTTCTTCTTCTTCTTCTGCGGTTGCAACTTGCCTTAGCGCAGATCGCTCTCCCGGCAATTATATACGGTAAGATGAAAAGAAAAGGATGAGAAATTGAGATGAATCTTTAGAGATGCTTATAAGATGCAAAGATAAATAAAGAACAGGTGGGGATAAGGTGAAAATGAACGAATCTACATTGAAAGGGCCAGAACCGTGAAATTTATGAAGAATAGAGAGAAATGGCGGGCGATATTGTTGATAGAGAGGGCAAGAGAAAATGAGATGATCGATAAAGCCAGTATCGAGACCACAATTACAAAGTGGAGTAGTACGTTTTCGGAGAAGATATAAGCGTTGGGGAGTATACAGAATGTGAAGTTTGTTACGGAGCAGAAAATGGAGGTAGGAGGGAGAGAAAGGATGTTGAATAAACCAAGATGGAGAGCGGAGAGAGCAAGGATGGTACGAATACCAACGTGCCTTTGTACAATAGGCATTATAAGCAGTCCAGCGTTGATAATGAGGGTAATAAGTCGTGGAAAAAGGTCAATAGGCGAGACTGAAAGATCTATGGGAGTGCCGTGCAGGGCTCCCAAACGGGCTGCGGCATCGGCAAGAGAATTCCCGAGGATGTTGACATGGCCTTTGGACCAAATTAAACAAGTAGTATAGTTGAGGGAAGTCCGGCGGTATAAAAGAAAACGGATTTCATAAAGAATCCAGGAGGATTTTGAAGTCCAGGGGGAAGATTGTAAGGATTGGAGGAGAGATTTAGAATCAGTGGCGATACAGATAGATGTGTACTGATGCTGAAGAGAATGAAGAAGAGTCGCAAACAAGGCATAAGCTTCAGTGAGAAAGGTAGAAACATAGTGGGGCAGTTGAAAGCTGAAACATTGTTGAAGAGAGGAATCGTAGAAGGCTGATCCCAAATGCATGCCCTGGCCAGAACCATCGCAGTACAAATGAACAGTGTCCTGAGGGAGAGGAGGAATGGATGAGGAAAAGCAATGTTCGTAAGTTGCGGGAGGGAAAAGGTGGGTGGAAGGGTATTGGGGAAAAATTATAGAGAAAGATTGGGAAAGAACTGGATAGTCATGCAAGTAACAAGGGAGAGTATACGTGCGCTGGATGTGTAATAGATATGGTGCTAGGTCTAGGTAACTGGAGTATAATGAAAGGGAGAGATGCGAGATATAGAGAACGTTTGCGGCCTTTATGAAGGTGTCGAAGCAGAGTGAGTTTAGGGAGGAGAGAGGATCGTGTAAATTGGAAACGTTGAAGACATAATTTGTCTGAGAGGTGTTTCAAGTGAATTGCTAAAGGTGGAACTCGGGTCTCAGAATAAAGCGCAGTGGCAGCAGTGGTGGAAGGGAGACTAAGAGTACGACAGAGAGTAGTATATTGAAGGGATTGGAATTTGTGAAAGACTCGGGAAGGAGATGGAGATAGAAAGAAACCACCATACGTTAAAATAGGTAAGTAAACCTGTTTATATAACAGGAGAACATGAAAATCTGTAGACCAAGTAGAAGTGGAAATAGAACGAATTAAACGTAAGAAGGATGATGTTTTTTGATGTAGAAGTTGATAGTGGGGGGTCCAACGTAAAGAAGAGTTTAAAACGATTCCAAGGTATTTAACTGAAGGACGGCGAGGAAGAGTGATACCGGTGAAAGTAAGGGAGGGTAGGGCGGGAGAGCGTTTGCGAGTAAAGACTAAAAAGGAAGTTTTGTTCCAGTTTATTCTTAAGCCATGTGTAGAACACCAGGTGGAGAAAGTGGTGAGAGCTGAAATGAGTTGAGGTATAGCTAGTTGAGGGGAGGGAAAAGTAATATAGAAGGCTAAATCATCACAATAGGAAAGAACCCGGACAGTGTTACTGGTTTGGCAAAGAATCGGGGCCAGAAAGAGATTGAACAAAAGAGGAGATAATACAGAACCTTGAGGAAGACCTTGGGAAGTGGTGCGACCTTCAGAGAGTTGGGAACCGAGGCGAAGATACAAGATACGTTGGACCAGAAGGTTGTAAATGATGCGGAGATATTTCGAAGGGATGCCTTGTTGCCAAAGTATATCTATGAGATCATAAAGGGGAACAGAGTCATAAGCCTGTGAAAGGTCAATAAATACGGCAAAAACAAACTGGGTACGGGAAAAAGCAAACCAAATATCAGAGATAAGAACAGACAGACAGTCAGAAACACTGGAACCTAGTCGACAACCGTATTGTTGTTTGTAAAATAAAAGGTGGTGTTCACAGAACCATTGGAGGCGTTGTTTCAGGAGATGTTCAAAGACCTTTAAAAGACATGAGGAGAGGGCAATAGGACGATAATGTTCAGCGATACCTGGTTGTTTTGTGGTTTTGAGGATGGGAACAATAACATAATCTTTCCACGGAGGGGGAATTCGTTCAGAAAACCATACAGTGTTATATAAGGTGAGTAGGAAGTTCTGGTACAGTGGAGGAAGATGTTGTAGGTGGTGGTAATGTATACCGTCTTTGCCAGATGAGGAGTTGGGTAGATGGGATAAGATGGGAGAAAGTTCAGACATAGTGAAAGGAAGATGGATAGGGGTTGATGGTTCTGGAGAATATAGAGGAGAAAGGCAGAGAGGAGGGAAGAGACATGTGGATGGTGCTAACTGGGAATGGAATTGATGGAGCCAGGGAGAGGAAATAGATCCACCAGAGGGAGGACGACATGTCTTGTTACGAAGAGACCGGTAAAATTTCCAAATGGAGGATAAAGAGGAACCATAACGTAGGTTGAAACAAAATTGGCGCCAGGCATTACGACGGGTTTGCTGAAGAATACGGGTCGTAGTGGCTTGGGTTTGTTGATATACCAGGAAATTGGAATAAGAGCGAGTGGCGAGGTATGTTTTAAGGGCTTGACGCCGTCGGAAAATCCATTGCTGACATTCCCTAGTCCACCATTTAGGATAAGGAGAATGGACAATAGAGAAACGAATGGAGGGAGAGGGATCAGGGTGGGAGTGTGATACTGCTTGGGAAAGGCGAGAACAAAAATCAGTGTGAAGATGGAGAGGATCACTAGACGAGGGAGGGGGAGAGAAATGGTCAAAACAGGAAGAATAAAGGGACCAATCGAGGTTAGTAGAATATGGGCGACCTATAGAGGAGGAGGATGGAAAGGAAGGAGAAGTAGAGTTATGTAAAATGATGGGGAAGTGATCACTGCAATAGGGATCGGAAGTAACAGTCCATGTAAGGTGGCTAGAGTAAGCTGGAGAACAAAAGATGAGATCAGGTGCGGTAGGAATTTCACGAGGACGAGGAAGACGCGTAGGAGTGCCAGTATTTAGAAGAGTACAGGGTAAGGTGGGAAGTAGACGATACAGGGCAGAGCCATTCAAGGGCTCTCCCCCGGTAGAGCCATTCAAGAAGGCAAGGACATTGTTAACGAGGTTCTGGGTTTCAGTTCCGGAGGAGCAAGTATCCAGGCTCGAACCAAAATTCGTTAAAAGTTAGACTGCGTCGGCCAAACATGTTCAAACCTGCTCGGCTCGGGTTCTCAACGGCTGTAGCGGCTCGGCTCACAGCTCATTCACTATCGAACCGAGCCAACAGCTCACCCAACCGAGCCGAGGGCTCACCTGAGCCGAGTCGGTGCCTCATCTCAACCGAGCCGGCTCGAGCTGCTCCTCAGTTGAACCGAACTGAGCCCGTTAACATCACTACCTGGGTTGGGCTTCTGCTTCGGCTCAAAGTTAGATCGTACAGGTCTCAGCCTTGGTGGTTAGGACTACAGTATATACCGGTGTTTACATTGGTGCTCACATTTGAGGTTGTCTAGTTATAAAAATCCATAGTCATCTTGTTAATAGAGACGAGACGAGATGCGAGCAGTGTCCTATCTTCTGGGCAACACTAAAATGTTCCATATTACTGCTTACATTTCTTATGACTTTCGCTTTCCAGTCTAATCAAGCCATGATTTCAAAACGAGTTTAAACGAGCGAGCCGTTTATCAAACTGGACTCGACTCGAAACTCGACCTCAAAACAGTGACTTGGCTCGAAACTCGATTCGAGAAAATCACCTTGGACTCGACTCGTGCCCAACCCTAATAAAATGCATACTAGCGGAAGGCTTGATTCCTCAGGAATACTTTGGTACCAAATCATCTTTCTAGCTTAATTAGGGGCTGAGCTATTGATGTTTGTTGTAAAAATAAATGTAATTTACGTCAAAAAACTGAAACTACAAAAATTGGCTAACTTTGCCCTCTCCCTGCTCCCCCATATAAGCAAGAATTACAAGTATTACCATGTAGTGGCCTACTTCATTGATTTACGTACCAATGTTTATGAATCTATCCCCCAAGAGGGGGAATGGCTCCCAAAAACCGTTTAAAAAGAAACAAAAGATCACGATATTTACCCTCCTCCCACCGCCACGTGATACCCCCACATAGATAAAATGCACACCAGCGGAAAGCTGCATCCTTCAGGAATAAATTGGTTCCAAAACCATCTTCCAGCCTTAATTAGGTAATGATCCATTGAGGTTTAGAGCCCTGATACAGCAGTTGCGTCAATGGGCGTTTAAAAATTAAGAATGCAGACGACCAGTAGAACGTAACACAAAGAAACTACATATTCAGTGAACAGAAATCGGGAAAATCTCGATTTCTTTCTCTGGAATTGAACATTTGGACGGTTCGAGATTAGGGAAGTTCCCGAAATTTGATCTAACGGTTGAATATAGTTGGCAAGCAATACCTGTGAGCGGGTAAAAATGGAGTATATATGCCTATTTAGATCATTGTTTTAAACAGAATAAACATTATAACGTTTTATTTTTGTTTAAAACAAAGTACTAAAACGTTTTAAACAGCAACAATAAAAACGTTTTTTTGCGTGTTTTTTTCGGCAGACGTATCACATTTGTAGCCAATTAGTCCCGGTTTCGAGTTCAAATGGTGGACAATTTGTTTCGGATGTAAGTCGAGAAACGGTTTGGACTCCGCTTTAAGCTTATGTCAGCCAGGTTGTTGCATAACACCAAATTGAAACAAACTTCCATATGTGATACAAATGCAGAGAGCAAATCATTTAAATAAAAAAAAAAAACCTGGTTTAAACAAACAAACAAAAATGTTTAAACCAAGAAAACTTGCCAACCCTGATTTCAGGTGCAGGTTAACATCATATCGTTTCACGGTGCAGTTCAGCATTATTTTTGAAGAATAAGGCTTTTTGTGAACATTTGACGCGAGTAATAAGGTATGCCACGTTTAGAACTCCTAAATTGGCTTACGTAATATCCTCCCTACATTTATGAGCAACAAAATTTACTAAAAAAAATGTTAGAGTACAGTTTCTATATTATATCGAACATCGGAGTACTATAACAAGAGACTGGGAAACAAATCCCCGAAGCGTAGTTTATTATGCTTTCATCATATTCTCTTTATTTAACAACATAGTATCAAGGTTTAAATAATCAATATCAAATTACCTTATTATTATTATTATTTAGATGAAACCTCGTACTTTCCTCAACGTATCAGTTGTTTTATACTGAATCAGATAAATCGTTAGATAGATTTTTAACACTAAGAAACATTCAAATTTTCGATGTATATATATATACATATATATATATATATATATATATATATATATATATATATATATATATATATATATATATATATATAATCTTTTTCTTTTCGGTATTATTTCAAAGAAGTGTTAATTCAGGAGATGAAATGATTGCGTTCACTGGAGTCTGCTTTAGAATTTTACGAACAAATTCATAATACTATTGCATCTTGCTTCAAGCTTATAAAACAGAGAAATAATTAACAAAATGAATCATTAGAATATTTGTGCAAGTACCTGAAAGGTAGAGCAGCATAGTTTTTCACAGGCCGGAGACGGTGTGGACTCGACGATGGGACTCGCGACGCTTGAGGAGTCTGAAAGCACAATAGTCCGCTGGGCTGGCATCTGGACTCTAGACAGAAATGTCCGAAAAGCGCTTTGAACTCACGTTTACTATGTATTAGTGCATTTCTGGACATTTTTGTTAAGTGTTTCCACACATGTGAATCACCCTGCTTCATGTATTGTGCTCTACCGACACTCCAGAAGTCTTTCTAGAGCATTTGAGTACAAATTCGATACACTTAATACTCAGAACGACACTGCTGGCCAGCACCCGTACCTGGCGATTATGCAACCACACACAACGGGTATGTAGGTGTCCGCCATTTTGTATTAGTTCCAGATATCGACTTAATACAAACGAAATATTGTTACCTGGTAGAAACCCTATCAATTCATATCCATTTAGACCAATTTTCATTTGGCAGATTATCCGGGAATCCCTACGTTCCTTTCGGGAATCCCTTGCGCGTGCATGGTAGGATTGGGAAACATGCAAAATTCAATACAGCAGGTATCACTTCTTCAGTGATTTTTTTACCCGCCCTCTTTACGTTGGATAGTTTCCGAACTATTGGCATCTGAAAGTCATTTTCTCACGCTTTCGGCACCTTGTAGATCCGAAACTATGTCCGATAGCTGAAAGTTCAAGAGAACTTTTTTTCTTGTCTCAGTGGCAGGATTCACCTCCCAAGAGTTGTAACACTTATTTTGCAACACCCGATATATGCCCGCTCCTGTGTATTCTGTTCCTGTCTGTGTTCTTTTGGATGCATCCGTATATATGAGAGTGCGTTGGGAACGATTTTCTTCCATGTAGTGTTCCCATCTGGGGGCCACGCTCTTGGGGCACAGTATATTAGTTTGTTTATTAGTGGAAATTGATCTTTCCAATTCTATGGATTGGAGCGTAGTTCTATACTGAATGTTATAACAATTAAGACGGGGATTCCGGTATATTGCTTGTTTCCAGCGTCTCATGTTTATATATGCCTGATACAACCAGGGAAGTCTGACGGTACGGTAGTGCACTCTGTCCGTTTTGCGTGTATAGCAGTTCTAATTTCGGAATAACCGTAGATGTAGTTGTGCCTAAACTTCTCTTGATGTAACGCTCGGCATAATGCTCCACTTGTACTGCAAAAGGGATGGTACCTGCTACTTCTAATAAGGCATTGGTAGGCGCAGTTTGAGGTAGTGAAAAGATAGATCGTAGAGTGGTTGCTTGTAGTCTCAGTAGTATTTGGCATAGTCGGGCTGGTGTAGGTGCTAGTAGAATCCCTCCATATAGAAGAATGGCGTCAACACATTGTTGGGATATGCGTAATAATAGACCTACGTCCGTCCCGCATTTTTTGTTACTGACGCTTCGTATAATGTTGAAATAAGGTCTTATCTTCTCTTGTAGTGCTGCTAATTGTGGCTTCCAAGTTAATCGGCGATCAAAGGTGATTCCCTAATAAACTAACTTTTGCTGCTGTGTTAGGTTGAAATTGTCTATTTGCAGGTTGATGTGTCCCATCTGTCTTTTCCTTGTGAAGATGGTATAGGTTATTTTGTCCCAGTTCACTTACATGCCATTGGTGAAATTCCATCGTTGCACAAATGTCAGAGCGTCTTGTAATTGGCTTTGCACTTCTGTTAATGAGGAACCTCTGGCATACAACAAATGGTCGTCGAAGTAGCTGATGATTCGAAGTGTTGTTTCAGGGCATTGTGAAATTCTAGCATGTAGATGTTAAAGAGCAATGGGCTGAGACACGATCCTTGAGGGAGTCCCTTGGAAGTGCTACGTGGTGCAGTGAGTTTCCCTTGATATTTAATACTAATCTTTCTGTTGACCAGCCAATTGTGGACGTATCTGATAAACATAGACGGTATTTTGGCCTTAGTGAGATGATACACTAGTCTGTCAAGATCTATACGGTCATATGCTCTATCGAAGTCCAATTTAATTGCGACTACATATTGTCGGTGTTGGTATGCTTGCCAAATTTCTAAAAGAAAAGTAGCAAGTGCATCTAAGGTGGCTTTCCCTTTCCGAGCTCTTATGATTGTGGCGGGGAAGGTATTATGGTAGTCGGTACACCACTCCATTTTTCTTAGTAGGGTTTTTTCAACACTTTGCTTAGACACGGCAGCAATGTTATTGGCCGGTAACTGTTAGCGTGTCCTATCGGTTTGTTGTGTTTCAAAATTGGTACTACTAAGTGATGCTTCCATGATTGCGGTATGTGTCCAGTAAACTAGATATATTGCAATCCATGCAATAAGAGCGGAAGGCTTTGCACAGAAAGATCTTGGATATGTTGGTTTGAGATTTTATCGACGCCCGTGCTGGTAAGACGTCCTTTTGGTAACGCTTCGTCGAGTTATTCTTGATATACAGTCATGGTCATAAGTATTCGTACAGTGCAAACGTTGAACAAAAGACACATATTTCTGCTATTAGGTAAATAATTAGACACATGTGTTGTGCGAGACATATGCTTCATTCAGCAAAGAATATGCACAAAATAAACGGAAAACAAAACATAGATTGATTTGCTACAACAATGAAAAGAAACAAACAATATGCACTGTGTGCTGGACATAAGTATTCGTACAGCAAACGAAAAGTTCTGACAAACCATAAATATCTTGCCTTAATACTTCGTATGCATGCCTCGTTTTCGAAAAACCTCCCTCAATCTGTTGGGCATTTAATGAACAAGAGACGTAGTGGTTTCACGTGTAATATTCTGCCACTCTTGCAAAAGTATCTCTTTCAGTCTAGTTTTATTAGTTATTTCATGTTTTCGTATGCGCGTTTCCAATTCACTCCACAAATGTTCAATGGGGTTCAGGTCTGGGGACTGCGCTGGGGTTTTCAGGGTATGAGGTGTGTGGTATAGTAACCACATACGCACAAGCTTGGCGGTATGTTTTGGGTCGTTGTCCTGTTGGAAGTAATAATCTTGTCCAAGACCCAATTTATCCACACTCTTCTGCAAATTTCGTTTTAGGATGTCTAAATATACATATTTATCCATCGTTCCGTCAATAAATACAAGCTCTCCAACGCCCGCGGTAGACATACAGCCCCAGACCATCACCCCTCCACCACCATGCTTAACTGTCGCTTGTATATTCTGAACTTCAAGCTCAGTATTGGGTCTTCTCCACACTAAAATTCTGCCATCATTGTGGAAAACATTAAATTTACTTTCATCTGTAAACAATACCTTATCCCAAAAGCCTGTACTTTTACTTACATGCTCCTGTGCAAACGTTAAGCGCCATATCCTGTTTGTCTTATTGATGAATGGTTTTCGTCTCGGTACCCGCGCTCTGTACCCAGCTCGATTGAAAAGTCGCCGAATAGTTCGTGAGGGCACTTGTTTCCCGAAGTGTTCATGTACATATGCCGCTATCGCTGACGATGACCCTTTCGGCGTTTTCTTCATAATTCTCAACACTACCCGTGTTTCCCTCGTAGTGAGCTTCTGTGGACGACCCACCCTTTCACTGTTTATGTATATTGTTTTCCCTTTATGTCGTTCTACTATACACTGTACAGTCGAACGACTTCTGTCCACTATTTCTGCAATTTGTGAATACGATTTATTCTTCTGAAATAGTGATAGAATCAGTTTCCTTTCCTCGGGTGTGGTTTCTTTCCTTTTCCGCCCCATTATCTCTTTCTAGGTTACAGCGAACATCACCTCACACTTCACCTGACACTTCGAGCGTCTCAGTAATGACTATCTAGTCTCTGCCTGCTGGCACTAGTGATTTGATGGTACTTGTCTAGTATTATTCTGCAGTGTACGAATACATATGTCCAGGCAAATATCGTTCTGCCCACGCATTTCCTTTATTTGTACATTCCATAGTAAGGATATTTCTACGAATTCGGGTTGCGTCTACTCTCCCAACTGCAGGGACATGTCTGTGTTGGAGACATAACTCTCTCATTCACCATTTGCCTGTCAATGCATTGTTAATTCTGGCACAGGTGCTGTATGAATACTTATGTCCAGTACTGTATGTTAGAGATTGCTGAAGAAGGAGCAGAAAAGGAAAGGTGTGATAGTATTTCCGTTCTCGAAGCCAATACTGACGGTGCTTTTAATGTGCTGTGGAATTCCTCCACTGAAGCTCTTGGGATCCGCGAAAATGCGAACCGTCCCAAGAAGGATTTCATGTCTTGTCTTGTCGTTGAGCATTACCGGTCAAATAGGTAGGTGCACCAGCTCGCTAGTCATGTGTGCTACGAATACAAATTGTCAAATGTGTACCTCACACGGAGGATTTATGATTCAGAAACAAAATTGAATAAAAGACAGGACACAATTGGGAAGAAAGGACACAATCGAGAAGAAGGTCAAAATCGGGAAAGAAGTCCAGACAGTGAAAGAGGGCTGAGAGTCAAGTTGAACAGGAGAAAAAGTTAGAGGAAAGTGGGTAGTGTAAAATGCAAAAAGAACAAAGAGTAGAAAAAAGAGGGGATGTATGTACGTGTAAATGTAAAAGAAAGTGTGAGTGTAGCGTAGGTGTATAGGAGATCCCACTCAACTCTCTTCATCACAGAGTACCACCACACACGAGGTACTCGCGGTAACGTCCACTGTCAAACTCCTAGGATTTCATGAGGCTGTGTTCGTCAGTGTTGCCAATTTGGGGGAAAAGTCTGTAAATCTAGGGGATTCGACTTCCGGGATAGCCACAAAAAATAATTTTTCCGATTAGCGACTTTTTTGGTGATTTTTGAATGACAATTTGGGGACTAACTTGCAAATCTAACGACTATTGTGCTGTGAACAACTTGTCCTGTAATCAAGTACTATTAGCTCGAATCAGTTCAGACATATCTTTAGTTCCCTCTTGGTTATTTGTATCCGCGCAAGTATTGACGGGCTTGGAGAGTACATAGCATTTATCTCCATATTCCCGCTTTGATTGCTGTTATTTCTTGCCCTCTGAAGGGGACCAACCCCACCCTTTAATATCCTTTAGTTTGCAGAGCTTCCGTTTAGAGGCACAAATAATACATTACCGATAGCAAGGTTATTATCTATAGAACCGCAAGTAAAAATGAACTGTGTAAGATTTTTCTTTGTAGACTCTTACTTTTGTTCATTTTTCAAGCTCATTTATATATAAAGTAAAAAAGTATATATTGTATTATAAGTGAAATTGAAAATATTCTGTTACATATAATTCATCTACGTTTTTGTTTATATTATGGCTTGAATTGATCACACACATACACATACACTCAATAATATATATATGAGAGAGAGAAAATAAGACGAAATTCCAGGAATAATTTTTTTAGCGACTTTCACCCCAAATTGGAGTCATTTCATCTCCCATTTAGCGACTTTTTGTATAAACTTGTTGGCAACACTGGTGTTCGTGGAAGTGTTGCCATCCAGGGCTAGCAAAAAAATTGCCATTATTAAGGGGACAATGGTCAAAACAAGAGGTCTAGAATTCATTATTACTTTCATTTCAAAATAAAACAATACATACAAAACATAAATTTTAATTTTAATTACTTCAAAATAAATTTCATAAAGAAAATGTTTTCCGTTGATTAGGTAATCTTTTGGAGGTAGAAAGACCCTAATGCCCTATTTTATATTAATAATGTTTGATACACATGCGTGTGAAGAAAGAAGTAGCGATAGAGCAAAGTGGGGTGGAAAATTGTCTTACCACGCACCTAGGGATAGTATAGTTATATGATACAGTCATACGTGATCATGATGTAAGACGATTTTTTGCTGACGATCGTGGAGAGTTGATCTAAACTACTCTTCCAACCCAAGTCCCAATGTAAACAACACGTACTCGTAAATCTTACAGTAAGTCATTAAGATCGCAAACCATAATGCATATAAAGATGAAGCACAATTGTATCCTTGTATTCATGTTATATACAGCAAAACTGTAACTATGTGGTACACAGAGCTTTGTGTATGCATAGAGAGAAATTTCCTCGTTTTATGAAAGGAAAAAATGAAAATTCAATATTAATATTTCTTTAACTTCTCGAAGTAACGAAAAATCAGGAGATTATTCACTTTCCATTTTCTTTCGCTATAGATCATAGAACGTAGAAAAAGCAGATCTCCTGCAAAATCAGTAGCTCTGGCAACACTGGTTCGTAGGCCCCGAGAGAAAATTTCTCTCGACTGACACAAAATTTTCCCTTTTAATATCAAATTTTCCCTAGTTTGTTAAGTGTCCAATTCCTCTGGCAGAAGTTATGTGAGAAGATTCATTTAACTATTAAAGGAAGTGTAAACCACCTTTCTTTTATTCATCTCCTTTTTGCTTCTATTTTTGACCATTTCTTTAATTTTTTAAACCAGGGTTTCTTTCAGAAACAATGTTTCGGGGGGGGGGGGCACACTTAGTATTCCAGGGGTATTTCTGGCACTATTCTATTTATTATTATATTATAGACGTCTTATTTTGGTCTCCTCCGGGGGGCACTCTCAGAGTTCCGGGGAGGCAGTGACCCCAAAAACATGTCTGGAAGAAACACTGTTTTAAACAAAAACTACACACAAATATACCCAGCCAAACAATTGGTGCATATTTTGAGGAGACAACCACCCACACACATACACAAACTATTTCTAGAGACCGAAGAAAATTTTAAGCATTGATATTGGTCAATCAGTCAGCGTGAGAATTTCCCTGGATTTTTCACGTTTTATCGAAAACTTCCCTTTTTCCTTTTTTCTAAATTTACACATGCAATTTCCCTAGATTAGGAAAATTCCCCTCAAACTACGAACATTGATAAGGCTGTGGATGTGGAATTCGATCTGGCCCGCTGACTGAACTTTCCTGATTCCAGCAAATGATGCCAACCCGAAACGCTTTTAAAATCCCATCGAGATAGGTAAAAAAAAATCCAATTTTGCATCTTAATTTCCTACGTTGTACTACTACTACTACTACTACTACTACTACTACTGTACTACTACTACTACTACTACTACTACTACTACTAATAATAATAATAATAATAATAATAAAATATGAAAATAAAATTTTGTATGTGTTACTTTTTTCAATTTCTAGGTGGATTATCGATAAATTTCGAAGTGAGCTTTGTGGTGGACAAACACCATGTGCATGGGTTTTCTCGGGGTTCTCCCATTTCCTCCCACTTTCTTTATTTCTTATCATCATTGTCTCCTTTAGCCTAGCCAGCATAACGTGGGACGTAAAACTTGAAAGATTTTTCAATAAGTTTCGATCTTCCACAAGTATTTCCTTAATCGAGAACAAGTATATTTTATGTTGTAAGAAATGCATTCCGCACTTTTGTACTATCACCTTATGCTCAGCCGAATGATACAAAAAAGTTTTGTTCTCCACACATTTCATGTGGAACGTTTGGAAATTGATTTGTTTCTCGTTTGATATTTTACTTTCTTTCTTTCATTCATATGTTCGCTGTTTTGTAATCATCTTTTTTTCAAAACCAGAGTGCAAATTTCGTTTCTTGGTACTGTACTTGATTTTTAAGAATCACATATCATTAACTCACTCCACGCTCGCATGGACTTTGTTGATAACAAAGAAATATTGACAACATCGATACGTAAATGATGCCTCATTATGTCTACTTTCCGCTCGTAGAGAATTTTGTTGACACGGATTATGCTGTATATATTATGAAATTCCCATATATGTTTCCAATTTCGACGAAAATTCCTTTTATCCTATTCCAAATAATTGTCAAAAAATCCCACAAAATGGCATTTTTCCCACGGGTTGGCATCACTGATTCCAGCTCAGAATTTCTTAAGTTCAAGGTTTAAGATATTTTTCTTCCTTCCCTTCGGAAGTTTAGTTTCTGAAAAAATATAGAGAAAAAATGAATATGTACTGTTTTTTTTGTTTAACATTTTGCATTTTTTCCACCAAAATTCTAGAAGTTCTTTGTTTTTTTCTATTTCTTTCTCACTTTAGTTCCTTTCCATTTCCATTATAGCCTAGCCTCCAAGCTTATTTAGCCATGTTCTCTTCCTTTTCCATGTCATCGTTCCATTTCCATGTTTTTCTTATTTTAAGGATTTCTTCACATTTTAAAATTACGTGGTGTAGTGTTTCATCTTTGGAACATAGTTGGCATTTTTCGTTTACTTCTTTAATTTTTTCAATCTTACCCCTGCGTTCAAGGTTCCCTGACCTGGTTTTGAAAACAAAATGCTCCTTAAATCATTCTCCATATAATTTATTTTCTCATATTGCTTTTTTATGTGTATATTCCTTTCAAACTGCTCTTTTTGACTACTTCTTCATACCAATTTTCCTGTTTTTTCTTTAATTGTTTTCTTCGGTGTTTTTTCCAATTTTTATAATTTTCTTCTCTGTGCCAGCGGGTAGCTTGATTATATTTTCTTTCTAATTTTCTATCTCTCCTAAACTATTTTTTGATTTCCCCTTCTCTCATATGTTTAGTCGCTTCATGTACTTTTATTAATCTGGTTTCATACATAAATTTTAATCTTCCAAAATATTTTATTTTACTCGCAGCTTCTCTTTTTCAAATTCACTCCATCCCATCTCTCCTGTTATTGTTACATTTGCACTTAATTTATTTACTCCTAGGGCAAACCTTCCTATTTGATTTTGTGAGGGCAAACCTTGTAAAATATTCCTGGTTTTATTCGTTAAAGTTATTACATCATTTATATATTTTAGCGCCGGTACTGCTACTTGTTTCCAAAGTATTCTTGACACCTCATATCTATTGTATGACTACATTGCTTTATTTTTCATAATTGCTGCACATTTTTGTAGTTTATTGTTCAGTTTCTTCTCGTGTTCAAGAAAGTATTGTTCTCCATCTTCAAGTGTAATTCCTAAAAATTCTATTTTCTCAGTCCTGTTTATTACTATGTTTCCTGCTTGTATATTTTTATTCTCTATGACTCCACTAAAAACCATGAATTTGCTTTTTTATTAATTTATTTTTAAACCAGCTTCTTCTCCTTTCCTAACTATTGTTTGTAGCATTTCCTTAATGTATTCTATATTATTACTCATTAAAGCTACATCATCTGCGAATAGAGTGCCAGGGAGTTTTCTTACTTTTTCTTTTTCTTGCAATTTTAATTCTATCCCTCTGTTTGTTTTGATCAATGCTTCTTCCACTTCGTGTATATATATCAGGAACAGAACTTGTGATAGACGGCATCCTTGTTTCAAACCTTTGCTACTGTCTATCCATTTTGATTTTGTTTCCCATTTCATATCTATATTTGTTATCTTTATAAAATTCCTTAAGCAGCATAATAAATTTCTTTGAGATTCCTAAGTTTCAAATTACTTTCCATAATATCTTTCTCTTGACTGTATCATACTCTTTTTCAATATCAATAAATGCTATTATGAAATCTTCTTCCCTTTCTCTGCATATTTCTATCAATTGTGTTATAATGTAGATATTATCTGTTGTTCTTCTATCTGTTCTGAATCCATTTTGTAACTCTAATCTGTCTCTTAGAATAATTGCAAAGAACTTATATACGCATCTGGTAATAGCTATTGGTTTATATTTTTTGTCATGTTTATCTTTCCTTTTCCCTTTATATATTAACTTAATCTTTGTGTTGGCTTCCAATTTGGAGGAATGGTACTTGATTCAAGTATATTATTCATAATATTCTTTAAAATTTCCAAAGATTTATTATCTAGATTTATTAACATCTCATTTGACACCTTATCTCTTCCTGTTGCTTTTCCTCTTAGATTTTTCCAGCCTTCTCTATTTCCATATTTTGAATATTATATGTTAATTCCTGACTTTCTTCTTCAACACTCTTACTATTTATTTTTGCTACTTTATTTCTTTCATTTTTCTGTTCTTCATAATTTTGTTTCACCGTCCAATTTGTTAAGTACGTCTCACTTTCCGTCCTGTCTTTCAGCATTTCTCCCTTTTCATTTCTAAGGATTGGTTTTCTTTCAGTTTCATTTTGTTTTTGTCTAACATATCTCCAAAATCATTTCCCTGCTTCTTTTCCTCCTGACTTAATTTCTTCTGCTATTTTTTATTAAACTTCTTATTTCTCTCATTTTAGCTATGTGTGCATTTTTCTTGCTATTTATATATTCGTTCCATGCTTGAATTACTTCTTCTTTCCCAAGTTCTCCTTTCCTGAATTTCTTTAGTTTTAATCTATGAATTCAGCTTTTTTCTTTTCTTACATTAATTTTTGTTTCTGTATCTTTGGTCCAATCGAATTTTCTAATTTTCTAGAATCTTTCTTGTCTTCGTTCACATTTGTGACTTCAGCTGCAGCACTTTTAATTTTTGTTTCTAGAGATTCGTAAGTTTGTTCATTTATGTATTCTTTTTCTTACTTCTCTTTATATTTCTTTAAATCTTCTTTTTCCAATCTTTTAATAGTAGGTTTGTTTTGATCATTTTATTTATTTTTTGAGTAATTTATCTTGTTCTCTTGATCAAATAATATCTATATCTCTATGTACTCTCTAAAATTACAAAAGCTGATGGTACAACTTTAACTCAAGATGATACTGTTGCACCAGTAAATAACTTCCTACATTTATTATTTAGTCTAATTCATATTTCGTTAAATGATAAATTAATTAGTTCTTCATCAGGATCTTATCCTTATCGTGCATACATTGAAACATTATTAAATTATTCTTATGATGCTTCTGAAACGCATTTAGCATGTGCTATGTGGCATAAAGATACTGCAAAACATTTTAATAAATTAGGTAATATAAATGCTGGTTTTCAAAGACGTGCTAATAAGGTGAAAAATAATAAATCTTTTGAAATGTATGGACGTCTTTATACTGATATTGAAAGTTTAGATCGTATGGTACCCAAGAAAGTAAATTTACGTGTAAAATTACACCGTACTAAAGATAATTTTTGCTTAATGATTGCTGAAAATACAAGTTATAAAGTTGCACTTGAGAAAGTTATTCTTCATGTACGTCGCATTGATGTAGCTGCAGATATAGCTATGAAATTAAATATGCGAATGGTTTCTGAAACGGCTAAGTTACCTCTGACAAGACTGGAGACAAGACCTTATACTATACCTGCAGAAGTAAAGTCTTACAACATTGATAATCTCTTCTTGGGTGATGTTCCTAAAGACTTGGTTATTGGTTTCATCTCCAACATAGCCTTCAATGGGAAATCACATCTTAATCCCTATGAGTTTTGAAACTTTAACGTTAACAAACTGCAATTACAAGTCAGCTCAAAATAATTTCCTCCTAACCTCTTCACTCTGATTTTAATAACGATTTATACCTTCGACGTTACTATACTTTGATTTCAGGTACTGGTATATATTATAAAAATTATTCCCATACTATTACTCTTGATGAATATCCAAGCGGATATGCTCTGTATGCTTTTATTCTATCTCCAACAGGAACTTTAGATGACAATACATGGAATGTAATACGCGATTCTCCTGTAAATTTAAAAGTATCATTTTCAGAACCTTTAACTGAACCTGTTACGTGCATTGTATATGCACAATTTGATTCCTTAGCACAAGTAGACAAAGATAGAAATATTTATACTGATAACACCTAATTTATTCAGTTGAGTACGATAAGGGTTGTTGTACACTTCTCTGCCTATCACGATAATGATCACGAATTTATTGTAAAGGAGCTAGCCATTGTAAATCCTGACGTTCTCTTTCTTCAAAACTGGATTTTTAAACCACCATTTTCTTTAAATAAGTTAGCTGAGCCGATCATAACTACAAACAAGTACCTAGATGAGAAAGTATATGGCATTGCCTTGCACAAAGGCGATGGAGAATATTCACATCTTAAGGAAATACTTCAAACATATTGTTCAAATTCTACAATATACCCATACGAAATAATTAGAAAGTGTTTTTTTCAAGAAATTCTTCGAAGAAATGTTACAAATTTAGAAGAAATAAACTGTCCAAACTATACTTCATTAAGTTTTCACATTCATAAGTGTGCACACAATAAGCATAGGTGCAGTAGTTTTTTACTGGTTTCGGACAATATAGGTGCAGTGTTCATGAAGCATTACTTTATAGTGAAAATGTGAAAGTGTATGACTATGTGTTACATGTGAGTAACTGATAGTTACATACCTACTACGATTAAAAAATAATAATCTTCATCATGTATAGTGACGAATTGTTAAAAGTGTTACTAACTTATAAAGTGGCTGGTGCAAGTGTTACTGGAATTTACCCTATTGACAGACTTCCTGTAATGGTAAAACCTCCTGCTGCACTTGTGATTAATCTCTATACATCTGATTCAAGTGGATCACATTGGGTTGCAGTGTACATGGATATTACTTTGATAGTCTTGCTATGGACATTCCCAAGGAAATTAAAACCTTTTTATCAAAAAGTACTAAAATATATTTTACGAGTAATCATCAATATCAACACGACAGTTCTGTGTTGTGCGGATATTTTGTTTCATTCTTTTTTGCATCATATTATTCGCACTCAAGTGTTTAAAAGTGTTTAAAACTGTTTAACAACAAAAAATTGAAAAAGAATGATGATATCGTTTATAATCATGTAAACATCTTTTTAGAAAAAGAAAACAAATAATTTGTTTAATTGTTTAAATTTTTTATTATATATATATATATATATATATATATATATATATATATATATATATATATATATATATATATATATATTAATTTTATAGTATTTTTAAAACACACTCCTGCATTTTATTTACAATTCCTAAGAAAAAATTACAATCTTAATAATACATTAGTTAATGCTGTTGATTTTTCATATTTCCCTAATATCCTGATTTGTTTACAATATTTGTGTGAAAAGAACAATATTCATTAAATGTGTTTCGACATAATTCATTTAATGAAGGACAATGTTTTGTTTCTAAATCAATGACATTATCTAATGCAAATATTCTTTTAATCCAAAGAGATTTCTCTAAACCTTTACAATAAAAGGTTGAATTCTTTGCACATAATTGATATACAAGGCTTCGTATGCATGATACAGTATATTTAGTTTTGCTATTCCATTTCAAACCGTGTAAATTTAATGTTAAGCAATCAATTTGGTTTGGCAACCTAGTGATAATAAATTATATTATATTGGTGATTTTACCAAGCAATGGAAATTTACTGTCATCGCATGCATTTAATCAAAACTCACAAATGATAAATTCGTTATCATTTTAAAATCTTGAATATCGATAATATACTGATTTACGCAAGGTGAAATTTCATTTGTGATGAATGAAAAACGGTATAATTTATCCAACAAATTTTGTATTTTTTAAAAGATCACAAGTTTTACGCATAAACCATATAAATGAGATTTCACTATGTTCTTGTTCAAACACTTCAAAGAGTTCACTAAGAGTTTTATCAAGAGATAAGTACATCGTTGCAAATGTTCCAGTATTATGAAGATGAGTACAATCATGAGGAGCATTTAACTTGCATTCCATGCATTCAATTGGGTTATTATTAGGTAAGTATACTTTTATAGTTTTAATACACAATTCACATTAATGTTTTCATCACTATATAACACACATGAAACAGTAGCACTATTTGAATATATTTGTTTCAATCTGGAATGTCCGATTTCGGTCTGTCTTTTTTTTAATGAAAATGTCCAGTAATTCCGGAAGATAGTCTGTATCACTTAATAATTCCGCATACGTTTCATAGAATTTTTCTCTTGTTAATATTCCAATAATATGAATGTTTGCATACAGGTAAAACACATCTTCTTTAACACTAGGACTTGCTATAATACTCCAAGCACGGGTTTCCAATGACTTTGGGTGCACATTCATACAATCATGAGCAAAATCATGATGGGATCCTTCTCTACATCCGTCGCATATTAATGTATCGTTGAAATCCCATTTTTCAATAGCCTTCTTTATACATTCACGGTCAACTTTTTGATTATTACAGCAACAATCTAAACCCCAAAATCGTGATGTTCTTGATAATGCAACTGGAGATGATGGCGAGGTTGGTGAAACTGTTAGCACTGGTGATTCTATTGCATCAAAATCACATTCATCTGACGATGATTCGTATATTTCTGTTTCAGCATCAGATATTGCTTCAGTGTTAACTTCCTAGGGTACTTCTTTCTCAAAGAGATTCATGATGTCGCTCTCTATATTTCCCGCTATAGTCCGTATTTGAATTTTCATACCCGCAAGGTAATCACATGTTCACCATTCGTGACGCCAAACTTCTTTTCTATTGTTAATTAGCATAGAGGAAAGTTTCAACATGTTCACCTACCGCAACCTCAATCTTCTTTGCATTCTCCGCCGACAATTTCTTATGTTTACCCATCGCGGCACCAAACTTGTTTTTATTGTCTTGTCGGCATTCTGTGATGTCTACCCGGCGCTGAGTCGGTCTTCTTTTGTATTTGTCTTCATGTTTTAACAGGTACCTGCAAGGTCATTACCCGACAACGTCATCTTTCAATCCCACCCAACCGGTTTCCAAAAAGCGCGAAAAGCTCAGTTCGTCTCTTGACTTCAACAGCGAAAGACGTACGAGAACCATGGTCTGTATATGTACCAGTATCAAGAGTTTCCGCAAGTTCTTAACAACGAGTATGCTATGCATACGATCCCTGAAATTATAAAATATGTCCCGCGTGAATAAAGTTTATTCCCTCCCCTTTATAACAACGAGTGTTATTATAAGTAATACGAAAGAACAAATAATTAATATGATGACAATCAGCGATTGTTCGACGAGTAATTACGAGAAAATAAATAATTAATTTGATCATAGCATAAGTGTTCTATGAAGTATGCTTTAGCATACGATCCAATTAAAAATAATTAAAATAATACGAAAGAATTAAACTTCTGCTGGGGGCCAATCTCTGTTTCTACAGGGATCATATTTTTAATATAAATAATATTGAAATAAATAAAATAAAATGACAATCTGATTTTTCCCAAGAGTATGCTATGCATATTTTAACAAGTATGCTATGCATAAGAGAAAATAAAAAAATCACGTGAAACAGGTCATTCAACCTTTCTAGAAACTACTACTAACGGTCAACCTTTCCAAGAATCAGTCTGACCACCTAACAGTCGTGTAATAATTCTTTACCCTCCTAATGACCTGTCCGACCACACATGACAAGAAAATATACAGAGTACCAGTTTAATTAGACTCCTTGCTGTTCTATTATTGTATATAATTTCATCCATCCCTACTCATGTGCACCAAATACTTTTTATTTAATTATTTTCTTTAAAGTTCGTCCCAACCGGGGCACTGGTCTCTATGGTTATCTCTCATAAATTCTACCTAATCGAAACACAACAGGAACATGAACACAGAAATATCGACAGTTAAAAATTCCAACTATGCTCTTCAGAGGGACTCGAACTCCCAGTGAATGCGCCTCCTGATTCGAAGCCGAAGGGGGAGAGCAGTCGGCTATTGCCAGCGGCTTGTTATTAGACTAGTGAAAATGACTTACATTTCTTGAGTAAAAACGTATTTAAATTTCTCCTAGTTATAACTCGAGAAGAAAGTTTGTATCAACCGATAAACATGAATTTAAAACACACACACGCAATCATTACATAGTTTGTTCAGCTTTAGCCTGAACTTGGTTTAAAGTGACACTTAAAAGATATCTCGCAATTCTCTAAACCGGTGCTTTGCAACCTTTGCCTTATGACGATTCCCTATTAGTAAACTTTACTGTTTACACGATACCAGGCGTGCACCCATAGAAATTTCTGTTACGGGGTTCCAAAGTCGATAGTATGGAGGGAGTCTGGACGGCGTGGACTCCCCATGATGTGCCCCTGATGCAGATAAAACAAGTATTATATTTAAAAAGTTACGAAATTTTGAAAGAGTTCGGACCCGGTGGAACCTCCTATGGGTGTGCCTCTGTACGATACTCATTCACTAGTTTTTCCTGACATATGAAACACTCCGGTATATGTCAGACACCCATCATCAATACAGCGCGTGAAATCCGTTTTTAAATATTCCTCGTTATATAGTTTGATTTAGTGTTCACACATCAGAAACAGACATCTGGTGGCGACATTGAATATTAATCGCACAAAATTGTAGAAATCAAAATGTCGATCACACAATTAATGCCCTAGACCAAAATTAATAAGGATATTTAGTATTGCTTTATCACAAGTTATTCGTTTGTTTAAAATTCTGAATTTCTTAAGAAAAATTTTAAAAAATTGCGACTTCTAAGTTAGAAAGGTCTGCTCTAAATTATCAATCCTAAATTAATCTATTAGTCATTAATCATTATGCCTCTGTCTTTTAGAGGTTGCTCGTGTTTTATAATAAAATCGAAAAATTTTGAACAATTTGCTAAATGCAAGG
This sequence comes from Thermobia domestica, assembly GCF_964235325.1. Taxonomy (NCBI): domain Eukaryota; kingdom Metazoa; phylum Arthropoda; class Insecta; order Zygentoma; family Lepismatidae; genus Thermobia; species Thermobia domestica. The sequence continues at coordinate 109,231,982 of NC_137462.1, read as the reverse complement.
TAGATGGAAGCCTACTGAATTGTTAATTATCCTACACTGAGAACATGTGCAAAATTAAAGTAGCCAAAATTCGGTTGCTAGTAAACAGGTTGCTTTGCACATACCGAGCTCTCGGTTACTGCAACCGAGTTGTATTCTGTCAGTTAATTGAGTACGTATTGGCTACTAAGAAAAATAAAATTTAAACGCAATTGAAGCTATTCAAACCTCCGAGCGACGGATCAATAGATTAACGCCTTAACAAGCTCAGCTCCCAAGTCAATTGTAATATTCTTCGGAATAATGTCATTTCTTGCTTTTCTATTAATTAGGTAATAATAGGTAATGGGAACACTTCGATCATTTCATGTTGCTTCAGTGCTTTTTACATTCGACCCAAAATCCATTGCTTTTAAAGAGTTTAAATAACCGACTGAATTTGTCAAAAATTTATTTGCCAATTTTGTCGATGGCTAATAGCTCAGACATAGGTTAAAAGAGCAAAGTATGGCTTAACCGAGTATTACTCGGTTATTAGTAACCCAGAGGATTTCTTCGAAAAGAGTCGGATCTCTATCTATCTATCTATCTATCTATCTATCTATCTATCTATCTATCTATCTATCTATCTATCTATCTATCTATCTATCTATCTATCTATCTATATCTATATATACTCTATGTGATCAAAAGTATCCGAACACCTGGCAGAAAATGACTTACAAGTTCGTGGCGCCCTCCATCGGTACTGCTGGAATTCAATATGGTGTTGGCCCAGCCTTAGCCTTGATGACAGCTTCCACTCTCGCAGGCATACTTTCAATCAGGTGCTGGAAGGTTTCTTGGGGAATGGCAGCCAATTCTTCACGGAGTGCTGAACTGAGGAGAGGTATCGATGTAGGTTGGTGAGGCCTGGTACGAAGTCGGCGTTCCAAAACATCCCAAAGGTGTTCTATAGAATTCAAGTCAGGACTCTGTGCAGGCCAGTCCATTACAGGGATGTTATGGTCGTGTAACCACTGCGCCACAGGCTGTGCAGTATGCATGGGCGGCGATTAGGGGGGGCAAAGGGGGGCAGTTGCCCCCCCACTTTTTTGAAGTGACCCATTGATGTATATAGTTTCATTTGGAAATGTAAAGTTATTGTATATATATTACTGGTTCATAGAAAAGAATGATGCCATATATTTGCCGTTGCGTGAGTACGTATTGGTTAGTTCTCTTCCCGTTGTGTTAAGAAAGCTACAGAAATTGCCTTTTAATTGCCACTGAAAATGTTCAAAAATTTAACGTATTGGAGCACAATGATTCCAGCGTACTTCATTTCTTCTTACAATGTTAGTCAGTCGCTTTGATACTAATTGAGATAACACTTTGAAAAAAAAAAAAAACTTTCACAAGTTATTCTTTAATTGCATAAAAATTTACTAAAATGTATTTCTTTTCTAATAGCAAGGAATATTGATTAAAAACAGAGGAATAAGAAATAATTACTACCTTTTTCATTGTTTTACAATGTAATATACAAGTGAAGTAGTGTGTTTAGGGGTGTACGGGGGTATACACAATTAAATTTACTGAATTCAACATAATTCTAGGTTTCAGGATTATTTTGTATAACTGGAGTGTGGATTGATTCTAAGTATTGTTGAGCTTAGATGTATTGCAAGAAAGTGAAAACTGCATCTAATGGCAACGAAAATGTTTCGAGAAGCTTACTGTCTTTCTAGAGTATTAACACACATTTAATGCCTTGAGTGGAATTAAAAATATAGTTGTTCATTAATCCCTAATTCATTAAAGTTTGTATGTAACTTTTGCAAACAAGCCTCATTACTCATTACTGAGTAATACAGGGTTAGCCTAAAACAAATAGACAACTTTAGTGGTCCTCCAAATGATGAGTTTTAATTACATGGTAACGTAACTTACGTGAGTTGCAGGGTACATCTGGAAGTGGTTGTGATACAACTACACATGTTCTATGTGTGATCCTTTGGTTACACGGGAAACATCTAGTCTGTAGTCCAATCCTTCCCAAACAGGTATCAAACTCTGACTGTCCACCAAAGCAACAGCATCTCTGATTCGTTCTTTCAGTTTCGTCAGACTGAGGGATGGGAGGGAACATACACTTTATCTTTTCTGAAACTCCACAGAAAGTAATCACACGGTATGAGGTCTGGACTTCGTGGTGGCCATTGAGTCATAGCCATGTTCTCATCAGTTGAACGGCCAATCCACCGCCTAGGAAGAACGTCGTCAAGATAACCCCTTACATCGGAATGCCAGTGAGGTGGGGTTCCATCCTGCACAAATATGAAATTGTCACTATCTTCTTCAAGTTGTGGCATCAACCGACGTTGCAACATGTGCAGGTACGCTCTTCCAGTAACAGTTTCTTCTTGAAAAAGAACGGTCCATACACCGTTTTGGGCGATACAGTACAAAACACGCTAACCTTTCTGAGTCCCTAATCTGCTCTGTTTACGACATCACTAGTGTGAAAGGTTGATTCGTCCCCAAATGTAAGCAGCTAAATGAGGGCATCTTTTTCTTCACAAATATTTTGTATGAACACGCAAAACTGAACGTTGCTGTTTGTCACTTTCACTGAGACTTTTTGCAGTAATTGCAGTCGATATGGATAGAACTTGAGACGTTTGCATAGAATGTTCCAGACAGTCTTTTGAGGGATATCAAGTTCTTTTTCTGGACGTGTCGTTGATTTCCTCGGGCTACGAACGTAGCTCGCACGAATGCGCTCAACTGTTTCATTTGAGACTGGAGATCATCCCGTGGATTTCTTCTTACACAGACAACCTGTTTCTTCAAATTTATGCACCCAGTCATAAATGGACTGTCGTGTGGGTGGTTCTTTCCCATACTTTGTCCTAAAATGACGTTGCACTACAGTAACTGAATTAGTCTTGGTGGCATATTCCGGAACACAGCCTTCTCAACTTGACTCGCCATATTCCTCCAAGCCACGTCAATGTCTAGTTCGAGGGCAGGGCCGCTTACCTCACATACCCGTCATTGAAACAAAAGAAAAACTGTCAGCCGCAAAACTTCAAGTATGTAATCTTTTTGCTAATATATATATATATATATATATATATATATATATATATATATATATATATATATATATATATATATATATATATATATATATACATGGGCGGCGATTAGGGGGGGCAAAGGGGGGCAGTTGCCCCCGCACTTTTTTGAAGTAACCAATTAATGTATATAGTTTCATTTGGAAATGTAACGATTTTGTATGCGTTACTGATTAATAGGAAAAAATGCTGCCATATAATATTTGCTGTTGCGTGAATACGTATTGGTTGTCTTCCCGTGGAGTAAAGAAAGCTACAGTAATTGCGTTTTAATCGCCACAGAAAATAACCCCAAAAAATAACCTATTAGAGCACAATTTCAGCATACTTTCATTTCTTCTTACAAGGGCTTGATATGTTAGTGAACCGCTTTCAAGCTAATCGAAAGAACATTATGCAAAAAAAGTAGGGCCTATTTCACAAGTTATTCTTTAATTGCACAAAAATTGACAGTTCCTAAAATGTCTTTTCTTCTTTCTAAAGTAAGGAATATCGATTAAAAAGAGCGTGATAAGAAACAACATCTACCTTTTCCATTGTTTTGTAGTGTAATATACGAGTGAAGTGTTGTGTTTAAGGATGTACGAGTGTATATACAATAAAATTTAGTAAATTGAACATAATTCTAGGTTTTAAGTTTATTTTGTATAACTGAAGTGTGGATTGATTCTAAGTATTGTTGTGTTTTGATGTGTTCCAAGAAAGTGAAAACTGCACCTAATGGCAACGAACATATTTCAAGAAGTTGCAAAAGCAAATATTTCTTTAAATGTCGTAGCATATGCTTGTAGTATTTACTGCCTTTCATTTTCTAAGAGTAATAACATACATTTAATAGCATATGTGGAATTAAATATTAATTTTTCATTAATCCTCAGTTTCAATATAACTTTTGCAAAACAAGCATCATTATTCATTACTATGATTAATATTATCCTTTCTATTTATTTGTTTTGCAAATTTATTAAATAAACTGATCACACAATTTTTCAGACAGAATTTTAAGATGTTCATGAGCAAGGAATCAAATCTCTTCTTACACTTTCGTTGTTTAAGAGTACAAAGGGCTAGTATCTACTTGCGTTGTTCTTCTCAATTTACTTAATAAACTATTATATACGATATACGGTGTTTAACTGAAAATATAGTATCCTATTTGTTATACAACCTTTCGTCAAACAAAATGTTAGAAACAACCAGGAAAACTAACATTTATATACAAATATTCAGATCATGTCTTGCCCCCTCACTTTTAACGTCCAACCGCCGCCACTGTATATATATATATATACATATTATAACGTGTCTATTTCTTTAGGTTAACCCTGTATTATTCTTTCTATTTATTTGTTTTGCAAGTTTGTTATTAAATAATCTGATCACATAATTTTCCAGATAGCATTTTAAGATGTTCATGCGCAAGAAATCAAATCTTTTCTTACACTTTCGTTGTTTAAGAATACAAAGAGCTAGTACCTACTTCCATTGCTCTTGTCAATTTCCTTAATAAAATATGAAATAGAATATACAGTATTTTAACTGAAAAATATAGTATCCTATTAGTTATACAACCTTTCGACAAACAGTTAGCATCAACCAGGTAAACTAATATTAATATACAAATATTCAAATCATGCCTTGCCCCCCCACTTTTAACGTCCAATCGCCGCCACTGGCAGTATGAACAGGTGCTCGATCGTGTTGAAATATTCAATCGCCATCCCCGAATTGCTCTTCAACAGTGGGAAGCAAGAAGGTGCTTAAAACATCAATGTAAGCCTGTGCTGTGAAAGTGCCACGTAAAACAAGGGGTGCAAGCCCCCTCCAAGAAAAACACGACCACACCATACCACCACCACCTCCGAATTTTACTGTTGGTACTACACACGCTGACAGATGACGTTCACCGGGCATTCGCCATACTCACACCCTGCCATTGGATCGCCACAGTGTGTACCGTGATTCGTCACTCCACACAACGTTTTTCCACTATTCAATCGTCCAGTTTTTACGCTCCTTACACCAAGCGAGGCGTCGTTTGGCATTTACCTGCGTGATGTGTGGTTTATGAGCAGCCGCTCGACCATGAAATCAAAGTTTTCTCACCTTACACGTAACTGTCATAGTACTTGAAGTGGATCCTGATGCAGTTTGAAATTCCTGTGTGATGGTCTTGATAGATGTCTGCCTATTACAATTTACGACTCTCTTCAACTGCCGGCGGTCTCTGTCAGCCAACAGACAAGGTCGGCCTGTACGCTTTCGTGCTGTACGTGTCCCTTCACGTTTCCATTTCACTATCACATCAGACACAGAGAACCTAGGGATGTTTAGGAGTGTTGAAATTTCGCGTACAGACTTCTGACACAAGTAACACCCAATCACCTCACCACGTTCGAAGTCCGTGAGTTCCGCGGAGCGCCCCATTCTGCTCTCACGATGTCTAATAGCTACTGAGGTCGCTAATAATGAGTACCTGGCAGTAGGTGGCAGCACAATGCACATAATATGAAAAACGTATGTTTTGGGGGGTGTCCGGATACTTTTGATCACATAGTATATATATATATATATATATATATATATATATATATATATATATATATATATATACAGGGTGGTCGTGCATGAATGTCGGAAAATTCGTGAGATAAATCTACAGGTAAAAACAAGCAAAAAATGTCATATGAACATTGGGTGAATGCGGCTTCGTTTGGACGCTAGAGGCGTCTGAAATGTCACTTTCCGAGGCGGCAATTTGCAATATCTCAAGAACGGAGAGAAATACGAATGTCGGGTCAAAACATATCAAAGGAAACCCCATCCGAAGAATCCAACTATGCATAATTGATGGCGAAACAGTGGCGGCGCTAGAGGGGGGCACAAAGAAAGTGAATGAAACATGGAGAAAAGTGAACAATTTACACTGAAAATTTGTAGGAGGGGATGTTACTTGGCATATGCAACAACAAATGTTAATGAACAAAGGCAACAGCGGCTAGTCTGTAGGGACTTTATGGGAGGCGGATTGTAGGAATACAGTATCTTTGTAATGGTGAGAAATAGGAATGTCGGGTCAAAAGATATCAAAGGAAATGCCATCCGAAGAATCCAATTATGTATAAGTGATGGCGAAACAGTGGCGGCGCCATGGGAAGCACAAAGAAAGTGAATGAAACATGGAGAAAAGTTGAAATTGGTGAAAACACAACTATTTGAAAGCAATCAGGAAACAAGGAATACAACTCTTGGTGTACTGTATGATACATGTCCGATGACAGAGGGCATATAGCTACAGTAGGTGGAACAAGGGGGCGTGCAGAGCGTCGCGTAGTAGAGTTAGTTATAGGAGTAGTGAAAGCGTGGTTAACGAGAGCGTTTGCATCGAAGGTGCAGAGGACAGCGCACAGTTCATTCGTACTGAATGGGGCAATGACAATAACAGCACAAGCGTTTTAGTGCTACAATCTACAGGCAGGGCAGTAATCCATGTGTATGTGAATGTGGTTTACTTTGTGTCGTGTGAAACAGTGTTGATGTTGACAAGCGCTATGTGTAATGCACCACAATGAATAGGGTAGTATACACTAACGCCGAAAGCAGATATGCATTTGATGTACGGCTAAGCGGAAGGTAATGCAGAAGAATCACGTAGGTTATATGCGGAACGCTACCCAGATCGACAAATTCCAGCACCGGGGATGTTTATTCGTATTCATCAGCGATTGCGGGACACTGGGTCATTCCTTCCCAACACAGACATTCCGAGACGACGACGCGTTCGAACACCCCCCCCCCCTGGAAGAGAGGGTACTCCGACATGTGACCCCGAACCCGAGTATTAGTACCCGACGAATAGCAAGGCAGGAACACGTTTCGCATCAAGTCGTGCTAAGCATCTTGCATAGTAATAATCTCAGACCATACCACGTACAACGAACGCATGCGTTATACGATGGTGACTATGAAACCCGACGACGTTTCTGTCGTTGGTTATACCGCCGCTGCCGTGTATCACCAGCCTTTCTAACACAGGTATTGTTCTTGGATGAGGCATTATTCACACGGGATGGCATCACAAATTTCCACAATGACTATCGATGGGCACTCAACAACCCGCATGCAATTGTAGAGACGAAGCATCAACAGCGTTTCCAATTGCATGTGTGGGCTGGTATTATTGGCGACAACGTTGTGGGACCACATTTCTTACCACAGCGATTGAACGCAATATCGTATCTCCAGTTTCTGACTCAGAACCTACCTATTCTGCTTGAAGATGTGCCACTGAGGACACGACAGTGTATGTGGTTTATGCATGATGGCGCCCCTGCCCACTCATGTCACACCATTCGTGCATATCTAAACAAAACATTTCCACGCAGGTGGATAGGTCGTGGTGGAAGACAAGCATGGCCCCACGTTCACCCGACCTGAATCCCCTAGATTTTTTCCTGTGGGGATACGTGAAGAGTCTCGTGTATACACGGCCCCTGCATGATGTTGAAGATCTTCGCCAGCGTGTATGTGCTGCATTTGCCACATTACGGCAAACGCCAGCGATATTGGCACCAGTCAAACAATCCTTACGCCATCGTGTAACTGTCTGTCTCGAAGAACAAGGAGGACATATTGAACAGCTGCTATAGAATGGCATTATGTTGACCATGGTAAGTACAATACCTCTTGTTTTTACAGTACACTGGGTCTCATCTTCCATACGTGTTTTTTACGATCTGCACGTTTCATCACTAAGAGTGTTTAACAGTTTCTTTGCAGCTCCCATGCGCCGCCACTGTTCCGCAGTACGTGTGCATAGTTGGATTCTTCGGATGGGATTTCCTTTGATATCTTTTCACCCGACATTTCTATTTCTCTTCGTTAAAATGATACTGTATTTCAACATTCCACCTCTCATAGTGTCCCTACAGCGTAGCCATTGTTGCCTTTGTTCATTAACATTTGTTGCTGCATGTTCCATATAACATCCGCTCCTACAGTTTGTCAGTGTAAATTGTTCACCTTTCTCCGCATTTCATTCACTTTCTTTATGCTTCCCCTGGCGCCGCCACTGTTTCGCCATCACTTATACATAATTGGATTCTTCGGATGGCATTTCCTTTGATATATTTTGACCCGACATTCCTATTTCTCACCATTACAAAGACACTGTATTCCTACAATCCGCCTCCCATAAAGTCCCTACAGACTAGCCGCTGTTGCCTTTGTTCATTAACATTTGTTGTTGCATATTCCAAGTAACATCCCCTCCTACAATTTTTCAGTGTAAATTGTTCACTTTTCTCCATGTTTCATTCACTTTCTTTGTTCCCCCCTCTAGCGCCGCCACTGTTTTGCCACCACTTATGCATAATTGGATTCTTCGGATGGGGTTTCCTTTGATATGTTTTGACCCGACATTCGTATTTCTCTCCGTTCTTGAGATATTGCAAATTGCCGCCTCGGAAAGTGACATTTCAGACGCCTCTAGCGTCCAAACGAAGCCGCATTCACCCAATGTTCATATGACATTTTTTGCTTGTTTTTACCTGTAGATTCATCTCACGAATTTTCCGACATTCATGCACGACCACCCTGTATATATATATAAGTTCGATTATTAGCAACCGAGATTTCATTTAACTCTCACTTGGCAAGCGAATAATTTTCTCAGCGTATGTTGTTCTTCCATTGGTAATTTACATGCATATATTGCTATCCACAATATGTCTCCATTACTGCAGAAATGATGAACTATTCCTACATTCAATAATATAATATTCTTTATTAAGCGCAAACAAATTACACTATTTATAACATCTAAACTGGAACTTTAAAAAACCGTTGGATACACTGCAGCAGTGACACCATCAGCTCCCCTGTCCAAACGCGCTCACCCAGTAACTGAGGTAAACACAACATCAGCGTCCTCAGCCACAAACAGCACTGCACTCCTGGTCAGGATATAACAGTTGAAATTTGAAAACACTTTCTTGTTATGTGGTGTATATTTTTCTATGTTTTGGTTTACAGCAAGGTGACTGCAGAAAATGCACGCTTCACCGCTGCACTTGAATCACAAAGGCTTAAAATTCACCAACGATATACATATGTGGTATTAAATAGGTGTCTAATTCAACTGGTGATCAGTATATATATATATATATATATATATATATATTGATCACCAGTTGAATTACAGACACCTACTTAATACCATGTAGCACCACTTTCGCTCTGATAACGACGGCTACCCGCCGCGGATTGGACTTCACGAGGTGCCTGAAGTATTGTTGTAGAATCTCAATCCATATATGCTGCAAAGTCTCCCACAGAGCACTCAGGTTGGTTGGAAGAGGGTCCAAAGCCCGAAGGCGTCATTCCATGACGTCCCAGAGGTATTCGATGGGATTGAGGCCCAATGACCGTGATGGCCAGGAAAGTATTGCCAGATCAGAGGAATGCTCATCAAACTAGTCTGCTGCATCCTAGGGCGGTGGGCCGGCGCATTGTCCTGATGAAAGATAAGGTCACCATCCGGATGTTGCAGTCGAGCAAATGACAGGACATGGCCATCCAGAAGATCGCGGTAGCGTTCACCTGTGAGGGACCATGCCACACGTGTTAGGGGACCCATTTCAGTCCACGTAAACATGCCCCAGATTAGAATACCTAAACCAACGGCACAGTTCCCTGCTGGCACGATGGATCCACTGCTTCATGCGGTTGGCGACGTACTCGTGCCCGTCCATCGGCATGTACCAATGTGAAACATGACTCATCTGTCCAGGCAACCTTCTTCCACATTTCCACGGTCCAGTGGCGTTGGCTTCTTTGCCCATGCTAGACGTTGCTTCTTGTGCGGTTAGAAGAGATACTCGCGTGGGCAAATAACTTATGTATTCCATGGCGAGTAGGTAGTTGTAGAATGTGTGGCTGCTAACACAATGTTCTTTTCCTGCATTGAACCTCTTTGCGATTTGACGCACTGTGGCTCGTATATCGGCTGTTACGATGCGGGCCAGTCGGCGCCTACCCCTGTCGTCGACACGTCCCTGACTACGGAAGTTTACCCGTGCGGATGGGGTTTTACCGGAAGCCTGGTACTCACGATATACCCTTGACACAGCTACCTTTGAAAATCCGAATGCCGCAGCCACTTCCGAAATCGAGCCACCCAGCCTTCTGGCCCCTACGATTTGACCATGGTCAAATGAACTCAGATCCTTCATCTTGCCCATCACACACCAACGGATACCAAGAGAAGCACACAGCAGCAGTACATTCACACACACTGGTGGAGCCTCTACAGGAAATTTTCTGCAACTGTCCTACTGTCTCTAATTTAACTGGTGATCAGAGAGAGAGAGAGAAAGAGAGAGAGAGAGAGTGTGTGTGTGTGTGTGTGTGTGTGTGTGTCTGTCTCTCTCTCTCTCTCTCTCTCGCTTTCCTCGTAATTTTTATTTATACGTTACACTATTCCAAAAGACTTAATTGATTTTACAAAATGAAAAATTACTGTTTGGTAGCTATCGCCATTCACATCAATCTGTTGGAATTGTTCAGATATAATTATGTTTGGAAATGCTGTTACAAAAGGATTAGCATATTTAATTGACTAAATTTTTGTGGGATCTAAATATTTCAACATCTCTCATGATACTATCTTCAAAAATAAACCTTTGAAGAATTTATCTGACATACTTTATCTAAAAGTCCGAACACCTTGTTTTGAAAATGTTTGTACCTAGTGTCGGGAAGCTTATTCGGCGTCAAGCTCGAAGTCGATGCAAAGTAGTGCTCTTATTGTTTACCTTTTTTTCGTGGTTGTGTGTAGTGTTTATGTGCGTGCTCTACTGTCTTCATGTAGTATCGGTGCTGTGACTTTCCCAAGTGAAGCATTGCCAATGAAACATGGACTGAAGTGTAGTGGAAGATCATTTCATTTTATTGCTGCTGCCCTCATACCAAGAGGACCGCCGTGTGCTCTCTCTGGTACTGCTAACAGTGACGGAGGAACTACCAGTGATTTTATGCCAAGGTATGAGTCAAAAGCAAAAATAAAACAGTGCCTCATTCTAGTTTGTTTTCTCCTCCTTTGTGGTGATATTCACGTAAACCCTGGCCCACCCTGTCCATATTACACCAGTGCTTTCAATATATATTATCAAAATGTTCGTAGCATTAAAAACAAATTACTTGAGTGCTCATTGAACCTAGGTGAGATAAGGGAACTGGATTGTTTCGCAGTGACCGAATCGTGGCTGAATGAATCAGTGAACGACAGTGAAATTACCTTCTCTAATAATTTCACTATTTATCGTAAAGACCGCATAACTCGTGGAGGTGGAGTGATGATTTGTGTAAATAATAAGTGGAAGAGCAAGAGAAGACTGGATCTCGAACGGGATTGTGAACTTATTTGGGTGGAAGTATTTATTCCAAAGCGTCGTTCTGTGTTTATTGGGTGCTTCTATAGGCCGCACAAGAACACCCCCCAGCACATCTTAGAAGCTTGTAATGACTCACTGTTACATGCGTTGTCACACTGTGACGTCATCCTATTGGGTGATTTCAACCTTTCCATCACGTGGCAGGAAGCAAGCATGGCGTCGCTAAAAATGGAAACGACAGTTATTTCATGGACAATTTTATTCATGGACTTGGTCTAGGTCAACATAATATGCATAATACCCGCAATAATAGCAATCTTGACTATATTCTCTCTAACTTAGAACCTCGTTGTGTTGTCCCATGCAGAAATCTTTTTCCCTCGGATCACGATTCATTGGATGTTTCTTTCGATTTCCTCCCCTCCACTACTACAAACCAGCCCCTCAAAAGTAGGTCACAACTTCTTTGGAAGAAAGCCCCCTGGGGTGACATCTGCCGGGCTATTGAACTGTTTCCTTGGTGTTTGTTAGAGGTAGGAACTGTTGACGACGCTGTGGACTTATTTACATCTGTTGTCCACTCAGCCATACAGGACTTTGTGCCGGTGAAAGCATCAAAATCGAACAGGTTTCCGGTCTGGTACGACAATGAACTTCGTGAACTTCTTAAAAACAAAAAGCTTGCCTGGACTCTATGGAAATCACATCCGAGTGACTACACATACAAAAACTTTGCTAGAATTAGAAGTCTTGCCAAGAAGGTAGCGGCGTAAATATTTTGAACACATGGACTCAATTGGTGATTTTACTGTTAGTAACCCTAAAGTCTTTTGGTCTGTAATTAAATCTAGAACAAAATCTCCGGGCATACCGGCAACAGTTCAAGATGAAAATACTGAAGCGAGTGATGATCAAAGACCAGACCTCTTCAATAACTACTTCTGCAAAACATTTATTTCCCTTCCCTCTACAACCCATCTCCCCCCTCTCCACCCCATCTGTTCGGACACCTTATCCTTTCTCTCTACCACCCCGGACGAAGTTTTGGCTCTCTTGCTATCGTTATCTCCACATAGATCACTTGGACCTGATAAAATTAGTCCTCTCTTTCTCAACAAAACTGCTTCATTTATTGCGGTTCCTCTACCTATCTTATTCAATAGATGCTTCAAGGAAGGGTATTATCCCACCAGTTGGAAACTAGCTCACGTGACCCCAATATATAAATCAGGACTTAAAGATCATGTATCCTCCTATAGGCCAATATCTCTTCTTTCTGTAATATCAATTATAAGCGAAAAAATAATCCAAGACAGGCTACTTAAATTCACCTCACCTTACATCCACAGTTCTCAGCACGGCTTTCTACCGAAAAGCTCAAGTCTCTCAAACTTAAGTACTTTTCTTTCCTGTGCAGTCAAATGTATGAATAACAATACTCAATTAGATGTTATCTACTTTGATCTCTCGAAGGCCTTTGATGTCAGTCACATTCATCTTCTTCATAAACTCTCCAATAGATTTAATGTACATGGCAAATTTCTCTCTCTAATCACAAGCTACTTGAAGGACCGTAAACAGAGAGTTGTTCTTTCAGGGGCGACTTCTAACCCCCAACCCGTGATCTCAGGGGTGCCTCAGGAGAGTGTACTTGGGCCTCTGCTGTTTGTCCTGTATATGGATGATCTCTACACGCACTTATCAGCTCAACCTAATGGCCTTCTGCTTTTTGCTGACGATTGTAAGTTATACAGAGAAATATCGTGTCTCCATGACACAATTGCTCTACAGGAAGACATTAATTACCTTACAGGCTGGTGTGAAATGTGGCACTTGAAACTCAACAGTAAGAAATGTGACAGTATTACTATTACTTTGAAAAAGTCTCCTGTTCCCTCCACATACCAAATTAACGATTCCCCTATCACACATTCTGCTAGTCATAACGATCTTGGTGTCATCTTTGATTCAAAACTCACCTTCTCTGACCACATCTTCTCAATACTAAAGAATTCAATGCGCATGTTGGGACTTCTTTATCGATTCACCGAACTACGCACTCTTTCTTCATTAGCAACTTTTTATAAGACTTTAATAGCGCCCAAGATCGAATACTGCTCTCCCATATGGGCCATGGCAGCACCTACACATCTCTCCAGACTTGATTCTGTTCTCAATTTCTTCATCGCTATAGTCCGTTTTCGTGTTCCTGCACTTCGAATATTATCTAAGAAAGAGCTCTTGCGACATCTTAATATTCAGACTCCTGAAGTACGCAGAATTATCTCTGACCTGAAATATCTACATAAAATAGTTAATGGAAGCTTAAGATCGGAAATATTACTTCAGGAACTATCCTTACGTGTCCCTTCCCGCATCACCCGGAATACCCACCTATTCCATCTTGCCCGTCCTAGGTTGGCTGTTACACAGAGGTCTCTTTTTTATAGAATACCAAACTGTTATAATCAAGTAACAACTGATGTGGACATTTTTTCGAGCTACCCAGTGTTTGAAAGAGCAATTAAACGAGCTTTGACGGAATAGTTTTACTTTTACACTCTTTTTTTCTATGTTGTTGTTATTGTTGTCTTGTTTTTTTCTTTCTTTTGTTAGCATGTCCCTGTGTAAAATGGCGAAGTTATGCTGTATCTCGGAATTTGTTCAATAAATAAATAAATAAATAAATAAATAAAATAAAGAAAGAAACTTCCACCCCCGCACCAAAATAAATTTGTTCTAGAGGAAAGAAGATATTTGGGTTTCCATAATTCACCCTTTCAAGCCTCTACAAGTGCTCAGATTTTATGTAGCAATCAAAAATGGTTCTCACAGAAGCAGCAATGTTTGTTCATAACACGAAACTCCGGAGATCTTCAACCTACATCTGTCTGTTTAAACTAGAAAATATAGGCAGCACAAGATCAAGAAATTGTGTAGGTCCACGAGGATCAAATGGATTCAAAATCCATGGGATCTCTTTTGTAGTTGCTGGCATTTATATTTGAATAAATTTTAAAAACTAGAAATGGCAGAAAAGCTACCTGTTTTGTTCTATTATCATGTTTAAAAAAGGCCACTTTTACCAGTTTTAACATGTACTAATGATAACAAATTTTGATAAATAGAAAACTTCAAACGAACAAACAATATTTGCTGTTCTTATTTTTTTCTTTGTTCTGTCAAGTAAAAATTTCGAATTAATACCTTATTGTCGGTATTCACCGATTTTGCACCTAATGACTTCTTTTTGTTCTTACATATGAAAAATAAGATGCGTCGTGAGCGATTTGTGTTGCCTGAAGCATCTGTTGTCACTTTACGAACAGCGATTTCCAAGGTGTAGCTCAAAATGACAAAAATTCTTTCAAAATTGGTTTGAGCGAATGCAAAAGCACGTCAATCTTAAAGGTAAATAGTTAGAAAATCAACAAATCCTATTTTAAAAAATTTACATGTCTTTTCTCATATTGATTGCAGAAACTCTTCCTGCAGCTTTCGTATTAATTTATTTCTGCATATTTTATTGTTTTCAAGTATACCACAATTCTACTCTTAAGATCCCAATAAATCAACCTGTCTCTTGATTTCAATGAAAATTAAATTTACTTTACATTTTCATTCTTGCAATGTCTTGAAAGTAGCTATTAAATATTGTTATTGAACAAAAAATAAATAACTTTGGTATTTAAATTTTTCTTCGAAAAAACACAGAATACTACATTACAATTACAAAAGCATCAATAACTGATAAATTCTTAGAATTTGCTCTCTCAAATTTGTCCTCGAAGTATTCTTTTCTTCTTCCTCAATGAAAAACACTCATCATGACGTGTATTTAGTAACAGACAGCATCTTATGTAACAGGTGTGACGTGAATCAATAACATTAATTTTTTTAACGGAAAACTCTGTGACTAAATTTCTTTTCTAATTTCTCCACACACCGAAAGGCTTTTGGAGAAATTTTAATGGTTCAAACTTCTTTCTAAAGTTCAAGCCATATTATAATGGAAATCTCCAAAGAAGAGTGAAATTAAAAACTGATCGTAAATAATCAAAGAGGAGAAAGTTTTTGCATTGTTTTTGAAAAAGCTTCATCTATTAATAAAGGGAACAAAATTCTCAGCAGGATTAAGACCAAGTGCACGGATTTTTTTTTTCATCTTATACTAATGTCATACTATGTCGATGTACAGCCTTGTTCAAAATTCTTGGTCACCAACCTTGGTTTTGCTTTTGTAACCGTACATAGTAAATTATATTGCTTTGGTTCTAATTAATAATCTCAATTATTCAAAGACAATCCACATTTGCTTGATTCAATTACAATATAGGTAAAAGTGCTGAGCAACGAGAGGTGGATGGACAAGATTTTTTAACAAGACTGTACATTATGATTTCGCTTACATCTCAGCAAACTGAAGGAAACTAATATACGTATATTAGATTTCACAAATTTAATGTGTGGCGAAAGCCAAAATTATATCAACAGAAAATAAAAAAGATAAATTTTTCCACAGAACATTGTTTTATTTACTTTATTTTAAGTATCAACAACAAGCAAACAAAACCACTTAATAACGGCTTGTAGTTATTACATGTGAAACAAAAATCAACATCTACTTTATTCTTCGAAACAGGAAGACACCGTGACATCTGAAAGCAGATTTTGTTCTTTATTTGTATTTACAGCTAACAGACTGTGAACTGCATATCAAAACTACTCAATGAGATTATGATTTTATATATTTAATCTTGTTGTATATGCTTAATATTGCATAGACTTCGAGACAGAACAAGTAACTGCTGCGCAGCCCATTGTTACAAAGTTATAGTTTTCTAAATATCAAAGTATAATACTAAGTATTAATTTTTCTCTAATTTCATTGCCTTTCACGATGTTCAAAAAAGCATTCAGGTATAATTTCTGCTCTTAATTATTTTTGTATTCTTAGCCATGAAAATAGATTACGAGTATTTTATTTATTTAT
Organism: Thermobia domestica; assembly: GCF_964235325.1. Lineage (NCBI taxonomy): Eukaryota > Metazoa > Arthropoda > Insecta > Zygentoma > Lepismatidae > Thermobia > Thermobia domestica. The sequence goes on along the minus strand of NC_137462.1, from coordinate 109,215,495 downwards.
TGTTGGATACTATAGGTTTACCCTAATTATACGGTCCAGCACCCTTCTATATTTTCTCCCAATGCTTATAATAGTACTGATGTTTTATAGCTCAGTAGATTTTTATACTGGATCCCTTTCTTTATCCATTAGCAGATATATAATGTAGTTGATTATTCTTCACGTGAACGACTCTCTACGAAAAAGAAGAATTCTGAATTTTGCATGCGTGTTCTAATTGAAGATACTTAAATATACATTTTTACTAAAGATGTTATACAATTGTTGTATTTCTTAAGGAATAATACATACAAAATTAGTAAGTCTACAGTTTCTTATTTTATTTATTTATTTATTTTTTTTTTTTAATATTAACGAAACATTTGCTATTTTAAATAAACTAGTGTTCATTTGGTGAAAACTTTTAACTCCAAAAAAAAGTCTCATTAAGAATGGAGAGACGTCGCTTCCTCAGAATAACGGATCTACATCTAAGGAATGCAAGCGTGAAATATTTTATTTTCCCGATTTTGGAGTTTACATACAAACGGCGCCACATCAAAAATAAAATTGAACGAAAATGGTGAGTAGTTACAGTCAATATTACATTGATCATAGCCCGCCGTTTTTTCTCCAAAATATTACAAGAACTTATTACTCTATACGCTTATCACATAGAGCATATACAACAACTATCAAAGTATTTTAACACAAACTAATGGTGACTTTATTATATAATAATTCCACTTTAAAGTATTAAAAATAGCATTCGTTGTAGAAAAGAAAATCTAGTTTTTAATTTTGTACAATCATGACAATAAATACACATTTTATTTTCTCATTATCCAAATATCGCCGTATATCGCATTGAGTAACTTGCAAACAAAATTTAAAAAAAAGATACAAAATACTATATGAAAAAAGAATCACATATTAAATGCTGTAGGAACATATTTCCTATGATAATCAGTGAGACTAGAATAGGAAAAGCACCAAACATTGTAAAAGTTTAACACAGAAATAGATTCAAATTAAACGAAAGAAGGGTATTTCTCAGTTTTATCAACGTTAAAAGAGTACAAGAACTATTACTGGTATGTACGTAGTAATTTAAAACTTCAACTCAAATACCCACTGCAGCAAGCACAAACGTTTATTATTAGATCATTTAAGTCTTTATTTTCTTTTCAAAAAATGTCAAAACGTGTACAAGGAAAACTTCCTAAAGAGATGCACCTTGAATAGATTATTTTCCCCAACTTTCTGTTCGCAAGTAACTGGGCTCTGAATATAAAAAATGCAGATCACTCTTGTATATGTTTCATATTATATGATTATTTTTATCAACAAAGATTCTATTAATTATTTCTTTATTGTTTTTTTTTTTTTTTTTTAAATGGAAATGCTAACATTACGTATAAAACTAAAGATTGAAAGTAAAACAAATAAGCTTTTGCTTGTTTGTTTGTTTGCTTACCCTTTCTGTTGTTGGTTCGCGAAAGAAAGCTCATAGATACCTTACGTTTCTAATCTCTTCCTTTAAAATTGTATGTTCATACAAGAATAGGAAATAATTCGTGGAAATGAAACAAAGTACATACGGATATGGATTACACGAACTTCGAATTTTAAGAAGAAACGGGTTTCTTGCATGTGCTTGGATTTGTAAATTAATTTTACGACGTCTCCATAGTTCAATGATTATACAAAAACTCATTTATTCTTATCACTAGTCTTGGCTGGCTCCAGTGAGAGTGTACAAGTGTGAACTCAAATTTTGGGATACATTATTTTTGACGCAACTCGAGAATTCTGTAAATAGTAAATAGAAGTAGAAGAAGCTACAATAAATTTGATCGTACTTCTTTCCTTAGTTTGTACTTTATTCAATATTTCCTGTATGAAATATAAATACACACATAAATAAAGATATTAAAACAATACTATTTTTTAAAAAGTACTATTTAAAGACGGTAAGAAGAGAAGACATGGTAGAAATCGAGTTAAACAGTTATTACACTTTCAGATTAACTGCAACTTAAGTGTAACCAGGTAACAGTATCACTAAATGATGTTTATCTACCAGAGATTTTTCGAAAATATTAATTAACTTACAGTAACAGGCTAATGTGCTTTTTCTATCAGTTCATTTATTTGATAAACGAAATTATATTTTCTTTAATTAAAAAAAATGTGAATTGGCTCCACTTTTCTTTTTCTCCAAGACATAATCTTGTTCCTTTCATATTCTTCACTTATGTGAGTCAATAACAAAAATGGAGTGGAGAAACATACACTCCATTACAGTCCAATACAGAATTATATTTTTGACTACCAATAACAACATGCTTTCGTACGTCTACTGATACATGATGCAGTGACTTTATGAAAGATGCGATTTTATATGAATGACTAGTTTCTTGCGAACAGAGAAGATGAAAACAAAACTAATTTACATTCAACTTATACAATGTTAATTAATCACTTATTTAATGAAAACAAAAAGCACTATTATCATTAAAAATGCAATATCTAATAGCCAAGCATTCAGTTTTATAGACACACAAAAATCACTTTAAAACCTCTGTACAGAAATAAAGTTATACTTGTGTTATATAAGAGCGCATCAACAACATTAAAAAGGCAATAAATAACACTAACGCAGTTAAGAAATATAAAACGATTTGTTCGAGATTTATGAATCACAATTTCTAAAAGATCTCTGTAATCTTTCGATAATTCTAGATCTCTGATAATGTATAGCTAGATATCTATTTAACTGAAATTACATTTCATTCCACTACAATACATTGCTTTTTCATAATCAGTCGTAAAAAATCTCGAAAAGAAAAACTTAACACAGCTTTAAGCGAAATTCTCTTTTGGTTATTAAAATTAATTTTAAAAACCACTTTGATGTCAGTCCTATCAAGACGACTTGTTCGGGCTCATGTAAGGCAGGAAATTTGACGTTAATAAAAGTTTCGCATATCAGTCTGTATCTACTTCTCAGCAATTAATTGTTAGTGTGACACTTAATACATTTAGTAACTGGGGAAACGTTCTCAAGAAAAAATGTGGTGGAATATAAAATAGGTATTAATAAAATTAATCAAAATCCATGAAATGAGGTAAATTTCCACCTTTAAAACGGTCCTTTTTAAATACATTTTACTGTATATTAAACGTTTACTTTCCTGAGTTTTCTATAAATATGACTTTGTGATACAAATAATATTCCGAAACCGTTTGTATGTTATTTTAAGGCATCGTATTGCATCTATTGTTACATATGGAATAAGCAGTAACAGATTTCTTCGAGAATTTTCACAAAATATTACAATATCCAAGCTAGAAAGGAAGGAGAAATTTATTTTTAGTTCGGAAATTCATATATTACAAGTAAGTTTAGACCAATCTTTGACATAATTTCCAGGAATAATTTAGCAGGTTGACCTAACAGCAAAAGAAAATTAACGCAAGTAACTTTAAATGACTATTTTTAAGAAATTAACCTTCATAATTAGACTACAGTTACAAATGGAAAAAAAAAATACATATAAATTCTTGTGTTCTCTCTTTGCTCAACTGATTCGTTTCTTGCCAAAACTATACAAACATTTGAGAGTGCGAGAGAGAGAGAGAGGCAGACAGAGAAAGTAAAGTCTTTGTCGATGTATTTCCGCTATTTACGTAATTCAAACTTTATATATAAACTTCGACTTTCATTTACAGCTGTGGGTATGAATAAAATAAATTTGTGTTTCGCTGTCAAGAAAATCATTCATAAAAGTCCAAAGATGATTAGGAAGCAAGACTGAAATTAAATAGCGGAAATAGTGTAAACTTTAATTAAATATCTGAAATCGATATATTACGAGAAGAGCAAGGATAGAAAACTTACAAAATCAGAAATTTTCTTCAAATTTTATGATCCGGTTTGCCGTGTACGTATATGTAAGGAAAGTAATAAAAAGATAGTAATAATTGATGCCACAAAGGCAACTTTTAATGTATTCTTATCGTACAAAGACGGCAGTAAAAACTATGTACTCGTTCAGTACAGGTCCCATTCAAAATTTCAGAGCAATTGTATTAACTTAAGAAGTCTTCTTTCTTGTGCGGGAGATATAATTCGCATTTAAATAGGTCCATTTGGTCTCAAATTACTTTAAAAAACTGTATGTACTTTACATTTTAATATGCTCTTCTACTTTTTTTTCTTCATTACTAAACATATTTAATCCCACCTTATTTAATTTTAAGAGTAGGTATTTACCGGGAAAAATCTTACGGAGTCCTTGGAGTTCGTAAAGGCGTGGAATAAGGAGTAAATACTGATCTACCGTCAAATATAATTTAAAATTTCTTGAGATGTAATTATCTAAAAATATTCTGGACGAGTTTCCAATCAAATCCCGGTTAATTTCAACTCTGTTTATAATGCAGTTTATCATGTATGCTTGTCACTATTTGTTAGTACATAGAGGTATGCGGTGCATAATCGTATACCAATAGATACCTTCGCACTATGTCTTTATTTATAGTGACCTCTCCATTATTATTTTATTTTCAATGTCAAGGTCCAAAAATTACAAAGCCATTTGTTATATACAACCGAATACAAAAGAAACCCTTGAATGACAAAACTGTAACGGTTTCAATGACAAAATGCTCTAATTAACATTTTACTGTTGTTTTCTTAGAAAACCACATAGTAAGCAAGACTCTATGTGCAATTTAAAAGCTTTTTCACTGTTCACAAAATACTGAAACAATGTTGCTTTTTCATTGGTAGCGAACATGTTTTAATTCATGATCATTTTCTCACAGAAAAAAAAAAAAACCATTAAGAATCCATCTTACTGAATTTGATTTGTTCATTATTTATAGCATTACACAAATTATACTACTAACTGTTATTGATCCTACACTAATCACAAATTTTCGCGATCATCACACTGTTATGTATGGTATAAATTGGAACAATTTGGTATGTGTTCAATATTTCTACATCCCACTATCAGTTAGGGGAATCCAAATTCCACTCTGATTTTAGATTTAGACTGACTAATTATTTATGTATACATTTTTAATCAGTATTGATCATTTGGAAATTTAGAGGGTGTACACAACTTCAAGAGTGCGGGCTAGTTTGTATTATATATATATATATATATATATATATATATTACAATCTTAACACATTAACTTCTCTTTTCCTGGTAATGATTAATGATCACCTACACACACTAATGGTTTGAATATACAAAGAAAATATAGAGTACTTTTCCTTGAATGGAATGAATTATTTAGTTTACGTAAATGCCTACTTGAATGTTTAAAAACAAAAGGCAGCAATTTAATTCAAATTTACTATGTAAGCTTTAAAACGTGTTCAGATATTTCATATAAAGAACTAAAAATTCAATATCAGATATAAAATATAGTACCCTTCAAATAGCTGTAAATGCTTCACGCTAGTACTATTCCTTAATTTCCTATCTGAATATCAATGGAAGAATTCAAGTACAGATATATGTATATATATTTCATTACGTAATTTTTAATGGTTTTGAACAGGTAATGGAAATACGACGTATTAGTGTAGGATGATCTGAATTCATGTAGTTTGTTTTCAAGTATATAACAGAAATTGTAGCTGAGAGATTAATCATATTCAAAATGATGGATAATGATGTATGCTGAAATTTCTCCTCTAAGCAAGAACATTTTCAAAAACAATATTAAAAAGGTAGAAATCTGAATCATAAATATTAACTTTTTTCTTTTGCAAAATGCTGGACATGACACATAAAATTAGCGAATATTTAAACATTCCAGACCAAAATCAAATCGCTGTTGTGACAGGAAAAGGAGCACTCACAATTTGTTATTCTGTGAAAGTATTAACAACATGTTAAGTACCTATTATTACTTACTATAATACATAGGCATGAAATTAATTTAAAAAAAACTTTATTTACCGTTCTGCAAATGAGACAAGGCCACTTTTTTCCCGAAACGTATTACAAACACCTAATATTCGCTACATGTTTATTTCATCTATGTTCAAAATTTCCATTGCCTAAGTATATACATAGTTATGAAACTGTTAGAAACCTCCATACGAAAATTTCATCTTTAGTCCTAATACCACTGGCAAGATTTTCCCTTTTATCATAAATACTTTCATGTAAAGTAACAAAATGTACTGTATACATATAGATATCACGATTCGGTTACAAATTGCACACAGTATAATAGATCTTAGAATTGGCAGTAGATACATTGGGTATTATTTCTTCTGTTTTGGAATTACTGCTTGATTCTTTGCTGAACGTATTCGAGGGTCGAGCGAAGCAGTTTCTTTTCTGACAGTCGTAACTCTACGGCCAACCGACGACAAGCAGGAAGAGGAGATCGAAGGATTTGAACATCATCCTGTAATAAGATAGTAATAACAAGATAATGTTATAATATACTCAAGATTCAAACATATACTGCATATTGCGTGAGATCGGTAGTACTTGACCTTTGCCTCGTGTGTACATGGAGTATTGAAACAAAAAGATGGCAAATCAAATCTGGTAAGTCAAATTTAATGGTGATATTTGGAACGTTCACAACCAGTCAGAAATGGTATGTCTATATATATATTAATGGGAAGTGTTTTTTCTTAAAATCCAAATTTGGAACGCATTCAAGAAAACAAGGAAATTTAGTTTGAAACATTTTTCTTCTAAAATGAACCTTTTCCTTTAAAAATATGATGTAAAGGTAACGTTATTACATACGGTACTACATGTTCATCTATTATAAAGATGGCGATCATGAGTATTTTCAAACGATTAAATACCATTATAACTAACTCCAGATAATGCTTAAACATGGCGAAATTTTCATCTTTCACAAAATATTTGAAGAAAGTTTCAAACACCACCTCAATTTTGTCAGGGCTGTAATTAATCCGTTAAAAAATTAACGATTAAATTTTTCAGCAGTTAATTTCTAAGTGATAGTCGTTAAATAAACTAGTATCAATTAAATATTTAACTGTTATTCTTTTTTGTGAATAGTTGGTTAATTTTCCCATGCCTTGAGTTCATATTTTAAATTTTACAGTAATTTTCACAACTTTACAACAATTCTAGTTGCACAATAGTGAAAACTAATATTTTATATTAATTTTAAATAATTAATTCTGAAGTATATCAACAAGGCAACGACCCAAATAATGCTTCTGAGCTCCCTTGTGACCAAGTGCTTGCTTACCGTATGCGCCTTTGGCGTGGAAGATCCGGGTTCGAGCTCATGTGGTTCGGATTCCACGTTAAGCTGTAGGTCCACGTCTCATAGCCTTTATGCTGAAAGAGACGCTAAACCCAAAATCGAAACCAAATAATGATTCTAAAATGTGTAAAGGGTTGCTCGAATAGAAACAGGACGAAATATCAATAAAAAATAATGAAATGGCCATCACAATCACCTGATTTACCTTGAATCGAGTTTGTGAGAGATGAAGTAGAGAGAGAGAAGTGAAAGGCCAGTTTATAATTAGTGTCAAACAGTTGGGGATTACGTATAGCTCGAATGGAAACAATTGGATAGCATTTTTTAATAAATTAATCAGTAGAATGTCAAGAATTTGTGACAAAATTGTTAAAAGTTCAGGTGGCTATTGCGTCGAGGCTAGAGTTTCGTTTCTCTGTGTTAAAAAACCCATTTTCGACCTAACTAATTTTCTTTAAACATTGTTTTATCACATGGAAAAAGGGTACTTTCTATTAATGATTTTGATGTTGATCTTTTCTTATTTTTGTTTCCATTTCTTAGAACTTCCAAACTTATGGACAGTAGTATATAGGGTCAGTGAGGGTAATTATGAGACAAATTTCACAACTTTTCGACGTTATTCAGCTTACATTAGTTTTGAAAGCAGTTAACCTAGGCAGCAGTTTAGGTGCTAATAGAGTAATCAATTTGCTGCCAAGGAATTTCCTGTCACCTCAAAAGTTGATGAGTAAATGTCAAATTTGTGCTGTCTCATATTTCCCTCCAAAATGGTAATTATGAGATACCGCCGGATGGGTAATTATGAGACACCTGTTGTCCCCAGCTTTCTGTATGTGATATCGAGGTATGAAGGAGTCCAATTGTGAGGCAAAGAAGTCTTCGTTGTTACATACATACAAATATTTGACTGAGTTACAAGAAAATAACTAAAAAAGAAAGTGGAAATAGTTACTGATGTTATTCTAACATTTTTGTGAGTTAAGTATAATAGGCCTATGGGCTAATAGATAGTTTCAGGTTACAAAACAGGCTTATGAAACAAATTTAGACCAAGTTCTAGCTGTTCACTTAAAAAAAAAAAAAAAAAAAAAAAAAACTTAGGTTACTTTTATTTCTTTATGCTTTAGTATAAAGCCTAGGCTATTTTCAACAAAATAATGTAGGTGTAAATTATTAATGATTTCGCAGCTTATCTGGAATAAATGAAATGAAAACATTAATCTAGCATACGTCTCATAATTACCTTCCATATAAGCAGAATGAGATAATAATAATAATAAAAAAAAAAGTTATCTGAAACAAAAGCCCAAGGGACAAATTCAACTTCCTCTGTAACTGATGACCTACCAGGTTTCCACCAACACCCATTGGTTTCACAATAGTGATATTACTGCACGAATAGATATAATAGTTAATGATAGGATTTCAAATTTCAAAACAATTTTTTTGAATGAGTTTGTTTAAAAAATTGGTACATCCAAACTTTTGTAAACTAAAACTTAAAAATGTAAACAGAGCATTGTGAAGAATATTACTAAATACCTGTGCTCTTAATTTGTATTTACCTACAGTGCTTGAAGATCAGTGAGGGGTGTCTCATAATTACCCTTTCTAAGCAGTGTCTCATAATTAGCCTCACTGATCCTATATTTGTTTCAGGTTCACAATTATCTTGTAAAACGACTTTGCAAATCTGGTACAATAGACATAACCTTAAAGCACATGTTGAAGTACAGCGAATAAGCTTATTAGCTCCTTTACAAACAAGCTTACGCCAAACACACTTCAGCACTGCGCTCATCATATTCTATCCTCAACTGATATATCACATTACTCCATCTAATTTAAAATTCTTGTCCCAGATTAAAGATGACCACGATGTTGCTTGTACCCCATCTATGAAATTTCCTGTAGGTTACATGTGAAAATAGTAGTGCTAAAACATGATGATTGATAACACCGACAAGACATTACTGTAATACGGCACAAAATACGACAGCGACTGAATAGAGCGACAGGCAACAACAACGACGCATAATGTAACACTGGCTCTAACAAGCTATCTATGTTATGTTATTGCTGTTTTATGTAGCGCTGATTTTGTTCGCTGATCATAACATAATATCCTTCTGCTCGAAAATGAAAATGGATTTCCAGAGTTTACTTCACTTATTGATGGGTAGATTGTATCAAACAAAGATGCATATTCTTTCTCTGTTTCAATTCTGATGGTTTACTGCAACTTCAGCAATACTCTGTGAAGAATACTTTTTGAATCAAAGAAAAAGATTTAAATCACAAACTTCTACATAAATGGAATCGTACTTGATACCAAGAGATTGGCTTTTACGGAACAATACTGCAGAAACTTAGTATGGTTCATATGGAATTCTGATACTGATTTTCCTGAATATCCATGACTGAACAAGAAACTTTTCTTTGATCCAGAACACTATGATTTATGGTTACGTTTGAAGAAAAAAATCCATTTTCTTAAATCGACCTCCACCATTCTCATAGCCTTCTAACGCTCTCCTTTTAATGTTTAACATTGAGTACAGTATTTCTTACTGTAAATACTGATCATTAGTCAAACTTCCTGACTGGAATACAATAAACCACTAATACTAAACAATAATTATACACTAATTATTTCTTTAATAATTTTGTATTTGAATACAATCATTATCATAAACAAGTGCACATATATCATACTTTGGCCTATTTCTCTGATTAAGTATAACTAAATTACCTAACTTATTATTTTTTATTTCTAAATCTTATTCTCCACTTTTCCGAATCTTATATCCTACAAAAATACAGAGTACTGCAGAACAAAGTAAATAAAATTCCCTAACTCTTCTGTGCTCGGGATATTTTGAAGCAATTTTCCCGACTCTTTTCTTTAATTTCCCTGACTTTCAAGGTCAATGTGAACTCTGTGACAAGGAAGGTATATTTACCTCTAAAGAAGTAGGATAAGCTCGAAGAAGAAGATTCACTCTATTTAGAAGGAAGCTCCACGTTTTCGTTTCCACTTCTGTCTCTAGCGCACAATCAATGTAAACCAAATCACAGCTTCGATCAGACGCCAACCAATGTTCCAAATGATCTGGAAAACAGTTCAAACAATATTTTTGTGAGATTCTGACTTAACTGAATGGATAGAAATACTATTTTAGGGAATCATATTTTTCCTCTTATTGAAAATAAAACACAATGGTGTCCTGGTTCATGCACTAAGTATTTTAACCCTTTTCTTGGCAATGTATCCTTTGGAATACATAATGTTTTGAATATTTTTGGTTACTTTGTGACTACCTATTCTTGGCAATGTATCATATAAGATACATTACGTCACAGCCTTGTCTAAATAAAATATGTAACTAAAATGTGCAATTATATCTTATTTTACAATTACTTGACACGGAAATCGCATGCAGTATTTTTTCTGAGCAACTTAAGTCTTCTTGCCAAGAAAAGGGTTAATAATCTCGACTATTAGAAGTAGTATGTCCGTCAATGTTAGAAGTGTGTGTGAAACAGTTGGGAGAATACAAAAAATAAGTATAATCTGCTATTTAACAGTGTATTTTTTTTTTTTACACATACAGTACATAGATATATAAATACAGTAGCATCAATTGCTTACTTCGCTCATAAGAAAAATTAGTACTATTTTCCGTTAGGCAGTCACCTTTTATTATTACTGAAGCGCTCTCTGATAGACTATGTTTTTTGTCTTAAAAATTAAATAACACTATTGTGGCCTAAATTTGTATTCAAATGGCATCGGAAGTGTCACTATTTATCTCAGTGACCCCGAAAACTAAGGATTCGACACCAATATCGGTAATTTTCCATCATTTTTATATATTTTTCTCACCACTTCTCTTAAGTTGCACCGTCAAAGTGGAATGACAAAAATCCACCATAGGCCCGAACCTCATCTATGTTGAAAATTTGATCGAGATCGATCGGGTGATTCAAGAGTTATTCAGTCACAAGCCAGTATGTCACTCTCATTTTTAGTTACATAGGGAGATAGATAGATATTCTTCCAGCAGAATAAAAGCTACTAGTTATTATTGGCAACAACATAATGTTTAGCACTATAAAATATATATAGTATTTTATATATATATTGCATTTGTAACAACTCTTGAGCCACCAGACTGATTTCGATTAAATTTTCAATGTAGATGAGGTTCGGGGCTGGGATGGTTTTTATAACTTCTCTTTGAAGGTACACTTTGAAGAGAAAGGGAAGATATACAAAAATGATCGAAAATGACCAATATTAATGTCGAATCATACTTTTCGGAGTGGCTGATATGAACAGTGCCACTTCCTAGCCGTTTAAATCCAAATTCAGTTCCCATTAGTACTCCTAAGGGGGATGGTGACATAAAAATAATTGAAAATTACAGATTAATTGAAATCCATACTGAAAAACGTTGTTTTTCACCAAATTTTCCATCTGATATAAATGTTTTTTTTTTTTAAATACTACTTACAGCATATAAAAAATGTAATGCAGGCCTATTTACAAATCAGTTTAGTACCATTGTTTTATGGTAGTATTTATAGTACCTTGTTGAAACGTTTGTCTTCAAAGTGTCAAATATGAATCGCAGTAAATTGTGTAATCTGTTGTAAAATAAATAAATAAATAAACCATACTGTTTGCCGATTGGTATAAGGAGATACCATACTATTTTTCGATTGGTATGGTAAAATAGTATTTTTCTATACTATTTTACCGTAAATTATTAATTATATGTAAACTTTGTTACTTTTAAGTGACTGAAGCGAGGTAATCTTACAATGATGTTTTAAAAACACTTCATTTGGGGGGCCAGGAAATCATTTGGGGAGCCTGGCCCCGATGGGCCCATCCCATGGCTACACCCCTGGCTATGGCATCGGAGACTGTTTAAAGAAAAGGCTGCAAACGCAGAAAACCAAACGAAGCAATAATAATATTTTTTCAGCTACTGGATGTATACTGTACTGTATATATATTGTGCTTCCCCAATGCAAGAATTCAACAGTTAGTGATGCATGATGGGTATTTTTCAGAAAGTGTTTGGAATCTGAGAAAATGCCTCCAACTCAGTCAACCCTTCATCTTATAATACTACGAACACATTACCAATGTATAGTGTGGCAAAATGATATTGTGGCAAATTCTTAACCACCTCCACCTGACAACGGTTATGGCTGGACTACTCAGAATGATGTTTTCGTTCCTCTGATGACTACAGCTCCCCCTGCTCCGTCTACTGTACTTGAACTAGTAAAATGTTCGTGTAATAAAAGTCAATGTTTGACTAAAGTGTGTTCCTGTCGGCAACACAAGCTTCTGTGCACTGATCTGCGCATGTGTGCAGAAGATGATATTTACATTTGTGAGAATAGTAAATGCGCTGAACAGTCATCAAATGACGAGAGTGATGGAGAGGAGTTTTAGCTCCTCTCAGTAATGAATCTCAAATTATGCTGTATGTGAGCAGTGCACTACACTTGCTGAAATATTCAGCGGTAGAGAGTTTGAAAATAAATGAATATGTGATTTATAATATGAAAACACACTCTACATTCTGTCATTTTTATGGGTTTTCTTTGTATTTGTAACATTAGGGATTATTGCTCTATAAATGTGCATCCTGCACCCTTTAAAATTCGAAGAAAACAACACACACTATATTTAAAGTGAAATGTATAGCCTAGTGGCAATAAATATATTCTAAAACACGCATGTAATTTTAAAAATAATAGGGATGCGCACGAGACGAGTCGAAACAGGATTTTTCTGACAAAACTCGAGTCGAGACACGGCTCTTCCAATAGAGAAATATATATATTTTCGAGTCGGAACATCACTTTTACTGCACATTTTCGAGACGAGACAGCCACAAATCTTGTCTCGTGCGCATCCCTAAAAAATAGAGTTACCAACATACGTTGAAACATAACTCAGACAGGAAATACAAAGGGAATTTTAGAGCTAAAAATAATGTTTTTTTTTCTTTTAAAACTTGGAAACAAGTACAGATAAGCAATAAGTGTAATAACCAAAAATATTACTCCAATGTAGACTTGCAATTTTTAAAAAAGATCATCCAAATCGGATGAAAAATAACCGAGATACAATACTGTCATGTATAGCTCAGCCGCCATTTTGAAATGATCGCCATATTGCCCTGCGGAACTTTTTCACTCGGCAACATCTAAATTTGTCATAGCTAATGCATACCAAAACAGAAAAAAATGTCTTACAATTGTACCATTAAAATCGCACGGATGTGCGATTTTATACCACTTGCTCCCGGACTATTGCTAAGTCTGCAATGTTGGTCACTTATTTAAATTAACCACAACTGCATGGAGTCAAATGGGACGCTATTAGTATAAGCAGGGACGTAGCTAAGGGAGCCCGGGGGCACCAGCCACCCCAAATCTTGGCTTGGCCCCTTCAAATATTTATTTAAAATTATATGTTACAAATTGTTTTTATTCGACAACAAATTAAAACATTTATCCATAGTAAACTGAAATTATTCATACTTCTAAGAAAAGGCTATTTTTACAATCCATTTACAGGTTATTCCTTAAACGCTAAATGAACAGTAATAAGAGTGTAAGATCAGTAACTTTGGGGGCTGGGGGTAATTTCGTTAATATTGCGATGTTCTTGCAGCCCTTAAGAGTGATTAGAGCCTTATAGTCACCTTGGGGTACCAAGAGCTAAAAATCTTTGCGAATGCACTTTTTGTAACCGACTAAGACAAAATTGAAAGGTCGATTCGACTCAGAGGTTAGAAGAATGCCCCCATTGCTGGGTTTTGCAACATAGCACTTTGCTTTAATTGTTTTACGAGAAGGTATTGAATGTAGATTTACTTTATTTTTTATTATGTTCAACAATAATTCTGCAAAACAGAATAGAATGTCAACTATTTACACCCTTATCTGTGCTGGCAACACTCCGGCTGAGCGGGAAACAGTACACAAATTATCGGGAGTATAATTATATATGGGGTTATTCCATTCGCAAATATGGCTCCCCCAAACTCAGAATTCTGGCTACGTGCCTGAGTATAAGTAGACGGGTTCACTACGGATAAGCATTTTATTTAGGTTCAAATACAAGAGATGTACTGAAAGTAATGCCCGTTAGTCTGGAAAATATGTACTATTTATGTTGTGTGATTGAAATTCATACAATAAAACATAATATTTTCACGAATGACTGATAAATTTTACTTGTGTTTCATTGATTAATTTTTGTATCCATGTGCTTTGTCAGCAGCAACGATATATAGGACAAGATCTACATATTTAAGTGGGGTTTGAATCTCTATAATGCGTTCGATGATCTTCCACTAGAAATTCAACCCGGAACCTCATGCACGAAAGGCACACTAGACAGGAGGAATTTTTATGTGCGTGTGTGTATGTTTTTGTGTGTTTACAGCAATTAGACAATAGATCTGAAGTATAAACAGAGGACAATCATCAGATGTTTGACAAAAGAGGGAGGTACAACTGCAAATATATAGTCAGCCCCATACACATATGTGGAGGCAACATTGTACGTGAGGAATATTAAAAATGGAACAATATTTAAAGATGTACATCAGGAAAAAATTCATTGACTGTAAAACATTTAGTAAAAGACCACGGGCTGTGGTGATTGATAAAAATGGTAGGAAGTTGATGGCATGATTCGTTCAGAGCCGATTTGCAAATCTTAATATGCAAAATTGCTAAACTAAATAGGGACCACAATGTGGAATATGGAGGATTTGGGCAACAGGAAAGAGGTGCTACTTGACCAAACGATAGAAGCACGTTCAGTACTGCTTTCCATGTTTGAAGCCAATGAATAGTAGTTTTTCTTTTCTTTCTTCTTTTTTAAATGTGAATGAAGATGAGGTTTGGACATCCACTTACGATTCTACGACTGAGACAGTCGATGAATTGGCGATATAATGCTTCATCTAGGTCTAAGATGCTTCCATTCGATCATGCGCCAAATAGTTATCCTAACAATTTTTGTGAAGTGCTCTCCAGAATTGGGTAAAAAGGCGGCGAGAATATCCTGAACGCAACGGAGATTATTTTGTATAGTGACCCTCTGTTCATAAAAGTTTAGCATACCTATACGCATAATTTCACCTGTGTGTGCTCATGTTAAAAAATAAACCATTACCAACAGGCTTTACTTTCAGTCAATACTTGCATACAAAACTCGAGAAAGCTAGATATGTACGCATAATCCTAAGCTTTGAGATGTGACTCTTCCTTACATTTCATTCAAGTAAATGCATTACTTACCTTTTCCCATGCTGAATACCCTAAGAAATGCAAGAAGGCGCCCATCTACAGGTTCAGGTCCTGCTCGAATACTGAATTCTCCACTTGGAGGAAGGCCTAGCTGGGTTAACAACTGAACTCGAAGTGGGTACAATGGATCTCCACGACTGATCCCTAATTTCAGTTTTAAACTGTCACTTTTGTTGTCCAAAAATACAAATCCATTATGTATCAAGAACTCTGAATTGGAACGATTACCGTAACAAATAAAGATTTGGTCCCCAGATTTACATTCTTCACATGTCAAACATTCGCATCTGTCTTGTTCCGTATTGAAGACAGTAGAGAGCTGAAAAGACAAGACAAGAAAGTATCAGTTATGTAATATTCCCAGACAAAATGAACTGACAATTGTGTAGACTTGTATTCAGCATTTACATGTGTTATTCATGATGATAGCTAATCATATTTCATGCTCTGTGGAATTAAATTTTAGATATTAACAATACTTTCTTAAGTAACTAAGCGTAAGATTTGCCTTTTGCTCACTCGAGTCTTCAAGTCTTCAGGATAAGTAAAATTATTTTATCCATATCGAAATTCTCTAGGGCTGAGCAGATGAGGCATGGGGCGGATGCCGAAAGAAGAAGAAAAGACAAAGGATTCACAAACATAGCACTTTTCATGCATTTTGAAAGGTATAGTTTCTACAGAAACATAACCAACTCTTTTTCTCGAATAACCAACTCCTAAAAATATAACGGATCTGCAGGTTACATTATTTAACCCTTTTAAATTATGGCTTTTTTGAGGTCTTTTGTAGATTTTCACTCAATCATCTATTGAGTCAAGACCAGTCTTGGTAAGTAACGTAACGCAAGTAACGCGTTACTTGTAACGCGTTACTTTTTAAGTAACGTTTCCTAGTAACGCGTTACATTTTTTCCAAAGTAACTGTAACGGTAACGCATTACACATTTTTAGGTAACGTACCTAGTTTGCGTTACTTTTTCGCGTTACATTTCGGATGAGTAACTACAATATATATATATATATATATATATATATATATATATATATATATATATATATATATATATTTATTTCGGAAACAAATCTTTCTTTCCTGTAAGTGAATTTCTCAGAATGGAACAATGGAGCATGAACGATGTCAGTGACCGACAATTCCTGCACTGTTCGCCTTTTCCCGTTTCGCCTTATGACCTCTAGCAATGAAATTTGCATGAAAAACCTGTTATCACTTTTCATGTTAATGCAAGGCGGAACGGGAAATCTCGATGTGCATTTTCCCGTTTCGCCTTACGAATTTTACGTTGGTAGGCTTGCAAATACATTCATAAATACAATTTGATTTGTTTATTTACATAACAAAATATAGTGCCACTTGCTGTTTCTGGAAGATGAGGACAGCCTCAGGGAAATCACGCGTACTGATTGCAAGCACCTGGAAGATTTTGTCTTAGATTTTGACAGCTTAAAATCAATACATTCAGTGAGTGAACTACGAGTGCAATGGTACTGGTAGTCTATTTTACTTTGAATGGTGTTCTTTTTATAAAGATGGAAAACGAAAATATTTTATCGTTCGAACATTTGAAAGAATACTTTTTCTTAAAAGCTGAAGATGATGGTGAACAGCAGTGGCGTATTTAGGAGTGGGGCTTCCGGGCTTAAGCCCCCTCCCCCCGAAATCTATCTTACTATAGTAAAGTATATAAAAATATCTTGCAGAATTTTCACATTTTCAGGCAAAGCCCCCCCCCCGAAAGAAAATCGTAAATACGCCACTGATGAACAGAATTTAAAAATAAAGTGGTGCCCCAGCGGGAAATATTTATCAACATCTAGGGTGCCATAATTAACGTCATTCAGTAAGGATTTAATATGAATAAACTGTGTTCTGATGAGCAGGCCCACTTTATTGATGTAATGTTGATGGTATGTAATATTAGGGTTCTTTTAGATCAGTTTGCATATCCTAAAGTCCCGTTGACTATAGAGTTTGGAACTAGTAGCTTTAAAAAGCATGTATCGATTTTAAAGTTATTGGCAAATTTTGATTCACCCCCAGTTCATGTGTTCTTATTTTGTCAGTTGTAGTTTAATGATTCTCTATATTCTGTATTTTTAATTTTATATAGCAACATTGTTATTATTATATAATTAGTTTAGCAGAATAATAATAAGCAACCATTTTTTCTAACGCATAGGGATGGGCACGAGTCAAGCTAAAACTCGACTCGAATCCAAGTCGAGCTTCGAGTCGAGTCAAAAGTAATATTCTCGAGTCGAGTTCCGAGCCAATTTGAGTTTGATAAATGGTTCGATCGTTTTAACTCGTTTTGAAATCATGGGCTGATTACATTGGAAAGCGAAAGCCATGAGAAATGTAAGCTAAGCAGTAATATGGAATACTTTTAGTGTTGCTCACGAGAGGGGACACTGCTCGCATCTCGTCTCGTCTTTTGCGAGACTAAAAGAGATTTTTATAACAAGCTTAGCTCGGCTCGGCTTAACTAAACCGATGGCTCGAGACGGCTCGCTTGGGGTGAACAATCGGCTCAAGCTGGCTTGGTTGGGATAAGCCATCTGCTCGGTTTGCTCGGTTCGACTCAACTGAGCGAAGGGCTCTAGCCGACTCGGTTGGATGAGTTGTTGGCTCAACTCACTTCTCGGTTTGAGACTTGAGTCGATAGTGGATAAGCTGTGAGCCGATCTGCTCGAGTCGTTGACAATTCTAAACCCGGACCGAGCAGTTTTGAAGATATTTGTCCAGTGCCCTCGACAACGTTTGGCTCGAGCCCGAATACTCAACCTAGACCCTCAACCCAAATTCAGAAGCTCGTGAACAATGTCCTTGACTCCTAGACTTCACTACTACCGAGGTTGGCAATCAACTACTTTTTTTAGTATTCATATATAAACCGCCTATCTTTCATGTTTATATACAGTGTTGTTATAATAATAATAATAATAATAATAATAATAATAATAATAATAATAATAATAATAATAGAAGAAGAAGAAGTAGTAGTAGTAGTAGTAGTAGTAGTAGTACCATTGATAATTATATTGTCTATGTAAGATACTTGAAGAGGGTACTCGAAACTATACACCAGATTTGGCTCGACTCGACTCGAAACTCGACCCGAATTCGAGTCGAGTTGGAGGAAATTTTCAAGCCGAGTTGTCGGGTCGAGCTCAAAGATGCCTGTTTCTAGTCGAATCGAGTTTCAAAGAAAACTTGCTCGAATTCACTTGTGCTCATCCCTACGAGTAACGCAGTATGGCATTTTAGTCAATGTTACATTACATTAAAATGTTCATATAGTTGTCAAGGAAAAATTTGTCCTTTTATGTACATAAATCGATTCAGAACGTGCAATAATAATAGCGGTAGTAATAGCAGTACGGAAAACTGAAGTAATAAGCTTTTTTTCACATATTTAAAGTTTCGGACCTAAAAGTAACGCGTTAGTAATGCGTTACTTTCGAAGTAAAGTATCAGTTGCTTTTTCGAGGTCAAGTAACGCGTTACTAACGCGTTACATTTTAAGAGAAAGTAAAGTAACTTGTAACGCGTTACATTTTTACAAGTAACTTACCCAACACTGGTCAAGACTATATATCGTAGGATCATGGTTCATACCATGTTTTGTTTTTAGTAAAGCAGTGTTTCCAACTGCGTCCTTAAATTCCCCTAAAGTGTACCAAATGCGGGAAATTTCTGCTCAAAGTGGGAAAAGGGATTTTCTTTTTTTAAATCCCTTTTTTATCGCAAATATCTCCCCTTTGGTATAGGATACGATCATGCGAATGCTACTAAAAAAACTTTGCTTTATGGTGAAGAGAATGAGATACAAAGAGTGGCCCTGGGATGAATAGTTTTCATGCTACAGCCGATTTACATATTTTCCCTTGATAATACCTTTTTAGTGAATTTCTATACTATCATCATTATCATTAAGACTGTTCATTGTGGGAACATGAATTTACCTCGTTTTCTTTGCCATGAACCAGTCTTTCAAACGGTACCATTCGCATGTCTCTAGCATGTACCATAGTGGAGAAAATTCGCGGAAAGGGGAAATTTTTGTCAAAAAATCCCTTTCCCCCCCGATTTTGGGCCCCTCTGGCTGGCCCCTGTGTCAACCCACAGAGCCCCAAAAAATCTCAAACATACTACATACTATGTGTAATAACTGTACGAAGTTTCAATGTTATATCTTGAAAAATAAGAGAGGAAAAAATATTGACCCATGTGCAAAATGGGTTATCCATTGCTCACATAAGGGAAAGGTGGTACTGTTTACACATGGGGCAATATTTTTTCCCTTCCTTATTTTTCAAGATATAACATTGAAACTTCGTACAGTTATTACACATAGTATGTAGTATGTTTGATTTTCTTGGGGGGGGGGGCTCTGTGGGTTGTTACAGGGGCCAACCAGAGGGGCCCAAAATCGGGAGAAAAGGGATTTTTTGACAAAAATTTCCATTTTTTGCGAATTTTCTCCACTATGGTACATGCTAGAAACATAGGAGTGGTTCCGTTTGAAAGACTGTTTCATGAAAAAAAAAAAAAGTACGCATCATGACTTTAGAATAAATAGTGAAAATACTGTAGATACTTTACTAAAGTAATTGACTAAAAATGTGTAAAAAAATGAAAAATAAAGGAATCGAGTTTTTTTGACACACGACTGCTGACTCTAGCAATATGAGTCATACCTCATTTTCTTCATCGTAAGGCAGCCTTTCAAATGGTACCACTCAAATTTCGCTATCGTGTACCTGTGAAGATAAAAATGGGGAAAAGGAATTTTTTTTCTTGAAAAAGCCCCTTTTTTCATTTTGGACGAGATTTTCCCGCTTCTGGTACACGGTAGGAAAATTTGAGTGGTACATTTCGAAAGCCTGTCTGATAACGAAATCAACGAGGTACAAACCATGATTCTAGGGTAAATAGTAATGTATCAGGGATTTTTTGAAAAAACTTCTCAAATATACCCTTTTTTAAAACCCATCGTCCATATTTGTGACGTCACAGCCCCTAGACAGAGCACGTGAGGCTGCAAAATGTCCATAAAACATGTTTTATGATGCTTCCATATTTGAATGAATGCACACACACACACACACACAAAAAAAAAAAAAAAACTAGTCTAAAAATCTTTAGTAGAGACTTATAAAGCAGATTCCGAAGGTCGATGCCATGGCACAGGTGTTGTGCCATCATAATTTAAAAGGGTTAAGGGAAGAGAATACCATCTTCTTGTGCCTCCTAGTAACAGGACAACTGACTAATTCTTTGTAACGGTGGCAACATCTGACTGACTTACATTCCATGTGTGGTACTAATGCCCTTTTAACGGCAGTACTGCTGATAAGAAAAGTTGACTTAGTTGTAACTCAACTATACCATATTTATCTTTACTGGAAATCTTTTGAGAATCGTAAGTAAGCAGAAAATTAACTTCCAGGCATGTTAACGTAAACAGTGTTGATGAGAAAACCACAGCTTAAGATATCAAGATTGGGAAATGAATTGGCAGGGAGTTTTGAAGATAACACTGACGATGGAGGGATTGATCAGCAAATATATTTTTGTATGCATTCGTATTTTATGTGCTTTTAAAATATTAATTGGATTAATTCGTGTTTTACCTCCCTTTTCAACACTGACTCTGTAAGAGACAGGATCAGTAAGTACGCCAGAAATTTTTACTTGGGGGGTGTTCTCAGAATAGTGATATAATTTTCAAACAAGAAAACAGTATATTTTGTTACGCAACTATTGCAACACTACTATTACTACTACTACTACTACTACTAATAATAATAATAATAATATCAGCTCTTCGCACTAGTAGGTTCAATAAAGTAAGTTCACACATTTCAGCATTTATTATTATTATGAAACTAAGTAATACAGTGAAACCTCTCAAAATGGACATCGGTGGAACACCATTATTTGCCCGTAAATGAGGGGTGTCCCTAAAAGGAAGGGTTCTCTCTCATAACACCACACCACTCATATTTATGGAATGGAAGAATACGAAAATTTGTCCTCTTATGAAGATGTCCACTATTAAGAGATGCCCGTTAAGAGGGGTTTCACTGTATTAGGAATTAACCTCCACCATTTTACCCAGTAATTACACGTGAATTGATTACATTCGAATTATTGTAATTATTTTGTAAAATTCTGCTATTATTTCGATTTATTCACCCCCAGCAAGTTTTAGTGAGTGATTTTTTCAAAAATATTAATTAGGAAAAATTCCCTCGTCCCATGCTGAAATCACATTCGTTTAGTAATTTATATCGTACATAGTTCCAATTTCATTATTTTAATATTCTAACGCTGTTGTTAACGTTAATTGTTGTAATATTATTTGATCTCTTAATGTCCGTTCCTGCCTCTTCCTGGCTGCGTTATTGGCTCTGAATATCTTTCATAAGAAAATTATTCATAGATTTAGTTGTTTTCCAGAAGTCCAGTTTTTCAATTTACAAATATTTTGTATCTTTCTGTTTTGTCTTCTTTAATATACCCTAATGTTAATAATCCCAGGGCTCATAATGGTCTGGTCTCTTGTAAATACTTGAAAAGTGACCAAAAATTGCCAAAGCACACGAAAAAGTGACCAAAATCTCATCATGCCCCTTTTTTCCTTTGTCAATTTCTCCATCACTTCTCTCTTTGTTTATTTTGTTTCCTCTTTCCTTCTTCTTTTTGAGCTTCCTCCTTTCTTAGGTTTTCAGAGTAAGCTTTGTAGTTATGGTAAGCAGACTTAGCACATGTTAAAAGCTCCTGAGTAAGTGGAACCAGTTCTGGCCTATCCCCGAATTTCTTCGTCTCAGACATTATCATTCCTCTCAAAAAAGTATCTTTTAGTGACAAATTAAAAAAAAGTAACTTTTAGTGACCAACTTAAAAAAAAAAAAAGTAAATTTTAGTTAAAAAAGTGACTCGTTATGAGCTCTGTTCCACTCAATCAATTTACGTGAATATACTTTGCAAAAATTAAGCTAGCGCCAAATGCTCCTGCATAACACTAGACTCAGTCTAATATATATATATAATTCTTAATTCGATCGACCTCCTCATTTCTAAAAACGTTTTGACTACACCCTTCTAACGTCCGTCCGTTGATACACCACTTGCAGAGCAGGCTCGAAACCAGCCACAGAGCTTTGGGGAGCCATGAATATATTAGGAGGGGCCAAGTCATTAAAAATTTTATTTTCAAATATCTAAATTGTGCATGTTGTATTGAGGTCTGGAGGGGACATGAAAAATTAAGGGAGAGCCGGGCCCTCCATAGCCCCTCTGGTTGCGAGCCTGTTGCAGACTAGCACTTACCAACTGAATCTGGTATAGGCTTATTACTATATTGTCACATTTTTCCTTATTGAGGAGGAGGTAGGTGAATGACCCATCAAGACGTTGCCAATTTCAGTCATCTGCATCTGTACATCAATCTCTTTTCTCGGAAACGACCGCGGAGCCCAGGAGGGTAGGTATAAAGCGGGTCTGTTTTGTCAATTGTTTTGATCGAAACACCGCCCAAAACAATGAGGTCATGTGGTTCTTGAAGCCCGTACATGAGAACGAGGTCTTTTCATATTTTGAAGTGAAATAAATAAATAAGAATACTGTCTTCTTTCCTAAACGCTAAACCTTTTTTAACTTGATGTAATAAATAACCTAGGGCCTATATGATACTGATTAATACAATTGGATTTGGGGGAGTATTCCTTTTCCATCCAGGGGTGTGTGTAAAGAAATTTGGAGGGGTGTTAGGGGGGTGTAGATTACTCCCTGGACAGGATCTCTCGTCTAAAATGGAATTCAAACCCATTTGCCATTCGTCACTAACTGGTACTACCATTCTTTAGATTTTGACAAAATAATATGAAACCCTACAAAGATCTTTCGTTTATCTTGAGTCTGTCTATAAAAATAGTAATGAAGGGAGACATGCAACAGTGATAACAATGTTAAGGACATATTCTTTACTCTTACATTTTCTGCTATCTGTCATAATAAAAGTTTCAGTGAATTAAAGCTGAAAATTTGGAGCGCTGTGGAGCAGGGTTAACTCCACAATATAGTCACAGCCATGTGACTTCCCAATTAACCCTAGAAAATCCGTCCTCGCATCTGCTACGTGAAGAACCAAGAGGACGGGGGTCCAATTTGCCCGCGCTGGTTTAAGTAGCTTTCAGAGTATATTTGTTCAATTTGAGTTAAACTAAATTTCAAACATAAACTAAACTAGTATGTGTAACTAAATTAAAAAAAGAGTTGTGAAGTTTTTCAAGGAATTGTGAAGAACAGGGCTAAATACAGTGCGTAAAACTGCGCTTATATATTGTACCAAATTTCTTATAATACTATGCAGAAAACTACTATTATAACTAACACTCGACAAGTTCTATGACAGTCTAACGAGGAAACTGATTCAAGTGTGACACGAAATTGTGGACGAGTTTATGCGCAAACGAAGTGTTTTTGTGGACAATTAAACCTATTAGAGGGGAAAACCCTCGATCTCAACCATTTCGGAGATAAAGAGGAATAAGGGTAAGGCTGGTGCACCGGTATTTTGCGAATTTTTGAATATGTAGCAATAGTACAAGTAAAAGAGACTTTTAAAAATGAATTCCTTCATCCACGAAACTTCAGTAATACGTCGCCTTAGACATGAGGTTTACAAAACCGACGAGACCATAAAAGTTCTAGGTGAAGAATGTTTTGAGGAGGAAGGCGAAAATAATGAAATTCCATTGTTGCCTGAAGTAGGTGTGTAAGGTGTCTATGTATAGGTTTCTAGGTACGATGAACCGAATAAAAGCATCACGTCAAATAGGATGAAAAATGTAAAAAATGGAGACCGTCTGAACTTTCCAAACATTTATAACGGTATGAGGAACTACTTTACTTTGTAACGTCTGTGTTGTATACGTGCAACAACTTTATGTGATATACAGCATATCAGGCGTACAGGTTTTCGTTTTTTAAATGGAACATATTAGTTTTGTTTATTGATTCATACTTTGCGTTTTAATATATGTCATACAACTATACACTGTCCTACCTACGTTCGCAACAATATGTGTTTATGTTTCATAGTATTTAATTTGTTTTTCTATAGCGCTTTTGCATAGAATATGACATTGTATTTTTGTTCACGTAACTTCTCTGTTCCTTTGGCAATACTTAATACATTTTCGTATCACCTTTTCTCATTTTTTACGAACTAAAGACACGTATATGATATTAAAAGCAAGTAATATAATATAATTTTGTGCTTCGTACCAATGGCGTTTGTCATTCCTCAAGCCCCTTCTGTTTACAGTAAAAGCTACGTCACTTACGTTAACATTCAACACCACTTTTATTCGCTCTGGTGCATCTTTCTTAAGGTTTAAATACAATTTTCAAACATATTTCTTCGCAACATAGCCGAAAATCCACAAAATATCAGAGCACCAGCTTTCCCCTTATCCCTCTATATTTCCGGAACGGTTGAGATCGAGGGTTTTCCCCTCTAATGGAATTCTTCGATCACAAAAACACTTCGATTGTGCATAAACTCGTCCACAATTACGTCACACTTGAATCGGTTTTCTCGTAAGCGTATATATAAAGGAGAAAATCTTTGAGGTTTACGTCCCACGGATATGCGGCTAGGCTAAGGCAGACGGTGATGATGAAATAATGAATGAAATGGTGGAATGAAGAAAGTGGGATGAAAGAGGAAAACCCCGAGAAAACCACACACGGTGTTTGTCCACCACAAAGTTCACTTGGCGCGAGCTGTGATCGAACCAGGAACCCCAAGCACCAGAGGTGAACGCTCTACCACTGAGCTCCCGCGGGCCCTATATAAAGGAGAAAAGTAACATTTATATAAAAAGTAATACTAGATTTAGATATAAAAAACAAATGAAAGGAATTTTGTTGAAAACAAAGATGGGAAGCACCTATGACCCGGGGGGAGGGCCAAATCCGCCCGCACAACATGAATTTTTTCACACACACATACACACAAAACAATGCAATATATTACACTTGAAAAAAAAAAGCGAAAAGGAACATGTCATCAAAAGGATCAATAACAAAAGAAAAGAAGAAAAATTGACTCCGTTGGTCTTTGTAGGGTTAATACGAAGAAAAAAATAAACAAACAATTATGAACATTTATTCCTGTGTACGAATGAGGAAGACTGAAGGTTTACTATGGAGTCTGCAACCCTGACTGATGTCCATCAGAGACATGGTAACATAGCATAAGCCATGGTGCTTGATATTACTCTCTGTTCCCGCGTTTAACTTACTAGCATAGGAAAATTAAGCCAAAAATGGCTCGAAACGGGGGAAAAAATATTAGAAAGCAAATTTTCATTTTAACACATTCTATGGACTCCCCTGATACTCCACACAAAAGTCCTAAAAAAATCCCACGTGGGCAACCGCCTGAAACGACGTCATCAATATGACGGCCACGCAACTACTACTACTTATGCTGTAATATATCATCACAGAACTGAGATACAAACTTCGTTCTGGTGTCAAATTAAAGATAAGGCATTGTATAAGTGATTTCAGCTAATATCGTTCTTACGTGTTGCTGCCATTTTTAAATAGGGCGGTTATAATCTTAAAAATTAATTTTCTCCGTTTCATTTTATTTGTTTTAAAGTAGATTCCTATGAAACTATCAGATATACGGACAAACACCTCGAAATAAACGTTATAGAGTGGAGTCTTACCTTTCTAAAGATACCAATATTATTCCTGTATCTTAACAATTAAGCGAACTACTCCACTTTCTGTAGCGCATGGTGTTGAATTTTTAGCACTTAGATTACGCTAAACATGTGAGAATATTTTTACAATTAAGGGCGGAAAAACGTTTGGAAAACAAACTTTTAACACATTTTCTTTAAACCGCTGAGACTTCTGAGAACAGTCAAAAATAGCACCAGCAACCACCTGAAATGACGTAATCAATATTGCGACCATGCGAATACATTCATTTATGCTTATACGAAATATCTCATCCCAGAACTGAGATATGAACGTCGCTCTGGTGCTAAGTTAAAGGTACATGATTCAAATGATTTCTGTTATTATCGTCTTTATGTGTTACCGCCATTTTTAAATATGTCGGGTATTATCTTTAGTACTTAGATTACGCTAAACATGTGCAAATACTTTTAAAGACAAAACTCTTTTAGAAAGCTAATTGGCATTACAGTAATTCTTTTGTGCGTCTGTAACTCCATAAAAATTTGCCAAAAACAGAAATGGGCAGTAGCATAACATGTCATCATCAATATGGCGACCAAGCGATGGCGATAAAAATCTACGTAAATTTAAACAGGCATTTTTATATTATAATAGGGTTGAGTGTGTTCTAGGGATATTTTAAGTCGATGAGTAAATAAATATGATTGTATATTCACAAATGTTGAAAGACAATATGCAATCCATTGTTGTCGGTTCACTTTGTACACGCGCTGTCCAAATCCCACCGTGGCCGGTCCCAACCTATGCTAGGTTTTAGGATTTAGGATTTAGATTTCCGGCCTTTGGGAATCTAAGGTCATTTACCCTTCACGATTTGGGGGATGACGTCCCTCGGCGAGCACACAATACGGGAAAAGGGAAGGAAGAAAGGATTGGGGGAGGAAGGAAGCGACC
Source organism: Thermobia domestica (assembly GCF_964235325.1). NCBI lineage: Eukaryota > Metazoa > Arthropoda > Insecta > Zygentoma > Lepismatidae > Thermobia > Thermobia domestica. Next base: position 109,188,158 of record NC_137462.1, on the reverse strand, counting down.
TGGGACCACCTCGGCATAAGTTAGGGACCACCCAGGCATTTACCTGGTATAAATGAGGAAAACTCAGGAAAACCTCATTCAGGGTTGCTGGCCTGAAAAAGCGTGTTACACTTTTTGACCGAGTGCCCCCACCGGGAATCGAACCCGGGACCGCTTGCACCGAAGGCGAGAGCGTTAGCGACTACGCTACACGGCGCCACCCAACCCGTGCTGAGAAAGGGGGAATGACCCCTTCATTACACACCTGTTACCGCATGCCTTGTGGTGGGCTGGATGCTTTGAGGGGGAGATAGGTTTGAGTGGTGCTTGGAATCATGTAACTATCTCCGAATGTTCAGCACCCCGAGCAGCTCTTCCTCATAGACTGTTCCAACAAGATCGACAATAACCTACCGGAGAGAGGTGAGGCTTAGTCTATCCTTCGAAATGGCCAACTAACTCGTGCCATTGGATCCGGGAGAGTACATGTAACCTCATCACGTTCTCAGTGAGGTAGGTAGCTTCTGCTGCCGCTCCGAACGGCAGAGGTGAAGTTTTCGGCTCTCCTCAGAAATGGGGAAGTAAGCCGTGCCGAGTCCAGGAGATAAGGCTACGTGGTACTCCAGCACGTATGAAAGAGTGAGTAGTTAGTTTGCCCAGGGGGACGCGTCCAATGCCCTACCGGAAGGATGATGTGGGTACTGCCCTCAAAGAGCGTTTCGTACGTGCTCTGGGGTCCGGTATGGGATACCTAATATCTTAACGGACACTTCTACCTTAGGGGCGCTGAGGAACTGGGACCGTTCATCCCAGGTTTTATTGACCTTACTGGGTGCAGGGTCTACGACCCTACCAAGGTAGCAGCCGCTCCCAAATGGTCATTGTCTTTAAAGATAGACAGTTTACGTCAGCCATTGGGTCTGGTAATATACGATGTAGCTCTACTGTAAATTAGAGGAAGTTCCGTATTGCCTGAACGACCCTACCGAGGGAGGATGTGGTGGTCCCTCCCAATGGTGGCCTACACGTACCATTGGGTTCAGAATGTAGTTTTTCTACGACGTGTACATGGTATCTAGACATGTAAAAGATAGGTAGCCACGTATTGCTTGGGATACCCTACCAGGGAAGACACGGCTTCCAAATGACAATATGTATGGTCTACATCAGTCATTGGTTCTGGTAATGTACAGTGTACCTCTGCCGTAATTAGAGGAAGCCCCGTATTGCTTGGACAATCCTACCGGGAGGGGAGTGTCAGATTCCTGCCTGCAGGGGGACTGAACTTCGACTGGGGAAAAGTGCCTATCCCAGATATCTGGGTAACGGTTTCTGATCCCAGTGAAAGGGAGGGAACTTTGTGGGATGTGGGCTGGCACCAACGCTGACTTACCACATACCATTGGATCCGGGATGAAGTATGGGAGTACCTCGACGTGTGTGTGGTACCTCTACACGAGAAGGCGTTGCCAGTTGAACGACAGACGTAGGCAGAGCCCTGGATTGAACTATCCCCCTCGGACAATGCCTGGGGCTCCCGGATTGAGTTAGACTCTGCTGGGCTGCGGTCATACTATGGGATTCGGTAGCTCATGGGGGCCAATCCAAGGAATCTGGGTAACGGTCAGTATTTGTGGGAGATGAGCTTGCTCTGAAATGCACGGGTACCATGCCAGCAGAGCATGGAAGGACTGGCTCGCTAGCATTTGTCTTTTACCAGTAGGCAGAACTTCTGTCGCGCAGTGGACGTACCCTACTCCCTAAGAGAATAGGGGTTACATACCAAGGTGTCAAGGTCGGGGGATAGATCTTGAAAGTGCACTACGTGCATGAGGACTAAGGGTCAGAACGAGGAACTTCGGGCACAATGCCTTGTTTGGCCGAGCCTGTCCATCAAATAAGACCAAAGAGCCGCGTCCTCCACGCGTGCACGTAAATGTGGATATAGTAACCACTCGATCCTGATGTTCCAGAAACTGTACGTGCCGAAAAGGAGGACTCCACTGCATATCCATGTGTGGAGAATCATGCACATACAAACTAGTATTACATTCATTAGAAGACGACGATTATATTTGTAAAGATCTTGAAGAAACTTAAAAACCATCTTCTAAACGATTTAGAAACATTAATGAATGAAACAGGCAAAAGAAAATTGAAAGAGCTAGGTTATGTAAAATGCAGACATTTTTCCATTACAAAGTAAAGTAAATTAGCGAAATCAATGTTACTTTAAAATATTAAAACTATTTCTTATATATGTATCTGGTAGTTTCATAATCTGATTTGAAACAAATAAAACGAAACGGAGTAAATTAATTTTTAAGAAAATACCGCCATATATTAAAATGGCGGCAACATAAAAAAAGCGATATTAACTGAAATCATTTGAATCATGTACCTTTAACTTGGCACCAGAACGACGTTCATATCTCAGTTCTGTGATTAGATATATCGTATAAGCATAAATGAATGTATTCGCATGGTCGCAATATTGGTTACATTTCAGGGGGTTGCTCATGAGCTATTTTTGACGATTCTCTCAGAAGTCTGAGTGGTTTAAAGAAAATGTGTTAAAAGTTTGTTTTCCAAACGTTTTTCCGCCCTTAATTGTAAAAATATTCTCACATGTTTTGCGTAATCTAAGTACTAAAAATTCAACACCTTGCAATACAGAAAATGGAGTAGCTCGCTTAACTGTTAAGATACAGAAATAATATTGGTATTTAGAAAGGTGAGACTCCAATCTATAACGTTAATTTCGAGATGTTTGTCCGTATATCTGATAGTTTCATAGGAATCTACTTTAAAACAAATAAAATGAAACGGAGAAAATTAATTTTTAAGATTATAACCGCCATATTTAAAAATGGCAGCAACACGTAAGAACGATATTAGCTGAAATCTCCTATAAAATGCCTTATCTTTAATTTGGCACCAGAACGAAGTTTGTATCTCAGTTCTGTGATGATATATTACCGCATAAGCATAAGTAGTAGTAGTTGCGTGGCCGTCATATTGATGACGTCATTTCAGGCGGTTGCCCACTTTTGTGTGGAGTATCAGGGGAGTCCATAGAATGTGGTAATATGAAAATTTGCTTTCCCTTTCAAGACAGGGTCATTTTTGGCGTTTTCGTAAACTTTCAGTTAATATATTGTAATTCAAAGACTATTTACTCGATTGATATGGTTAAGGCCTTGTGTTTGGAAGAAGGATATGGCAATTTTACTGCGTAAGTTTGATGGCAGTGTTGCCAACGGGAGGGAAAATATGAAGGGAAATATAGAGGTAAACATTCACCAAAATATCCCTAACCAAATTTTAGATTTTTTTGAGCTGGCACCACTGTAGCCACATGGGTTCAAGTCACCTCAAAACATTCTTTGGTGTGTCGACAAGCACAGTGAAAACGGGAAGTCGTTGGGTGCTATACAAAGACAGAAAGAAAAATTCTCTCTCATCGTATATACGAAATTTTTACAGTTTTCCATCTCACAAGAAAAAATTACCAGTTATGCAGGTGGTACAGCCTCCGTAGTTGTCCTACTGAAACTTTCTATGGTGCGTTTTTTGGGCCAAACACGAGGCTTTCAGATATTGGTACGTTTGTTCCGATGTGGTCAACAAGTGGGAAATTATAGTGGGAAAAGTGGAATAATTTCCGAAATTTTCACTTAAAATCAGGAATTACAATTTTCTGTAGCTGGAAAGACTTACCAGACAAGCGGAAACTATCTTAAAATAAACTTTGGTACACCACTAATATCTAGAAATTTCATGACTATATCTAATAAACTAAGCATATCATTTAAAAAATATCTCATTCTACCTAAAAAAAAAATATCTTTCCACTTAGAGAACAAAATCTAGTGTAAACCTCAACTGTACTTCCCATAATTGTTCTACTGAAACTTTCTATGGTACATTGTGTAGGGAAACACGAGGCTTTCAGATACTGGTACGTTTGTCCCGATGTAGCTAACATGAGGGGGAAATGGAATTTTTCCGAACTTTTCCCCTAAAATAAGAAATTAAAATTTTCTATGGCTGGAGACACTGCTGCCACACAAACTCAATCTATTTCAAAATAAACTTTGGTACACCACTAATATATCCTAGATGTATCAAGTCGATATCTAAGAAACGAAGTTTGCAATTTAAAAAATAATTATGATAAACAGAAAAATAAAAAAATCAAAGTTTAGAACCTAAATTCAAATTTTTCGTGCGCCCCTTAATTACCCAATTGTAACGATATGCACTTGCTTTTATTCAGTAAGGACTGATGTTAGACTGGCGTCAGCTGACTTGCGTACGTACGTATATAGGTACGGATTTATAAACATGAATTTCGAAAATTTAGAAATTTTTGACCGAAAATAGGAAAATTTTAATTTCCTTAGTCGGCAACAGTGATTGTGAGTTGTTTAAATTGATCTAAAAATTAGGTACCCATATGGGTTATACATTTCTATGGGGCTATTTAAAGCAAGAAGTATACAAGGACAATTCTCGAACTCTTCAAGACCTGGAAACGAACATTCGCAGTGCCATAAAGAACATTAACACTTCTAATATTCGTAAAGTTGCTGCCAACCTGGTGAAACGTGTGAACTAGTGTTTGATAAAACAGGGGACACTCCGAGCATCCGCTGTAAAGCTGGTAACTCATTTCTGATAGTAGCAGTGTTGCCGGGTGCATGTAAGTAAACGTTTTATCATGATAAATTTAAAGTTTGTTTTTCATTGTTTTCAGGAATTGCATAATGTGGACAGATCCTTAACACTCCTTTTGATACACTGAAACATCAGCAAAGTTACCAATTCAGAGTGTTAATTTATGAAAACTACGATTTCCCTAGTTCCTCCTTACAGAGGCCTCATCCGATTAGCTATCGGTGGAAATAAAAAATTCTTTTTTCTGCTTCATAGTTTCCAAGGTACTCCAACTAAGCAAACTGAAAATTAACGACAGAACATCCATACCTATGCGTTATGAGTCATTTTACATGTTTTGCAAAAAAAAAAAAAAAAAAAAAAAATTACACCTTAGGTTACATCTGGCAACACTGTGTGGTTCCCAGTGTACTTCAATCGTTGCTTCCTAGTTTATAAATATATGCATGAACAAGGCTTCATTTTGGTATAACCATTATTCGTGTATCATTCAGGTTCAAAATTGCTCCCCCAAAGAAGCTCCCCGCAGTTCGAGGGGGCCCATTTTGATACAAAATTTTCTTACTCCATATACGATACGAACATGAAATTAGAAATGAAGCATTAAACAGGGTTGCTACATTACATAAACAAAACAGCACACAAAAGGTAAATAGAACAAAAATGAGTCGTGGACCCATTTCAGTAAAAAAAAATCTACTATTAGGGGCTCTAGAAATAATATTTATTTGTATGGCTTTGAGATTAATCAATATTGTCCCCATTATAATTTTGTCATGTATGGCATGGGCCCAGGAAGTAACTAACGGAACCGAAGACCTTGCCGTGCGGGGGGCCATAAAGATTAAGAAAAAGTTGGAAAGAGGGGCCCAAGAATTAGAAAATATTTTTCTATGGGGCCCAAATAAGCTTATTAATGCTTTCCCCCGAAAAGAATCTAAGTTACGGCGCTGGTCATCTTTGAATTGTATCAACACATTCTTTGAATTGTATCAACACATGTACAAACAGACAGTTCTATGTTTATGTTCCATAATTACTAGTTTATTTTCTTATATTCATATAAGGTATTTGTGGCAAATTGAACCGGTGGCACTAGACGAATAATGTCGAGTGTTAGGCTTCTGATCATGAGGCGCAATCCACTACGGGTTCGAATCCCTCTGAAGAGCAAAGTCAGAATTTTAACTGTCCTCAGTATTTCTGTGTTCGTGTCCCTGTAGTGTTTGGAATACGTTGAAAGGATATGAAGTGCCAGTGGTGAACAATACTCCGATTGGGGCAATTTGTTTTAAAAAATTATGAAAGCAGGAAACTCGCATTGCAGCTACTTGGGTTCAAATCCCGTCGAGGCAATTATTATTTTTTATGAATGGGAAGATAATGTTTATGTAATTGGTATTGTAATTGTTATTCCATTATTATTATTATTATTATTATTATTATTATTATTATTATTATTATTATTATTACCACAGAAGGAAAGAAAAAGTAACATAGTCGTAGGTATTCATAGGAACAGAAAAGATATACACTATGTCAGATGATTCTTAGGTTTACACATGAAAACAATAATATTATTAAATTTATGAGTTTACAGATAGAATTATCATTTTATAACAACAAGAAATGGAGTTGAGTTGATTTTGAGTTTAACGTCCCAATCAGCAGCGAGGCTATATGAGACGTGGACCTACTGATTAACGTGGAATCCGAACCACGTGAGCTCCCGCCGGGAATCGAACCCGGGACTCCCACGCCAAAGGCGCGTACGCTAACCGCTTAGCCACGGAGGAGCTCAACAAGAAATGGAATATAAATATTTGTTAGCTGATAATAGTAATGCACTTTGTTTTGTCCTTCTTCTAGGTAGAAAGGTGAGGTGGCATCTTAAATAGGATCAATCCCGTGACTAGCATTGTAAGTTGGATCACTATTTGCAATTTGTGTACTGCTAAAAATAATCCCTTGGAACTAATTTTCGGCCCATACTACAGCAGTAAGGACGTGTTTAGCCTTTATGTATTCATCAATTCTTGTCCAAACGTTATTTGCCAGACAGTCACGAATGAAGTTGATACGGAAGACGTAATTTTGTGTTGTTGGCATTTCACCTGTAAAGTAAGTCGTCTTAACTCTTAGACCCAGAGAAATTGAATATTTTTAATGTTAGTAAACATCAGAAGTATCAGTATTGTAGATTATTAAAAAATCCTAAATTGCCAAAGCCGGAATCGAACTCGCGTCCTCGATATTATGAAACTAACGCGTAAGCCACTACTCACTTCTTAATCACTGTTTTGGGAGAAGAAAAATGTGAGCTGCAGTGAATTCAGTAATTACACACTTTTACGATTCGAGTGTAATAATGCTGAAACTTTCTGATTTCGATCATGATAACAACCTCCAACCGTCGTGCCTAAATTGCATGGGGACAAATTAATATGTGACGGTTGAAGATCGCTACTACTCACCATCTGTAATGAGTAGGTTCGAAGCGGGAGCAGAGAGAAAACCACACAAATTTAACTTTCATTTAAATATCTGTATTCTATGAAATATCATGTGTTAATGTTGATAATGTAGACTGTGTATAACGCGTCAGATCACATATCGTAAGCATCTAAGAAGTCAGTCACGAATAACTCGTACATAGCTGAGATACACATACCTTGCTAATAGATGACTGCCTGGACTGGATGTTGAAGGTCTATACCGATGAATAGCTCGTGCTGTGAATAGTCTACGTTCGCCGACTATTGTTCAACCATAATCCAAGTTAATGGTTGTACTGGATGTTGCTAGATCTTCCTAGATCTACTCCTGGACTGGACTCACAGTTGACTAATTACTGTGATAAAAGTACAAGTGGTTCTCTCTGTCGATACTCCACTTCTGATCCAAATCCTTTCGGACCAGAGGTTTTTATTCTCAGTTTCCAGACATTCTGGAATTCATGTTGTTGACTTTTTGTATATCTCAGCTATTGGTAAAACATTGGTTTCACCCGAATTACATCGTGATCAAATTCTCAGACCAACAAATTTCTGCAAGTCTGACAGTTATGCCACAGTCAAAGTGTCACTGTTACAGCATTACATCTTGATGACATTTCAATTCTTCAACCAAAACATTGCAAATCACAATAACATACAAACTGACGACTTAGCATCTAGCCATAACAAAACATAACATTCAACGCATTTACAAATTATTGACGTAAACAAATAAACACAAACACGTGTTTACACTATATGACAACATTTCATTACTATACTTTGATACAACATTTAATGACTGAGATGTTCTATCTCCAAAATAATGTTCCAAAATCGTATATATCCACAATGATAAAATAGTAAAGTATTATGCAGAATGAATAGTCTAGAGAAGTCAACTTAAAATTGAATACTTATTATTGAATACTTAAAATTGAATATGTACGGAGACGCTTTCGTATGCTCTCGCCTCGGGCCCTGATTTTTGGACGGCACGGCATGGGACAGATACTTATATTGATTGGAAGCTGGTGTTTCAGGGCAGAGGATTGTTTTTTTTAAGTTAACAAATTTAACGAACCTTCCTAAGTACCTTGTTTCCTATTTTGACGCGTTTTACTGATTTTTACAGTTTTTCCACTAACTCTTTAAGAATAGGGACAAAATACAGAAACATAAAGGACAGCAAACATCACAAACACTATTCGCGCGTTCTTCCCTTGCCTGAAGTAAAACAATAAAATATAGTGAACATGCAATTTTTGGTCCTCCATTTTCTATGTGGTGTCAAATCCAGTTGGAGTGGGTCAGTGGGTCAAATGGATCGAGTTTTTTGAGTGGGTCAGTGGGTCAATAGCATGTGACCCACTGTGACCCACCACTCACTATGGCCCACTCTCACCTACCGACGCACTCTGCTCACTGCATTGTAGACAGCATCTTCTGAACAGCATGTTTTTTCACCCTCGACCCTAGCCATAGAAACTCAAAACACGTTTCTGATTGATTGCAGCTTGCGATTGTCCAAACCTTCTGGCGTATGTTTTGTGTATTATAGTAGTAATAAAAGAAAATTGTCACTTTGTTAGAATTGAAGAATATTGAAGAAGCAGTTGAGGTCAAATTTATATCATGGCAGTCAAGGAGGAACAAAACGAGCCCTACGGGGATTGTAAGCCGCTCCTCCTCCTGCTACTACTACTACTGCTACTTATGCTGTGGATTCTTATAGCAAAACTGCACTCATTTTTGAGTATTATTTTCATCTTATTTTAATGAAAAAGTTTTAAAAATGTAAAAAAAAAAATATAAAAATAAAAAAACTTTCCTTGGCCCGCGTTTGAACCCACGACAGAAGCAATCATAATTACTAGTTTATTGCGCTATTACCTTCGGCCACGAAGGCCGCCAGTAACAGACACTTCATTTATGCTATATTTGTGCAACGTGGCGAGAAACGAATAACTCCAACTTACAAGAACGGCGTATTTAGCTCCTTTGAGTAGGGTTGAGCGTGATTTAAAAATATGCTTCTGGACACTGGTGAATCTGCCTACGTTTTACTTTCAAGGCCTCCATTTCCCTTCTTCATTTGTTTCTGTTTACTTACCTGAGATGAATATCTCTAAGTGAAAAAAGAACTTGAGGCATTTTTGGATATTGATATTTGTAATTGTAATAATAGCAATAGGACGTATACTACTACTTGGCTTTCGAGACACACAGTCTGAGAGTTTTAGAGGAGATATCTACTGGAAACAATACATTTTTGAATCACTGTAATATATAAATTATTATATAAAAATTGAGTGTAACTGTGTGCCTAATCATCACAGCCAAATTGCAGTCAAAATGACTTTAGGTATATAGTTAGGCCTAAATACAAACTGTGATGTTATCATATTGCGTTCATTATAATAATATCCTAAAGGATAGTGGGGATCCGAATATTTGCGAAAAAAATGCGTATCTCACAAGCCGTTGAACTTACGGAGCTGAAATTCAGTATATTAAATCTTTATTAAAAATGAACAGAACGTCTCATAGCATTTAACATTCTCCTTTATGGAGAGGGGTGCACCTTCTTCATATGATAAATAGATAGTTGGTTAGTTTGTAAAAATGATCGAAAACGATCGAAATTAGCTGAGAAAGAAGAAATACAGCCGGGTTCTATTCCCGGCGGGAGCTCATGTGGTTCGGATTTACGTTAATCCGTACCCCATGCCGTAAGCGTCGGTGGACCACCGATGGGCAACTAGCGACATCTCACAAAAAATTGGCGGCCCCGCAGCGACCATCCGCGGTGGCCCCTCTTCCGTTTTGAAAATTATACCGCCAGCGGTCCACCAGTGGCAGGGACGCAACAAAACGCCAATGGACCACAAAATTACTCCCCCAAAATGTTAAATCGCCTATATGTGATTTGTTTACATTAAGGTGAGTCTAAAAAACACTAAAAAGTACCAGAAAAGTACCCCGAAGGTGGCTTGAACCACCAACCTTATGATTACTGGGCGGGTGTTCTTCCGACTTCGCCACGGAGGCGACGAAGGAAACGTCGCTTGTAAAGGGATAAAACGTTGAGATCTTTTTAATTTGGTCAGTGTTCCTTTAACCGTGAATATGAGATTATAACTGTTTGGGATAAGATAAAATGCGTTTGCCATGTCATTTTATAACAAAATGATGCGTGTCTATTTACTTTATTTCATAGTTCTTTCATACTCACTTTCTAATGATCGACGACAGTTGCTATCTAAATTCATACAATTATCGCACTTATCTCAAGATTTTTCACTTCATGATGTTGAGGCAGAGGTTATTCTTGATCCCCCGGAGCTCACTTTAGGAACAATTCGTCAGGAAAAAATAATATATAATAATAACCGCATGCACATGACTGGTGATAGTTCGTGTTGGTCCCTTCGCGATTCTCCGCGACGAATCGAAGGAGCGCGGACCAAAACGAAGTCCTCGCTGGTACGCGGTGGTAACTTCAATACCCCGACGCGAGATATCTGTTTCGACTCGACGAAACCCTGCCGGCAGTGGGACACTTCGGCAATCCTTCTACTCGTCTCTATATTGACGATCGACGTTTATCCGCAAGTGGTCCACTAGATGTTGGCGACGTTTACGGCATGGGGTAGGTCCATGTTTCATATAGCCTTGCTGCTGAAAGGGACGCTAAACTCAAAATCAACTCAACAAAAAATACAGTGCTTCGCATCATATATCCATATATACTTACCATGTGCTTTATAATAATTGCTGAAGCTTGTTTATTATATAGAGCGCTTAGAGCACAGGGCAATCAAACCATAAAGTTGTGAGAAAAATAGACATAAAATTTGTAATGTAAACTCTTCTATGTTGGTCTACTTACCTTGATTTGGGACTTTCAAATTTAATCAGTTCTTCCATTGAAAAGTATCGATAATTCAACAAGGAAATAATTAGGCCATGATAATTTGATTGAAATTCATCGTAATTTTGCCCATGGCAAACACTTTACCATTTTATATTGTAAAAAAGGTCAGATTCATCGTTATTGTAACAGAGCGATAATTGAGCGATTGACCGTAGAAATTCAAACTCCGATTAGTTAGAATTTCACAACCTGGTTTTATTACAAGTATAAACTCTTTACTCGGTAGAGAAGAGGCCATGGATCATGTGTGAGAGTTGATGACGATGCGTTTTAGTGGGTCAGTGGTTCATGGTGGGTGGTGGGTCGGAGTGGGGCATGGTGGGTAGTGGGTCAGAGTGGGTCACGGTGGGTGGGGTCAAGTTTTCATTGACTCTCGCTATCTCTGATCAAATCTGGAAAACCAAACAAAACAAAGAGCAATAGTAATACACAAAACGCTCAACATATTAGCTATTTATAACTATTGCATGATCCGAATAACTCTAGTATATCCACAAATCATCATTTGTCATATTTTACCGAAATACGTCATGACTTTTCCGACAACCTGATATTTTAAATGTTAATACGCAAATTTCATTGATCTCATCACTTATTCACTTACTCTCTTATGATCATCAAAATCTTTAGGATACTTTCCGTAGATGTAGAAAGGCGAAATGTAGTATCCAGGCTTGGTGTAGCGTGTAAGTAAACAAATGAAAAGCAACAGGATAATACCAGGTTATTGCACAATAAGTATTGCTGTTCAGACAACTCTGGAGACGTAACCACTTGACAGGATGCAACCAAACTTGGTAGGAGTATATTTGGGCCCATGTAGAAGCGATTGGTAGAAAACAAAATTAGTAGTTCCAATTTTTGCCACCAGATGTAATTGTGGCGCTGTACAACGCCAAGTAAGTGTAGAGTGGAAGGAAAACGACACTAGTCATGCTAAATGATAAAGGCTATAATTACCTCTCCTGTGGGTCTCGTGGCATTGATTACCAATGCTATTAATACTCCATGATCAGTGGCAGATTTACGGAGTGGGGGTTTTGGGCCGAAGTGCTCCCTTAAAATTCTTGGGTATCTTACAAAAACGAAGTTAAACATTGGTCTTTCCTATGCTTATAAACTGCAAGCTCCCCACAAAATTTCTGGGACAGATTAGTGTCAAATATCATTTCCAGAGGCTATTGTATTGCTGTTGAGTGTTACGTAGGTAAGTGCAGTATGGAAGACAAATGATATTTTTGATATTGAATGAAAGAAAGGCGTAATTATGCCCCCGTGCGACGCGTGGAATTGATTTGTACTCCTATTAATAACCCTGTGGTGTAGTGATGTGTTGCGTGCGATGCTGGTGATGCGGAATTCTGCCCGAAGGCAGGTCTTTGACGTGAAGGTCCCTGGGCAAGGAAAACCCATGGCGACTAGTACCGTATAAAATGATGATGACGTTTTAAGGACGGAACCTACAGGTTAACATAGGATCCGACTCACGTGTCTTCACGGGAATCGATCCCGGGACCCCTTGATCACAAGGCAAAGAGTGTGGGAAGAAAAGTGAAACAAATATCGGACATTAACAAAGTCAGAGCAGTTCACTTCTGGCATATAGTGGGGCTCGAACCCGTATCACTGAAACACATGCAGGCGTGAGTAAGCACCTGAGTTCTTGTATAGTTCACGACCAGGTTACGAATGGAGTACCAAGAGAGCAACCATGGTATTAAAGTTGCCAGAAAGATGCTTGTTAGTAAAACTTTACTATACGTTGAACAATAATACTGGTACTATTCGTGAATATCTCCGATGATAGGGGTTACGTCGTGGTCCCACTACATAATGTGCCTTAAAAAAATGGCGAGAAAGTTTGAGGAGACCGGCATGTTAGGGTTGAGACCAGGAAGAGGTCGAAGAGTGTAAGGCAGGAAGAAGTTCAAAATGTTCGTAGAGAAATCCATGCCGTCGTGGAGAAATCAGTCAGAACAGTGGCGTGGTAAGTGCGACGGCAGTGTTGAAACATCTCATTATGCTCTATGCAACTGTATGAAAAATGCTTCGCAAAGCGCTGCATTGCTATCCTTACAAGGTAACAATAAAACATCAATTGCGTCCCGCAGATTCCGATGATCATCCCGAAATTTTAAGGGGAGCTTTAGCCCAAAAGCCCTCGTAAATCCCCACTGACTACGGAGTATTATTTGCATTGATAATCAATGCCACGAGACCCAGAGGAGAGGTAATTACAGCCTTTCTTATCAATTAGCATCACTAGTGTCGTTTTTCTTCCACAATGCACTTACTAGGCATTGTACAGTGCCACAAATACCTCTAGTGGCGAAAACTGGAACTAATTTTGTTTTCTACTTCAATCGCTTCTGCATGTTTCCAAATGTACTCCTACCAACTTTGGTTTCATTTTGTCAACTGGTTATGTCTCCAGAGTTGTCTGAAGAGCGATACTTATTTTATGATAACCTGGTATTTCCCAGCCCCAAACCCCCTAAAGTGGAGTGTCTTGATTATTCAACAAAAAGACTTGAAATCCAATTAAGTCAAGTCCCGACTTTGCAACAACAATAATAAAATAATAATAATGAAAAATGAAATGAAATCTTTGAGTTCAACGTCCCACGGTTATGCCGGTTAGGCTAAAGGAGACGGTGACGATGAGTAATGAATGAAATGGTGGAATGAAGAAAGTAGGAGGAAACGGGAGAACCCCGCGAAACCCCACGCACACGGTGTTTGTCCACCACATAGTTCACTTGGCGGGGCTGGGATCGAACCCGGGATCCCAAGCAGCAGAGGTGAACACTCTACCACTGAGCCACCGCGGCCCCCATAATAATAATAATAATAATAATAATAATAATAATAATAATAATAATAATAATAAAGGAATAACAGAATTACAAAATCAATTAAATAAACAATACCTTCCAATTAAGAAACAAATGATTGCCACGACGCAGGGCCGTAATTTGTGGGGGGCAGGAAGGGAAGCTCCCTGCCGTTCGAGGGGGCCCCATTTTAACACAAAATTGTCTTACTCCATATACGATACGAACATGAAATTATAAGTGAAGCATCAAACAGGTCAGGTTAATTACATAAACAGAACAGCACACAAAAGGTAAATAAAACAAAAATGAGTCGTGGGCCCATTTCAGTAAAAAAAATGTCTACTATGAGGGGCCCTAGAAATAATATATATTCGTATATTATTGTCAGATTTATCCTCTTAATTAATTTGTCATGTATGGAACGTGCCCAGAGGCATAACTAACGACCCTGCAGACCTTGCTGTGTGGGAGGGCCCACAGGCTCCGGGGGCCCATAGAGTAAGATAAGGTTGGAAAGAGGGGGCCCAAGAATTAGGAAAATGACTTCTAAGGGGCGCAAATACGCGTATTAAAGCTTACTCCCTCCCCAGAAAAAATCTAAGTTACGGCGCTGCCACGACAGGATTTGAACCCGTGTCTCTACCATACGAGTTTCATAATTTGTCAATCTACCACAAATTAATCATACAAAGATAAAAGAATAAACTAGTAGTTACGGAAGATAAAAATAGAACTTTCTTTTTCTACACGTGTTGATGCAATTCAAAGAATGCGAAAATAATGTCTGCTGCAGGGGTGGGCCCGGGGTTCCGGATAGAAGTAACAATGTCATTACGAAATAGATATATTATTTGACCATTTTTCGTGTTATGTTTCATATTTTATTTAAATATTAATTCATATTTAAGGAAATAGATTTTGAGAAGAAACTTGTTGTAGAACGCCATAATGCGTTGTTGCCAAATTTGTATGTTTAATTCCTGAATTCTAGCGTTGCAGTTCGAGAAGCGGAACTTAGCTGTGAATTGCGGTAAGGGTCGAAAACTAATTTATCCAGTAAGTATGCACGCAGAATTCCATGATTACTTCCTTTATTATCTGGCACCAATAAACACTCGACATTACCTGGCAACGCCGCACTATTCAAGCAGTGTTTAACATAGCACCGAGATCACCTAGTGATCCACCTTAACTGCATTAAACGAAAACAAGAAAAAGAAGAAAAGACCCGAGTTCGAAAGACCTAACAAACCAATATGGTTACGTTGTTAGTAAAATAGTTTAGATTGATCGAACTTTTTGTGGGTAACCACAATATTTCATGTCACGCCCCCCATTACAAAATCCTGGCTAAACGAACCAAAATATTTTGCCAGTAAAATAGTTTTGAATGACCCAGCCCCGGTGTGATAACCTCAATATTTCGTCACGGACTCCCGCCATTACGAAATCCTGGCTACGTGCCTGTCTGCCGGCTTGCATTGTCGCGGATTCCAAGAATTTCAGATATCTTCTGATCTTATTGGCCAATATAGATAGGACATAAAGTCATGACATATAGCGGAAATTAAGGCCAACTGCTGTCGGCCCTCGTGGCCGAGCGTACTAGGGTAACACTCTAGTAATGAAAATAGTTTTTGGCGTGGGTTCGAACCCTGCCCAAGGATTTCTTTTTAAAATTTCATAACATTTTTTCATTAAAATAAGATTGCAGTTTTACTATACGGATCCATAATAATAATAATAAGAAGAAGAAGAGTAGCAGTAGTAGTAGTAGTAGGAACGGATTAGAAGCCCCGCAGGGGTTGGTTAGGTTCTGTTCTCTTGCTTAAATTTTTCTGTACATTTTACATGACCAACTCCAAACATCTGACTAGGGTAGCGCGAGAATATAAAACTATTGTGATCGGCGTAAATGCTGCCGGCTTTTCTTCTTTGGAAATTAGAAGTTACGATGAGGAAGAATAGTAGTAATGTAAATCGGGAGCAGTTAAAAATGATGAGGTAGTCTCAACTTGAAGAACATTTCGTGATATTTTCCTCAGTGACGAAGGTCTATATAACTTGTTTTTGAGTTAAAGAAAGAAATCTCGAGTAAGTCATTGTAACACTCATAAGGAACGTCTTCTTATACGAGCATGAGTATTTTGTATAGTCTTACATGCAACGATTTTAACTAACTAAAAGTTTAGAAAAAAGATGAAGTGATGCGGGAGGTAAGTGATTAGCGTATTGAACTTCTGTCCGGCAGGCCCGGGTTCAAATCCCGGCTAGGTTGAAACTTTTTCAAATTTCAATTTCCATACATACTCAGTGTGACAAGAAAGATCTTCTCTCCTCCAGAAAGAAAATTAGGAGAATTGGAGGTCTCTCAATGAAGGCAATCATTTACTAACTTATTCCCAGCAGTTGTTGTAGATTTGATATTTTCAGCTACTTTCAAGCATTTTCTGATTCATGCGAGGTCACTATTTTTTATTTCTCTAAATATACAGTATATAAAGAAATAATACATTACATGCACAGCAATATTGAGATTAATATATGGTGTACTTTGGAAAATTCGATCCGAACCTTGAGATTCATCTTAGAATTGAGAACTGTTTCGTTAGTCGCCTACTTTACAATTTTACCTGTATTAACACCTGGATCAGGTCTACCAAGTGCTGTCAGTGCCAAGAAAAGTTACGTGTAAGTTGGGTTACATCTGTCTAGGCGTTCTCACAACTGCAAATGGCCTGGACCCCAAGTAATAGAATTAGAGCACTTGGGGGGAGATACTTTTGTAAGTGGCCGTACCTAGTACTTAAATGAAAGCAAATTAAATGAAGCTGTTGTAAATAATAAAGCTGATTCTGATACTGATGTTCGTCTTTGTAGGCCTGCTACGGCTATGCACTAGTCATCCTCATGGCCATACAGACACTTTGATATAGGCGATTCTAGTTTTGATGCAAGTCGAGACTTAAAGTATCCCCATATTCCTATGCCAGAACATTTCCCTGAAGACTCTTTCCGTGCCAACTTCGGTATTTAAAAAGAAACTTACCAATGGCGAACTGATTACACGAGATTAGCTAGTTTTGTAGCAAAGTCAAAAAGGCATTTTACTGTTTACCTTGTAGGATATTCAGCAAGTTACATCAGACACAACGTTCTTTGTTGGCACTTCCTGAAGGTTTCTCGACAGAAAAACGTTGGAAGAAACTCTTTGATAAAGTGCCCGAATACGAAAATAGCTCTAGCCATACAATATGTTATATTCAGTGGAAGTCAGAGGTGATGAAATCGAAAAAGGATAAACCGCTGACAGGCTTGCTATTGCACTCTATCCAGCAGGAGAAAGATAAGTGGCGCGAGCTCTTAAAGAGATTGCTCAATGTCACTTTGTTCCTAGCTGAAAGAGGGCTTCCTTTTCAAGGTAATAACGAAAAAAATCCGGGACCCATCTAATGGAATTTTTTGGGAATTTTAGAACTGCTTGCTAATTATGATCCTACTTTGAATGAGCATTTAAATAAAGTTCGCTCTTTCCAAGACAAGGCAGAGAGAATGCAAGTTCATTACTTGTCTCACGACATTTAGAATGAGTTTATTAGTTTATGTGCTGCCCAAGTGACAAAGAAAATTCTAGAAGAAAGAGAAAAAGCGAGATATTACGCTATAATAGTTGATGCAACACTCGACTCAGCACATGTCGAACAGACAGCAATTTTAATAAGATATGTCAATTTGACTGAAAAAGAAAACCAACCTTACCAAGTTGAAGAAAGATTGTTATGCTTCACTGATAGTTCAAAAAAAAAAAAAAAAAATGGAGAAGCCATAGCTGAGCTGATTTTGAATAAGCTGAAAGAATTTGAAATCCCATTGGAAGACTGTAAAGGATAAGGGTACGACAATGGGAGCAACATGAAAGGAGCATAGTGAAACTGTAAGCAGCGGAGAGTTGTTCAGCTGCAATTATTTTTTTTCGGAGATGTTCAAAAATTGTATAACATTTTTAGTCTAGCCCCCAAAGATGGGAAATTTTAAGAAAGAAAATTCCTAGCTCTCTTCACTCAATGTCAAAGACATGCTCGTCTGCTAGATAAATAGTGTCAAATCAATTGCTGCACATCTTCCAGGTTTAATAAAAGCCCTTGAAGAATTAACTCTGCTAAACCTTATGGAGGAATGTCGTCAAAACATAGAGGGACTGAAAAAATATTTAAAAACCTTTAACTGCCCTCTTCTTGCATCTATTTGGTTCAAGATTTTGAAGTCAGTAGACATCGTAAATCGAGTATTGCAGCAGCGTGGTGAAACAATGGATGTTGCGTCAAAATATTTAAATTCTTTATTAGAAGATTTGAAGGTGATTCGTAAGGATGAAATCCGATATTTAGTGAAGCTCTGGTGGTAGCTGAAAACATAGGTTGGCCCCAACATCTTCAAGAACAACAGAAGAGAGAAAGGAAACGAAAGATACTAACTGATGAAGAAGACGGCGATAATGCATATGATGATCCTGATCCAAAAAGTTTTTAAGCGTGAAGTGTTTAATGTTATGCTGGACAGTGTCATAGGAGATATGTCAGTTCGCTTCCAGTCAGTGCGCTCTTTGTGTAACAATTTTTGTGTACTATGGTCTTGCAAAGAAATGACAGGTGACCAGATCCAAGAACAACCAGCTGCACTAGTCCAGCGATTTAGATGATTTTTCTGATGAATTGCATAGCCTGAAATTGTTATATTCGTCCAATTTTGGTGAGAAAACGCTTGCACCATAGGATCTCCTAAATAACATCAAAACTTTGAATCTAGAAACTTTATTTCCAAATCTGACAGTGGCCCTTCGTATATTCGCTACGATCCCTGCTACCGTTGCTAGTGCAGAGCGCTCTTTCTCTCTGTTAAATAGAGTAAAAAATTTTTTATGCTCTACAATGTGTCAAGACAGATTATCAAGCTTAGGCTTGTTGGCAGTGAAGACAGAACTTGTCAAGTGTACCAACCTGGATGCTATCATTGATGAATTCGCCCTGAAAAAGGCCAGAAAGGGAATTTTGTTGTAACTATATGTAGAAAAGGATACATTGTAACAGTTGTCTAGTAGTAATACATATAATAAATCTCTCCTATAGACAATTACTATTAATATCACATTATTAATCACACTATAATTAATTTGAGAAATATTTCATTGAAATAACTAAATTAGGTCTAATGCTTCATGTCTCTAGTTAAGTAAGACTAACTGCATAGTTTATTTCTATATAATTATTTATAGCAACAATTTGTGCAAAGATATTCATAGTACAGGGCCCAATAGCAGAATATGCCGCGATCTGCGATGTGATCGCAGAAAATTTGCCGCGCCTGTGCAAAAAAAATTGCCAGAGGAAATATATATATATATAGCCAACAGACAAGTGTATGCCTGCTATGAGTAGATGTCTTAAATGCACGGACAACTCGCATACATATAGTTTTAACTGTTTTTTACGTCGCGTAAAGCGTATTTTTAACAATCAGAAGTCTTTCTTCTGCAGAAAATTTTTGACTTACAAAAGCTCATCGCAGAAAGACAAAGAAAGTTCTGCCATCGGGGTACAGGGTCGGTTGGATGGTTGAGAACATTTACTTTCTCAACTTTTATTAACTACAGTATTTAATACGTTCTTTTTGTATTTCCTTCACAAATTATTTTGTTTCGAGCATTTGATTGAGCATTGGGAGAGAACTTTTGCTATTACAAATAGATAAGTTACTTTTTTCTGTTATTTTGATAACCATTGTATTAAATATTATTTTTTAATCATTTTAGTTTTAAAGCCTTCAAAAATCTTAGAACCAACAAGTATAGGGTCTAAACAAAATCATAAATAGTGAATTAATGAGTTTTTTTCCGGCGAACAGTGAACATAGGCTAGGTTTAGAGTTATTATTATTCACTTATTTGGAGATGTAGCAATACTGTTTAACATGTAAATTAAACGCATTAATGGTCTAATAAAGAGTTCAAAATCAGCCTTAATCTTCATTTTAGTTTACCTCCGTCCTAAGTGGTAAGTACGTAAAAAGTCATAAGGGAACATGTAAGAGGCCCGCGACCGCTCTTGCCGGCCCTATGTGAGTATACTCTTTTTAGTCAAAATATTTGTGATCACCCTAAATTGGATTCACCTGGGCATGTCCTAGAAGGAGCCAGAATATTTTATGAGTAATTAAAGCTCATCTGCACTCTTACTATGACAATCTTACATGTTTTATTGGATTTTCAGTTCTTTAAAAGTAAATGAAATGTGATTTGAATAAATTGAAGAATTACAGATAAAACTTTAGAATGCATGACAATTTAAGAAACAAACATACACTTTAATTAGGGTATTCACAGGCACATACCACAGCTACGTACATGATACTGTTCCTTGGAGTTTATTCGCTTGGATTTTGTCCGCCTTGCCACAATTTAGCATGGATTTTGTCCTACACACAAACGAAACGGATAACTAATGAAAGTGAATGATGATTAAGTTTTGCTTATATGTGCTCCCATGCGGAATCGATTGCGGGACCACGTATATGAAAGACACGCGTTAACCACTACACCAACCGAAAGAGCATATTGGTTACTAAGTTAAAATAGATTGTAGGCCTATTCAGCACAGAAAATTACTAGGAACTTATAGTTTTGATTTTAGACCTGTTTTCCCAGTCATTTATAGTAACAAGAAAGTGATTGAAGATACATAATTGCAATCCATTCGAACACGATGATTGCTGATTAAATATTTAGTTTTAAGCACTGGCAATATCTGTTTCTTTATGAAAATATGTTGATAACATAGGGTGAGTCTGCGACTTTCATTATTAGTACGTTGCAATATGTGGCAGCCCTGACATTACTAGATTTTAATTCACGACGCTAAAGTGCATTTCATTTCATTTTCATGAAAGTCGAGACATTTTGACGTCCGAAATTCATTACGATGTGGGTCTATACAAAAATGATGAAAAATATTACGGGCACAGAGGAAAAACGATCAGTCACAAAAACAATAATTTGCAGGAGAGCATTTTTAAAGTTTGAAGACCAACAGCATTTATTAGACATATATCTTTAGCCGTTTCTACAGAGGATTGTGTTGTTTTCACGTATGCTATTAGCACGCGGACAAACTATTCCATACTATTCCATACGATGTATTCGTCAGCTGAGATTCGCCATTTTTTCAGTTTTATGATTATGATCGTTTTCCCCTTGTACCTTTCAGATGTATGCAAAAACTAAGTTTATTTTTTATTTTCTGTGCGTCGGGGTGCGCGGCAAACATCTTTCGAACTAAGGGCAACAAAAAACAAAATCTGGTCCGGACTACTATCAGAAACGTACAAGTCATAGCCATTAAAAGTAAGAGTAAATCTGCACACACATTAAAATTTTTTCACGAAAGAGAGTAAGATTTAAAAAAAAAGAAAAAGAAAAAAGAACAAACTTCAAAACATTGGGGTTATGTTTAGCAGGTGTCCAGAAGCACATAAAAAACATAAAAGTTACAGGAGAAATGGGTGATGCAAGTACTTAGACTTAACATAACGTAACAAAATCTAACCTAAACTAACCTAAAATAACCAAAATCTAACCTAAACTTCCGCGAAATTCTATCATTTTTTGGGAAAATTATGCTGGACCCCTACACTAACATAATGCAACATAAACTAACCTAAACTCACGTAACCTAACCTAAACTAACCTAATGGGAATAAAAATTACCGAAATTGTAACGTTTTTTAGAAACAATTGCTGGACCCCTTCTACTAAACATTAGGCAAATAAATGTTGCAGATATATGGAAATTGGGGTTGAAAAACTATTTAAAATTAAACAATTGACTTACCTTTCCATTAGTATGATTACACATGTCCCACATCGGTATTAGAGCATTGATCATTGTGTTTGCATCCGAAGAAGGAATATAGTTTTGACGAGTCATTACGGTAGAAACAGCCCATCTGAAATTAAGCAATACAACGGAATTTAATTTGAAAGAAATGAAAGATGGTCAACATATTATTTAAAAGTAGATCAAGTATCTATTTAATAGCTGTGTCTGTGGATAAAAAACTTCAGATCCAAATTGAAAGTGACTATGTTTGTGACTCTTAATCTCTTGAACCATCCGCCCAATCTCGGCAGTTCTGGCCTGGGAATGTTTTTAGCTATTCATTTTGATGGTAGAACTTAGGGGAGGGGGAATTATAAAAAAAAAAAAATCTTAACTAAACGACCAATTTCGATCAGATTTTCAACATAGATGACGTTTGTGCCTCGGATGGATTTTACCATTTCACTTTAACAGAACAACGTAGGGAATCGGGAGGAGGGGTAGATATACAAAAATCAATAAATATAAAAATAAAAGTGACCATGTTCGTGAGTTAATAACTTTTGAACCACCAGATCAATCTCAATCAAATTTTCAACATAGATGAAGTCGAACTGGGATGTTTTCATTTTACTTTGATGGCACAATGTAGGGGAAGGGAAGGGGGACATATATATATATATATATATATATGTAAAAAAAAAGATAAAAGTGACTGTCTTTGTGATTTCATCATGCTTAAAACACCGAATCGATTTTAATCAAATTATCAACATAGATGAGGTTCGGACCTGGGTCATATCCCTTTGACGGTAGAACTTACGGTAGGAGGAGGGGAGGGGAGAGAGATATAAAAATAAATAAACCTTAATAATTATTGAACCACCATACCGATCTCAATCAAATTTTCAACATAGATGACGTTCGAGCCTGGAAAGTTTTTAAAAAAAATATTTTCATTTTGACGATAGAACTTAGGGGAGGGGAGGAGGAGGGGAGATAAATATATAAAAATAAACAGAACTTAACTTTTGAACCACCCAAACGATCTCGATCAAATTTTCAACATACATGATATTCGGACCTGGGATAATTTTTATCATGCCATGCCTCGCAACATGGGGAGAGGAGAGATACATATAAAAATCACCGAAAATGACCAATATCAAAGAGCGTTTTAGTAATAATAAAAACAGAACACATTACTATTTTTCCCTAACTTAACCCAGCGAAATCGAGGGGCGTCTTAGATTCGAGGACGTCTTAAATTCGAGTAATTATCGAAAGTGCAGGACGTGCGGGTTTGCTAGTAAAATATTAACACTGAAGGATAAATTAGATCAATATCACAAACACGTCCCCATTAACCCCCCTACTCATTACGTCTGCATAACATGTGCAATAATTGGAGCTCCCTTGCCCTATACAGCCATATGCTCAGCGTATCCAGAAACTTTTGTAGAACTTGTTCGATGCCCGGCGGGAGCCATTTAGTTCAGATCTAACGTTAAACTGTAGATCCACGTGCCAAACTCTCAATGCTTCAAATGGACGCTAATACTTCAAAGCATAATTTATATTTATGTTTCATTTGGAAGGTATTTATAGATAAACACAGCAGAGTACAATATATGTAAAATATGTCTATGAATAAATCAAATACATCATATTAGTTGATTACTTGAGAGTTTAACGTTTTTTTGCAACACCCAGGCTATATAAAAGTGGATCTACATCTCAACCTGCGATCCGGATCATTTGAGTTTCAAATGGGAATCGAACCCGGGTCTGCCACACAGAAGGCACACGAACTAAGCATATAATTACGAGGGAACAGTATTAAATAAAACATTCACCGCCGCTGTTCATTGGCATTATAGTAATTTATAAATGCTTCAAATATGATTGATAATAATATTATTATTGAAAATAATAAATGATCATTAATAATAATCACAGCATGGCTATAGTGTTAAAGTTTTATAATGTATACTTTAGCATTTACAAAAAGCTATGACCTAAAATAGCCATCGTTTTAAAGAATTTAGTCGTTGTTGGATAATACGTCACCAAAACGCACGATATCATAACTGAGACAGTGGCTGGGACAGCTTATCAATTTAACTGGATCTTCACATCTTGTTAGGCAACCTCTAACTTTTTCCTGCAAAATTTTAGCACTAAAGTGTAGGAAGTTTTCTTTTTTTAAAATATTTATTTATAGACGTGGTGCTTGGTACATATCTGATTCCTGTACTCACACAAAACTTTGAACTCAAAATAAGTTTTCCTTCTTAAACAACCGTCTTTTGTACCCTTCTTAAACAACCATCTGAATTAAGTATTATTTTACGAGTATGTAACTTCTTCAAAACATGGACCATTTGTTACACATATTTTCGCACTCTGTCACATACGTTATGTTACCTAAACAGCAATGATGTTAACCTGGAACTTTATAAAATCCCATCTTGAAGGAAAAAATTCCCATTTTACTCTTAAATTTCCCACGCGCTAAAGTAATTACAAAATTTTCAAAATCTACAAAATAAGAAAATTGACACTACTGAATGTCACTTTTTTTCAATATTTGAGTGCATTATTCGTAAATTCCGATAATGAAAATCCCTAATACATATTTTCCTTAATTAAATAGACTGTTGAATTGTTGATAAAAAAAAAAAAAAAAAAAAACACACACACACACACATTTTGTTGACAATTTTTAGTATTTCCATTACGCTTTTACGCCATAACGTTCTACTGAACGTAATGAAACGTAATTCATTCTCCAATTATTCCGTGTGGGACGTTTTAGAAAATGGCTGTTCATTGTTTGGTAATTTACTTTCCTCCACTCATGATTTAAAAAAAAAAAAAAGAAAAAAGACGTAAGCGTAAGTGATTTATGCAGGAACTCCGAAGTACAATTTACGTTTTTTTTTTTTTTTTTACAAGTTTCTGCATAAATCACTTTTATCCTAACATGCACTTTTCAATAACAAAATTGGACAATTAGCACTGATTTCAGATCTATTTAAGCGTTATTAGCCTGCTTCCCGCTCATAGGGAATTGGCGTCGATGACATATATGAAAATTCCCATATAAGCCATCAATTTTGACGAGAATTCTCTTTAACCCTATTTGAAAAATTAATGTACAAAAATTTTACAAAATGGGATTTTTTACGAGTTCGCATCACTGCGTGTCACTAGAGTAATAAATAAAAATCGTTTGACGTGTTCGGTTTCATTAATCATAAAGGGAATTGAAAAAAAAAATACGCAGATCGTTGTAATTAGATGCAAACTCACTTTGATTTCACACACTCCAAAGTATAAATAAATAAATAAAATAAAATGGCCAGGTTTTCGTATAAAACAACTAACAGCAAATTCAGACTTTGCGTGACAAACATTTAATGACTCTCACTGTTTGATTTACACAAGTATTTCATCAGGTACACGAACTAGCATTCATTGTTTAAATACATTCTAAATAGCACACTAACCTCCTCCGGAGTTTTCACATTAAATTTCCATTAAGATTCGTTAAAACAAATAGAAGTGAATAAAACAAACGCCATATCATACAACTCAATATACATCTTTTACATTTTACTATGCAAAGTTTTCTACGTAATTAAATAGAAACAACTCTTTTCTTTAGAACAATGGCCAAATATCCTTTTTTGTTTATCTCAATGCATGAAATAAAGAAATGAATAAACATAGTAGGGGCGAGGAACTTCTTAAAGTGGTCCACTGCACTATTCTGGTTCTTTATACTTTTTAACATCCTTTCACTTTTGCTAGATATTTGCATGACACACGTATGTAACGTGCAAAAGATCTCTTTTCCCTTTTTTTATTATTATTTTAAGTAAAGGTGTGGTCCTTTTCAATTTTATACGTGCAGACAATATATATAATATTTGAGCACGCACTACTTTTTCTGTTTTGTGAGATTTTTATTTCGCTTACAAATAATAATTAAAAAAAAAAAGGCGTAAGGGAAATACGTCCCTCAGTTTTCAACAAACTGTCACTCGCATTCACGCCTTTTCATGCTTCATGGCAAATATCTAGTTATGGCAAATTGCCTTATTTCTGAAACTGTCACAGTTCAAACGAAATGCATTCTATATTTTTTCATGTAATTTGTAGTTTGCGCATTTGTGTAGTAAGAGGGAAAAAAAAGTGTTATAAGCTCTCAAATGAAGCGAATATATAGGGTATATATAAGCGAATATATATATATATATATATATATATATATATATATATATATATATATATATATATATATATATATATATATATATATATATATATATATATATATATACTTAAGTATTTTGTACAAATCTTTTAAACAGAGGTAAAAATCAAATGAAGGCTTGACCTCCCAAATCGGTTTGTCTGTTATGTGTTTATTAAACTTGTTTAATATGTAAAGAAAATGAAGCATGCTTATAATAAGAAAAAGAGAAAAATATTTAAAAAATAAACCGAAAAAATAAAATAACAAAAACAACTCAAATTAATCATCTGGCTTGTTATTCATATTTACCCAAGTGGATGCTCACAATTGTTAATTTTTCTACTATACAATATTGCATAACACTGACTGAGTTCAATCTTATTTTATCTTGAAGTTTTATTTAAAACATTTATGCCCATATAAAACCAAAGAAATGGACTTCCACACACAATTGTTTCGTTATGAATAATTTGTTGGTACAGTTTCTAGAACAAGTGATTCTAACATAACGCACTGTCAAGATCAAGATCCACTTTTCAAAAAGGAGCATACTGAAGTAATAATAAGAATATGAACGTATGTATGGTGAATTTTAATGCTTTCATATTTTGAAAGAATTTTTGGTTTGTTTTTAGTATGTAGAAAGCTCCCCTCCCCTTAAAACAAAGTCATTGGGGTACCATAGAACAACTTGTTGGCTATATCGCGGTTTTTAAATCTAATATTTTCAAAAGATGGTATTTCTGGTATTTCCACAAAAATCTTGTTGAAGCCGAATGCAAGTGTCATTATCTTCAGAACTGAATAATTCTCTTCGTTTAACGAGAGAAGATGCGAAGATGCTATTTTTAACAAAGAAACATTATGCAGCGATAATGCATTTACTGTAGACAATACTTGTGTATACAGGGTGTTTCAAAACAACACCAACAACAACGTTCGGAAGGAGATTCCTGACACCAAGATAAGACGAAAAGTATACACCAATTTGGGTGCACAAATGCTTCGTTTCGGAGTTATAGGCTGCCGAAAACATGAAAAATTTAACTTTAAAGGTCCATAGTTCCAGAACTAGTCGACCTACCGTAGTCGGGTGAAAACTTCACTTTGGAAGTATTATGTGCCCTATCCAAATATCCAAGTTTCAGAATCCTGTGGTACTTCCACAACAATTTTTATAGAGTTAGTTTGCCAACAGGCATATAATTTGAAGTACTCACCAAGTAATTTATGAAAATTGTTGTGGAAGTACCGCAGGGTTCTAAAACTTGGATATGTGGATAGGCACTTACTAGTTCCTAAGTGAAGTCCTGACGTGACTGCGGTAGATCCCATAGTTTTGGAGCTATGGACCTTCAAAGTTCATTTTTTCATGTTTTCGGCAGCCTATAACTCCGAAACGAAGTATTTGTGCACCCAGGTAGGTCTATACTTTTTGTCTTATCTTGGTGTCAGGAATCACCTCCCAAACGTTGTCGGTGTTGTTTTGAAAAACTCTGTACATATAAGTACGACGATGCTTTATCATGAATTTCTTTTTGTACGAAAATTTGTGATATTTCTCTCTCCCAGTATATTTCACTCTATCTCTTCTATGAATAAACTAATTTCGGAATCAGATTAGCTATTAGTCAATGAATAAAACTGGGAATTACTATATTTATGTCTAACCTGATATCATACTGAAATAAATAAATAAAAAGTTCAATTTTCGTTGAAAAAACTTTCGCTTAAATTAAAAACTCCCGGCTAAGACTTTGTCTCCTTAACACAGAAAGTCACAATGCTTCACATGCAAGAAACATCACCTGACGTTTATGAGTGAACATCTGTTGAATGAATTCATAATTATTAAGTTTTGATGTACAATGTCCACCCGATCGCAATTTTAAACCTATTTCTTTACTACAGCTCTTAATTTATGGTACATCATAATCTATGCAGGCTTCACTTCATTAACAAATTAAAACAATGAACTACAAAACAAAGAACTTTTTGCTGCATTGTCAGTATCAGTGATGGTCAATTTCAATGCATTGCAAAGCATTTTCAATGTTCCTTGAGCCCTCTGAGGAGATGGTTCGCCGAATGTGCGTATTTAAAAAAATGCTCTATTCATAGTATCCTGCTTCTTGATCCATGTGTCAAGACCAACTAAGTCCTGTGATACGAACTTTTTAAAATAACTATGAAATCTGTACTTTCCTAAAAATCGGAAACCGAAAAGTTACAGGTTAACTATTTTCGCAGTTAAAAGCAGTCTTCGTTTAGTTGTGTTATGATTGTCAGTTACACTTTTCCTATTACGTATAGAATTAAAACCGTGCAACAACAATAACAACAAAAATGAAATTATGAGTTTTACGTCCCACGGTTATGCTGGATAGGTAAAAGAGGCAGTAATGATGAGAAAAGAATGAAATGGTGGAATGAAGAAATCGGAAGAAACGGCAGAGCCCCGAGAAAACCTACGCACGGTGTTCGCCCACTTGGCGCGAGCTGGGGTCGAACAAGGGACCCCACGCACCAGAGGTGAATGCTCTATCACTGAGCCACCGAAGCACCAAAAGTGTGCAACGAATCACTTCTCAAAACTATACTTTTTCTTTTGCTACTAATTAAGAATTTTTAATGGTATTGTTCAATACATTTTAAAAGATTTATGGGTTCTGAGTTAGTGTTAATTATATGTTGTTTTTTTAAAATTCTTTCTTCCTTTTAGTGGTAATATTCAGACAACAAAGTAAAGTTAGTGACAATTACTATGTGGTGAGTAAGTGAACTATTCTATCATAATTAAAAATAATGTTCCAGTACGGCTCAAAAACTTTCTACTTAATTGCACACTTTCCTTGGGAACACCAGTTTACTACGTTGGCTCATTAGATTATTCACACCGCTTTTTTCACATATTTTCTTTCTACTTAAATTATTTTTTTCTTTATGCCCAATTTTTCTTAGTAATTGTTCTTAGTACTCAAGCTAAACATTAAGTTTCTCCGTGTTAGAATTTTTAAGTTAATTTTTTTGAATTTCACGAAACACGTACAGACCCAGGAAGTGGTTTCGTAACTAAAATAAATGATAAAGTAATTGTCTGTACGAAAGATCTTGGATTACCTAACACGCAACTTCTGTACGTTTAATTTTATATTATATATATAAACTAATGTAGGAAGAAGTATTGAGGAGTGGAAACTCTTACCAAAATTCGAAGGGGCGCGGTGGCTCAGTGGTAGAGCGTTCACCTCCAGTGCTTGGGGTCCCTGGTTCGATCCCATCTCGCGCCGTGTGGACTTTGTGGTGGACAAACACCGTGCTCGTGGGTTTTTTCGGGGTTCTCCCATTTCCTCCCACTTTCTTCATTTCACTCATCTCTCATCATCACAGTCTCCTTTAGCCTAACCGGCATAACCGTGGGACGTAAAACTTAAAGATTTCATTTCTTACCAAAATCCGGTTTCTTCTATAACGATTCTTGTTTGGTTTTCACATTTAATATTTATATATTTTATAGACAACTTTCCTTCATTCTTTCCGTGTTCGACCTTCTACTTAGAAACTAAAACACAATTTGTGAGGATACTTTATTATTATTATTATTATTATTATTATTATTATTATTATTATTATCGTATTTATTGTATTTTTTGCCAACAAGCTATTCGTGCCACTGAAATAAAGATTATTATTATTTAGTTTAATGTTCCACGATTATGCACGGAGGCTAAGGGAGACGACGATGATGAGATAGATGATAACGGTGGAATGAACTAAGTAGAAGGAAACGAAGTACCCCGAAGAAACCCCATGGACATGAAAGTTTTCCCCTACAAAGCTCACTTGCAGCAGGCTAAGATCAAACGAGGGGTAAACGCTGTACGACTGAGTTACCGCGGCTTCCTATTATCATTATTGCCTAAGAGGCGATAATTCTAAGAAAGTACATTGATTCAGTGAGACTAACAGGAAAACGAAAACATCCAGAAATTCTAGGGTTCCAAACAGGGTGTCCATCCCCCAACCATTTACGGATGCAATCCCCAAATATACCATTATCTCTCCCCAAAATTTACCATCCTACCCCTCAAGTATACCCTTCTCCTTCCAAATTCTCCAGTTTACTATACCATTATCTATGAAAATTATGTACCTCAAAAATATTTTTAAGGGCGCAACTCACTTGTGGGCATCTCTGGTTTTAACTCTACTGAATAACTGAGTAGTTGTCATGTGTACTTTGCCGGCAAGAGTTCCTCTTCATCGTTAAGCTGTAGATTAAATCTCAGATGGCCGGAGTGTTGAAACGGTGTCAAAAGTTAAAAATAAATAAAATAAAATAAAATTAGTGGTATGATTAAAAGGGAGAAGTAATTTTTTGGAGGCTAACTTCAGTTCACCATACACTCATACATACATAAAAGAGCTCTCTCGTGTCCATGTGGACACACTAAATACCTTCGGAATGGGAAGCCCGGGTTTGATTCCCGGCGGGAGCTCATGTGGTTCGGATTCTACTTAACTTATAGTTCCACGTCTCATATAGCTTCGCTGCTGAACGGGACGCTGACTCCAATCCAAGCCAGTCATACATACAATTATACCAATAAACAACTGAAAGTGTCAGGAGGATTGAGCTCCTTCTAGCCACCCTACAGCTAAGGGACTGGTCTAAGGATTCGCGTCTTTTCCGACCATGGAGAAAATTTGTCCTATTTACGTGCATCAGATGCAGCCATTGAAGGAATTTTCTTCCTATCAGAAAACATACCTTAAGATTTTAACAACACTAAAAGTTAGTTATTAACATTCTTATTACGGACAGAAAACTTTTTCTGTAAAAGAGAATTTCTTCATGCCTCTACCTGCATTTGAAGTTTTGATACCTCAGTACATTTTCAATAAATTTAATGGAAGTTGTTTTTCGATGTAACTAATCTAATCTAATCTTTTGTACAGTATTTTTATATGACTTTGGATTTGAAGCATATATTTTTAATACACTGCCTGAAACCTAAAAAAATAATAATAATAATAATAATAATTTTCTTTAGGAATAAGAAAATATCGGACTCGAAGAAGTTTTTTTTTCTAATATTGTTTTTTAAAAATGTATTATTGTTTAAGTGTAAACATTCCGCGCACTCTCTCCTCCTAAATTATTCATTATAATACATTATAGTAACATCTATTATTATAGCATTTATTATACGTAGTTAATGAGTGTTAAACTATAATACAGTATCTACCAAGGTATACTGTAGTTTGAGAAAATACCTGTCAAAAGGCAAAGGATTTGTTTACTTTCACATGCTATATAATATCAAGACACATTTGGCCAATTACAAAATATGGAAATCGAACTTTATTTCGATCCATCCTATACGTATTGGCTTAGTGCGATTGAAATGATGGACCAAGCCCTATCATGTGGCTTTGTGGTTGAAAAAGACCGTGAGCTTGTGTTTCTCGGGACTCACCATTTCCTTCCGCTTCCTTCATTTCACCATTATCATCCATTTCACCATCATCGTCTTTCCTTAACCTCAGTGCACAATCGTACGACGTTAAAACAATGAGAAATAACCCTCCCAATGGAAAGACCGAGGTTACGAGTACATCAGAAGCTTCGTACATATTGTGGAAACAGGCTGGGATGCCCAATTAGTCAGAAGGCAGTGTGTTGTTGAACAGAGTCTTGTGAAAGTGCACAATGGAAAACTAACAACTGCATGTAATTTTTCCCTACGAATTCAAACTGGGATATTCTACCCATTTAGCCTCGAAACACTGCATTTGGGAATGGTGAATGAATGCACTATACGCTGTTGGTTTGTGAAATTTCGTGTCGGTGACATAACATTGAAAAGTGAGCCCCGCGAGTACCGAGCAAGATCATGTTATAATGAGCTCCTCAAAAACACCGTGGAAGCGGACCCTTGGGAATATGTTCGTGTCATTGCATATAACCTACCATTGTCGTTTGGCGGTTCCTCGCGACCAGTAAAATTAAAAAGTTGGGTTCATGGATGTTACGTGAGTTGACACAGGTGAACAAGGGTTGGAGTCTCGAGGTGTGTAGTTTTCTGAGTTTATGGAATAACTATGAACGTTTCCAATATCGGATTGTCATTCTGATTAAAAATGGACCACCGTTACGTTTGGACAGTGTCTGGATCGTGATTAGCTTTCAAAACAGTTTCCAAAAACAACCAACCACCTGAATAATGCTGTTGAGGCTCTCATTGTCTCTCTCAGTCGCTACGATATCATCAATGCAGATCACTGCAAGGTTAACTCGACAAAATGCATCACAAGTATCTTGCAATGGTGAAAGATATGCTGTCTTAATGATCTATGACAAGGCACGCTCACATGTCGCTCAACAGTAAGATCCTCTGTGAGTCTCAGTATGAAACTATTTCTAATCCACGTATTCTCCTGACGTCTCACCCACCGACTACGACCGATCTTGACAGGAATAATTTCTCTGATGATAGGTGCCGGGGATTTAATCGTTGGTTGAGCAATATCAAATGTACAGGCGGTAATCGAAAACATACAAACACCAGTTGTTGGAAAGACGTATATAGCTAGATTGGCAACGGCCAAACGGCAACCGAAGTGCCAAGCTATTGGTGTAGTGTGTTAGGGCAAACTCCGTACTAGGTAAGAAGCAATGGAGCGGTAGTGTGTAGTGAACTGAACAGACGGTTATAGTGTAAAATGGATGACCTTCAAAGAGAGAAAATCGTTGGCACTCGGTTATGTGGTGCGAGCATGACGAAAGTGGCAAGTGTATTGGGTGTGTTGAGAGGAATAGTGTCCACGATGACGCCTAAAAAGCTTACGGCTAAACCACACTGGAGGAACAGGTACCACTTAGCATTAAAGCGGATTGTCACTTACAACTGTCGCGTGACTGCAGTGCAAGCTACGAAAGAACTCAAGCAGCACCTCTTACAGCTTGTATCAACGATCACGATCCGCCAGGAGTTACATATAACTTGGACATACGGGGGTCGGGTTGCTCGGGCGAAGCAGCTGGTAAGTTACTGCTCGTACGACACTTTAGAACGAAGCCAATTGTGCCGCTAACATACATGGACCGCTAATGACTCAAAATATATGATATGGTCGGATGAGTTATCGTTCACCTTATTTGAAACCTGGAGTCATGCTTACATGTAGCGGACGCCCAAGGAAGCGTATGTTCCGCAGGGTCTCTGTCAAAAGTGGAAACAGCAGTGGCTCTATGTTGCTCTGGACCGCAATATTTTGGTTCTCAGTGACCACGTGTTGACGCTTACCGGTCGCATTACTCCGGACGCTGGAGAATGTTTCCGGGTAATGACGACATATTTCAGGATGATAACGCGCCCATTTAAACAGGTTGAGCTATTGCGGCATGGTTTGAGGAACATCGGGATGAAGCTGAATACATGCGTTGACCTGCCCAATCTCCGGACCTCAACATAACTGAAAAGCTCTGGTTCATTTTGGAAACACGAATCCGGAACACATATATCTGTCTCCATCTTCTTTCTTAGAAGAGTGATTCACTGCATGCGGAATGGTGTAATATCCCACTTACTACCACTCACATTCTCTATGAGTTCATTCCATGTCGTATCAGAACTATTCTGAGAGAAAAAAGTTAGTCCAATGCCATACTAACTTGATTTGTTGTATTTTTTTAGACTTTCGATTAAATTTGGTAACCATCTGTATATGACTGTAGCCGGAGACTAATTTGACAAACCCAGATGATGTAGTTTTTATTTTTTGGTCTTCAAAAAAAAAAAAAAAAAAAAAGACATGTTAGATAACATTTCAATCGCACCAACCCATCACATGCGTCCAAGTCGATTCATAAGAGTCGAATGGAAGTAAACCTAACAATTCCACAGTCACAAATGATGCGCCTATTTTCATGTAAGGAAATTCCATCAACGGCTGCTGCATCTGACACTTAAGAATTCTCACCATGGCGTTATTAGTTACATAATTTTAATAAAACACCACTTTAATCAAATTATTTGACAACACTCTAATTACCAGATTGTGTGTGAATTAACGCTGAAAGTAGAGTTGTATTTCATTTGTTGATGAACAGTCCTAGATTTCATCGCTGTAAGCTGTGTCTCACTGGCCTTAGATCAGTTTTAGCCACTCAGCGATTAAATGTTTACTTCTAGGTCTCGATAAATAAATGGGCAAGAGTTATATTGGATTTATCATCATCAACTCATTGAAATTTATCGAACACAGCTGAGGTCCTTAGCCCGGATTTCATATTTAAAGAGAAGACATATTCTTATACAAAATTATGACAAAACAGGTTGTTAGCACACTTGCTACAAGAGGAAATGAGTTGCAGAACTAAAGACACTTCCAAAGGATGCACGGCTGTTGTATCAGAAGAAACGAAAGTACAAAAAGAGAATTCAGAAGGACAGCATAAGAGAAATGTGGAGCATTTTCTTCTCATGAGTGAACATGACATATTCCAGCTACAATACAGACACAATATTTTCTTTTCTTTTTCTTTTTAAAATCAAGGTCCTTGTCAAATGTACAGAAAATCTTTTGGAAGTTATTTCTTTGTATTGTGTGTCAATCTCTCTCTCTCTAATGGCGAGTACAAAAATTTTGGACACGATTAAAGTAAATGTTACACAGAAAATTACGAATATGAACATCACTACTTTCTTCAAAATGACTCCAATGAACAATAACATTTACCAAAGTCTTAAAAATAAATAATTATACCACTGTATAATTAAAAGAACGATAATACTATGAGAAGATATACAGGCCTAAGTGGTGGCATTTATTTCAAAATTCTTTCTTTCTTTTCAATGTACATATCAAATAAAAGGACTTATTAAAACAAAACAACAATAAATACTGATAAAAATAACAGTAATAATAATAAACAATAATTATTTATCATAATGTTATAATAACAACATAAACTAGACAGAAAAAGGAATTGATTATCAATCGGCAAAATTAATTCACAACTGCAAAGCATCTTTTCTAGTAAAAAAAAAAATCAAAAAAGTTATGATTTCAGGTTAATTTATGGATATTCGTGAAAAGACAAAGCTGACAATAACTTAAATCGCCTTTTTGGATACGAGATTGAAACATACTCTGTTTCATGGAAATCGTTATGCAAAATGATTACGCTATCCTCTAAAATGATTTTTTCAAAAGCAATTCCTTAATCCAATTTTCCAGTCTCGAAACAGCCAAATCGCCTTCTTACATAAGGTATTAATATTCTGTAAGTCAAAATATATAATATACAGGGTGTTTCAAAACAACATCGACACCGTTTGGGAGGTAATTCCTGACCAAGATAAGACAAAAAAGTATAGATCAACCTGGGTGCACAAATGCTTCCTTTCGGAGTTATAGGCTGCCGAAAACATGAAGAAAATTATCTTTAAAGGTCCATATATCCAAAGCTATTCGGCCTACCGTATTCGGGTCAAGACTTCACTTAGGAACTAACAAGTGTCCTGTTCAAAAATCCATGTTTCAGACTCCTAAGGTACTCACGCAACTATTTTTATAGTGGAAGTTTGTCTACGGGCATATAATTTGAAGTACTTACCAACTACCTCCATAAAAATTGTTGCGGAAGTACTGCAGGATTCTGAAACATGGATATTTGGGTAGAGCACATACTAGGACGCAGAGCTTGTAACAGCTGTAACTAGTACGGCTTCATAACCAACCGACGTCAAAAACACGCCACATTGTTGTTGTCGGCACTTGTAACTCCTGACTAGCACGACGAGTTGATTTTGAAGGACTACGTTAGAAAGCAGCTTGAATTCGTGCAACACTTTCTTCAGGAACACGAGGGCGGCCAGGACTCTTTCGTTTACATACACATCCTGCATCTACAAGCTGTCAATACCATCTGTGAATGTTCCACCCATTCGGAGGATCAATTTGGTACCCAACCTCAAATGTCTTTGCACTGTAATCACGGAATTGCACTTCGCAAACTCTAGAACACAAAATGATTTCTGCTGCGGAGTAGTCATTTTAAACATATGACGGTTATCAAGCAAAACAGAAGACAACTGACATCTAGCGGCTATTAATATAAAGTAGACTATGTATTTGTTTCTCCAACAGCCGAGCAGAGGCGCAGCGATCGATAGTTTGGACAAAATAATTCTTCGTAATACTATATTCCTTTTGAAACAATGTGTACTTTTTGTCTTATCTTGGTGTCAGGAATCATCTCCCAAACGTTGTCGGTGTTTTTTTTTGGAACAACCTGTGTATTAATTTTGTGACTGTACATTTAACGTTTCGAAGGAAAACTGTAATAATAATAACAATTGAAAACTTTGGGTTACGAACTTAATCTGTTTCGTTTAACACTCTTCGTATACCGAAATTACTTTTCCCACTGAAATTACTGTAATTACAATTAATCCGTTCTAGCCATTGGAACATGGTAATATACGCATTTTCTTGATTTTCTGCTAAAGACAAATAAGTATACCAAATTAAACAAAATAATGTGGTGGCTAAAAAACAAACTGCAAAAAAAGTAGTTTTTGGACACAAAACTCGTCACAGATAATGTATGGCAAACGCGCCAAAGCAATACTGGGATTAGCGGTGCAGCCGTGCATGAGAGTTTGTATCCCGAGATATTCGCAAATCTGTTGTCCATTGTATCTAAAAATCTTGGCTTATTCATATCTTAGGGCAGCGTTTCCCAACCGGTGTGCCGCGAATGGGCCGCTGGTATGCCGCAAGTAGATCGAAACAAAATTATTAATTCTATAGCAATCAAATTGCAAGACATTGGAAAAATGTATATTTGTATTTCACATTACTATGAACCTCTACTATCAATCTACAATTTTAAGTTTCATGCTGTGTTACTTTTCTGTACATTTCTAATGCTGAAAAAAAAGTATTTGTTATCATTGTTATGACCATTATCGCATTTTAATTGTTGCAGACTATTTCCTAACTTGAAATTTTAAAATATCATTTAATCCTTTTGCAAAGCAAACATGCATACAAATTACCTACATTTGTGTTTTAAAAGTAAAGGAGATTTGTTTGTTAGTTCCTTATTTAGTGATCGTCGTTCTTAGTGAAAGGTTGGATACAGTTTTGGAAAAAGAAAGTGTATTTTTAAAAACCTGAGTTCTTTTTATTTCATTGCAATTGTTTTCTATTTTTAAATTAGAATGAAAAATAAGCATAATGATTTACCACGGGGAAGAACCAGTGATTGAGCTTTCTTCTCTGCGAAAAGGATATCAGTAATCACAGAAAAAAATTACCACTGTATTTTATATTTACAAATAATAATAATAATAATAATAATAATAATAATAATAATAATAATAATAATAATAATAATAATAATAATAATAATAATATCTATATCTATATGAGTGTGTCGCGAGAATTCAAGTTACACCTGCAGTTTGCCGCAAGTTGAGAAAGGTTGGGAAACGCTGTCTTAGGGTCTATAAAGAACAACACGTACCATATATGAGGCGGTATTACTGAGAAGGAGCGAGCTTATCATCCGGGCATCCGAACTAAATCTAGTCCATTAGATAAACACAACACAGATATGTTCATGCACAAAAAATTAGGTGCCATGGACAACGGAGTAAGCCCCTGGGGCTCATTAACCATATTAGTATAACGAAAATCGTAGACTCGCAGAGAAATAGCTATTACATCAACACTGTTCATTGAAAAGTCATGGTTTATATTTCATTCTCTTCAGTATGACACAAGCTTTCCAGAGGCCATGTATTGGGGCCCATAACGTACTTGAACTAGAAAAATTGGGAGAATGTCGGGAAAATTCCCTCCAGAAATCC
The DNA here is from genome assembly GCF_964235325.1 of Thermobia domestica. NCBI lineage: Eukaryota > Metazoa > Arthropoda > Insecta > Zygentoma > Lepismatidae > Thermobia > Thermobia domestica. The sequence goes on along the minus strand of NC_137462.1, from coordinate 109,150,207 downwards.
CTCCCATCAACTTTGAACTCCTCTTAAGTGGTCCCAGGTAAAAGCACACAAACCAAATGTACCTCGAAAGATATTATAGGGGATAAGAAGTATGTGTACCAAGTTTTGTGTTGATAGACAGAATAGGTATGAGGGAAAAGCGTGTATTGGTATACACGCTTTTCCCTCATATCTCTCATATCCCTCATATAGAAAGGCAATTTAGCAAAATGAAAAAGAAAGGCAATAAAATTTAAGAAAGAAAGAAAGAAAGAAGAAATATTAGGAATTTGTAATAAGATCAGAAAAGTCACAACAAATTTGTTAGAAGGACTTCAGGTTGTGTTAGCTAAAAGCGGACACATGACGTGAGGAGTACGAAAGTATTAGCTTCAAATTGCCTTCAAGTAAAATTAAACTTCGAATGCGAAAAAGGAATTAAAAAAAAAAAAAAAAAAGATTATGTGAACGAAGAAGTGAGAAATTGAAGGAAAACGTTTTTACTATCAAGTAATATTAGAATTTCTAATGTTAAAAATGCCGATCCCACTTACTTTATGTAAGCTGGCTACCTGCCTAAGATGGAGACTTTTCAATAGAACTCATGGTGACCAACATAGACAGGTTTTACTGTACGCGTATTATGAAACAGGATTTTCCTGAATGAACTACGTGAAAATAAAAGTATCTGAAATGGATTGAACAATTAGCACACTTTAGTGTGATTTTAACAGCTCCTAAAAATTTAAAATTGATTACAAAATGAATACTTACATCTATTAGCTAAATATAAAGCATGCCTGCCTGTAGAAAACAAAACCATCTGGAACTTTCATAACAAAAAAGGAAATGCCAGCGCAACCAGATTAGCACAATAAATAAAATGCTGCTTCTGAGAAGACGAATTTCTGGAAACAAGAAATAACTAAATCCATCCTTCTTCTCCCACGGTTATGCCGGTTAGGCTTGAGGAGACGGTGATGATGAGAGATGAGTGAAATGGTGGAATGAAGAAAGTGGGAGGAAACGGGAGAACCCTGAGAAAACCCACGAGCACGGTGTTTGTCCACCACAAAGTCCACAAGGCGCGAGCTGGGATCGAACCAGGGACCCCAAGCACCGGAGATGAACGCTCTACCACTGAGCCACCGCGCCCCCCAGTGATGCAAGGAATCGTTACCAAGTGAATAAGGCATACCTACATTTATAAATGCAGCAGATATCAAGAAACTATAAATGTGTAACCCATGCTTTAAATACAGGCTTACTTCAAATGAGGGAGCGGGGAAGGGGTGATAAATGATACAAAATGTGTGACAGTTGGTGAATTATCCAGATGACTTTTAAAAAATGCAATTTTCAGTTTTACGTCCCACAATTATGCCACCTAGGCTAAAGGAGACAGTGATGATGAGAAATGAATAAAATGGTGGAAGAAAGTGGGAGGAAACGGGAGAACCCCGAGAAAACCCACCTCCACGGTATTTGTCTATTACAAAGTTCACTTAGCACGAGCTGGGATTGAACTATGGACCCCACACACCAGAGCCACTAAGCCACCGCGCCCCATCCAGATTACGTTAATACATCTACATAGTCAGCACTTACCAGTTAATCATTTAACTTTCATTTGAGATGTAGCATCACCAGGTTCAACAACAAACTATGATACTAGAGTACAATGAGGATGGTATATTCTCTTATAGTATATATTGAAGCATTGCATAGCATTACGTAAAATATTTTTATATCCATGTCATAATATGTCATATACAAGAAATTTTACATTATACGTATATACATCAATCTTGCCATAACTAGCTGAAACACGTCAAAGTCTCAAAATTGCTGGGGAAGGGAATAGTGCAGAAGTTATTTCGGTGTATTGAGTTCATGGGAACGAAACAACAATAACAATTTCATATTACTATAGACTGTCAATTTCATACTCAAAGAACTTATGAAGTACGGTTTATCACTATTTTTATACAAGCTAGATTAGCTTCCTCGTGGCTATGTGGATAACGTACGAGCCTTTGGCGCGGAACACCCAGGTGGGAGCTAATGTGGTTCAGATTCCACGTTAAACTGTAGGTGCTATAGATCCACATTTGCTGAAAGGGACACTAAAATCAAATTCCCCTCTATGCAAACTATGTAACTTAAGAGAATCTTAAATATTATTAATATATTTAAAGTAATTACTGACACGTACCATGACAAATTTACTTTAATTAACTGAAATGGAATGAAGATTAAACGCGTTTTCGAAAGATTAACTATTAAGTTTATGTATTTTCTACCTTTTTTAAGTAATCAATGTCGCTATTGGTTCCAACGAATATAGTTGTTTCTGAGTAAGTATTTTTTTTTTCGAAACAATTTTAAACGGTATATCAGGTTTTTCTAGACGAGATTTTTTAGAAGTTGTCTAGACTAATCTCGTGTCTTGATTCAAAAGTTCGAGTCGATATAGACATTTGTCTCGCTTCGACTCGAATTCCACAAAGCGTGTCTCGACTCGAATGTCGTCCCATTTTCGAGACGAAATTCGCAATACTTTAATGTAAAGAAAATGGCATCGAGGGCACTAGAATTACACAATCAATGATTGGAAACGTGTATATACAGGGCTGTAGTCGAGGGCACACGGCGGTACACGGCGTATATATATATATATATATATATATATATATATATATATATATGTGTGTGTGTGTGTGTGTGTGTGTGTCTGTTATTTGCGATTTTTTCAATTTTGAGTCCTCTGTTTGATAGAGCAAAAAAAAAAAAAAAAAAAAAAAAAAAAAAAAAAAAAAGAACATGATGGATTTTTTCGCGTCACACTTGTCATTCCTGAGATATTGGCCAAAAAAGTGCCGGTTTCGGAAGATTTAAGAAGCTATATCTCGGGAACTATAAGTCATAGAGAGATAATATTGGCGTTGATCAATATTTAAGAGGGTGATGAACATTTTGGTACCAAATAGTATCCGGTTGCCACTGGCCAACTGGCTACCTGACAACCGTTCTCCAAATATTGGCCCAAAAAGTTCCGACTTCGGGAGATTTAAGAAGCCATACCCTTTGAACTGTAAGTCATAGAGAGATGACACTGTCGTTGATCATTACATAAGAGGAGGATGATCATTGTGGTACCAAATACTAACCGGTGACCACTAGCAAGTAGCTTCCGGAGAAAACTTCATCAAGGTTAGTGTTACGTCTTATATTTTACCGAAGGTTTTCATTGTTATTGTTGTTACTAGCTACTATTATTTGGATGTTATTATACAGGAAGGAATTAAAACACAAAAATGTTAGTTTTAGGATCAGCTGGATAAAGCGATGCAAAATGGCGCATTTTTGTTCTGAGAGGATGTCCAAGCGTTTTGAAGGTCGATGGCTGTGATATTTTAATTGCTTAAAACTTTGTCCTCTGCTGAAGAGAACAAAACTTGTTCGATATTTTTAAAGTAATGTATGAATATTTTCAATATCACGCCAGTGATAATACGCAACTTTGAGCAATACAAAACCTATTAATTGAAAAAAAAAATAATGATTTTATAGACTTAAATTTGAGCACAATTTCCTTACTTCGGGCCCATTGGATGCGATTTTTTTTATTTTCCTTCTTGGAATGAGTTGGTTGGTTGGTTTCTTCTTCATATTTACACCAATTTATTTATTGTGATTTAAGTAAGGAGTGTAATCAAGAAAATAGCATGGGTGTAGCTTTTAGACTACACTAGAAAATAGTAAGGAGTGTAGCTTTTAGACTTTAAAACAGTAATTAGAAACCAGCGTATATCCTCTGAGAATTTTAGGATTACAGCACTGTGTATATGGTTCTCCAGTGATTCTCTTTCATCTTCTTCCCAACAACAGGCCATGCCTATATATACAGCGGACGCTCTAAGAAGCTTATGTACCGAACTGACTCCTTCTTGCAGTGAAACATGGCGACGATTCTGCAAAGCTGTGTGCTTCCAACTTCCTGGTATTCATTCCGTGGGTCCTGTGCTTACGGTTACAGGATGAACTACTGTCCGTGATTGTGTGGACCATTTTATGTAACCACGTGCATCTTACAGTCCAGTTGCTGTTCCGGTCAATGACATGATTTTCCAAGATGACAATGTGCCAATCCACATTGCTGGAAATATTGATGCGTGGTTTCATAAACAACAGGATAAACTAAAGTACCTTTTTTGGCGCCCTAATTGGATCTCAACATTATTGAGCACATATGATTAGTTCTGAAGCTCATACTACAGAGCAGTTATCCTCTCCCATCCTCGCTGCACTGCATGATGAATGATATTATATTCCTAAGGAAACCATTCATGACACATATGGTATTTAGCAACGAATCTGAATTGATCTGCAAGCTACCGATAGTCCCACGCGATATTAATAAAATAAGTTTATCTTTATAGGTGTTTCTAATATTTTGATAACTAGCAGTATATTATAACTTCCTAGAATTAGAAAATGCTTAAAGTTCCTTTCCATGTACTTTGATATTGAATTCAGAAAATCCCATTTTACCCATGCCATACAAAAAATATTAAATAATATTTGTACAATATGTCTTGTTTCTACACCAAACAACATTGGACATCTGGTGAACGGCGAAAAGAAGGGGTAACATTTTATAAAACTCTTCTTATCCTAGCCCTCCTTGCTGGTCTAATGACTAGCATGCGCGCCTTAGGTGCACGTTGTCCCGGGGTTCGATACCCACTGGGAGCACTGAATTTTTAACGCATCATGATGATTTATAAGGTATCCAAATAAGTTTTTGCCGTTTGTGATGGCCTTGTTGTTCGAGGGTCACAGCCATGCTATGACGTTAGTCACGTGCGAGCGACGCAATAAGGAAATAGGCAGAGCACTGACCGACATCAGTAGACGCTCGTTGGGCACACTACAGAGACCTAGCTCGTCAAGTGGCACAGTGAAATGGAGGTGTCGAAGCAACTCATTAGGGAGTGTTTGCAATATGACCTCAAAGTACGCCTATCAGCGGCCGCATTACGTCGCCGCATATGCCAAGTGTTCGGAGAGAATGCCGTGAATGAACGCCCCGCCCGACCTTGGTTTCAAAAATTCGGGACCGGCGATCTGGACTTGAGTGATGAGCCCCGCAGTGGACAACCATATGTGTTGGATGACGACGCCCTGAAGACGGCCATCGAGGAGGACAGTAGTCTTACATGTCAGGAATTTACCGAAAGGTTTAATGTATCGATGGAAACAGTCAGACTGCACCTGCATAGTATAGGGAAGACATACAAGTTGAGGAAGTGGGTACCACACACATTGTCAGTGGCCAACAAACGACAGCGTGTTGAAGCCAGTTTATCCTTACTCTCCAAGCACCAGAACACACCGATATTTGGTCGATTGATCACTAGTGACGAAAAGTGGGTCCTTTACAACACATCCAAGCGAACTCGACATAGGTTGTCGCCATGTGACGCAGTTCCACACTCCTCAAGACCACCTCTACATCCCAAGAAGGTTATGCTGTGCGTATGGTGGAATTATCGCCATGTGATTCATTATGAGCTCCTACCACCAGGCCAAACCATCAATGCGGATGTCTACTCCCAGTGGTTGCAACGAGTGCACCGTGCATTGCAGGAAAAGGAGCCGGCATTGGTTAATCGCAAAGGTGTGCTGGTCCTTCACGATAATACAAATCCACATATGGCAAAAAGGACCCGGGAAACCATTCTGCAACTTGGTTGGGAAACTTTGTGTCATCCACCATATTCCCCTGACGTTTCTTCTACAGATTACCACCTGTTTCATTACCTGGACAATTATCTTCGTGGGACACAATTTGAAAATGAGAGAGACCTGCGGACCGCACTCACGGACTTCTTTGCTTCGAAGACTGCTTTTACCACCATGACATTGTACAGTTGCAGGAACGTTGGTTCAAGGTGCTGGACGCAGATGGCGATTACTTCCAGACGTAACCGTGAATATTTTGTGCTACAACGTAGACTCTGTGCGAACTCTGAAATCGGCAAGAACGTTTATGGATACCTTGTAGATTAGACCTCAAACTGTAGGTCTATGTTCAGACAGCCTCGGTGCTGAAAAGGACGCTAAAGTTAAATAAACAACAACAGTTATTCCGTCTTATCCTGAGCCTATGGTTCAAAGACAACATCATACAAAACCTCAATTTCCTATAATCAACAATCTCGGAAATTTGGTGAACGTTGAAGAAAAGGAAGGGTTCAACGAGGACAATTGAAAAAAAAAATCGAAGTTTCTACGTACGCTCGAAGATCTAAAGAACTACGAAAAATGGCTCAAGACCACTTGCACACAAAAAAGTTCCTACGCCCAAAAGTTTAGGAAATCTAGTGAAGAAAAAGGTTCATAGGCCTCCTTTTGACCTGTACGTAACACATTCCATAAAACCACATCTTACCTACAGTATAGCTTCCAAGGAGAACATTTGTAGGAAATCTGGATTTCCTAGGAAAGTTGTTTTGGAAATCTGGTGATGAATAAGACAGTGACAGTATAAATCGTATGTACCCTATTATTAGATAATAAACTTCAACGGTCAAATTTTCATTTTTCATATATAACAACTTTAAAAGCTAATATCTTCATTACATCAATGAATTCACATAAAAAGTATGAAAAAACTCCATGGATAATAAAAAGTTGGGAACTTTATGGAATACTGAAAGGATATCTTGAGTTATTCGCAATTGGAAGGTCTCAATTTAAATTTAAAACATTATTTTGTTTTATCATCCCTCATTCAACGGAGTCAGGGAATAGGTGAGATCAAGTTTGACATGTAAAAGTACAACCACCTTGAATATAAAACGATAGTGGATGTAAGTACGAGCAAGAGGGTACTATAATTATTCACAATAATTAAATAACAAATCATATACGAAATGACAGATCACTTATAACAGTTTTATTAGTAACTGCCATAAATCTTCTTGCACATTTCTCTGCTTTAACATGACAACACAAAGATGAATAAGCACATATAAAAAGATATAAACATGAAATACACTTTATTTCAAGACGAACATAAAAATTTTAATTAATTGTGTTACCTTTATTACGAAGAGAGAAAAACAAAGCAACAATTCCATTATGTTTTAAGATTCTGATTAAGATACTTCACATGAAAAGGTGTGCCCAATTTTAGAACACAAATAACGATTTGATGTGACGTTACTATTCTTTCTTTAAAATCTGGAAGAAAAGTAGATGATCCACTTAGGTTATAGGCTAGAAAAGAATAAATGAAAATCTATGTCACAAATCTTTGTTCGAAAAAGACAGTATATGCAAACTTTTTCTTTCTTATTCTTCTGAAGGATTCTCCAACAGTGTAAAGGCGCTCTCACACCCTAAAGCTGAAAAATTTCACTTTGGGATCGGATTCAGTTCTGTTGATGGCTGGGAGAGGCAGAGACAAAAGAGGAAGGAAGCACTGCCCTTAATTCAATAGCTCTCTCTCTCCTCCTGTATCTCAGAGAAGAGTCTGCTTGGGTGCATGCAAGATGACACACGATATTCCCTACTTTCCACTTCTCGCAAAATCACATCTTGTCCTACAACAGTGACCTTGATCATATTATCTATCTGGTGCACATCATTTCCTATCTTATAATAATGTAGCAGACAATGAATAGGCACAATAATAAAAAGTAATAACAGAGAAAAAAAAAGAAAAGCTTTTGTATTTATACAACAGCGTGAACGAACTTTTCAATACTTTCTAATTCAACTCCTTGGCTGGATAATAGACATGATTAATTGCTTGTTGCATGACAGCACGTAATTACAATTAATCTCTCTAATATTAATTTTGTTTCAGAAGCCTAATTATTTATTACTTTAAATAATAAAAGGTTTAGCATAATGAGATCAGAGTTTTGGATTTTTCAAAATATAATCATCCCAGTTTCCCTTTAATACCCGAACAGAGCATCTTAAGCCTTCATTACGAATTCATTGTACAGTATTAAATTTCCAGAACTCACACATTACTTACGTTTTCCTTATCTATTTCCTATATTACTCTATTACAGTTTGAAACTGCACGAAGTATAACTGTGTACCTATTTAGTTTTGAATCCAGGAGCATCTTAGTTAAAATTTTCTATGGTGTTCCTTAGCTCGACTACCCAATTGTGCGAGGTTAATTAGGATTATTCCATGCTATTTCTTCCCCTCGAAATTGTACAACAATGAGTACTTAGAACTAGAATGGGTGTATGAAATGAAATACATTGAATTTTTAAGAAAAATCAACTTGACACGTAGCGAAAATTTTTATGGTGGGAATTATACTTTCCACTGCCCGTTGTGTCCTATAAAATATTCACCACTTTTTGTTTAAAAAAAAAAATTACAGACAAAGAAATATTACATTCAGGCCTTCATAGATAACATAAATGAAATAATTTAACATTTAATAACCATATTTTATTTTCCATTATCTGTAAAAATACGAATCAATACACAGAAGGACAATGCATGCTATTAAATTCATCTGGTATTTTTTTCAGCTACCTTTCGTGGAACACAACCGGCAAAGTGTGTAAGCTCTTCCAAAGAAGGCTATTGTGCTTATGTTCCTTATCTCCTCTGGGACAGTTTTCTTGTTGCTCAGGAAAATGCAGTAAGAGATCGTCCTTTTCGTTTGCGATCTGTGAAACTGTAATCAATTTGTCATGCTAGTCGAAGACGAAAACTAAGTTGCTTTTGAAAATACTGATCTCTTCTGTTTACTTTCCAGAGTACAAACATGTCTACAACTCCTAGATCTATTAAGAAATACAGCACGCCATCATTTCTGGGACTGCGACCAACTGAATACCGTACTCGAAGCTAATAGAAGTACTCAATGTCTGCTATAATTTCATTATGTAGCAATAGAAGTATGACAAATTACTCCATACCTGATCTTCTCTGAAACAGTTATAGCAGTCTTAAAGTCATCACATTGCTCATTTTAGAATTGGTTGGACACCACATCATGTATCTTTCACGGATTGCAAGGGCTGCATTATCCCAGTGATGATCTGTCATTGAAAAGTATCGTTGGGTGATCTCATGGAGAATTGATCTCATTATCATTGAAGTTAATTGTATTTGTTATTTTCTTGTAAAGTTTAAATGTAATAACAGCTGTGATATAACACAAACTGATCGAGTGCAGGATCAGAAATTTTAAAGTTTGCAAGCTCTGGTAATACTACAATACCCACTAAGATGATCAGAACTCTTTCCAAAGAAATTAGAAAATAAAGTATTGGGTGGGAAGTATATTTCCCACGGCCCGGAAAAAGAGTTAAAAACGCTCCAAGTCTTTTTTTTTTTTACTTCTCTCCCTAAAAAAAATGTGTTTGTCGCAGTATGACACTCCTCAGTCATAAAACTGTTCGATATCCTACAGATTGTAATGAAGCAATATTTACTCAGGTCTTACACATGTATCTCTAATCCTAACTCTTAATTCCTTCATTTCTTTCCCAACACAAATTTAATGTATTTTTCTTTGGAACTGGAGTGGAAGAATATATTAAGAGTTACGATTAGAGATGTTACATATTAAAGAACTGATTAAATACATATTACTTCATTAAACTAATATTCACTTGGGCAAGGCCAAATAACATCCCTCTGATATATTGCAATTTGACTAGCAGCCTCAAGAAGAATTAACTCACCATCTATCTATTAAAATGCTACAAAAGCAATAAAAATGCCAGAGCTCCAACCTCTAATGCAGCGTTTCCCAACCGGTGTGCCGCGAGGAAATTGAAACAAAATTATTAATTCTATAGCAATCGAATTGCAAAACATAGAGAAAAATGTATACAGTGAAACATCTGAATAACGGACACCAATGGGACGGGAATTTTTGTCCGTTACTGAGAGGTGTCCGTTACAGAGAGGTTACAAAAATTTAATTTTCTCAGCGGTAATTGTATGCAGTAATATACAGTAAATACATTGTGTATGAACGTAAATACGTAAAATTCAATATGAAAATACTCTATTTAGTACGTATTTGAATTACTGGGACGGATGAAGGAGAAATTCATTTCTGTTAAATAATATTATTGTTGGGGAATGTATTAATATGTTCGTATACTGCAAATGATAATGCGTGTATGGTAAGTTTCTTAAGGACATGTCATCACCCTGTAAAAAATCCATTAATTCACTTACCGCCTATATTAAAAGTAAAAATAGCTATAAAAAGTATGCAATATTATTATTAAATACTGAAAATGTGGAGAAGAGACACAAAATTTCTTGGGGAAAAGTCTGCAGTAGTTCTCTGTCGTGTGCATCCTACGGACACTAGTTTCTGTTCGAAATTTGCTTGCAACTGTTGGATCAATTGGAGAACTTCTATTTCACCGCGATTAATGGCAAATTTATTTAATTGTTCAACTGTTTGAGACACCAATTTGTACAAAAGAAAAATTTTTCTTTTCCAAAAAAGTGAGAGAGAAAATATTGCTCGTTGAAAAATGTTATCGCAAAATAAAGCAATGTTTCCTTTGTTATCTATGAAATTGTAGGGAAAGATGCAAGGCCCAGAGGAAAAGGCACTAAATTTGTTAGGGAAGGAAAGATCCGCATAGAATTCTTGACCATACGACTAATCCAGCATGAGTGTTAGTGCTTATTGAAGATTTTCTAGGATTTCCACCAGAAAGCAGATTATTGCGTGAAGAAAAAAACAAGCATTTCAAATTCAGCTTGAAGTTGTTTTGTTTGATGATAGATATACTTGTGGGGAAAAGACTTTTCTGTCTACTGTCAAATATCGCAGAACAAAGAATAATTCCTGTCCGTTATGAAGAGGTTATTGAAACGTTTGGGGATAAAAGAGGACTGTCCGCGTCCGTATCTGAGAGTGTCCGTAAAAGGGAGGTTTTGTTCCGTAAGAGAACATATATTTTTGCCGGGGCAAAAAAATCTGTCCGTATTATAGAGGTGTCCGTTATTGAGAGGTGTCCGTTAAGGGAGGTTTCACTGTATTTGTATTTCACATTACTATGAACTTCTACTATGAATCTACATTTTTAAGTTTCATACCGAGTTACTTTTCTGTACATTTTAAATGTTGAAAAAAGTATTTGTTATCATTGTTATGACCATTATTGCTTCTTTATTGTTGCATATAATTTCGTAACTTGAAATTTTAAAATATCATTCAATCCTTTCGACAAAGCAAACGTGCATACAAATTACCTACATTTGTGTTTTAAAAGTAAAAGAGATTTGTTTGTTTGTTCATTATTTAGTGATCTTCCTTCTTTGGGAAAGGTTGGATACAGTTTTCGAAAAAGGAATTGTATTTTTAGAAACCTGAGTCCTATATTTCATTGCAATTGTTGTCAAGTTTTAAATTAGAATGGAAAATATGCCTAATGATTTATCACGGAGGAAAACCAGTGTTCGAGCTTTCTTCTCTGTGAGGAGATCAGTAATCACAAAGAAAAAATACCACTGTCTTTTATATTTGCAAATAATAATAATAATAATAATAATAATAATAATAATAATAATAATAATAATAATAATAATAATAATAATAATAATAATAATAATAATATCTATATGTGTGTGCCGCAAGAATTCAAGTTACACCTGTAGTGTGCCGCAAGTTGAAAAAGGTTGAAAACGCTGCTCTAATGTTTGATTTCAAACGTTTGGTTTACGGTTATTTATGATTTCACGTTAAGAAAGACAAATATTTTACTTTAAATAAATAATTTAAATAGATCTTTTTCATAAAGTTTATGTTTTTAAAATTATTGTTCAAAGCATTTGTATTTTAATAAGCCTTCTCCAAAAGCAATGCAAATGTATTGTGCTGCCATCTTTGGAGTTCTTTTAAACTATACGTTTGTGGACGTTTATATGTTTGTGGCCAATCCTTTCGACAATGAAATCTCGGAAACTACAGGCTCTAGAAAGACAACGTTTTCACTGATCGATTGGAAATTTTGCGTAGATTGTCCAGTTCTAACTAAATATTTCAAAAAACATGCCCATTTTTTTATTACATTTTTACGGGTACACTGGAATTGTTGAAATTAAAATAAAATTTGAAACATCATATCCTACACATTACACATTCCAGCACCGCATGATTGTATATAGGGGTTGCATATCTCCCAGGTGTTTGTTTCATGACCAAATTATAATGAAAAACGAAGGATAACCATTTCTCCAGTCTAAGTTGAATCTCTATTGTTTGGAGTGTTTTGCCCAATGAACACCATATATCACTGACATTATAATTAATTGTGTGTGTAATGTATTTGCTTATTACATACTTCATGCAAGAACAAAGAAAACACTGATCATACATGAATTAAAAACTCCAACCGGAAGTCGGCTCAAATCTTGCAAACGGTGAGAGATATTGAAAAAATAATCGAAAAAATTCTCCTTTACGGCATCTCTTGTCGATTTTTATCAAGATGTCTTTCACTTGTGTCTGTAAAGTGACATGTACAGATGTGAGGAATAACAAGGAGATTCATGCTCATATGTGAATGATGCGCTGTGTAGAGAGCGCAGGTTCAGCTAGTCTATATATTAAAATGTTTATATGTCTCCAATCCTTTCATCAATGAGATCTCGAAAACAACAAGTGTTAGAAATGTGCCGTTTTCGCTGGTCGATTTCAAATTTTGTGTAGTTCTCATTCAAATAATAATAATAATAAAAACTGCCGTTCTTGATCTACTAGATACTTTACGGGCCATTTTGAGCCCAGGATTAATATTGTTGCAGGCCGAAATCACGGTGTTAGGAAACCAGTAAAGAAGTTACATACGGCGGGTTGACGGACATTGCAGGCGCTTTGCTTAAATCAATGGCAAATCCTATTGCATGCTGGCAACTTCAAAGGCCTCAAGAGACGCAATGAAGCGAACCCCGACGGATATGGATTTATTAAAAAAAAAAAAAAAAAAAAAAAAAAAAAAATCCACTTGATATCATGTTACTTCTACAAATTTGCTACAAACTCATTCCAACACCTATACATAGCAATTTACTTCCTTTGTGAGTCTCCTATCCTTTACGTCAGCGTTTCCCAACCGGTGTGCCGCGGCACACTGGTGTGCCGTGAATGGGCTGCTGGTGTGCCGCGAGGAATCGAAACAAAATTATTAATTTTATAGCAATAAAATTGCAAAACGTAGGGAAAAAAGTAAAGTACGGGACAAGAATAAACGACCAAAAACGTCATTAGTTTTAATGGCATTTTTGGTCGTTTATTCTTGTCCCGCACTTTATATTTGTATTTCACATTACTATGAACCTCTACTATGAATCTACAATTTTAAGTTTCATACCGGGTTACTGTTCTGTACATTTCTAATGTTGAAAAAATATTTGTTATAATTGTTATGACCATTATTGCTTCTTTATTGTTGCAGACTATTTCGTAACTTGGAAATTTAAAATATTCAATCCTTTCGACAAATTACCTACATTTGTGTTTTAATAGTAAAAGAGATTTGTTTGTTTGTTCGTTATTTAGTGATTTTCCTTCTTAGTAAAAGGTTGGATACAGTTTTTAAAAAGAAAGCGTATTTTTAGAAACCAGAGTCCAATATTTCATTGCAATTGTTTTCTATTTTTAAATTAGAATGAAAAATAAGCATAATGATTTACCAAGGGGGAAAACCAGTGTTCGAGCTTTCTTCTTTGTGAGGAGATCAATAATCACAGAAAAAATATCACTGTGTTTTATATTTACAAATAATAATATCTATAAGTATGCCGCGAGAATCGAAGTAACACCCGTAGTGTGCCGCAAGTTGAAAAAGGTTGGGAAACGCTGCTTTACGTGTATGAGTAAGGAGACATGCACAGTGAGAAGGAGAATCATGGTGATAACAGAACGATGCGCTGAGCAGACAACGCAGCAGCTAGTATTAAAGAAAAAGTCTAACATTTAGTAGAACACTCTTAATTACTTCTTACAAATTAGTGAATTACTTCTTACATTCCTCCTCCTATCTTCTTCTATATTTTACAGAGGATAAGAATTACAAAAGGTATAATTTACGTAAATGGAATCAATAATAGGGCCAGATTTGTAAACAATAGAAAGCTTTGGGTGATATGGTGGCTCACTGAGAACGCTCACGTGTGGCTGGTCGTCGGATCCGTAGCAATCTTCCAGGCCGTTTAAGGGGACATTTGCCATTTTCAGATTTACTAATATTAATGCATTACTCATGTTCTGTCTGCATGAAAACACTATTTCATTGACTATATGTTGATTAAAAGTGATTTTATACAAAATTATATAATTAATTGCTGCATAATTAATTATTAATTATGCATTTTTATTACGTGTCTTTCTCTGTAATCAATTGTCAGAAACATTTTTTTAAAAAAGTATATGATTCTTTACACATTTCTCATTGACATAAAATAATAATACACGTCAATATCGTGACAGATGTTAAATTATTATTAATTGAAAATGGAAAAGTGCATTGCTGATACTACTGAATTCCGTATGAGGAACAAACTTTCAGTTTTGAGCACTATTTTTGTGAAAAATACTTTATTTATTCCTATATATTGCATATCAGGCAAATCCCTATATATTTGTCTTTTGATTGGTACCACAGTTTTGGATATAGACATATGCATTTCAAAATAAGACATGAAACAATTTCGTAATATGTAAAATGCACCCTCTTGGTTTGTAAGGTGGCGCCTCCCACTTTAGGCGACGTTTTTTTTTCGGAACTTCTTGCAGTCTGGATAAGTCTTGACAGAGTTACCAACGCACAATTTTATTCAGCTAGTGTTTTAGAAATGGGACGCAACGATGTCCTTCCAGAAGTAGGAAGAGAAATAAGCTTTCTAAGGCTATTCGTTTATCTTAGATAAAAAGGCGTTAAATAGAAGATAGCTCCAAGTGTGACACTTCTGTTTGTGTATCTTTGGAAGAAACAAGTGGAAGTTCTATGGAGGTTCCAATTGCAAGGGATGAATCAGATGTTAAAGAAAGGTGAGATTTATTTTACTTTCCATCCTGATTATTAATTACTTTGAACCAACATAAAATGATTTTTTTTATAAAATTGTTATAATTCTATCTAAATGTATACAGGGAAAGAACATTGTAAATCCAGTTTTGTTGATTTTACACCAAAACTATTTTTGTAGTCTGACTGAGCGTGTTCTTTACGCATATAGCATCCAATTTACAGAGGAATGATCAAAATTCTTTACTACTTTGAGTAGTCCAAAACATCGTGTGCAACGCATACTTTTACGGTTGGGTGCAATCTCAAAATTGAAGAAAAAAATGTACTTACCATGTTCTTTCCCTGTACCCTTCACATGTTTCACTAATCTTTTAGTGGATTATTATAATATTACTAGGTGTATTATTTTTAAAAATACAATTACGTGAAACATTTGCGTGTTTAATTTTATACAGCGATACACATAATAATAGTATTATGCGCAATGTTATATATGAAGGGCTTGGGACAGTATGCCACATTAAACAAAAAGTCACTATTTTTACGATCCTTGCATATCTTACGACCTACAGTAGTCGATTTGGCTTTAAAGAAGTGGGGGAACACTCTCTAGGTATTAATATAAAATGCTCTAATAGATTGAATAACAAAATTATTATCTAAGATTTCGGGGTAACGCGTCCGAGAACGAAATAAAGTAGGGAAACGGATATTCGATTTTCTGGTAAATGGAGAACGACGTTCTCCGTATTCCCTCCAAATCGACCACTGATAACTCGTTGATCTTGACAAGTTTGCAAAAATCGAAATTAGGATCAGTAGATATAGTAAGTATTCTTGTTTAAATTACTTTTTTATGATGCAATGGCAAATTTCACTTTTCTCTCCGATCTTAAATATATATTAGTTCAGCGTCCCTTGTCAGCAGCGAGGCTATATGAAACATGGACCTACTGGTTAACATGGAATCCGAACCACAATCGTTCTATGCTCTCCCTTCGGGACTCGAACCCAGGACCCCTTGCACAGAAGCGCACGTGCTAGCCACTAGACCAACGACATATATATATACACGTTGTTCACTAACTTATACTTAAAAGTCTTTTTTTTCGTGCGATTTATTTCTCTTATTTAATTTCAACAATAAATATTTTCTTTATGTATCGAAATGTTACTTTTTTAAAAAAATCTGAAATTCAAACTAAATCTATACGTAATTTATTAGTGGAAAGCATTTAAAAAATCATACTTAATTTACAGATTATTCCTACTAAGTAATTTTTAGAAATACTTGTTCAACTCACACACCTGAAGGGGACAGCCTCCTACAACAACATTCAGTTGTTTGTTTACATCAAAGCTTCCGGCAGCATGATTTTCGCCCTCAACGTAGTTTTTTTTTTCGTCGTGGCTTTTGCTCCACATGATTTTTTACTCTTGGTTATTCCCCGAAAAAGCATGAAACCGAGTCTAAAATTGAACTGTTTTAATCTATCTGAATTGCAAACGAAAGAACAAAACCAGTTTCACATTTGAACTTGACATAAAAGTTACTTTTTTGGTTTAATTTTCGAGCGACAATAGGAGATAATATAATAGTCATAGAGAAGAAAATCTAATTCGAATTTTTAAAAAGATAAACACATTTCGTAGCCCTACATACAGGAAAAAAGTAATTTTTCACCATCTGTCCTTCAATTATACACCCTATTCACACTCTCGTGGATGCCATACCGTTCAACATATAAGCTCCAAATTTCTATAAATTCTTTATATTATTATTATTATTATTATTATTATTATTATTATTTTGTCATTTCAGCTCTGACACTGAGTCTCTACCATCTCTTGTAGTGGAGCCCGAAACAGAGATTGTTAGTCGCAATGACTTTCCAAATGGCTATCGAATTGTAAATTTGGGACACATTCTCAAGTGGTCCATAAAGTTCCAACAAAACCACAGAAAGATATGTGTCTTAGGAAAAATGGATTTTCATAGAGAGAGACGTTCAGGACTAGTGTCTTATCTCTATTTCAAGTGCCGCGTGTGCATACGCGAAGTATGTCACTCTACGAAGGAGGAACAACAGTCTAAAAGATCTGTAACCAATACTGCAGATGTTTGGGGCACTGTTTCTATTGGAAGTGGGTATTCTTATCTAGAAGAATTCCTTAGTATTATGGATATCCCATGTATGAACTTCAAACTATTCAACAAGATTGAACAAGCTCTGGAACCTGTAAGTAATAATTGACAAATCCGTTTGATCTTTCCAGAAAAAAAAAAAAAAAAAAAAAAAAAAAAAAAAAAAAAACTGAAAAATAGACTTTCCTACTTATCAACAATATCACAAGTGGCTAATATAATAGTTGCATTGATATAATTCTGTATAGAAGATTTTATCACAATAGAACTTGCGCGATGAAAGTAATCATAGTTACAAGCAGGCCCGCAACCAGCCATAGAAGTCTGGGGGTGCCATAAACATGTTATGGGGGCCCAAGTCATAAATAATTGTTACAAATATATAAATTCATGAGTTTTTGTGTTAATATAGTATATGATGCATTGAGATCTGCGAGCCATGAAAAATTTAGGGAGGTCTGGCCCCTTGCCCCCTTCTAGTTGCTGACCTGGTTACAAGGGCAACGTAATAGTTTCAATTGCCAAAAATGTGGAAAATTCGAAAAACTGAAGCACATAAATCGGTGATTTCAGCTTTGATAGCGATCAAATATGGCGGATTTATAATAAATTACTTTTGCTTTTGAAAAAATCTTTTTTTTTTCTTTCTTATGCACCGCGACTAAGGAATGCTGTAATGATGAAATAAACGATAATGGTGGAATGAAGGAAGTGGAAGGAAATTAGAGAAATCTAAGGGAAACACTTACGCGGTGTTTGTCCACCATAAAGTCTACATTGGTGGGACCGAGATCGAAGCAGGGATGCCCTCCGCTATAGGTGAGCGCTCCACCACTGAACTACCGCGATCTCATAAGAAGAAATATATTGATGGGTCTCCGAAGCGGCTAATTTTGAATTGTAAATAAATTGATGACAAGTAAATTCATTACTACTTCATATTGAACGGGGGAGTCTGAAAGAAAGCATGAATTCGCCGCCTAACTGCGAATATTTGAGTCGTAGCGGATGGTAGACCGTTCACCTGGTACGTGGGTTTCCTGATTTGACCCCATCTCGCGCCAAACGGACAGATATCATTGCGTGGGTTTACTTGGGGGGTTATTTTCTTTCCTTCACTTTCTTCATTCAACCATTTCATTCATTGTCATCATCAACGTCTCCTTCAGGATCGGTGCATAAATTTCATATCTAAATGCGAATGCGGGACAAATTTGGGTTAAACAAAATGGGGTCAACATGAGCAGCTGTTGAAGGGTGGGGTGTAGTGAGATTTTTGAACTCAGCATACTTTTAATTTTGCAATTTCAACTGAAAATAATGGAAAAAAGATGTTATAAATCAGAGCTGCCCAAATGGCGGCCCGCCAAACCATTTTCTGCGACCCACAAAGCTCTCACGATTTACAATTGTTATTACTGATAATATTTTCATTTATATTTATTCATTCTTTTAATATTTCCACACTTCTTTCTGAATAAGGCATCCATTTAGCGCTTCTGTACAGCAAAAAGGCGCGGGCATCCACAGCAACACTGCAGTTGGTAATGTAACTACAGGGAAAATATCGTTGATGACAGGGACGATTATTTCAATAACCAATACATCTGGTCTAGCTTAGAAAACAACTGGCATGAGAAGTTCGTTGAAACAGGGTGTCTGTGTGCCAAGAATAGAAGTGGTAGGCCAAGCGTGAGTGCAAATGACGTTGAACGAGTGAGCGAAGCTTTCACAAGGAGCCCGAGAAAATCGTTACGCAGTGCTTCACTTGAATTGCAAATGTCAACAACGTCTGTGTGGCATGTTTTGCGTAAAAAATTAAACATGAAACCATACAGACTACAGTTAGTTCAAAAGTTATACCCAAAAGACAAAGAGGAGCGATTCCAGTTTTGTTGTGCATTGCAGAACAAAGAGGATGGGAGGTCTCCAGATATCACCCCTTGCGATTTCTTTTTGTGAAGGTACGTGAAGGACCTTGTATTCGTCCCTCCTTTGACAGGTGATGTTAGGGAATTGAAAAGGAAAATTGAGCAAGGAACAGCAACAGACTCGGAAGACATGTTGGGTCGTGTGTGGCAAGAGTTGGATTATCGCGTAGACATTTGTAGGATCACACGTGGGTCCCACATAGAGTGTATGTGAAATAAGCATTGTTCAAAACAAACTTTACAGTTTACCCTTTACAATTATGCAATTCGTTACTTTCCATTGTTACCAGTTTGCCTACAATAAAATGTTAAAAGTGTTCCCGGACTTTTGAAACACGCTGTAGGCCTATATATATATATATATATATATATATATATATATATATATATATATATATAAACCCATTATTCCCCACGTTGCCTTTGCTTTTAACATTTGCTGAAGCTGGCACTATTTTCTTGTACTGGTGCTTGCTCCTGCATCGAGTACCCGAAACTTAAATTTTGCAGAGTTAACACCAACAAAATTGTTTTCCAAGTTTGATTAAAATAACGTAAGCTGTTTAGGACGGATCTAGGATGTTTCGGTGTATGGCGTTTCAGTGTAGGATGTTTTGGTGTAGGACGTTTTGGTGTACGGATGTTTGGGTGTACGGACGTTACAGTGTTCGGGCGTTTCGGTGTAAGGACGCTTGGCTGTAAAGGACGTTTCGGTGTATAGCCTAATATTTGATTGCATTAATCATGTGCTCGTAATGAACAGTCATGAACTTTCATACTGTAGCTACTCTGCAATAGTGTAAACTGATTAACATTATTATTGAGTCAATTAGAGGATGATAATACAACAAAAATGCATTTCTAACAATAATTTCGATTCAAAGGTGTTTACAGTAGAGATGCAAAAAAGCCGGCTTTTTTGAATCGATGCTTTTTTCACATAAAAAGCCGGCTTTTTTGTAAAAAAAACGAGAATTTTGAAAATTTTGGCTTTTTTCATTTTGATGAATTTTCTATCTAAATAGCTTTTTTATAGTATATTCTATAGTTATATAAGAATTCCATGACCTAAATGCCATATTTCGCTCTAAAATTCGCTATAAAGATGGATGGAGCACATGTTTTACGAATTAAAGTTAACATGAAGAATGTAGTATTTGAGGGCAATTTTAGAGGCTATTTAACTTTATTTTAACTTTTGAGTTATCGACATTTGTTTTTCTCAGGATCATTTCCGTTTGTCATCCGTGTTTCATTTCTAAGAGCTTAGTTTTACATTTAGGGTAATGACGGGATTTTCCCGATGGCTAAAGCGGGAGTTTCCCTATTTAAGAGCTTTACTGACCGGACTTCTTTAAGCTTATGTGACCTCTCCCAGCATAACTCCGTTGTTGCATAATAACACCAAGGCGAAACAAACTTATTTCTGTCAATATGTAATATAAATACTGTAGAAGGCCCATGTCCTTCTCCATCATCTGCATATCGAAATGCAGATGAGGGGCACATTTGCATATTAATATGTAAATATAATGGATTTTGTGGTATAATTAATTGCTTAACATTAGCATATTCTGTGCATATTAATTTAATATTATTAGTAATGAAGTGTGAAACACCAGCATAGTACGTAAATATTAATACAATATTGTATTATATTGTATTTATTTCATTTGTGTTTATTTCATTTATAGGCATTATATAGTGTATAAATGGGTTGCATAATTTACTGCGTCGTTGCATAATGTATAGCGTACAGGGGATGATGGAAGGAATGATATTACAAGCAGAGATGAAGGATTAATTAAATGGGAAATGAGAAAATTCTATTGGAATCATACATGAGTTTCAGAACGCTTGGAAGAGAGCTTGCGCTGAGAGAAGTTTTTTTTTTCCGACTTGCTGTCGCCTAGACTACTAGATGGGAGGTCTCTCACAACTCAACATGGAAAGAAATTACCAGAATTGGAACAACATAAGTATCCTTATATACAGGAAGTAACCCACGAACTTCCTTGGTGAATCTACACTGAGTTTGATACAGTGTGTTGAAACAGAGCGTTTGTATTGTTTCAATAGCCATAAACTTTTTCGCTTCTACATGCGAAATTTTAGCTTTCAATAGGTGTGATTTCCAATGCACCGAGTTCAAGCGTCATTTCCTCCCCCCCTTCTCACCAGAAACCAGTAACCTGGCCAGCGAGCCTTTTACTTAGTTCCCGAAATGCAACACCAATTTGAAAATGTATACTCTGATTTGACTTATTTTCTATGTTTAATATTAATATTTACGTACTAAGCTAAACACGTTCTTGGAAATACCGCACAAAATTCTGATTTATTTTATCAGCATGTTTCCCTTATCGAACAAGACACTTGGATCTTGTATTTGTGAAAAATAAATAATTAACAGAGATGTTTCCTTCAATCTTTCTCCAAGCAAACATGGCTGCATTAGTAGCAGACAGTTTGAACCACTGCCACAGAAATTGGATGTACTGCTGCTTCTGAGAGAGATGACAGTTCATAAATTGTATATATATGTATTCTTTGTATGTTTACCTTTATTTTGATGTATAATATCATATGTTTCTAAATTTTATTTGTATTTAACAAGTGAAGAAAAACAAAAGTGTGCGAAAAACTTTCATAGTTTCTGCTGCGAGCAAAAAGTTCAGTGATGGCCGTTGCTCAGTGTAGGGGCAGCACGTGTCAGCCAAGAAAGGGTGAATTTGGCAACGGATAGTGGCTGAACAAGTGCATTGTGCAGGTCGGACCACACGCAAATCGCCTCAGGGCAGAGAACCTTTTGTCAAAGGTTGCAAGAGGAAGCGAGTTTCTTCATTTCCTTGTTTTTGCCAGAAACATATACTCGTTTTCCTGAGAGAACGGGTAGTTCAAGTCAGATTCGTGAAGCAACAACATATAGTTTTTCGGTTCGAAGGAAGTCACCTGACTTCACTAACAGAGTGTTCGATACCCAGGACGAGGTGTGAGCAAGTTGTTTTCCGGCTCCCCTGGATTTGTCCTGTGAACAACTGTAATACGCGAGTGTGTAGAACTCAGTTTTTTAAAAGAAGCTATAATCATATTACTAAAATGTGTAAGACCTACACATATGTGCAGTTTGTCATCAGTAGTGCTTATTACATATAGTGACAATGGAAGATAAAATTTGAGATCAACAGTTTATAATTGTTCAGTCTCTGAGTGCTATGGACGCTCAATAGGGATCACAAAATTTGAATCTCGTCGCACCTCCCAATTTTAATATGGGAAACCCAGTTTATCAAACATGAAAGAAATACATACTTTACGATATCTCAGTTAGAGATATAAAAACCTAGGCCAGTAACGTCTCTAAGCTGTGCCTGTCCTTGGACATTTAGTACAAGGTTTCAGCAATTATATTTTGCTTGATAATAGGAGCTATTAAAAGTTCCTTCATTGAACGTGTGAAGTCCAGCTTACCATATCTCCTACCGAACATTTTTCATTTTAATGGAATGGGAATCTAGGAGGACACTGTGTCATACAACATAGAACTTGTGAACGGCGTGTGAATATCGGAACAGTGAACCAGTATATTAAATTGTGTTTATTTTTATCTTCAATCTGTGTATCTATATCACAGATATTAAAATATGTTTCAGTGGAATACCTCACTCCTCTAAAACTGTTAGAGACAAGAAACTCAAAATTATGAGGAGATAAAAGAATGTTTGTAAATATCTCTATATATATATATATTTTTTTTTCTTTTTGAAAGGTCAGACAGACCTTTATTACTTTAGGTTCATCCTACCTTCTCCTTTTTTGTTATTTTTCGTGTGTTACCATTATCTAGCATATATATATATATATATCTTAAAAGTGTGTGTGTAGTGCACTACGAAAATGGTGATAATTATTAGTGTATCGAAGTTTGGATATCAACACATCCATTCTATTTCATGTTCCTGATTCCATTGTGGAAAATAAAACTGCCAGCTCTTACCAGAACAACTGTGTATTCAATTTGCTGTATGGTGAGTACCTGCGCTAATGATATGTTTTGTTTTCAGGAGTGTGATACAAGGAGGCATTTTCCCTTTGATTGTGTATGTTTGACCACCTCTCTGTATGGGGCTCAGAGAGAATTCTGCCCAAGGAACCAAATAACAGTCATGAAATAGTGAGATAACTTACAGGCTGCTACCTGTAAATTTTATTGTCAGATTAATTTTTTTTTAACCTTATTTGAAATTTATAACTAACTCACTATTTTAGCATCTTTGAGCATGGCTGTTATGCAGATTGCCCTGAGATCTGCTGTTCCACAAACATAAATAATATTGCTCTACCGACTTCATAAGGGAGTGGCAGCCCTTACAGGAGAGAACCATATCTCCAAGAGGGAATAAATTATTTTACCTAGTTTGTATTTTGCATTCTATGCAAATATTGCAGTTAATTTAAATATTCCCAGCCACTCCCCTTCATTTATTACATTTATTTTGTGTTGGTGTTCTTAGGTAAACAGTAGTTTCGGCTCTGCTACCTAGCCCCTCACAATAAAAGTGGCTACCCAGCTGCAGGGCTCGATACTTCACGCTTTTGCGCCAAACAAATAAAGTGGCGCCATCAGCGTAAAGGGCATGAAGTATATTTTATATACCAATGGTCAACATACAGTTTGTGTTAAAATTTCGGTATATGTTTTGTTTTTCTTCCCGAAAAATTTCCAAGAACGTAGGTGTCTTGTGTGTTGAAATTTAATTGTGTCTTTTGATAACCTTTACTGTGTTTAGAGAATTCAGTTTTTTTTTAGAAATTTGGGGGGAAGAAACTTTGTAATTCCGTTTTATTTGTAAATGGTGGTAACGCGAGCACAGGCTCGAAGAGTAACAAATATGGACACCGAGTTTGTATTTGAAGAGTTCGCTCAGAGAGCTGGGGAGCTCTCCGAAGAGAATAGTGAAAATGACGCGCAGAGCGCTAGCGAGCGTCCGGTCAGCGTTGTGGGAGACGCTGAGGCGGTGGATACCGTTCCGCCAGTCCCCAGTAGGGAACAGGAAGTACCATTGCGGGAGGACAGGGAGGTAACCACAGAATTAGCAGAACCAAGTGTTAGCCCAGCCAAAATTGCATGTAGCTCTAAGGGAAGTAATGAAAATTTAGCTGCCATGCTAAGTGAGCTTTTTCAGGGATTAGAGAAAAAATTAGAAGAAAATAGTAGGAGTATAAGGGAAGATTTTAACTCCAAATTAGAGGAAAGTACGAGAAGACAAGAGGAGAATGTGAAAACTTTAGAAAGTAAATTAGTAGAAAATGCACAAAGTTTAGAAAGAAAGTTAGAAAAGAAATTAGAGGAAAACTCACAGGGTGTAGAAAAGGCTATAGAGTCGGTCAATGCTCGTCTTGAAATTCGTTTAGATTCCATGACGTCAAGACTTGAGCAGAGTGAGCGGGAATTTACAGAGCGACTTGAAATCACTACTGTAGAGCTGAGGGGGGAGATTGAAAGCGCTCGGGAAGATCTCAATTCTCGTGTCACGGAAACTACAAAGAGATTAGAAGAGAATTACTCAGAGCTTTCTGAGAGTGTTAGACAGGTCTCGTCTCGTGTAGAACAGACCACACTTACTCTGAATAATCAGGTCAGGCGAGTGGAAGTGAATTTCGCTTCCCAACTAGCCAGGATCCGGGGGGAACTAGAGCAGGAAACGCCACTCGATGAGATCAGGTCGGAATGTAACGGTAGCATCCAACAGATGCAAGAGACCGTTCATGACGTGTGTGCACAACTCGAGAAGAAAATGGAGGAGTGGAAGAGCTCCATCCAGAAGGAGACAAGTGAGGTGATAGAAGGGAGACTCGCTAACATCTCTGTCTCCGGCACACAAGAAAGACCGCCATCTACGAACGACATCTCGAGTCGCGATCTGCCTGGTTCTCAACCTGGGAACCTCGCTACATCCCGCGAGACAGAACCTGTCCCGTCGACGTCTCGCTCATGCAATCATGAGACGAGACAGCATCTCGCAACAGCTTTTGGTCTCATACACAGGGACGTTACCTTACCTGTGTATGCTGGAAATGAATCTGAGACCGAAACGTATAACTTTCTCCAAGATCTCGACCGGTACTTTGAGGTCACTGGAGTACCGGATGAGATGAGACTCAGTTTCATACCGCGAGCAATTCGGAATACTTGTTACCAGTGGTTTCAAGTTAACAGGAACAAAATCCGCACTTACGAAGATTTTGTGCAAAACTTCAAACAGTGTTACCTCAGCGAAGAGCGGCTGGCAAACCTACGGGCTACTATTCTCACCTCCCACTTCGACAATCGTGTACACAAATCCCCCGCAGAATATCTGCTGGATTTGTTACACAAAAATAGCATATTAGAGCCTAGAATGTCTGATGCTACATTACTGAAGGTACTTCCGCGTCATTTCCCGAACTGGCTATTTAGGGCGATAGTCTCTTCTCGCCCAAAGACAATAGCAGAACTTTTAAATCTAGTACAGGAACTGCAGTCGTCGATGACGAATCGTGACCAGTTTTTCCAGGGTAACCAGAGGAAAGGGGTCAACATGCTCCAAGTGAGCATGGAAAATGAGGACAATCACCCCTCTGGCCACAGTGGTAAGCACGCTGCTCGTAAAAAGAATAGAACGAGAGAAAACCAGCGTCCTTATCAGAGAACGAGACATCAAAACACGAACCAAAACAACCACCAGCGATCCCCGCCTCGGCACCAGAGCAGCGGAAGTGGGTCGTCTGGCTGGTCACGTGGGGGGAACTCCCACTCCTCTCACAACAACAACGTTCGTGGAGCCCGCGGTAGGAGGGGAGGAATGCGCCACACGGATAGACCACAGGGAAATTCCTTCCGTCACGAGGACCAGGAAATCCAGCTGTTGGAACACTACGACCGGGCGCCTCCTCCTACCAGCCAGAACCAAAACATTACCAGGAGTAACCAATCCTCTTCTTCTGCTCCCAGAGAATGAGGACTGTCCGCATGTGCTTGGAACAACGGTAAGATGGCTATGGAGAATACGAGTACGTCTGAGTTGACAAATGTAAATTCCAAGTATGTGCGAAATTTAGAAGAGAACGTGGAAAATAGACATTTATACGAAAATTCATGTGAAACCGCAGTTAAGGAAATTTTTGAAAATGTAGAAGGAAAAGAAGAAGAAAATTGTAAAATTTGTTTAGAAATTAAAGCAAAGAAGCATTTTAGTGAAGGCATGTTCAAAAATAAGTTAACCTTGTTAAGTAGGACTGGAGAACACATCGATTTAGATAGGGCTGTATATGAAGAGGCCAATGGCATTTTTAAGAATTTATTTGATTCAAGTAATGAAGAACTACCCAGTAATAACGTCATCTCACTACCAGAGATTAATGTACTTTTGTTTGGAAAGGAAGTTAATTCATTATTAGATACAGGGGCTACTTGCTCCGCCATTTCTAAAGAAATTTGGGACTCCGTCTCAAATAGCCACCCCACACCCGCATTTTTGAGTGCTAAGAATATACGGGTTACGTCTGCTTTCGGAAGTAAATCAGCGACGATCATAGGCCAGACGCTGTTAGTCATTCAGATACATGGGAAGGAATTTCATACGCTAGGCATCATTATTTCAGGTCTTAACAGATCTTTGATTTTAGGTTCCAACTTCTTTACAGAATCTCGTGCCGTGTTAGACTATGACACCGGCCTTCTACATCTCAAACATCCTCATGATGTAGAAGTCAAGTTTAGATCCGTAGATTGCGAGACTGAGGATCTAGTAGTTCGTTGTTTAGAATTGAATGGTGAGTGCGAGAAACCATATAGTTTCATAGAGGAAGTAGATACTTTTGAATGTAATTTTTCCCCGTCAGATGAAGGACGGAAGGCCATACGGGTTAGCGCACAGAATGAGCATAAGACCTGCAGAGAAAAGGCTGCTCGTGCCCCGAACTTGGATGATGGTAGATTCCCAAGTGCCCAAGAAATGGCAGTTCATGTATTCCCACCAGAAGAGTGGTTGAAAGTGAACACACGTGCCTCCCATTCAGATATAGAAGATTTTGTCTCGAACTACTCAGATCTCTCAGCCTCACAAAGAGAGAGTTTGAAAGCTGTTCTTTTAAAGCACCAGGCGCTTTTTGATATCAAGCCAGGTTGCATAGCTAACTACGAGCACGAGGTTGGAGTAACGGACGAACGTCCCATAAAAACTAAATTGTATCCTTACCCAAAGAAATTCAGGAATTTAGTATCAAATGAAATTTCGCGTTGGGAAGCCTGGGGTGTGATTAAGAAGATGCCTACAGCTTATATAAACCCTCTGGTAGTGACGCCGAAGAGTGACGGACGTATTCGAGTTTGTATAGATGGAAGAGCTCTGGCCAAAATTTCAAGGGATCTCTCTGACAGACCTATGCCACCCCTATCTGTTCTCCAAGACATTTGCGACAACTCTTGGTTTAGTTGTGTAGATGCAACCGAGATGTTTTTACAGATTAAAGTGAAAGAAAGTGACCAGAAATATCTTGGTTTCCTACATGAAGGCATTTCGTATGTTTTTCAAAAACTCCCGTTTGGAACAAAACAAAGCCTTGCTTCTTGCGTAAGAGCATTAGATATGCTGATTGGATCAGAAGCTAGAGAGTACTGCGGCGCTTATGTAGATGATCTGATTCTAGCCGACAGGAGCTTCGATGATCACTTAGTACACCTCGACAGAGTGTTGGGTTTACTCACTGCGGGCGGCCTAACTCTCAGGCTGAAAAAGTGTAATTTTGCGAGAAAATCATTGAACATACTTGGTTTCCATCTTTCGCAATCCGGTATCGGTAAAGATCCGGCGAAAGTGAAGGCGGTGTTAGATTTTAGGACACCACGGAACGTAAAGGAACTGCGTTCCTTCATTGTCAACTACAATCTGATAGATGTTCCCGAATGAAAACTCAGAAGTTCTCCATCCGTTGTTCCAACTACCACTGAAGAAGAAGAAGAAAGAGATGAAACAATTCACACAGTGAATGCATCACGTAACCGGATTTGACAAAATGTGTATATAGTGTTAGTGTATATTTCAGTGATCTAGTGTATTAGTGTAAGTGTATGTATGGGGAACTTATGTCATTTATGTTTATGTAACTTAGGGAACACTGAATTCTCTTTATTTAGCTTTTGTGTGTTGATTTTCATTTATTATGTTTACTGTGTGTTTAACTTTGTTTTTTTTTAACCTTGGATGTATTGTGAACCAATAATATTTCAGGAACAAAAATGTGCCCTCCGTATGATCTACGTCCTGTACTAGAAAGTACAGCACCTAGAATCATAGGGGGGAAATTACTGTAGAAGGCCCATGTCCTTCTCCATCATCTGCATATCGAAATGCAGATGAGGGGCACATTTGCATATTAATATGTAAATATAATGGATTTTGTGGTATAATTAATTGCTTAACATTAGCATATTCTGTGCATATTAATTTAATATTATTAGTAATGAAGTGTGAAACACCAGCATAGTACGTAAATATTAATACAATATTGTATTATATTGTATTTATTTCATTTGTGTTTATTTCATTTATAGGCATTATATAGTGTATAAATGGGTTGCATAATTTACTGCGTCGTTGCATAATGTATAGCGTACAGGGGATGATGGAAGGAATGATATTACAAGCAGAGATGAAGGATTAATTAAATGGGAAATGAGAAGATTCTATTGGAATCATACATGAGTTTCAGAACGCTTGGAAGAGAGCTTGCGCTGAGAGAAGTTTTTTTTTCCCGACTTGCTGTCGCCTAGACTACTAGATGGGAGGTCTCTCACAACTCAACATGGAAAGAAATTACCAGAATTGGAACAACATAAGTATCCTTATATACAGGAAGTAACCCACGAACTTCCTTGGTGAATCTACACTGAGTTTGATACAGTGTGTTGAAACAGAGCGTTAGTATTGTTTCAATAGCCATAAACTTTTTCGCTTCTACATGCGAAATTTTAGCTTTCAATAGGTGTGATTTCCAATGCACCGAGTTCAAGCGTCATTTCCTCCCCCCTTCTCACCAGAAACCAGTAACCTGGCCAGCGAGCCTTTTACTTAGTTCCCGAAATGCAACACCAATT
This sequence comes from Thermobia domestica, assembly GCF_964235325.1. NCBI lineage: Eukaryota > Metazoa > Arthropoda > Insecta > Zygentoma > Lepismatidae > Thermobia > Thermobia domestica. Next base: position 109,120,957 of record NC_137462.1, on the reverse strand, counting down.
TGAAAATGTATACTCTGATTTGACTTATTTTCTATGTTTAATATTAATATTTACGTACTAAGCTAAACACGTTCTTGGAAATACCGCACAAAATTCTGATTTATTTTATCAGCATGTTTCCCTTATCGAACAAGACACTTGGATCTTGTATTTGTGAAAAATAAATAATTAACAGAGATGTTTCCTTCAATCTTTCTCCAAGCAAACATGGCTGCATTAATAGCAGACAGTTTGAACCACTGCCACAGAAATTGGATGTACTGCTGCTTCTGAGAGAGATGACAGTTCATAAATTGTATATATATGTATTCTTTGTATGTTTACCTTTATTTTGATGTATAATATCATATGTTTCTAAATTTTATTTGTATTTAACAAGTGAAGAAAAACAAAAGTGTGCGAAAAACTTTCATAGTTTCTGCTGCGAGCAAAAAGTTCAGTGATGGCCGTTGCTCAGTGTAGGGGCAGCACGTGTCAGCCAAGAAAGGGTGAATTTGGCAACGGATAGTGGCTGAACAAGTGCATTGTGCAGGTCGGACCACACGCAAATCGCCTCAGGGCAGAGAACCTTTTGTCAAAGGTTGCAAGAGGAAGCGAGTTTCTTCATTTCCTTGTTTTTGCCAGAAACATATACTCGTTTTCCTGAGAGAACGGGTAGTTCAAGTCAGATTCGTGAAGCAACAACATATAGTTTTTCGGTTCGAAGGAAGTCACCTGACTTCACTAACAGAGTGTTCGATACCCAGGACGAGGTGTGAGCAAGTTGTTTTCCGGCTCCCCTGGATTTGTCCTGTGAACAACTGTAATACGCGAGTGTGTAGAACTCAGTTTTTTAAAAGAAGCTATAATCATATTACTAAAATGTGTAAGACCTACACATATGTGCAGTTTGTCATCAGTAGTGCTTATTACATATAGTGACAATGGAAGATAAAATTTGAGATCAACAGTTTATAATTGTTCAGTCTCTGAGTGCTATGGACGCTCAATAGGGATCACAAAATTTGAATCTCGTCGCACCTCCCAATTTTAATATGGGAAACCCAGTTTATCAAACATGAAAGAAATACATACTTTACGATATCTCAGTTAGAGATATAAAAACCTAGGCCAGTAACGTCTCTAAGCTGTGCCTGTCCTTGGACATTTAGTACAAGGTTTCAGCAATTATATTTTGCTTGATAATAGGAGCTATTAAAAGTTCCTTCATTGAACGTGTGAAGTCCAGCTTACCATATCTCCTACCGAACATTTTTCATTTTAATGGAATGGGAATCTAGGAGGACACTGTGTCATACAACATAGAACTTGTGAACGGCGTGTGAATATCGGAACAGTGAACCAGTATATTAAATTGTGTTTATTTTTATCTTCAATCTGTGTATCTATATCACAGATATTAAAATATGTTTCAGTGGAATACCTCACTCCTCTAAAACTGTTAGAGACAAGAAACTCAAAATTATGAGGAGATAAAAGAATGTTTGTAAATATCTCTCTCTATATATATATATTTTTTTCTTTTTGAAAGGTCAGACAGACCTTTATTACTTTAGGTTCATCCTACCTTCTCCTTTTTTGTTATTTTTCGTGTGTTACCATTATCTAGCATATATATATATATATCTTAAAAGTGTGTGTGTAGTGCACTACGAAAATGGTGATAATTATTAGTGTATCGAAGTTTGGATATCAACACATCCATTCTATTTCATGTTCCTGATTCCATTGTGGAAAATAAAACTGCCAGCTCTTACCAGAACAACTGTGTATTCAATTTGCTGTATGGTGAGTACCTGCGCTAATGATATGTTTTGTTTTCAGGAGTGTGATACAAGGAGGCATTTTCCCTTTGATTGTGTATGTTTGACCACCTCTCTGTATGGGGCTCAGAGAGAATTCTGCCCAAGGAACCAAATAACAGTCATGAAATAGTGAGATAACTTACAGGCTGCTACCTGTAAATTTTATTGTCAGATTAATTTTTTTTTTAACCTTATTTGAAATTTATAACTAACTCACTATTTTAGCATCTTTGAGCATGGCTGTTATGCAGATTGCCCTGAGATCTGCTGTTCCACAAACATAAATAATATTGCTCTACCGACTTCATAAGGGAGTGGCAGCCCTTACAGGAGAGAACCATATCTCCAAGAGGGAATAAATTATTTTACCTAGTTTGTATTTTGCATTCTATGCAAATATTGCAGTTAATTTAAATATTCCCAGCCACTCCCCTTCATTTATTACATTTATTTTGTGTTGGTGTTCTTAGGTAAACAGTAGTTTCGGCTCTGCTACCTAGCCCCTCACAATACATAAAGCAAAATATCTAAACCAAAAAAAAAAAATGGTTTAAACCAAAAAAACCTGGTTTAAACAAAAAAACTAGTTTAAACAAAAAAACTGGTTTAAACCAAAAACCTAGTTTAAACTCCCCCCCCAAAAAAACGGGTTTTTGGCATTTTCAAAAACAACCATGGTTCTTACCAACCCTGCTTACTTTTGTATGTAGGAGGTTAAAAAACTCTTATTATATACATTGGTTAATCCTTTGGAATTCATAATGTAAATATGTTGAGAAGTAAAACTCTTTGAATTATCTTTAGGAAATTCATGGTTTATTTTTGGGGTTTTATATTATTATCGGCATCAACCACTAATTAAATGACTTTTTGTGTTATAAAGAAGCGAAACAAAATCTGGTTTATCAATTTAAAGCAGAATTTTGAAAAAAGCCCAAAATTTCCCAAGCAAAAACGCGAAGCAGAGAAAACCGAGTTTTTTTTTTCAAAAAAGCCGGTTTTTCTCCGAGCCCTTGCATCACTAGTTTACGGAATGCACTAAAAAGTTCAAAATGTGTAAATGAATGGCAGTTTTACGCTCCCTAAATATGGTGACAATTCATCAACTTTGAACCTATTTTAAGAACAAAAGAGTAATTCATAATAGAAACCATTCCTGCAGGAACAACTGGTAGGATTCAGCCCCTTGATGTGTTTCGTGGAAGACTTCTTGATACATTTTTCTGACACTGTCCTTCTCTACAACTATAGCATGAATTTACATCTCCGTAATAATATAATTAAGATCCCATCACTGATTCATAATCAGTTTTCTTCTCCTAGATTTGCTAATCTTATTGGGTATGCATGATACAAAAACGGTTATTTGGAAGAAAAACCACCTGTGTTTGAAAATTTCCTTTCAAAGAGTGTGCAGCATTTTGCGATTCGTGCACAGTTATTGCCGTAATAAGGCGTGTGTGGTGTAAACAATGTTTATGCATCACATGCTTTTTTTTTTCGGAATATCAGTAATGTAAAACGTTTTCTCAATTAATTCATAATTATAACATTTGAGGATATATGAAGTTCTGACATAGATTGAGGCGAGGGGACTCACTATAAATAAGCACCTCGAATAGTGGGAGGTAGAGACACTTTAATCAAAAATTCCATTAAAATAAATACACAAAGGGGTTTCAAATCGGTCTGCAACCTTCTCGCAGTAACCCCTTCCACTTATAGAAGCATTTATTTTTTATTTTATTTATTAAATTATATTTTCTATTTCATGAATTTATTTCTCCCTAACGAATAATTTTCATTTTGAAGAGTGGACGTTTCGGTGTAAACATTGGAACTTTTACACCGAACCAGCCTCACACCTAAACGTTCTTACACCGAGACACCCGTACACCGAAACGTCCTACACCTAAACATCCTACACCGAAACAGCCGTATCCCGTTTAGGACATTTACTTTGCTTCTACTTAGTTCAAGAAAAGTGAAAAAATAACCGTAACAAAATTTCCTATACGATATTATTTCTGATAGAATTACTGGAAACTATTATTATTATTATTATTATTATTATTATTATTATTATTATTATTATTATTATTATTATTATTATTATTATATTTTGATTTGCTTCAGTTGAAGTTTAAAGAAAGCAATTTCAAAAACTTTTTCGATTCATTCATTGTACTTGTATTATGTTCCAAAAGACACTGGTGATGAAATTATCATGACAAAATTTTCGGTGACGAAATTACCTATATGGTAATATTTTGGTGACGAAATTACTGTGATGAACTTTCCGGTGACGAAGTTTCCGGTGACAAAATTACCGCCGCCCGAGGGCGAAGCCCCAAAGGAAAGCCCCAAATGAAATTAAATATGGTTCTAGGTTCATGAACTGAGAGGCCGTAAACCGAGCAATCTGGGAGATCTAGGGGTGAAGCCGACGAATACTTTATCTATATATTCAACTAACAATATTCTTTTTAAAATAATGTTTGTAAGTTGTTATTTCACCCTACTAATCATTGTAAAGATGGGAAATGAATCGTTTTGTTTACTATCCACGTTCTATTTGGGGTGACCCTCCCTGCTGGTCTAATGGCTATTATGCGCGACATGAACGGGATCCCGTGTTCGATTCCCGGTGGAAGTGCATTGAACGATAACGTCTCATGTAGCCTCGCTGCTCAAAGGGACGCTAAACATAAAATCAAAAGTTCAACTTGGCATTCTTTTATGAGCACAAGTAATATAATTTTTGTTAGTATACATTCTGTGGAGATTGGGAACACCTCCCGCCAACAACAGGGCTTTCAATAGTTTCCGCTTCCGCTCCTGGCTGTGTGAATTTTTCGCGAAATATGTTCATATGAAACACCCAAATGAGCTCCGAAACATTCCTGAAAGCTTTCACAGATGAATGGACAAAGCAACCAATATTATTTTTCTTCTGAAGCAGAAATAGTCTTTTGTGAAGGTCACTGCAAATGGGGTTAGGGGTTTATTGACCACGGAAGAGAAGATTGAAGAGCTGTTCACATGTGCAGACTTCCTTCTGCGAACTCGATATTATTTGGTCTAGGAATTAATTCGTGCGGGTGGACAAGAGATGGCGCAACGAACGGAGCGTCCCACAGTTCCGTGTATCCACACATGTGTTGCAAACCCCTGTCATCGCGTATCGTTCGTAGTATAGGGCAGTGGATTAAAGCGTCAACAACACCAGTTTGTAGTTAAGTGAACATGGCGCAATTTGTGCCTGATAAAGTGTTTTTGCGGGTGTCCTGCTGCATTACTTTAACATGCAGAAAAGTGCGACTGAAAGTCATCGTATTTTGGTGGAAGTGTATGCTGACCATGCTCTAGCTGAGCGAACGTGTCAGAAGTGGTTTGCACGGTTTAGAAGTGGTGATTTCGGCTTGGCAGACCAAGAGCGAGCTGGACAGCCAAAAAAAATTTCAAGACGAAGAATTGACAGCATTGCTCGAGCAGGATTCTTGTCAAACGCAGGAACAACTTGCAGCAGCATTAGGCGTTGATCAAACAACAGTCTCCAAACGCTTGAAAGCCATGGGAATGATTCAAAAGATGTCACATTGGGTTCCACATGAATTGAAAGACAGAGACGTTGAAAGACGAAAAACCATTTGCGAATTGCTGCTTCAACGACAGAGCAGAAAGGGGTTTCTGCATCGAATTATTACGGGTGATGAGAAGTGGATCCATTACGAGAACCCTAAACGAAAAAAGGCCTGGGTGAAACCAGGTGAACCAGGTCCATCACAACCAAAACGAGATATTCACTGTGCAAAGGTTATGCTGTGCATATGGTGGGATATGAAAGGTGTGGTGTACTATGAGCTGCTGCAACCGGGTGAAACTATGAATGGAGAACGTTATCGACGACAATTAATGCGTTTGAAGCAAGCTCTGGCCAGAACACGACCAGAATGGGAGAACAGGCATGATAAACTTATTGTTCAACATGATAACGCTCGCCCACATGTCCGCAAAACCGGTCAAAACCTATTTAGAAAATGTCGGATGGGAAGTTTTACCCCACCCGCCGTATTCACCAGACGTTGCTTCTTCGGACTACTACTTGTTCGATTGCATGAACAACGATTTGATTGGACAGCGGTTTACTTCTTCAGAAGATATCGAAACATGGGTCTCTGACTGGATCGCTTCCAAGGATGAAGACTTCTTTCGCCACGGAATCCGTACATTGCCTGACAGATGGGCGAAAGTGGTGGCTAGCGATGGACAATATTTTTCTTAAGGTATTTATGTATTTTGTGTTTGTACTACAGCTTCAATGTGTGGGTACCAACCGCACGAATTAATTCCTAGACCAAATATCTCATTGCCAAAAGCAACAGCTGAAGTGAAGGGATGGAATTTTATAACCACAATACCTTTTCCAGTACATTTTTTGTACTAGTTGATTCACAATTTAGACTAGCGGCAATTATCTTAGCCAAGATTCCAAACACCTCAGTCTCCTTCCCAACTGGGATTGGTGGGGGGAGGAAAATGACATTCTCTTGTTTCTGACCCTGCCGGCACGAACTATTTTTATATTCTTACATCTCGACCGTGACAATAGCTGTCATGTTCCATCGTCTAGTTTATTCCAGGAATTACAATCTTACTCCTAGCAGGTCACAACATACAGTACTACACTTGTGCAGAGGTACAGGAAAGAACAATGCTACACATGTTCCCTTCGCACACACACAAAAGAGAGAGAGAGAGAAAATCGAGTTTCCTATATATATATATATATATATATATATATATATATATATATATATATATATATATATATATTTCATGAACAAATAAATTTTTCCTGAAAGGAAGTCTATTTAGACATAGTAAAATCAGAATGTATTTATTTATTTATCTTTTAATGAGAACCTGAAAATGACTAGTTGTTGGTACTTACCAAATAGTCATTTTGCACTTTATATTTGCCTAATATTTTGCACTTTATAGTCATTTTGCCTAATTATTTGCGCTTTATATTTTACTTATGTTAGTCCTACCAATGTACAAATTTGTGTGCGGAATGAAATGGATATTTCTCCCACTCTTAAAATTTTTGCGAAAGATCATGAAGAAATAAACCAATTTTCAGATTTTACCAAATGCTTTGGTAAGGAGTAACTTTGTTATACAGGGTGTTTTAGAACAAGACCGGCAACGTTTGAGAGGTGATTCCTAACACCAAAATAAGACAAAAAGTATTGACCAGCCTATGGTCAAAAGTGCATAGTTTGAGAGTTACAGGCTGCTGGAAACGTGATAAAATTAACTTAAAAGGTCCATTACTAAACTGCTATGAGACTGATCGGAGTTGGGTAGAATTCCCCGGTACTTGCGCAACAGTTTTTACAGAGGCAGTTGGAAAGTACTTCAAACCTTTTGAGTACTGTTCAGCTGCTTCTCCAAAAATTCTTGTGCAAATTCCGGGAGATTCTGAAAATGGATACAGTATTTGAATAAAACACGTGCTACTTTCTAAGTGATGTTTTGGCCCGACTCCAATCGGTCCCAAAGCAGTGGAGGGATTGAGATTGACCTTTAAATTTATTTTTATTTCAAGTTTTCGGCAGCTTGTAACTCCAAAACTGTGCACTTTTGACCGTCGGTTGGTATATAACTTTTAGTTTGGTCACCTCTGAAACGTTGTCGGTACTGTTTTAAAACATCCTGTAAAATAGGGCCGGAGTGGATCCAGGACGGACTTTAACAGGAGGGGCGAGAGGGGAACAGTCGGGTTTGTGGCGGTAAAATATTCCACTGGTGATCTGTAGTTCGTACAAATTGCTACTTAGGTACACTGTTGTGTGGTAGGAAAGGGGGAGGAGAACAACCCTTTCCCTGAATTCATTTATAAATAGTACTTTATACATCTAAAAAATATTTACCTTCAGACTTACTCGGACACAGACGCGCAGCCAGAATTTTTTTGTATTGAGAGGTGTCCAGTACTACAAGACAGCGCTTGTATGTAATATTGAAACGTTTCTGCACTTGAAAAAACTATACACATTTAAAATTTTATCAAACTTCCCTATGATAGAATTAGATTATTATTATTATTTTTTTAATAGGATTTATAGTACAGATGAAATTTATCTGCTAAGGAAGTGTGGTTTTATTACGGAAGTGTACGGAATCTTTTGAGTTATTGTTTTTGAGGGTCTGGTGTAAGCGGAGTAACCCGTGGGTGCGCTCGTGCTCAGAAATAAGCTTAGTGGCTAAGGCATAAGATTCTACAAGACAGTTAGTGACCAGTTGGGATAATCTTTTTTAAATTAAAAATCAAGAAAATCAGTATTTTTTTTATTTTAACGCTTTACTCTTATTCCATGCTGGCCGCAGGAGATCTACTGCCTTTAGTGGTATCTGAACATTTTTTTGTTCTTCTGTACCCTATCTCTTACCGGAATTGAACCCTGAATAGCGAGCTCCGAAGGCAAGGGTGCTAGATACTAGACCAAGTAGAAGACCTTAATCTCTAGTAGACTGTTACCTTGAATAGTATCAAATTAACATCTCTAGAACTGCTTTATATTCTTGTGCCAAGCAAAGGGGGTCTATGTACATCATGTCCAAAATTATTGTCGCATATCTATAATTGTCTTCTTGTAAGAATATAATTTGATAATGATTTTGCAGGTTGCTTTAAATATTGATACTATGTGTATAATCGGGAAATGTATGTTTGTGGTAAATTTCATAGGAAAAGAATTATAAATACGAGAATTATGAGTAAAATAAAATGTTACTAAATGGACAAGGCAATTTTATTTTCGTTTTACTGTTCCTATTTACTGCTCTTTTGACATGAAATTTGCCACATGCCATTTAAAATTTGCCACATATACACATACTAACATTGTAAGAAATACTGGGCGGATTTGTTATCAAATTTTATTCCTAGAACAACATATTTATAGACATGCGACAATAATTTTGGACATGAGTGTACATTAGAAATTCTAATTTTTGATAGCGTTCAGGAACGTAGCTAGAGTTCTGATTTTGGGAAGCCATATTAGCAAATGGGCTCCATATAAATAACTTTAAATAAATATTTGGAGGGCTAAGCCAACTTTTAGGGGGTCCGTGGGCCCCCATGTCCTCTCCTAGCTACGTTCCTGGCACCGTTGTAAGCATGCGACGAATGTACAATTTTTAACAGTATGACATAAATGCACATTCTTTAGGGCTTAACGAAGCGATCAACATAAAATATGTGCAACATTTCCATTAGAACAATAAATAACGCGAAAACACTGAAAACATATTCCTTAACCTATTGCCTAGAATCTAGCAGAAAACTTCAATATCATAAAAGCCTTTCACTTAAAAACGAATTTTTTACAATAATTAAAAAAAATAAACAGACGCCACTTGGAAATGTCATCGACGAAAGACAGGGGAAAAAGTAGATAACGCCGATGTTAATAAATCTGAAAAAATCTACAAAGTAAAAAAAAAAAAAAAAAAAAAAAAAAAAAAAAAAAAAAAAACCTGGCCTGTGCCAATTTCAGCGTGATTTACCCTGTACTTTAATGAAACGAAACGAAACGAAACCATTTGGTATGTTGAGATGGAAACACTTCGAGAAGGAAGAACCAACTGAGTTCACTACAGGCGCTAGAAGCGACCTACGCAGGTGACCTCTCTTGACACTGATACAAACTACGTAGTGGACCGGCCCGCTTTAAGTCTGTCGTGTCAGTGGGTTTTCTCAAGATTTTCTGCCCTCCCACACTGTCATTTCACCAGTTCTTTCATAATCATTCAGTTTCATTAATCACTAGTTTCCATTAGTCTGAAGGGCATAAATGTGGGACTAAAACTAAACTTTCATTATTAAAAAAATACAGGCAAATTAAAATAACTAGATTCTGCCAAGACGATGAATAATGAAGTATGTGAAGAATGAGGAAAACATTGATTAAATGAAGTACCGTGTAAGAAACAGCTAGTGCAGGTTACTGATTAGCGTTCTTGCTACTCAGTCGGAAGATTTGAGCTTTAAATTGCACGGACTTATGTTATACCAACAGTAGCATTCAGAAAACTGCTAAATGACGCACAAGATCTGACTAAACTTACGAGTAAAAATTCAACAATAAAATAAGAAAAACAATTCCCAACTTTAGTGTATTAACTTAGAACATATTATGTTCATCGTGTTATTCTGAAATCAAGCATTTTTATCATTCACACTTACATATAATATTTAAAGTGCATTTTGAATCGTCCCCGTCATTGACTAGAAATACCAAAATTTATTGAATTATTTTCTTCGCTTTCAATGCTTGCAGTAATATTGGCTATACAGAATGATGACATTTAGCTCAACAGTAAAAGAGCACAGTCCAAGCAGAAAATCAATTCCAACAAATTAATCATAAACACATTGGAAGACAAGAGTATCTGGAAACTAGGGATGGGCAAAACAGTTTTTTATAAAAACCGAAAACCGGTTTCTATAAAAACCGAAACCCGAAAAACCGACATTTCGGTTTTCTTCTAAAACCAGTTCGGTTTTATTCAAAACCGGTTCGGTTTTTACCGAAATTGGTTTCAGTGAAAACTTTTCGAAAACACGTAAGACTATTTCTGTGGAAATGGATTCGGTTTCCGGAGAACAACGAAACACCATTCTGGTCAGAAATAGAACAAATTTTGAAAAAAAAAACCGGAATCGGTTTTGATGAAAACCGAAACCGGATCTGGTGAAAAACCAAAATTTTTTGAAAATTTTCAAAAACCGGTTTCGGTTTTTCTAAAACCCGAAAAACCGGTTTTTGTGCCCACCACTACTGGAAACACGATTTGCCGTGAGACTGAAGCGTAGGCGAGAATTATACAAGTATGACATATGGTGTGGTAATGTAGGTGCTGCAGCAAGGAAAAAGATTACAAAAATAACAAGCAATACTTCGCTTTCAATCAATATTTTTCTAATAGAAATATTGATTTTTAAAAATAAACTACTGCTAAGAACAAATGGCTAGTAATTGCAATTACGGGTACAGAATTGACTAAAATTATAGCTAATAGCCAAATCACATTTTTTTACTAGCTAAGCAACGCATGAAAATCGCTAGATTCAGGTATAAAATGGCTAAATTGGTAACATTGCCGCGGACGGGCATTCTAACAGTTTTCGAAAGTGTTTTATCAAGTCCATTGAACAAACACAGCTTTATTTAGCCTATAGCCCCTGGCCGAATTTTTTTTCACTTTTCCCCCTGTTCGTGTTGGTGCGGACAATACTTGTAGTTTAAGTGAATTGACATCACAGCATTAAAATTATGTTTCCCAATTGTAGAAAACAGACGTCTTTCATTCATCATTTAAAGCAAATGTTTATTAAAATTCTTTTACGAAAATTTCATCACATACACCTCCCACATTTGGTGGAACCTAACTCGAGAACCAAAAGCCTGCACTTTTGTATATCAGGTGAATATCCACCATACAAAGTTCTATTTAGACCTAAAGAGTGTACTTGATACGGTATTTTTCTGTTTGTTAAAATGTGATGAAGTTCAAACCCTACATTTAATGGCCTATAAAATTAGAGAACAAAAAGCTTGAACACATGAGATTTCAAACGCTTGTATAGCAGTTCAAGGTCTAGTCTCATGCCAAGTTTGGTCTCCATCGAACGAGTTCAAGAAGAATTACAAATAAGAGGATCCACACTGTAGGACTTGCGTAAAATCACAACAAATCACTGGTTAACGAGCTGCTATTCCTTCATTGCTAAATTACAGTTATGTGTAACACGAGGAATACAATTGAATCTGAAGTTATAACCGATCGTTAATGAATTATTTTCATACCAATAATAGATTTTAAAACCCTGAGACGATGTCGCTTTCACAGCGATTTGTTATAATCGTACCAAAACATTATCTCTAACAGAAACAAAGCTGTCGAAGTCCATACATGCTGACATCGAACCTGAGATTCTACGTTCTACCCTTGAGCCACCAAGCTCTGAAAAATCACGACATATTGAAAAGAACATTATAAAATCACTATACGATGAGTTAATTTTCATTTAGTACATAAGAGACATTCTTGTGTTTCTTTTTACTCAACACATGCTTTCTCTTACCACAAATTTAATAATAATGCTGTCAATATCAAGTGTATGTTGGAAAGTCATAACATGCAATGTGTCTGGGATTAACTTCCGTATTTTTCCTTTCAGCAAATGTCAATAACCGATAATGATTACATTTGCAGAAACTTATGAGTGTTATATAATTAATCTCAATATTAATCATTCATTAAAAAATATTTTGTACAGCAGCACGCAACGCCACAGCACTTAATGTGAACGCTATCTAGTCCGGATGTCGAATTAATTCGTTCTATCGTATTGACACTGGAACAAGACCAGGTAAGAAAGTCACGACAGTTCTACATCATATTTCACACATGGCTGATGTAGTGTTATACGGCGCTTCATGCCCTGTTTGGTGAGGAATGTGTGTGAGTATGAACAAAATTAGAAGACACTTAGTATGTTACTTAATCCGAACATATATCAGGAAAGGAAGTCCCATTCCACTTCCGATTTAATGGTTGAAACATGTACACATAATAGGATACAATTAAAAATGATTAAACGCTTGGATAAATATAACAATTACGGTCTATATTTATTGTGGAATTTAGAGTCAATTTATCAGTGTCCACTTACGGAAAGAAAGTGAAATGTAACACTTCTATTTCAACGTTAATGACACTTACTTTGCATAATCCTTCTACGAACATACGCAAAGACAGAATTTCAATATCTCGTTTCCTTCTTAATTACGAGTAATGGTGTTTTAAATACACATTAATACAATCAAACTGTAATACTCTAAGTACGATTAGTATTTCAGAAGTAAATATCAAAGCCCGTATGGTGAAGCTACCTCCAATAAGAGATTCAAACAATTTATTCTAATAAAGAAATAATTAAGCGAATGATTAATAATTCTTTACATGACTAGTGAAATAAATAATTGAAATGAAATCCTTCAATTAACCCAATTCTATCCCTGGAAGCAATAGGAAAAGAAGACTAAATGCAAGGGAAGAGTGGTGGAAGACTGGTGGAACTACGAACTGGAAAAACCTTAAGAAACTGCACAAACATTATGTTATCTACTAGAATCTTACATGATCTGTGTAGAAACGACGATATTCAGCTTTAAAGATGGGTGCTCAATCTGATTCATTGTGTTCTCCTTACCGTGAAATTCGAACTGGTAACGGCAGGTTTACCAAGATTTCAATGTACAGGAACATTGCTTTCATTGGATGATTTGTCCGTCAAGGCTATATAGGATGAAACCTAATTTAAAGTGGAACTGAACTACTACGTTTGATACTCTCCCATTGAGAATCATACACGGGACTTCGTGCAGCAAAGGCATGCGCTTTAGCTACTACACTACTGTACAACCACATACATTAAAATATGCTATCTGTACCTAGGTATATACAAGCAGAAGCCTATTTTTTAGATCGCTGTCAGGGGTATTTTTTTAAATTTCTGGTATAGAAGTGAAAGACGATATCTGTTTTAAAATATATGGAGTTCAATGTAACTTAATTATTTATAGACAAACACCGTGCTCGTCGGTTTTCTCGGGGTTCTTCCGTTTCCTCCCACTTTCTTCATTCCACCATTTCACTCATTTCTCATTATCACCGTCTCCTTTAGCTAACCGGCATAAGTGTGGGACGTTAAACTTAAATATTTCATTTCATTTTATCATTTTAATTATTCATAGAGGCAAATCACTGGTAATAAATGTTGGTAGAGATTTTAGTTTAATAGTTTATGTGAACATGTTCATTACTTAGTAATCACCACACGAGATTTTAAGTACCTTTATTCATTATAAAGAAGAATCTAACAACAGGCCGTAATTGTAACATTGTTAGTGTGATGATGGGTTATAGGTATACATCCATTATAATATTCGGCCCTACACTACACTCTTATAGTATACCCAGAATCGGAAGTACATATTTTTGCATCCTCCTGCAACTTTCATTATTGTGAGCCCCAGATTCCCTGTTCGTAACCATAGTACGCGACCCGACTTCTCTGCTTGCTACTCTCAGATCCTAGTATACCCTTCAGCACGCATTTATTAAGATTTGCGGCTCTAATATTAATTGGCGGGTGGCTGTGTAAAGCGCGTTAAGTCAAAAATTAGTGTTTTAGAGAAATCGCATTTGAAAGTTCAGACATAAATCCAAAAATCCGGTTTTGGGAAAATGATCAGCTGTTGTAGCTCTTCATGTTAATAAGACTTTTTTTTTTTTTTTTTAATGTCTGAAACCCAAAACCGGATTTTTGGATTTATATTTGAACTTTTAAATGAGACTTCTCTAAAACATAACTTTTGACTTACCGCACTTTATACACCCACCTGCCAATTATGTTATTGTTATTCGTATGTCTTATACAATATCGATACCGGTATACCTTATTACCTGATACCAGAAGCGAAAACTGACGACACAACAACCAGAAGTTCAAATGCAATTAATCAATTAACTATCTTGTACTTTTATTTCCTAATAGTACGGAACTGCCTACTTACATATAATCAGATTTCTTGTCCCACTTATCATTTTTCTGACCTTTTAATTGAGAAAGAACGCATTCTCTCCAATATTTCATGGTCGGAAGGCCTAAGGAAAAGAGGTACTTGGATATACTATGAAAAAGGGAGAATACACTTATTTGTTTTTTTTTTTTTTTTTTTTTTTTTTTTTTTAGGGACGGCAGTGTCCATTGCCAGAAAGCATGCGAAAAAAAAAATCTGTGGGACTAAGATGAAATAGGGAGATAATTACTTTCTATTCCTTCTATTATTACGAATTAAGTTTTAAGTAGGAAAATTTAAAAATGAATCTTAGGAAATCGGGCGACTACAATCTTGACTGAGCCTCTTCCATTGGTCTAGTGGCTAGCGTGCGCGTCCTTGGCGCATGAGGTTCCAGATTCGATTCTCAGTAGGAAAGCCTTAAATTTTGAACGCATTACGGTTGTTCGGATTCTATTTTACTGTAAATCCACTGTCATGTAACTTCGGTACTGAAAAGGGACGTTAAATTCCAACCAACCAAAACCTTGACTAAACTGGCTTGGAGTACATAAACATTATGGGCTCACGACAATTTCTAGCTTCTGCAGCTATGAAACTTTGGGTTTCTTAAATCAAACAGTTAATTTGTTATGCTTATATGGTCTTGAACGAAATTAACAGTTTGATACCGTAACGTGTTTGTTGTCATTTTATATTCGGCATTGGAATGATAATAGTACTGTATATAAATAAATACTTCATCAAAGCTTTACTTGTAGCTTTAATATTCTAGACAAATTTGAGTTACAGAAAAAACAAATTCATGAACAAAACTGTTGAAAAACAGTTAACTGAACAAGAAAGTTAACTGTTACAATTAAGATATCAATACGTTAACATTACCTCTGGGCTATAACAAGAGAATGAAGAAAAATTGGAAGTAAAATTAATTTACTGAATTATGTAGGTCACTAGTTGCTTGCATGTATGACATGCCTTTACAGCTGCTCAAACAGGAATATAACACGACCACTTAGTCTCACGTGGAGTTCAAAGAACGACTCGGTCTAATACACATGTTTTGCGGAGTAAAAACATGCTACAGGAAGAATTTCGTAAAAACTTCATTCGTTTACTAGTTGAACATTTTTCTTCCTACCCATGTTTTGTTTTCTGTATGAAAGCCAAATGTTCGATCTTCTTTCACTTTCTTCGAGACTTACGAGAAATACCGAGAAATACCTCTAGTGGTATTTTTTAAATGACTTTTCTTTCTTTCGAAATATAACATAATAGAAGTTGAATTTTCACGTCTAACACAGTCTTGAAATAAAAAGATCAAGAAAATCAGGACTAAGACTACGAGTACTAACAAGTTACCCGATTGTTGATTTTAAAAATCGCCCTTCATTAATTTTGGCAAATCTTTATTACAAGTACTCACTGTATTTACTTAACATTTAACAGGTTTATTCTTCGTATTGCCCCACAATTCTTGTTCTACATAGCATTTACTTTTTTTTTTTAAATCAAAAGATCCAATATACTTCATTCAATCAAACATTTTCTTGTACGCCTTATATCTGGAGAACTACATACAGTATAGCCAAATTCTAACTATCACTTAACTCAGTCTGATATGCTTATTCCGCAAACTAATTACTGCCCATATCGCAATCTTTTGATGAAATTTTTTGATCATTCCTAAAATTCTTGGCCAAGATCGCAATCTTTTGATCCATTTTTTTTTTTTGGATCATTTTGAAATTCTTGCTTTTATGTGTGTGAAAATTTCACGAAGTACAAACCCCAAGTTCGATGGTCCATTAGACGGGAATCAAATGTCAACACAGGAAAATATTTCACAGGCGTACTAATAAAGTCCAGATCTATGTCCATGTCAAGTGTGGTCAAGATTGCATACATTGTGTAGATCGTATACGATATGTACTGACTTGGTGATTTATTTCTTTTAGAAAAATCAAAGGATAAAAATATATAAATTATTATTATTAGATAAAAGAAAAAGTAAAAATACTTTGTATTATAGGGTGGTCCACAAAACCAAACTAACAGTGGTCGGCGACCACAAGACCTATTTTATTCCTTCTGATGTATACAAATAACTAACGAAATGCAGTACAATCGAGTCATATTTACAGGTTGCTCCATTTTGCCTTTTTTGTTGTTAATTGTTGGCAAATCGTTCAGAACAAAATTTCAGTATTTGAATGCTCAAGTTACCAAAACGCTTTCTTCAGTGGAACGTGAACATTTTTACGATGTATTTCAACCAGTCGAAGATTAAACTGCTTCTGCTCCTCGTCTTTTGTCAAAGCTTCATTATACTTTTTGATTAGAATTATACCTCCTTCATCTACATCATCACCACAGCCATTTGTTTTAATAATTCACAAACTTCTTGGAAAAAAGGATTATCTAGCCATCTAATGATCATAATGAAAGCTAAAAACATATATCTATCCGGTTATTAGTAAAGCTACTGTGTTAAAATTACATTGTAGTCTTGACACCTATAATGTAGTATACAAGAATGTAACGAGACATGTACCCATTACACACCTAATATTTTTTATATTGGAGCATATATTTACCTAAAATTTACGAATGAACGAGTATATACGGAGGTAGGCATACGCTATATTTTCAAAACAGTCCAGCATATACCTCTCAAAAATTCTAGCATTGGATCATTGGTAATACGACGAGAACAAAAAGTTTAAAATGGAGCGACCTGTAAATATTAAGCAATGAGGCTGAAATTTTGCAGGGAAGTAGCTTATGACTCGAGGGAAAAAATAAACCTTGTGGAGGCTTATTTTGAACAAGTTGATTTTTTGCATTTGGTTTTGAACTACGAAAAAAAACTATACAAATTATTATTATTAGATAAAAGAAAAAGTAAAAATAGTTTGTATTATGATTCATTAATTCGCTATCAATTTACTAGCAGGAAATTAAGCCAAATAGCAAACTTGTATAGTATAAAAATTCAAACCATGGGAACATTAACGTTAACTAATAATTTATTAATTTCCTCCAACAGAGACGTATTTCTCCGATTGCTGGAGGTGAATTAATAGTACATTAAAAACAGTTTTACATTCATAACGTAAATAGTGCAACACAAAGTAATTTTATTTTTGATTCTACAAATTGTACACATTTAGAACTTACTCTTTATATATATTGAAACTTTTTTAAGTTTTAACATTCCATGATTATGATCTTTATGTTAAAAGAGACTAATGGTTAATGAAATGTAAATGATTATGAAATTAATTTCTTTGTGCTCTCTCACCGGGAATTGAATCCTGCACCTCGTGCAATGAAGATACGCTATCCACTAGACCAGTGAAGAGGGCTGCATATTCATATGTGCACATATAGGTCTACCTACCTACTATACATACCCACGTTCATATATACATACATATATCTGTATGCATAAAACATATTAAAAATACTCCTAATTTTATATAAAAAGGGGAATCCTGAATATTATAAAGACCTAGCCGTATAGGGCTTTCTAGTATTTAAGATTTCCCCTTTTTATATACATATACTGTACATTGTAAAAGGAAGACTAAAATCTAATGCTGTAATTTCTTCCATGATATTAGACCCTATTATTTTGTGTGCTCAGTTGTTGTTTTATGATTATAGTGTTCTGAAGCATACCAACGATGTGCCCGTGTTTGCCCCATATGTGTCATTAGTGTATAAGTTGTTAGTTCCCAACCTGGCTATCATAGCATTATTAACGTCTCTGTGCAATAATGGTACATAAATCACCTATGAAATTGGAGAAAATTCGGCATAATGGGTGGAGTTGAGCTTGGCTAAATTTCAAATGATACTCAGAGTCTGCAGAGATGTAGCCAATACATGAAATTTCAGAAAAATAATTTTTCCTCTTTCAACTTTACTTTTCAACAAGAACGAACAAAAATATTTTCATCTGCTGTCAGCACTTGAAAATAAAAAAAGTATTATATTTTGGAAACTTACAACTTAATTTCCATTAATATCTTATTGGTTCCAAAATCATAATTTACTACAGAAATATCACCAACTCAATAATGTATAACAGGAATAGCTACATTTTTATTCGTAGTTGAAACTCAAGTTAATTTTTCATTTCACCTCGTGACTTATTTTTCGTATGATGCTTATCTTAATATAGTTTATTATTATATTGAATTAATCCCATTCTTTCTTCATCTCTCAATTTGCATAATACAAATTTACAGGATTCGATAGCGTCTTTAGTGCAATCGAAAGTATCCGGGTCTATGTGGTTGTGGCCTTACTTGTCGAAAGGAGACCAATATCAATTAGTTTCAGGAGGGAAAGTACAACTCAAACGTAAAGAATGCCACACAAAATACACATCAGATTTATTGAAGTAGCCTATGTGATATATCCAGA
Organism: Thermobia domestica; assembly: GCF_964235325.1. Lineage (NCBI taxonomy): Eukaryota > Metazoa > Arthropoda > Insecta > Zygentoma > Lepismatidae > Thermobia > Thermobia domestica. The sequence continues at coordinate 109,102,053 of NC_137462.1, read as the reverse complement.
TTATATTTCACACGAAAGAAAGAACGCATAAAGCTATCCAATTTCCTCTGTATATATATTTTTTCTAGCAAATTTTCCTTCCTAGAAGACAGGTGTACTTTGAAATGTTTCCTTTACATGCTTTTTCAGTCCTTTTTTTTTTTTTTTTCAGTGTTGGAACTGAGTACACATACTTGCATACGCCGCAATTTACATAAAGAGCAACACGCTGTTTAAATAGTTACAACTTTCGTTTGCTTTCTCCGCTACTAAGTTGTTTCCATGCGAAAAGGGTGGGAACCTTCAACGATACTTGAAAATGACTGGTAGTTCAGCAAATAAACATTTCACTTTATTAAACCGCCATTTCTGTACACCAACGTTTCACTTTATACTAGATAGATATTTTACCTACTGGGCCATTTTCGGTATTTATTGCGCCTATTTAACAGAAACGCTTTAGAATCATTAGAAAGCTATTCATTAGCTCAAAAGAAACACTAAATTCAATACGAAATATTTGCACCAATGACTCCTTTCACCTGTAAAAACTATGCATTGTATTTTGCAGAGTGAAGGGAAAATTTACGAAGTTTATACTTTGAAGAAAAGTAATGAGCTTTTACGATTTATCCATCTGGTTTCTAAAAGAAAGGACGATTTTTGTTTTTAAATGCACTAGTGAATTAAGAATAAAATTACGAATATTTTATTTGTCTGAGCATTTTGTGCCTTTAGTGGACAAACATGTGTTTATGAGTTTTCTTAGAATTATCTCATTTTCTTCCATCCTCTTCACTTCTGTGCATTGGACAATCTTTGTATTTTACAACACACAACAATAACGGTAGAATATCAATAATAGTGATGTTTAAGTAACTTCTTACCTAGTAAGACCAGACCTTCATACCTAGTACATTATTTTATAAAGTATAGCAAAACTTACAATTTTTATTGACTATATATTCTACAGGATGATCATAGTCAGGAGAACTTAAAGTCCAAAGTGTAAGATCTATATATATATGAGCATTGTCTTAATTTTTATGCACATTAACTTAATGCAAAGCACCCAATACAATTCTCAACATACTTAACCAAATGTTAACTCCACCGTGTTTCTTTGAATTCTCTTTATCATATGCGCTATCCTTGGTGAATTACTGTGCAAGTTTGTTAAGTAAGTCTGTCTCAAATTAACAGGGCAAAATGACACATCCTTTGCAGTAAATCATCTTATAATTTCAGATTGAACATGTTCCTGAACACAACTTTGTGTTCTGTTGTTCGTTAACGGTACATTTGAGCTGGGAATGGCGAAGAATGCACCATTTTCCGTTGATTTGTCAAATTTCGTTTTGGTGAAAAAGCACTGCAAAATAAGTCCCGTGGGCACCAACTAACAGCATGTTCGGATGACCTCTTCAGGAACACAGTGGAAGCAGACTTTTGGAAAAAGTATTTGTGCCACTGCAGACGCTAGGCATACACTATACCGCTGTCGTCCGGCCAACGGCGAAGCGAGCATTACCAGATTAGGGAGGAGGGATGAAACTTGAAATTGCCAAGTCTTGGTTTAAAAAATGCCAAGTCTTGAAAAAAAATTGCCAAGTGTTCCTAAAATCTTAGTCTCGCTTTTACCAACCCTGTGAAACACGTAGTAACCTTAGTTTCAAATTCGTCCCATTCCATGCCCCGTCTGAAATACGAATACGAACAGCTCTTGTTCCTATTTCAAGTCCAATTTTACACCCCAACTCAGGATCATTATCATCACCTACGATGCATAACTGCAAATTTGACAACTTATGGCTAGGTTAGGTAATCCCCGCCAGCCAATCCTCACGAAAACCTCTAAAGCTATAAACTATTGTAGAAATGCATTTAAAAACGCAGAAAAAGGTAGGCTATATTTACTGCTTGTGATATAGGGATATCTAATTTACATAAACATTCAATTGAGGGGTTCAGTAAAAGACCAGGCTAACCTGCACACAAATGCCTCCTTAGCTCATCTTTTTCATATTTTAAGGACGTTTGGTAAAACGCCGGAGCTTATTGGATAGGGTGAGGAACAAGGCTCTGGCAGAGAAGGGGGAGAAAGCCTGAGAGAATGTCTTTCTAGAATGATTTTCTACCAAAATGAATAATGTTTGTAGTTAGAGAAGAGAAAATGCACTATAATACATATTTTAATGTATGAGATTTGATTCTATATTAAATTCATTATTTATTATCGAACTGAAATAGTGAAATTTATGATGAAAAGCAGGATGCAAAATCCTTGGGGAACGGGGCAATACCCCCAGTAAACATTTTATTGACAAAATTCCTCTCACTAATCCTTGCTGAGGGATAATACAGTGAAATAATGTTAGAAGTTTACAAAATAATTACAGTAATGCATATGTAATCAACGTGTATTTTATATTTAATTATTAAGTGAACTAGTGATCAGCGGTATACTCGTAATAACTAACTTTGTATAGTTTACTACTTATGGATGCCCAAATACGTGAACTTTTTATATCGAAACTTTGAAGCATAAAAGTGCACACTTAAAAAACTCTCCAGTCTCCTCCCACTTCGAGTTCATGATTTCGTACTCTGATGAAATATATTAAATACCGGCAGGAAAAATACTAGTATATAACCTCCCTTTTAGGCGCCCCTCCAACCATGCGTCCGGGGCACGTGTCTCGCTTGCTCCTCCATAGTTACAGCCCTGTGAGCTAACATATGTAACACAATGGTTACGTAATGCTTTGACTTACTATAAAGGAAGGAAGAATTGCAATTTTTGTTAAACTTTCCGAAAGAAGCAACTACGGGATTAAAAATAAGGTAGGAAAGGCAACATAGCCTATTTGTATGGAAATGAAGTGAAACACACACCGGTCTATACTTTCACCAAGCAGACGTATTGTGTTTGATCCCCAAAATGTGACTTTTTGGAATCTTGCACTTAGTTTTACAGCGAAAGCAATGAAATGACTCCAGGGCCGTGCCGTGGTAACTCAGCGCCCGGGGCGAGAGTATACAACGGCTCCCCTGTACATATGGGTGAGGTCGACAGACCAGCCGCGAAGCGCGACCATGGTTGGTGAGAAGCGTAAGAAAATTTTCAAAATTAAACCCTGCTTTTCCTTGATTTTCACTTTTAATTACTTTTTCCTTCCATTTTATACATGTGCACAAAACCTACTGTGATACCATTCCCAAAACACATTTTGTTCAATTCTCCCTATTGGAAAAGCCCTGTAAATAGAAAGTCTTACTGCAAAACAGAACTGAAATAAGCTATTGTTGTCCTCTGTATTAACATGATCACCTTTTGTTTCAAAGCGAAAGGTCTATTCATACAAAAGCAAACACGGTTGCACAATATATTCACTCTGGTATCAAAATCTACTTCACTTTGATATTTTACTACTGGAAAAACTTAACTTTGTCAAATTTATATACTATACATAGTAAAAAGTTTATACTAACCATTTACTGCCTTGTCCTTATTTTATTAATATTAATTTTTATTATTTTCTTATTAATCTCCACAATCTGTCTGTTGTCTTGTATATGCTCTTGTATCAGATACTTTTGTGTCCAATGCTCTACCTGCCACCGAAACGCCTCTTCTGTCTGTCTTTGTTTTAATTTTGCACACCACCTCTGTTCAACTTGTCAGTGGTACAATTTCCCGATTTTTCATTAAAGATTCTTCAGAATGTTTAGGAATATCAAATGAACAAAAGTGAAGTGTAATCACTTGCAACAAGTAAAGAAGCTTTCAACGAATATATCAATTAATTTTAAGATAGGAAACTACACAAAATTTATGCCAAGTCTATAAAAGAACTGATAATTTACAGCAACTGGGTACCTAAGAAAATGTTACACCAAATAAGTCAATTGAACAAAACGGCATTCTTTAAATTGTCAACTAGGTATTTTAATTTGCCAACTTGTTGAGAAATTTGTAACTTTTGAGGGGGGAGCTTCTCCTTAACGACGCCCCTGCGTCTGGTGGCTCCGTGTAATCGGTAAGGTGAAAAAGTTATGGATACTACGTGAGTTGACACGGGCCGGCAAAAACTGCCGGCTGGAGGTATGCAGTTCTCCGAGTGTATGGAAGAATCTGGAAGATTCCCTACATCGGATTGTGACTTCCGATGAAATATGAATTTCCTACAATATTGTAAAAGATCAAAACAGTGGTTGGGTCGTGATCAAGATACAGAATAGTGACCAAAACAACCCCTCTATCCGTAAAAGGCGCTGCTGTTATGGTGGTCTATGATGGGAGTGATCCATTATATTTGTTAGGCGAGGTGAAACCATCAATACAGATTGTTACGATAATCCATTAAATGTACTGCAAACTTGTCTGTAATCATATATCAATGGTCAACGAATATGCCGTCCGTATGTTGCACTACCGCTCAAAGAACCTGTACTCTCCATGAATTGAAATCCTTCTTCCCGCACCGTATTTCCCCGGTATCTCTTCCGTTGACTACCATCTCTTCGGATGAAGATCATTCCTTGACAGGGAAGACATTCCTTAATGAACGGGCGATGGAACGTATGGTTGAGAACATCTTTGCATCATTGACTCTAGACTTCTATCGCCACAGAATCTAATAGTTAGCTGATCCAAGGTAAGAGTGTGTGGTTCCAAACGGTGGCTATTCCAAATCATGACAAGTATTGTAGTTTCCATGCTTTTGGTCCTGGAGCGTACATTTCATTCGCACGAACAGGATGTTATGCTTTAAAGTAATCAGTGGCTCTGAGATATTTTGCGACGCGCTGACTGATCTCTAAGATTTTTCTGAATTATGAGACTTCCATATTTATACTGTCTATTATGATTTTACTAACATAAGGGTATCCATATTAAATGCTGTACGGATTTCCCTGAGGTCACTATTGGAACTACAATATACCGGTACTGTATATTTTTAGTCTGGCTACGAGGACAGTATTCCAAATGAGCGAATACATTTTCCTCTATTTGTTATATTATATCCACAGGTATGAACTAAGATTTAGAAATGTCATTGCTATAAGAATAAATCCACTTCGGATTAGGTAACTGCAGGGACGAAAAACCAGTTCGCCTCACAGTAGCATAAAAACTGCTTCTTCATACGAGTAATGCGATAGTAATGATTGTATGACATAGGTTAGACACAAAAATATCCTGCATGTCACTCAGTTGGGCATTAAAAGTGACGTTGTATCTGGAAACACTGCATCCGAAAGGTGTTCGTGCCGATGTGAGTTGTGCAAAGTTTTCGCGTCCAACCCTGTGTAATTCTGTGGATATACTCATCTGACAAAGAGGACCGCAGTAGCTCAGTGGTAGAGCTTTCGCCTCTGGTGTATGGAGTCCTTGGTTCGATCCCAGGTTGAGCCAAGTGAGCTTTGTATTGGACAAACACCGTGTGTATGGGTTTTCTCGGGTTCTTCCGCTTCCTCCCACTTCCTTCATTTAACCATTTTCATTCATTTCTCATCATCAATATCTCCTGTAGCCTAGCCGGCATAACCATGGGACGTAAAAATTAAAGATTTCATTTCGTTTTTTTTTTTGTTTTTTTATCTGCAGAAGATCCTTCTTTACACAGTCCGTCTACTAAATTTCGTGGCATAAAAAAAAGAAATAAAAGAGAATAAGTATAGCCACATACATCCCTCCTCTTTCGATACAAGTAGTAGCACGGATGTATAGCTCTAAGATTCCCATCTAAAGTCTCGCTGTGTGACCCTGTTCAGTTTACTTCATAGTATCAGCCTGATGGATACCAGAAATGGAGTCAATCCTCTACCCTTCAGTTTGGATTTTATCTTGGAGAACAGGAAGGTCTGCTGGGGCTAGGTTGGGAGAATAAGGGGGTAGTTGATGCGAACTACTTCTTGAACAAAAACTGTCCAACAAAAATTGTCTTGTAACAAGGAGTATTGTCGTGGAGAAGGACATGCTCGTGAGAATCAAGAATTTACAGTCTCATAGGTTGAAGTTTTTTCAACAACCGATCCACAATGTTTTATGAACTGCTGCTGTGATGGTGTGACTCCGAATTATGAATTTTGTGTGAACCTCAATCCTCCAGTCGAAGACCACCACCAACATAACAAACTTACATCTGCTGATCACATCACCTTTACTGTTAAGAGTGCTACAAGTACTGGGTGTTCTTTACAGATTTACTGAAATTCGCGATCTCAAATCACTCAATATTTTCTTCAAAGCTTTTGTATCTCCTAAAATTGAATATTGTTCACCGATATGGAATATGGCCTGTGCTTCAAACTTATTCCGTTTTGATTATGTCCTTAACTTTTTTCTTGCCATTGTCAAACAAAGAGTTCCTTCAGTGCGTAGTCTTAATAAAACAGAGGTCCTAAACAAACTCAATATTCAGACTCCATTTACTCGACGGGGGCCACGGGGGCTTAGTAGTAGAGCGTTCACCTTTGGTGCATGGGGTCCTAGATTCAAGCCCAGCTCCCGCCAAGTGAACTTTGTGGTGGACAAACACCGTGTGCGTGGGTTTCCTCGGGGCTCTCTCGTTTCCTCCCACTTTTCATTCCTCCAATTCATTCATTTCTCACAATCACCGTCTCCTTTAGCCTAACCGGCATAACCGTAGGACGTAAAAGCTCAAAGATTTCATTTTTTTCACTTACTCGACGTATGGTGCTGTTTCTCCATGAAATTATCAATGGGAAAATTAACTCCGAATTTTTGGTCTCAGTTCTCAATTTTCGCGTACCTTCTTGTCTTACTCGCAGTCATATGTTATTTACATATGTAACACCCAGATTATCAATTATATAACGTTCCTTATACTTCAGGATGGCATTATTGTATAAAAGTTTGTCAGACGTTGATATTTTTGACTCTGAAAATCATTTTAAAACAAAGCCTCTGTAAACGCGGTATATATTCTATGTATCTATATTTTTCGTTATTTTTTATTTTTAAATTTTTTTTCTTCTTCTTTTTTTTGTTATTTCTTATACATGTCGGTACATTGTTTCAGTGTAAAATGGACACTGATCTGTATCTGAAACTTTTATAAATAAATAAATAGTCTTCACGCCTGACTTTTGAAGGCGCGTTTTCTTCGCGAGTTTCTGCGAAGAACCTTTACCGACCCAACTTGCTAATTGGGGTTTTGTGGAATTCTCGTTAGCGTGAAACTGATTTGTCACCAACTATCTTCTTAAACCAATCTGGGTCCCTGCCTACCATTTCCATCAACTTACGACTCGCAGAAACTCGCTACTTCTTTTACTCGTCGGTCAATGTAAGTTGCACAAATCGGGCACAAAGTTATCTTTTCTGAAGATCCTGTGTCACAATTTTTCCTGCAGTATCTTTTCCCAAGTTCGAACCTCAACTATAATCCTTAGAAACTGCCTACGATTTTCAAACAATTTTGTCTCACCAATTCGATTTTTTCCGCAGTTCCAACAGTTGTCGGCTGGTCACTCGTGTGTTTGGCTGTGACATCTTCGTGACTGTCACGAAACACGCATGCCACTTGAAAAAACTGGCACGAGAAAGAGATTCATCTCCATATGTACTGTTAATCATTTCCATCGTTTCTGGCGTTATTTTACCTAAGTTTAACGAAAAAGTTGATTGCTTTCTACTCTCTGTTCTGTTTTCGAATTTACAACACGCCATGTAACATCCCACTTGAAGCACTTTAACTCTCACACACCTGCTATAGCACAACAACGAATTCTTCATAGCATGGCACATAGTTCGTCTTATGTTCCACTAATTCGCATTTACTTTGCCATCAGTCACGTAGCACTGTTGCCTGTCTCGAAACTCTAGTAGGTGGATTGAATATATAATACTTCTACTTTGTTTTCGTCTGCTTATAGGTATCTTTCCTACATAATCCTTAATCCTACACCAGGTACACCAATTGTCAAATTCCGAATTCTTTTACACTGTTCAATCATTCACTTTGCACCAAATATTTTCTATTAAAATGTATTTTTGGAAATCATCAGATTCTATTCTCTACAAATTAGAGTTCAGCGTTTACATCTAGACAGTTGTTAACTAGACAGAATTAAACTTTTACACATATTTATTTTTAATATCTTCAATTTTACCCTTGTCAGTATGTGGTTTTCGTATGGAGTAGCGAAGTATATATACAGGGTGTTTCAAAATAACACCGGCAACGTTTGGGAGGTGATTCCTGACACCAAAATAAGACGAAAAGTATAGATTAACCCGGGTGCACAAATGTTTTCTTTCGGAGTTATAGGCTGCCGAAAACATGAAAAAATGAAGTTTAAAGGTCCATAGCTCCAAAACTATGGGACCTACCGTAGTCGGATCAAGAGTTTACTTAAGAACTAATATGTGCTTTATCCAAAAATACATGTTTCAAAATCCTAAGGTACTCACGCAACAATTTTTGTACAGGCAATTTGGTTACGGGCATATAATCTGAAGTACTCACTACCTACCTCTATAAAAGTAGTAGGAAGTACTGCAGGATTCTGAAACATGTATTTTTTGGATAGAGCACATATTAGTTCCTTAGTAAAGTCTTGACCCGACTACGGTAGGCCCCATACTTTTGGAGCTATGGGCCTTTAAAGTTCAATTTTTCATGTTTTCGGCAGCCTATAACTAAGAAAGGAAGCATTTGTGCACCCAGGTTGGTCTATACTTTTCGTCTTATTTTGGTGTCAGGAATCACCTCTCAAACGTTGTCGGTACTGTTTTGAAACACTCTGTATATCCTGTAATTAGCCTACTAGAGGATATTTGTTTGTTCATTTTCGTTATCACTGCATCTAAATCCTGCTCTATCCTTCCATAATTGATTACCATATTTGACGGACGATTTCACAATTGCATGTACTCAGATTCAGAACGTGAGTAGGTTTATTTTTTTTTTAATTAATATGCACTTCATAAACATATACGCATTTTTCTATTACAAAGATTTACACGAAAAATTATTTTTCTGCAAAAAAAGTTGTTTTCTCTCTCTCTCTCGTAAAATCTTTTAGGACAAACGTGTCTAAACTGAACACTGTAATCCTAATAAGCATCATGGCCAGTGTTAATGTACGTTAGCCAGCTATTCAAATGTACACTCATGTCCAAATTTACTGTCGCATGTCTATAAATATGTTGTAGGAACATATTTGATAACGAATTCGCCCGGTATTTCTTATAATGTTAGTACGTGTATAATCGCCAAAGACATGTGTGTGGAAAATTTCATGTCAAAAGAGCAGTGAATAAGAACAATAGAACGAAAATAAAACTTTCTTGTCCATTTAGCAACATTTCGTTTTACGCATTCTAATTTTCGTATTTATAATTCTTTCCTATGAAATTTACCACAAATATAGAGGAAGTTCGGGTATTATGAAATAGTCGGATAATATGGAATACCTCATTATCTCGCCTATGATGTGCTGCTTCCAAGCGGAGAGGAAAGAAACTACTACTTCACGTTCCCATGATGCTCTTCAGTCAGTCTCCTTGTGATTGTGACATTCGTTGTGTTGGTAGACATGAAAATCTGATTTCTTATTCGAGAAAACTTTTACAAGTAAGTGTCTTACAACCTTAATTTTCCTATTGAAATCTAATAGTACAAAAAATCTTTGTTTACTATGACGTTGGATATTCAGAGTGGTAGTTTGATAAGCGCCATTATCCTATACGCCTTGGAAAGAGTTTAACAGCTCTTTCGTTTCCAAGGTGGCGTGAAGGGCAATATGGAATACCCACAAGAAAGGCATGATATTCCGTATTCCGTATGGTATTCCGATTACAAAAATTATCTATCGGTATTGGACAATTAAACATAAATTTATGATGACAACAATGCTAAGTGTATTTTTTATTACAGCAAATTTTCTGATGATACAAGGGGCGAGCTTGGGTCCAGCGTTCATCATGCTGAATCTGAGCGCACAATGACTGTGTCGATCCTGAAGCAGAGTATTATATTTATGACTTTTGCAAGTAATCACATTCAGTTATGGCTTGGCATTCAGAATTTTCAAGCATTGTCACTTTATTCATTGTATATTCAACAGAAAACTCATTTCTTTTCTATATAGCATTTGTATTCCATATTACCCGACTATTTCATATTACCCTCCAAAGTGGTTTCTTTACAAATTATAAATTTTGCCCACACCTCTGTAACGAAACTTCTTTATCAAGATACGTATAAATAAAGCCAAATATGTAAGGCGTAAACTTGTTTTCCTTTTTGTTTCAATGTGCAGTTATTAACTGAGTTACAAGCGAAACAAAAATGGTATTCCATAATACCCGAACTTACTCTACATTTCCCGATTATACACATAGTATCAGTATTAATTATCAAATTATATTCTTACAAGAAGACAGTTACAGATATGCGACAATCATTTTGGACATGAGTGTATTTTGCCGGTGTAGATGTATGTATGTTATTAGATTATTAGTTAGTTTCCATGTGACTACTGAGGAGAGGGATTTTCTGAGGAAATAAAGTACAAACATAAAAGCCCTATAGTAACTACAGTTTTGAAAAAAAAAAAAAAAACTTTTTAATACACAATAGTTCAATAACAACAAATTCTTTCTCCACCGAATTCCTTCTTGAAAGATGATGGAGTGTAAATGACAGGATCTACTGAAAGTCGTATATTGTTGCCAGTTGCATGCTTACTGTCAAAAAGATCTACAATATATACAGAGCATGAGTGGCTGTATTGTCAGATCATCCATATTAGAGAAAAGTATGAACATATATATACACATCACACTGACAAGTCAACGAAAGCGGTAGTTCTGGTAGCACGGTAGACGTCAACTCAGAACAAGAGTCCTCTTTACAAAACACTATAAGGCATTATAAATGAATAAATGAAGTCTTCAGTGACAAATGAATATTGCTTCAGTTATTAGAATGGATCCTGTTGCCATGCTGAGAGGCTGAAGGTTACAAATTACAGAAGGCAACAAAACAACTATTTTGTATTTAATACGTTAAGGATTTACCAGTTACAAGAGTACACAGCATAAATATCATCCATACAAGTGGAGGTGCTTACAAATACAAGTAAGAATAAAAACGAAGAGGAAACATATATTATAAACAAGTGGTGCTATGCATAATACTTCAAGTGAAGGATTAAAAAAAAATGAACTAATAGTAATGTGCATAGTACAAGCAAGTGAAGGATATTTTATTGTGAACTAATGATAATGTGCACAGTAGAAGGAAGTGAAGGGTATTTTATTATGGACTAGTGATAATGTGCACAGTAGAAACAAGTAAAGGGTATTCCCATTGTTAACTAGTGGTGCTATGCATAGTAAAGCAAAATGTATTTTGCTATGAACTAGTAGTGCTGTGAACATCAAGAACAAATGAACGATATTTTATTATGAACAAGTGGTGTTGTGAACAATAAAAGCAAGCGAAGGTTATTTTATTAAGTTTGAGTGAATTGTGGTCTTTATCCCTGTCCTGCTTCAACTCCAATCTGAATAAATCTGAAAATGTTGATAATGAAGATAGAAAATTATTAATGAAAGTTATCATGAAAGTTGTTTATAAAAGGGAATATAAATTCACTTCGTTGTTCTTGATTAAGTCAACCCCAGCAACAGGGTAGTGTTTGTAGGTTTTGTTAAGAAAATTTCCCTCGACTCATACAAAATTTTTCCCTTTTCTTATCAAATTTTCACTAGTTTGTTGAGTATCCAATTCCTGTCAGAACATATTTGATAAGATTGATTTAGTTATGTTAAAGACAGTGCCAATCACTTTGTTTTCTTAATTTGCTTTTTGTGTCTATTTTTTTAAAAAAAAACTTTTACCTTCACTTTTTAAACAAAAAAAAGAAAAAATACACACAAATATACCCAGCCATCAGTGGATGCAAATTATGCTATTTTGAACACAAACAAATTGCTGCTATTGTATTTCTGAAGAACAAAGGAAAATTCAAGCATTTACATTGGTTAGTCAGTCAATGCGAGAATTTCCCTGCATTTTTACGTTTTATCGAAAAATTCCCTTTTTCTCTTTTTGCTAAATTTACCTATGGAATTTCCCCAGATTAGGAAAATTTTCCTCAAACTACGAACATTGCAACAGGGATGAGTGATACGTTTCAAAGAAAACACACCACATTTAATTAAAATTGGATAATTATTAGGAACGTTGTCGAGGAAAAATATTTTGTTACCGGATGAGGCGAATGAGTAATCTTTTCAAGTAAAAGATATAGATCTAGCTTATATATACAGGCTGGACAATTACCTTTGAAATACTGTTGTAACTTTTTCAATAGACAATAAAACGCTGAAATGTTGTACAACGCAAAAATCGACAAGTATACATTGATTGACACTCTGTAATACACCAGATTAACAGTGTTGCTAACCCAACATGAAGTTACGGATTTTTCAAAGACGATGGAGTACGTCAAGTTATTACGAACTTCGAATCTACAATTCAACGAAAGCATACAATATTATAATCAGTGATCAGTGTTGCAAACTAAAGATCGTACAGTATTACAAGCTATTATGATACAAATTTCCTAATCTGAAAAGGTTCAAGTCAATTGAGTAGTTACAATAAATAATTTCTTATAGCTAGAAATATCTAAATTTCAAAATGTATTATTTAAAAAAATCTTAGAGAACTATCACATACATGGTTGTGGAAAGATGTAAAGATTATAGTGCCGTTTATAGCGATTTGATATCTCAAACCGTTCGGAAGGTATGATAAACTAAGTTAGCAGCGCTGTTTAAAAGCTGAAATTGGGAGAATTTTTTGTAATCAATTACAACTGCCAATAATTGCTGTAATGTGAAAGAAATAAAGAAAATAAAAGGAGGACAACAACGACAAAAAAGAAATCATTAAAATTTCCCATCTCTGATCATGTTTTTCTACCTCCGGAACGTGTTAAGATGTCAAATTGCTCTAAACGGCATTATGATCTTTATGTGTATTGAAAACTATCTTTGTGATTAGATAAGATGCTTATTTAACTACTTTTCCGAAATAAAGCCTTTTGAAGAAAGACAAATTTTCAATTCTTTTAACTTCATTCCTTCTTATTTGAAATAATTCATACCATGATCGTAGCATTCTGGAGGTACTTCGGATGTGCAATTGCTCCATTCGTCTCATTAGTGTTACTACTATTATAGAGGCCTCCAAAATATGACATTTGTGATACTGTAGTGTCCTTAGTTTTCAACGATTAACAAATAAATGTAGTATTGTATGTTTTCGTTTAATTTGTAATAACATGATGTAGTGTCATTTGAGAAAACAACATAAATTTATGTTAAGTTGGCAACACTGTTAATCTGGTAGTATTAGAAGATGTCAAACAATGTTCCCTGTCGATATTTGCATGGTACAGCATGTCGGGTTTTGCTTATCAGCTTAGAAGTTCAGGATAAATGGTCTAACAGAAATCTAAAAACTGATTCATTTTATCGTGACAAAACATAAATGGATTACAATATTGGGAGGTTATCTATATGTTACTAATGTCAATAAAGAGTTGTTTGAACGTTATTTATACAAAAAATTTCATCAAGCACAGGACTACTACTTTATTACTATTTGTGCTGCTATGTAGATTTACATCTATGTAAGTGCAAGGGGGCGCGGTGGCTCAGTGGTAGAGCGTTCACCTCCGGTGCTTGGGGTCCCTGGTTCGATCCCAGCTCGCGCCGTTGGACTTTGTGGTGGACAAACACCGTGCTCGTGGGTTTTCTCGGGGTTCTCCCGTTTCCTCCCACTTTCTTCATTACACCATTTCACTCATTTCTCATTATCACCGTTTCCTTTAGCCTAACCGGCATAAACCGGCGTTAAAGATTTCATTTCATTTCATTTCATTTTTTTACATCTATGTATTATACAGGATATGTATATACAGCGTGGACCATTTATCTTGATACGCCCTTGTAACTTTTAAACTAATGGACAAAAAACTCTGAAATTTTGTAACATGCAAATATCGACAGGGGATATTGTTTGGTATACTCCGTGATAACACAAAGTTAGCAATGTTGCCAACCCAACATAAAGTTTCTTTTTTTTCAAATATCACTACGAAAGGTTATTCCGTATTTCAAATCTATATGTTAAACAAAAATTTACAATGTCATAATTATTATTCAGTTTTGCCAACCAAGGACGCTACCCAAATTCTGGTGGTCTCTACAGCAGTAATAATGTAAATGAGACAAACGGGGCAATGTATATCCAAAGTATTTTAGTGTCTAATACTAAGATTATGATATGACGAATATCAAATGAATACGAACAAAGTCATAAAGGACTGAAAATTTGACTTTTTAAAAAAGTCTTTATTTTGAAAAACTGCTTAGACAAGTACCTCACCTAAATGCACAGATGATTTTCAATAGATGTGAAGATCACAATGTTGTTTACCACAATTTGATACCTCAAATCATTCTGGAGATACGGTAAAAACTATTAAAATTTGCAAAACTGCTTTTAAAATTATATAATTCGAGAACTTAGTGTAATTTCACCTACCAAAAAGCACATTTGTAATGTTATAGAATCAAAGTAAATCAAAATATGTTTTGAAAAGTTCCCGCAAATACATCATTTTAAGCAATATATAAAATTTTACCATTTTCTTCAAATCCCCCGATGGGTTTATCATATACAGTAGGTTTTTTCGAGTGAAAAGTTAAATTTTCAATTTCTTATAACTTTGTCTTTACTGGTTCGAACTATGTCGTATGATGACGGTATTATTCGACACTAAGGTATTTTGGATGTGTATTACCCCGCCCATCTCATTTGCGTTTGTTACTGCTGGAGAACCCTCCAAAATTTGATTGTTTTTCGATGTTTGTAATATTATATTGTCCTTAGTTTACAAAATTGAATAAATGTAACATTGTAATTTTTCGTTTAACACGTCGATTTGAAATATGTAAAAATCTGACGTAGTATATAAAAAAATGCAACTATCTTGGATTGGCAAAAGTATTATAGTGTATACCAAACAAGTCCCCCTGAGAACTAACTGAAATGTCCGTTCTTCGCACGGAGATAAGTTTATTGGAAATATTTGAATCTATTTCCTCCTTAAAACATTTATTTAAATGAAAGTGTTTTGATAAAAATACAGAAGACACTCTACTTTTGGCATAAAAAATAAAAAAACCCTAACCCCACAGATGATATGATTTAAAAACCCAGCTCAAAGTGGGTACTATATATGTTCCAAAGTCATTTTAAACGGATCAGAGGATTCCTCGCAATGGCGGTTTTAGTGGGTAGGCAGGCTAGGCACGGGCCTACCAGAAAAATTTGAAAAATATATAGATGCTCAAAGATACAATAAAGAATAAATATGTTTTACACTATTTGTATTAATGGTAGATAATTATTTAACAAATAGCATTAACCACTACTATAAAAGTAATTTCCTACTGTCATTAATCAATCAAATGTGTATATATATCCATAAGCGAGGGAGCGGGCCTACCCAAAATTATAATCCTAAAGACGCTCCTGATTTCTCGACCCGAAAAACTATAAATTCAACAGAAATCTATATATATAAAAGAGAACGTACAATTTTTTGTCCGCTCATCACGCTAATACGGCTGAACCAATTTCTTTCATTTTTGGGGGGTTATTAGGATTTGGACCCTAGATGGTTTTAATCATATCACTTTAATTTTTAATTACCAGTGTCTTGAGATAATTGACCATTCAGGTGTCCATAACGTACAAATCCTTTGTTATTAGTTCATCATAGGTAAAAATAAACGTATTTATATGCAACCCGCATGACCGTGTCACTCGGCGGGTTAACATAAATGACAGGCGATATACAGCGGAAAATAGCTTGAATCTTCTGTTTAAAATTTTTTAATTGATTTGCTTATTTTTACAGACACTTTTACAATATGCCAGCACCGGGATGACCGCAGCGAAGCGGGGCGGGTTAACATAAATGACAGGCGATATAATGTTAAGATTTACTGCAATCTTCTATGGTTTTTATCATATCACTTGAAAGCGAAAAAGTAAAAATTATCTAAGTAACAAAGTTTATTGCGTTCCGGGGTGACCGCAGCGAAGCGGGGTGAACGCTGCTAGTCTGTCATACATGACATTTTATTTTTCACCTCGCCTCCCCACCCTATTCAAATGGGGATGAACTCAGACTTAAACGGCATTGGAAGGGTCACTACTCACTTCAGCGACCGCAAAAACAATGGATTCGACACTGACATCGGTCACTTCCAATTATTTTTACATGCCACAATTTCAACCTCCCTGGGTACTAATGGAGTTAAACTTGAAACTTAAATGGCATCTGGAGTATCATTCTTTATCTAAGCGACCCTACGGATTCGACACTAATATCGGTCGTTTCTTATCATTTTTGTCTGCCTCTCCTACTACTCCACCTAATAGTGCAAAGGGGTTCTTACTCCACCTGAAGCTGAACTTGGTCTTATATGACATCAGGATTGCCACCAATTAACTTAGCGACGCTGAAAACTAATCATTCGACACTAACAGTAGTCGTTTCCGATATTTTTACATGTCACCAATGCACCTCCTCCCGTGGTGCCAGTGAAAGCTTAAACGGCATTGAGAGTGTTATTATTTATGTGAGCGACCCTGAAAACTATGGATTCGATACTAATATCGGTCATTTTTCAATTATTTTTACCGGTACGTTACTGTCCCTCGTCAGGAGTACTAAGGGGAGCCGAATTTGGATTTAAACAGAATCAGAAGTGTGATTGTTAGTCTCAATGATCCCGAAAACTACGGATTCGACACTCATACCGGCCGTCCTGGATCATTTTAATCTCACCCCTCCTACTCTCCTTAGGTGAGATAGGGAATCTTACCTTCACTAGTGCGGGGGGGGGGGTTGAAATGGGCTTAAAGGAATTCGGAACTGTCACCAATCAACTCATGGATCCCGAAAGCTATGGATTCAACACCAATATCGGTCATTTTCGATCACTTTTATCCCTCTCCTAGGTGTGATAGGAGGGTCTTACTCCGACAGTATTCTTTTCCAGACTGTCAGTAATATGTGTACCAAGTTTAGTTATAATTGTTCCAGTCGGTCCAGTTAGCTAGGACACACAAACAAATTCATTATGTATATGTTCAATTTAATATCTAACTGGTAAATATTAATTGAATGTATAAACAAATAAACCTGCAGAAATGACATCATAAACCTCATTTGCTTTAAGAATTGGGTTTATATAAAGCAACCTCTTGAATTACATTTATTTACACTTCCAAGTTCTACGAAATTCTCGTATTTATGACATTTACATAATGTTTTGTAATATAACATACTTAGTTAATTATTTACAGTGGATTATTTTATAGTTCAAGTCTGGTTTTATCTGTTTGTATTAACATAATTTATAATCTAAAAAAGTTCTTCAATATACGATGTTGAAGAGATTCAATCTACCTACTGTAAATACACTTTATTACGTACGTAAATTGAATGTAAAATGTTAAACAAATACAAATACTTTTGCATTCCTTTAAAATTCTCGTCAACAGAAATTAAAACTTTCATTATAATAGGTCAAAAACATTATTTTGTAAAAAATCAACCTACTGAAAACTCCATCAGTAGGTGTACACGAATTACTTTACTTTCACTACTAATAAACGATGTAGTGTTGACAAATCTACATAAAAAAATTATGTTCATACCAAGAGGAACATGCAATACATGACCTCAGAAATATTACCACTAACTTTAATTACGAAAGTTCAAACAAGTATTTTAATCTACAAAATTATAAATTCCCAGACACATATTAATCTGAAGCTTAAAAAAACTAATGATATGCATGAATACAATACTAGATGTAGAGATACATTACATGTAAGAAGAATGAACTCAACTAGTTATGGAACAAAGAGTGTCAAATACAGTCTACTCAAAACGTATAACGATCTTCCAGATAAATTTAAGAATTGTTGTAGTGAATATATGTTTATGAAACAGGCGACAGCGTTCCTGGAAGCAGTATAAAGCTGATTGTGAGTAACTATCACGCTATACGATATTTTCCTAATTTTTGTTGTTAATGTAAATTACATATATAACCTATATATAAGTTCTTGTTCATATATTTTTATTCTTGTTAATATCTTATGCATTTTTGCATAGAACCAATATCGCGCCCGCCTTTTCTCTTTCTCGACATCAAAAGTCATTGTGCAAATTTATTTTAGTTAGGCATCAACATACGGTCTTGAAGCTTAGTATATGCTCGAGAAACTCAGTTTATGACCAACAACTAAGGCAGCAAACAGAAAGTAGTTAGCAATTTACAACGAAATATATATACACGAGGGCGAGTCAAAAATTATCTACACTTTTGTCATAACTTTTCTTACATTGCGCACTTTGTCTTCTGTCCTCGCATATTTTATTGTTATACTGTTGTGGTAATGCTGTGAAAGTGTGATCTTAATTCCTCCATTTTTCTTCCTTCTGTTGCAGATATATCATGGCTGCTCCATTAGAAATTTGCACCAAAGAGGAACAACGAGCAGTGATCCGATTCCTCTAGTCGGAGGGTGTCAAAGGGTGAGACATTCATCGCAGACTATCATCGCAATATGGGAGAAGTGCACTATCACGTAGAAATGTGGAACTGTGTTTTTGTGGCTCGAGAAGTTTAAAAGTGGTCGAACAAGTGTAATGCATGAAAAGGGAGCAAGACGGCCATTGACCTCCACTATAGATGACAACATTCAGCAAGCTCGAGAGATAGTTCTGGCGAATCACTATCGATGAGGTAGCAGCAGCTGCTTTGAACATGTCATGGCTCTGCCCATCCAATCATCCATCGATTTGCGTGGTTACCGATTTGCCTGACATTTAGACGTGCAAAATGCGGTGCAAAAGTGGCTTCACGACCAACCAAAAACCTTTTATTTGGAAGCAATACGTAAGCTCGTTGACCGTTGGGCCAAACGCATTGATAGGGAGGGAGATTACGTAGAAAAATGATGTGCATAGTATAACCCTAGCTTCATGTAAATAAACTGTAGAATGAAAAGTGTAGATAATTTTTGACTTGCCATCGTATATATATATGCAATTGTACTTTCTTTTCATTATTGTTTCTTCATTTTTCTTTCTTTTATTTATCTTTTTAGTGTATAACAAACATATTATCATATTTTATTATTATTCAAATATGTATCAAAAACAATATTGTCATATTTTATTATTATTTAAATATGTATGTAATGGACCGTGCTGCCTCTTAATGTGAGCATTAGCTCATTGGAGCCAATGGAAAGTAAATAAATAAATAAATAAGAACTTTTTTAAAAAGAAATATTAACCGACTTCAATCTTCAATGCACTATATGCATATCCTGATTGTATATGGAACTACCGGGACAGTGCGAATGCTGTAAAAGGATTAGTAACGGTTCATAAAATTTAACCACATTTCTAAAAGTATGTTAGAACTTAACAGTATTTGAATTACAGATAAATAAAAGTAAACTTTAAAAAGTTCCTTTTGTCAAGAAATGACAATAGAAATGACGCGAAGAAACAGTTCAAGCTGTGATGAACAGGAAATAAATATAAACGTTAAACAACAAACCATAATGATTGAGAACAAAATTCTGTAAAACGTCGGGGAGAAAACGTAGACTGGTAAAGTGTAACGCAACAGATGGAAAAGAAGAAGATAGAACACTGGGTAAAAAGATAGATAAAAGAAACCTCTTAGTTTGCGACAACTGACCAATCAGTAATGGTAGAATATCGATAAGATGATTTTGAAAAGTATTTCTTTTTTAGCTTACATTTATGTTTTTTTTTTTTCGAGTCAAATCTTTAAACTTAAATTTTAAGCAATTCCACATTAACCAGAGCTCTGAACAAAACCCGAATCAGAGACAATGCAATATTTTCACATAAGTTTCGCTGTAGTTTATCGATTCACTGTAAAATAAATGTAATCAATTAATTATTTAGGGCCTGCTGCTTATACAATCCAACTCTCGTAGAAGTTTGTTTTAGTTGCAGACGAGTTGTTCTTTTAACTTATGACGAAAGACCTTATTCAAGGAACGAGTGTCATGGTATGATTGCCGGGCGAATATTAATCGTCAGAAGTGTTCCTGGGATTAAAATATTTTATACTTTATAAAACTGTTTCTCTGGCATTTAGGTTTTAACACTGATGCTGTAATTTGATTTTTTAATGGAGTAGGAAGATCAAATAATAATTGTAAATAAAACAGAAAACTTGTTATTCAACCTTAGAACAAGAAAAGTGAAAATGTAGGAAACTGACTGATTTTTGTTCTTTACTGGCTAAGGTAAATAATTACTATTATGTTAAGTGCTAATGTTCAGAGCAGTTTGCTACATCTCATGTAGGTACAAGGGAGCAAATGGAAGCACTACATACATTGAACCCTTTGAAAACCGACCTCAGACGACAAGTTAAGTTCATCATCTTTATGAAGAATTATTTTCTCTTTCCTTGTTCTTTCTTTAACACATTTGTTACTTTTTTCTCTTTCCTTGTTCTTTCTTTAACACATTTGTTACTTTTATCGTACTGAAATTACCTTAGTA